>NW_006434835.1:22426003-22446691 GCF_000325575.1 Pteropus alecto
GAAACTCTATTTTCACATATATGAAAGACAATCCCCAAACCTGAAGTATATTCCCAAGCAGATGTAAAACCAGTGTTTACAGTCATGTTACAATTCTGTAAATGCTTCCATCTTGATATTTTTCTGTCTTTCTTTGTGTCTGTGTTGATACTATCATAATCACTTAAACATTTTATGTCTTAGATTCAGGTTATACTCACATTCACACTCTACTTTTTTGTTGTTTGTTTCTAACGTGGTTTTTTAGGACAGTTTTAGATATATAGAAAAGTTGCAAAGAGAGTACAGAATGTTCCCATGTACCCATGTACCCAGCATCCAATTTTCTCTGTATTTAAGATCAAATATTAGTTTGGTACATTTATCACCACTTAATGTCACAACGAATACTGATTCACTATTACTAACTAAAGTCCATTTATTTTTCAGATTTATTTAGTTTTCACTCACTATCCCTTTTTTGTTTCAGAATCTCATCCAAGATACCACATTATATTTGTCTGTCATGTCTTCTTAGGCTGCTCTACACCATAAAGGTTTCTCAGACTTTTCCTGTTTTTGATGATTTGTGAGGAATAGAGGTCAGGTATTTTGTAGGACATCCCACAATTTAGGTCTGTCTCATATTTTTCTCATGATTGGACTGGGGATATTGGTTTGGGGAGGGAATACCACAGATGTAAAGTGCCATTTTTAACACATCAAACCAAAGATACCTGCCATCCACTATAGATATTAAGCCTAGATAATGTTCTCCAAGTTTCTTCACTGTAAAGTTATTCTTCTTCCCTCTTTTCCATACTTCATCTTTAGAAGGAAGTTGCTGTTTAGCTCACATTTAAGGGATAATTGGGGTGGGCAGGAGTTATGTTTTACCTTCTTGAGGGTAAAATATCTACATAAATTATTTGGAATTCTACACAAGAAATTATCTATTCCTCCTCATTTACTTATCTGTTCATTCATTCAATCAAATAATTTTATCAGAATGAACTCATTGATATGTATTGCCTACTTTGGATTATAATTCAATACTGTGTTATTTATTTTGTCTTTTAAATTTCTCCAACTTTAGCAATTAGGGAGGACTCACCGTTGTGGAAAATCACAGCATCCTGTGGTTCCTCAACAGTTTCACCATCCCTTAAAGAAAAAAGCTTGCTTTTTCTGAGGGTCATCTCCAACTACAATTCCATCAAAGAAAAACAAGAAGCCAGTGAAGTGAAAAGAAAATAGATTCCATATCATTTAAAACGATTGCACTAAATTTATGTAGCGGTAAACATCAATTTATTCAGCAGTAGATTTCAATTATGTTTCTAATTTGCAAATGTTGCCCTCCAGTAGATCTCAAATTAGAAGGCTAAGCACTAAGAAATAGCAAGACAATGACATTGCAATTAGAAATTCTTCTAAAATATTCAATTAACTATTTGGGAAAGTAGTAAATAGTTCACTTTATTTATTGGTAAAAGACATATATAAAATTCGATTTAGATTGTTTATAATTTGTTTCTTAGACTGGCCATGATTCTCAATTTGGGAGACATATGGATATATCTGAATCTTCCTTGGGGTAGCTAGGATTTGGATAAGTTTGAGGAGCGCCATAGAAAATTAACTATTTGACCACTTTAAAACGTAGTAAAGAAATGTGTCTAATTTTTATTATAATGGGATTTATTGTATGTAATAGAGCACTAGAAATAAGAACGCTTTTTCCACCATATTCTTAGCATTGTGAGAACATACCCAAAAGAGATCTTTGTCTAGTCCTTTCTGTTTTTTTTTTTGTAACCCATCACCTTTGTAACCTCCCAAATTCCCTCAAAATCTGAGTCAGACAGACCTGTGTTTAGAGTCACAGTTTGACTTACACAACGTGTGAATCTCCCTGAGCTTCATTCAGTTTCTACAACCAAAAAGAAATAGGGAGAAAGCACGCCTTTCAGGGTTATTGTGAGAGCTAATTTGCACAGCCCCTAGGACAATGTTAGCTTCCCCACATTTATACGCTGAATTTCTTTCCTTTGAAATATACTCGGCATAAGCTTTATAGTTTATGTAGGGAACCAAAGTCATGAATTTAGTGTTCCTTTTCACTTCTTTGTTAAGAATATCCTACCTCATGCCCACAAAATGTTCAGGTATTCTCTTGCCCACATTCTACACATGCCCATTCTTTAGGTTAGAGCTCTCACCAAGTGCTCCCATCCCCTCCTCTGCCCACCCCCCAAGCCCATTGCGAATGAAGGGTATAACACATGGAGGCCAACTTTAAATATGCCTTTGCATTGTTATTTCAATGAAGGCAGGAATTGTGTGTTATATATTTCAGATTATTTTATGTCTTCACAGTAGTTTCTTGGAAAATGTTTAGGAATAGATGAAAGGCAGAAGAGGAGGCATGGAAGGAAGGAAGGAGTAGGGTGGTTGCAGGGTGGTTACCACTCTTCTAGTAATTCAAAGTTCCCAGGTTTCTCTACATCCTCTCTTACAAAAATTGCAAATGATCTCCTGAATAAAAGGTATGCCTATGGCTGCAATGGAACAATGCAGCCTTCACTCCACCCAGGCCACTTTGTTTCTGAGAGATCCTTAACTTTCGTAAAGTCCTGTTGAATAAAATTTAAATGCCAGAGAAAAGTTTTTTCAAATTGCAGATGGGTTTGGAGAGGATGTTGGAAATTTCCCCCTTGACCCTGAAATCTTATTTTTCCCCAACCAGATTCGTAGATTAGGCAGGATCCCAAAATTGATCTTTACCATCAGAAGGCTCAGGGCTTGGAGAGGGCTCTTTAGGATGAAATGGAGCCAAAGGACCATTTATATGTTGGAGTTACTGGGCACCATGTCCCTGAGAGTCATCTGGTTTCACATCAGGAGTTCATTCTTGGACCTGAACCATCTCACCAATGAAACAAGCTTCTTCAACATCCAGCTTCCTGCACACTCACTGCTCCTTGCTTGGCTTCGGTTCCATTGCACCCTGTAATCTGGTTCTCAAATCTCTCTTTTGACATATGAAAACAAATTTGTTTTTAAAAACCCACTCGAACATTTAAACTGTCATTAAGACTTTGAAATATGGTGTATTCATTCAAAAATATTTACTGATTACACACCAAAGCTAGGCACTGAGGAAAATAAGAACTTGGACACAAATCCTGTCCTTATACTCATAAAAGATGTTTCAGTTCAATGGGGATTTTTTTTTTTCAATTATTAGTTCATTACTCTCTTCACTAAAGGCATTTTCTATAACCTATGTGCTATAATTTATAGAGCACACACTCAAAAAGATTTTCTCTTTCTTTTATCTTCTGTCCAATGTTTGCTTTGTTCAAAGCTAGTGCAAAGCCATTTTAGTTAAATCGCATTTGCTTTTATACAATATAACTGTCATGTCGAAGTTATTGTATTATTATGAAAGTTAGTAAATCTAAAAAAATGCATTTTCAGAATAAAATGACATAAAACTCATTTTCATTTTATCTTTCTATTTTCCCTGAGAAAGTATATATTTCCCAACAAAGCACTATATTTCTTTTTTTTTTTTTTTTTTGCCTTAATTTTTCTCAAGGCCATATTGCCTGTCTCTTTCTTCCCTGTACACAAGCACAGATACATGCCAAAGGCAGCAACAGAGGCCTTGCATGGAACCAGAGATGATCCAGTTATGGACACTTTTACAGGGAACCTCAAGGTTCAGGGCCATCCATTTCTTCTGCTCCCTCTCCAGAAATCATTAGCGATCTGGGGATAGTAAACATTATGAAGTCTCTAGAAATGGAAAAGCTGCGGGTCACTCAGTCATCATATGCACACTCTAATTTACATAGCTTCTTTTCATTGAATTTCTTTCGAAAGCATTGTATTGAGTGTTTGCAATGTGGGAGCAGAGCGGTGCTAGGTGTTTACTAGGGTGGTTATTTCCCCTGCTGTTGATGGACTCATGCCAAATATAAAATGTGATACCCTCAAAACACCTACTTGATCCTTCGTCTAGAGGTTTCTTTAAGGCTTATATATTTCAGAAAGCAATTCATCTATGGGTGTTTGATGTATAAACATAAAAAAGTACTGAGAGCAACTTCTCCTCCCCAGTCTGTGGGTCTATATTGTATTTGAAATAAAACTCAAAATTTTAATTCAGTGGGATCTTTATTGGATTGGCCAGCACTGTCTGAAATAAATGTTTCCCTTGTCAACTTTTCAGTGAACTTGTCAAAAACAAATAGAGGGATTTTCGGTGATCTTCATTCTGTGTGTAAACAGTGTTATTTATTCACCAAAGAAAACTGCTTCATGAAAACCAAATTATTACTGTGCCAACTAGTTTTTCAAAGCTCTCTGTAGGTCTATAAAATTTTTTGCAGTGCATTTTGTTTTTCGAAAGATGATGACAATTCTTTCCTGCAGGTGATGCGGAAGAAACAGTCTGATCTATGTGACTACAAGGAGACATAAAGCACAGTTTGACCCTTCTTAGTCATCTCTAACTCCAATCAATATTGCAACTATAACCAAACATAATCAAATAATTTGTGTTGAGACCCAGCGGATTGCAAAGGGCTCTGTGGGGGTGTAAGGGCTCTTTTGAGTCTCTCAGATTGACTGGGGAGCAGCCTCATCTTAACGCCTCTAACTCTAACTGAAGCCACTCCAAAAGGAGAGAAATGGGATATTAAGAAGCAAGTGACCTTTGAATCTATTTACACCTCTGGCAAACACAGCAGTGAGGCTGTGAGGAGCAATTCTTTAATAGGAATCTTATACTGCTTGCACCTGCTTGAAAGACAAGAGCCACAGCAAAATTTTCACAATGTTGGCCTTCTGTCTTCTAGACAGACTCTGCCTTCAAATAAACAAATAAAAAGTCTTTTACTTTATTCTGTTTTGTTCCATTCTTTTAAGAATAAATTCATCCTATCATTTTGCTATATTATTGTCTCTAGTAATTAGACCCAGTGTCTAAGGCCTGTCAGGAGCACTATACTAGTTAGCCATTAAGTCATTATGATTAAATTTGATAAATAAGGCAGTAAACATGGTTTATGGTTTATTAAAAGTACAATTGATTGTATCCTGAAATATTCAGAGATCTGTGAATAAATCAACTAGTTAGCATATTCAGTATTTCCAGACAGGGTAAATTTAACCTATAAGTACACTGCGAAAATATAAACTCTCTCCCTGTAGCCTTATATGTTCAACTTCATGAAATAAGAGCCACTAAGACTTAAAGGGACTTCAGAGGCAATCCTCATTCTTGTAAGACTAACCTATTCCAGTTTAAAATTCCATATCTTTATTCTCGAAACTCTGGCAAATGAGAGATTCAACAACCCCATTAATCTATTCCTATGTATTTAACTTAAAACCTTTCTCGTGTAATTGTCTCTGATCTTTGAAAACAAACGGAGTTTGAATCAGGAAGAATTATAATGAAAATGTCGTGTATTGATCTCACTGTCATTTCTGCAGAGTCTGGTTCTTTTAGAGAGAGCCCTCCACTTCTCCACTGGAACAACTCTTGACATTTGCCACAGCTTCCTTTAAAGCCTCATCTGATACAATCTCATTGCAGAATTTAACCAACTTGCCATCCATTTTTACCTAGCTTCTCCACGCCACTCCACATTTGGTCCTCCAATAGTTTCTTCTTACTTGTTGTGTCTTCTCTCCCCTATCCCTAGTGAACTCAGCCATTCAGTCCTCTGTGTTTTCTCTGCTTTCTTAGGTGATATCATTGTCTCCAATGGCTTGACAATTGACAAAGAGTCTTATATCAATACACAGGACTTTAATTTCTCTTCTAAGCTCCACACGTATCTCCTGCTACCTACTTGATGTACTAAGAATCTATGGGGGAATCTCAGACCTAACAAATTCATCTTGCCCTCCAAACCTCCTTCATTTGATTAGTGGCATCACCATTCGACTAGTTGCTCAGACCAGGGACCTCAGAGTCACTCTCAGCATTCTTATTTCTTTACTCGCCACATTAATCAGTAACCAGATTACACCAATTCTACTTCTAAAGTGCTTCTCGATATGTACATTCTCTTTCCATTGTTACTGGCTTAGCACAGAGTCTCTCTACTTTAATAGCTGATTACCCCATCACCATTCTTGCATTCATCCACTCTCCTTGAATTTCTGTCTCAGAAATCTGTTAAAAGTGAAAATCCACTTTCCGAAACAAAAATAGAACAGAGAAAATATTCTCGATGGCTCATTCTTGTCTACAGACACACATTCAATCAATCTGTATTGAGTACATTAGACCTGATAGATACTGTAGTAGGTGCCACTACCAGCATTCTGTCTAAAAAGCATCACATTGGAAGTTCAGAAAAGTGGATTTTCATTTCACATATAGGTCCATAAATTTTCTCTCTAGCCCTAAGTTTCACCTCCTGTAAATGAGAAGATTGAAGTAGTGATTTCTAAGGATCTTTCCATTTCTAACATCTTTTTTTCAGAATGGCAGTTAAATATACTAAGATAATGTCGAGACCAATTAGGATGCTTTAGGATATCATTACAGATATTAGGAGCTTAATTCTTATTTTAGTTCTATTAACGAATAATTGTCTATTTTTTGGACAACTGTTCTGTGTCAGGCTATCAAAGGAACAGATAGAAGCAGAAATCAGTCCTAATTTCCTAAAAGTGTCTGACCTAGTTGCAAAAAAAATAGATTGGATTATGACTCAAAGTGAAAAGCACCCAGAAATCCATTTCATTTAAATAAATGATTGAATAAAGAAATCAGCAGGGAGAACAGATAACTCTCCCATGCAAGAGAATTCCAAATTTTTACATAGCTCAAAGAGATGGAACATAGTTCCTCACCCCTTAAGTGTGTGCTACACATAGTGACTCCCTTCCAAGGACCACAGTACAAAAAGATGAGGATGAAAACAGTAACTCGACTTGACAGTGGAGAAACCTGACAAACACTACTGATAATCAAGTTAAAATCAAGTGATAAATGATACTGACAGTATGTACTCTTGTTATGAGTGTGATAAAAAATGGTACTTTACCTCTGTGATCTTCATCTCAAAAGCCCATAACCCTAGTCTGATCAAAAGTAAAACAGAAGACAAACCAAAATTGAGGGACATTCTAAAAAACACATGACAGGTAGTCCTAAAAACTGTCAAGTTCATTGGAAAAAAAAAAGTCTGAGGAACTATCAGAGTTAAGAGGAGCCTACGGATATATAATGACTAAACATAGTGGTATCCTAGATGGGACCTTAGAACACAAAAAGGACATTAAATAAAAACTAAAGAAATCAGAATAAAGTATAATAACAATAATGTGTTGGTATTGGTTCATTAATTGTGACAAATGTAACATTAATATAAGATGTTAATAATAGCAGAAACAGGGTACTGGTATATGGTCTTTCTGTACTGCACTGTCTTCCCAATTTTTCTGTAAACCTAAAACAGACCTAAAATAAAAGCTTGCTATAAAAATAGACCATTTATTCAGCAGACATTTATTGAGTATTCATAATGTTCCAGCCACTATGCCAGGCACTGAGTATCCAGAGATGAATAATGCTCATGGAAGACCCTACACAATTTTACCTGCTGACTGAGTGCAATGATAATTCAGAGGAAGGTGACATCATTTCTGACTGGCTGTTGCAGGAGAATGCTGGAGAGAAAGGACTTAAAAGCAAGCTATGTCTATTTTATAATATATGGCTGAGTTTTTCTCATATTTATAAGACAGAGAACTTTCCATGAGAGCAGAGAAGAAACAAAAATAGAAAAATCAATCAGAACAAAATCTGCACAGATCATGCAAGTAGAAAAACAGTATCAAGTATCTCTATGGAAATGCTGGACAACTGGAACATGACTCAGCTAATGAATGATTTAGGTCAGTCAGCTGCCTACCTGCAATATTCAGCCCAGAGTCCCTGTGCATAAGTTCACAAAAAAAAAAAAATCTGAGAAAGCGTCAGAGTGGATTGGTCTGTAAGTCAGTGAAACTTTAGAGACAGTGTTCCTTATGTCCCCAATGAAGGCTTTTCAACTCACATATATACCCATGGTATAATATCACCTGAATATTACTAAATTACAAACTCATCATGTTTTTCACTGCTCAAAAAAAAAAAAAAAGTTGAGGCAATAAGACAGGGATTATGTTTGCTGCTAATAAGGCCAGTCCTGGAATGGGGGAAGTCACCTTTCCTATGCCTAGAGTCTCTAATTATTAAGCAGAAGACATGAATTGAGAACCTTTTTTTTTTTTTTAACTTCACTGTGATGCTCTTTACAAGGCAAACCAGAGATGGAGAACAATTCATTGAGATCTGAACTGGGTGAAAACAGAGTTCAGGTTCATCATGGAGATAATCAGCAGGGACCAGAGAAGGTAATAACTTCATCTATGCAAGCTAGAGTTGAACCAGGCTTCTAATTCCTGCAGAATTGAGATGATAAAACCAGAACCTGAGACCAGACCAACAAGACAGGGCTTAAGGAAAGGCTGAGAGCCCATGAGGACGTAGATGTGAGCTTACTTTGATCATACTGAATATCGGATTACATAAACATATTTAACTTGGACCCCATCCATCTCAGGAGAAGACTCTCATATCTTCCTTAGTCTGCTCAGCACCAGATCAAGTGCTGGATGGGGCTGAGCCTAAGCACAAGGGCTGTCTCTGTCCATGGCTGGACAAGGCTAGAGTGTTCAGGGGCTGGAAAACAGGGTTTGTAATCATACAAGAGAAGGGTGAGTCCCAAGAAAACCACAACTACCACTCTCACTAAGTATCCATGCATATGGAAGAGACCTACATGAAATGAATATACAATAAGATTCAGGCAAATAAAGATAGAAGCTAGCTTTTCAAATAATGTGTCCTGAGTCTCTTATAGTGAAAGAGAGTATATTTAAAACATTCAATCTTACAAGGAGGGAAAAGGGAATTGATTTCTCTCATCATATAAAGGAAACTACAGAAAATTGGGACAGGATACATGGCTGCACTCTAATTTTGGTCAAACAGTCTTGTGGTTTAAAACACTTGTTTAAAATTTAAAAATGCCCTCAAGAAAGAAAGAGATTTCCCAACTATGTACCTTATAGATTGTATTCTGTGTTAAAATATCAAATAAAACCAAACAATCTGAGGGCTCATTTAGTCCTTTTAAAATCAAGCCAGTAAAACACCATTATTTTTCAAGGTCCCACAGTGATTTGTCCAGAAGGAATGTTCTGTTGACTGGAAATAAAATGTTCACTCCCTGTGTCTAATTAGGTTTTCCAGGGCACAGGCAGACAGCGTCAATAGTCACACGGTGAAAGTGAAATTAAGAGTCAGATCACTTCTAGCAAGTGAGAAGTATAGCTGGCTAACCTAGAGAGTACCTTTGTTCCCACAAGCTCTAAAATTTTTCAGCAGACAATCTCCATGCTATCTCCTAAAGGGATATTCCCTAAAAAAAAAATGGGTTATATGGGACTGGAGTAATTGCATAAGAAAAGGAATGGAGAGGCTACTGGTAGTGCAAGACAAAGAATGGGTGAGACAGTCTTTCTTCATCAATACCCCTAGGTGAGGGGCAATGATGGCAGCTGTTAGCACATGTCTTTTCTACTGGAAGTACCTGGGAGGCACCAAAGGGTCAGACAAGTCACGGTAGCCTTCATCTCAAAATGGATCAGCTGTGGGCTCTGTCCTAAGGTAACTTGGACAAGTCACTTAGCACCTAAAGGGTTTTATTTCTGTTCTTTTCTCACTGAGAAAAAAATATTTTTTAATTAGTTCATATCCGAGATCAAAGAGATGTCTGGAGCTAGTGGAGGCACTGGAGACTGGAGGAAAATGCTCTACTGCTAGTCCCCTCCATCCCAATCCATCCCAGTATGTAGGAGTCAGTGATGTTCACATCTTCCAGAAGGACTGCTTCCTGGAAAGGCATTGGGAATGGGTGATTTACTGAGAGTGGCGACAACAATTTGGGGCACATTGATTTATACCAGAAGAACATCTGCTTTACAGATCCTCAAGTGGTACATGGAATACAAAGGTAGAAAGTCTTGAATGTAAGAATACAAATTCTCAACTTGACTGAGAATATGATGAGACACCGGCAGCTGTAGCTCTGGTATGGCTGTTTTTGTTTTTCCCCCAATTGATCCAAAAAGTAAATATGAAAGATAATGTTTTCCAACAAAAGAATTATTTACTGATTTATCTGCTGTCCAAAACAGTCTTGGAGCTCTCCAGTTACCTGTGTTGCATATTTACTCTCTCCTCTCTGCTCTTTAAGAACTGGAAGATATTTCAAGAAAAAGATGAAGCTGTTTCTGATCCTGAGGAGTATGTGACAACTACCCAGCTAGGGACCCTAAAAGAACATGCTAAGTTTCCCTACTTTCAGCATATCACTCACTATTGTTTAAGCTCCCAGAAATTAAATAACATGCACTTACGAGCATGGAAAGCCTTGGATTTTCTGTCCTTGCATTAGGTTTTCTGAATCTGGGAAAAAACTAACAATTATTTATTTATAAAAGAATATTTAATTTCAATGTTTATATAACAAACAAATAATAAACAATGTTGATATAAACAAATATAATTTTACTTGGAAAGAGGCCT
Organism: Pteropus alecto; assembly: GCF_000325575.1. NCBI lineage: Eukaryota > Metazoa > Chordata > Mammalia > Chiroptera > Pteropodidae > Pteropus > Pteropus alecto. Next base: position 22,436,652 of record NW_006434835.1, read on the forward strand.
TAAAAGCCATAGGAATGAATAATATAAGTTCTTGGAATATATAATATTCATGGTAATATACATTTTTATACATTTGTATTATAACGTAAGTTCTTTTTCTTAAACTTATTTATATTCCCATTTCCTGAATCATTCACTCTAGAGAGATCAATTAGCAAATCTCATCTTCTAAAATTAAATTTCAGTTTCCATCTCTTTGAGATTATGAATACAGATATTAATTTTCAAATTTGTTGATTTCTAGCAGAATGAGACGCAGTAAAGACCTTAATTTTCATATAATTGATTTTCTTTCTTTTTTCTTTTTTTCTCACATAATTGATTTTAAACAACCCATTTCTACAAATATTCTTTTGGAAAATATTAACTTAAATCATACAGAAATAATACTGACTCATTAGCATAAAAGTATGGTGCATACAATATTTTGCACTTTTACATAAGTATTATTCTCTTTAAGATGAAAATTTTAAAAACTATAAGTTCTTTACACAGTTGTAGAGTCAAATAACTCCTTGATCCAATAAACATTTGCTCAGGACTCTACATGGTGCTTTAGGAGAATTGGTCATAGATCATGGTTGCTTCTCTCAAAGCATAAGATACTTCCTTCCCAGCCAGAATTCATATTAAGAAAATAGCATATATTAAAGGAAGTATTTGAGTGTGAAGAATAATATAATGCCCCTTGAAATATTTTAATTTTAAGACATTGGCTTTTTGATGTGTATCAATGGAAGAAAAGTGCTTTGGACTGGGATTCAAGTGAAGTAACTCGATGAAGTTTGATCTTCACTATTGAAGACTAAATTAGTAATATGTGTTAACCCCTCCCTGCTTCCACTTCACGTCTGTATGGCATTTTTCAGCTCGTTATGAAAAAATAACTAAGGAGTGGATTTTATCATCATGCAAGTATGCAGAATTATGGAAGACCTGATAAAATATTTTTAAAAATGTAGATCTCATCTTCTAAATGCTAGGATCGGGGGTTGGAGTAGACTTCTCTGCCCAGATTGAAAAGAATAGTGTCCTTCTGCCTCTCATTAACTGTGTGAAAAAGGCAAGGGGAGATTGGAACCTGGAAGAGAGAGGATCAGGAGGGAGAAATTTTCCCTGGTTTACTGGAGAGCCAGCCATCTTTAACCCATTTCTCATTTAGAAAAAAAAAAAAAAGGTATGGCTCGCTGCCAGCGATAATTTAATTTTATAAAAACATACTCTTTGACGCTGAAGCAAATCTGACTGGTTTTCAATGTGAAAATAAAATATAAAAACTGTTCTTGGAGTTATTTCTAAACAGAACTTGTCTCTAATCCTAATGTAACAAATTTATAAATAAATCGGATTCATCAAATGAATCTTCGGCTAACAACTGTTGGAGAATGATGTTAACATCGCGTGTGGGAATGCTACGTTTTCTAGGATTTGACATTTCCAGCGATCGAGAATGAGTATATTTTGTAAATGGAAACTCTGGGGGGCAAGATTAGGACTGTAATCAGTGAGTTATCTAGGGGTAAACACTGCAGCTGCAAGCACGCTGATGAGCATTCTTGGGGCAAACCGGAAATGGGTTAAAACGGAAAAGTTTATATTTCTTTTAGATACTTTCAGTGGCTATTTTGGAATCACCTTCACCTAAGCCCGCCCTCCTCAGTAACCCTCCAAATGTTAAAATAATATCCTCCATCTGATTCTTCCCTTTCCATAAGGCACTACTGTGGGTTTCCAATGTAACAATATACCCATTTTGTGACCTGATGTACCCATTTCCATTGAGTGCTACGAATTGAGTTGGTTTTCTGGTGCATCAGTGGTGACTAGCGTCTTTAAAAAGAAATGGATTTCTCAAATCTAAATAAATATTGCTGAGATTCTAAGCTCAATGGAGGTGAGGTATGTCTGCATGGAGGTATTTATAGGGAATGGAGTTTCTGGAGAATATTATGTTTGGGGGGGTTGGGGTTTTTTTGTTTTGTTTTGTTTGTTTTTTGGTATTTCCTAGCCATGCAAGTAGATGGTGACCTATTTTACTTACACTCAACAAACACCAACATTCAATGACACCTTGCTGTGACCCTGGAGCAAGAATTTCTCCCAACACAATTGGACTTTTCTTTTACCATTTGCTAGCTCTCTCTTTAGGAGATCCAGGTCACAAGTCCACAGTTAGCTCTTTAAGCAGCTATAGAGAATGGGATATTGATCTTGCTATAAGAAGAACTGAATTATTCCTATTACCAGCTATGTGACTTAAGTGAGTTACTTAAATCCTTTGGAGTTGCAAAACTTTCTCCTGTAAAATTCTTAAAATAATAACTACCTCATAAGCTATATGTATTGTAGCATCTGTGAGATGGAAGGTCATTAGGTATAACAGCCTAAAGCAAAGAGGGCAAATCAATTTAAACTCAAGTAATACATCTAGTTAAGTTACAGTGTCTATCTATAATGCTTTGAAGAAATGTGGGGCCATATCTAGCAGAAAAGAGTGCTGCAGTTGATCGATGATGTCTGCCATGAGAGCCGAGAATAGGAGTAATAGCATGAGTGACACATAAATGTCATTCTTGATTTAAATTTTTTTATTATTTAACTTTCACGAGACTGTCTTGGCTGTCATCTCCTTTCTCCAAGAAGCCTTGCTTGGTTGGACCTAACTAGTCTGCTCCCTTAATTTGATGAAGAAGTCAGATCTGTAAGTTTATTCTCTCAGTGGGAAGTTATTGAAATAAAAATATAAATCAATAAATGCAAGCAGCACTATGCACTATCATCTTTCTTATTCTTCAAAAGAAGATAGTCTACCTAACGCCACACAAATCAAAGACATCTAGCAAAACTCTTTTCTTAAAATGAGAAAAACGTTTTAATACTTGTATTTGGAGTTTTGTTGTTGTTAATTATGGGCAGAGAGCAACATTCAACATTGTTTTCTTTTTTTACAGTCAACGTGACTATTTGGTTCAAAAGAAAAATTCAAGTAGAAAAAAAAGATGTTGGAGAAGTTAAGGAAGTTTCAAATTAAAGAAGAATGAAGTAGAAATTGTAAGAAAATGGAGATCAAAGTGATAGGGTTGAGGGGTAAAGAAGGGACAAAAGAAATGACAGCTAGGAGCAGAAAGACCAAAGACAAGGTAAAGAGCAGTTAGCAAAAAGGAAGTCAGAGAAAATATGTTTTCATTTATACTACTCCAGAAGGATATTTTAAAAGGAACGTGGTGTCACTTCCATGTCATTAGAGCAAAGATATTTCATAAAACATTGCTGTATTCCTTTTTTCCATTAGGACCATATTATTGTCTCCTACAGATTTAATCTTTCTTTCTTTTTTTTTTCTTTTTAGCATTAGTTTCACAGAAAAATGCTGAAATGATTTAGTTTTTAAAAAAATCACGGCTTATATAGGGCACCCCTAAGAAAATTCCTAAGATAAAGAAAAACTAATTTAATCTTACTTTTACAGTGTGTATCCCATGAAGCTATTTACTTTCAAATTGAAATTCAGTCTCTGAAATATATGTTTTATATAAAGGAGAATCAGTGCCAAATTTGATCTCACACTTTTAAGAATCATAAATCTTTACTTTTTTGTATGAACATTGAAGCAATAATGACATTCCTGACACAGAAGTAATGTCACTTTAAAATATTGCTTTCCTTCATAAGTTTACAAATCTGAGCATAATACTTTTGGATCTTATTAGAGATATAAAATTAATTTTCAATTATTTTTATTTTTATTTCCATTGCAATATTCCAGTAAATTGGAATTTTGGAATTTCTTCAAACTACAAAATTTTGCTTAGAAAATTATGGATATGTTTCTCTTGTTTCCTTGAGTAGAATGGATCCCTACCATACACTGAGAGATGACATTCTCCAAATGGATCTCTATAGAGGAAGACCTTCCAGGCTCTGTGCATGTGTTTGTGACTCCACGCACCCAACCCAGTGTATGTGACCCTCTCAGGTTTGGGTAGACCTCTCAGGATGGGATCCCATAGAGAGCACAGTTCCTTAGATCATCTCATAGCCAACTCTGGCCTCAACTTATAACAGATTTTGCTGAGTTGATTCATTTCCCAGGAATGGGATCCAACAAAACACATGATATGGATTATGGATTAGATCTATAAACATTTACGTGAACATGTGACTCCTGAGACAACACAAATGCTCTTAGTAGGTGAATTCCCGAGCAAACTAATGTATATCCATTAACTGGAATACTATGCAGTCTTTACAGACTGTATTCAAAAGTATTATTAAAGATATAATGGTAAGTGAAAATACCAGGATTTTAAATTTTATATACAGTATAATTATATATAAAGTAGGAAAAAATGATATTAAACATATAGAAAAAGACCAAAAAGAAATAACACCATAACTGTGACTCGGTGGCTGGATTATAAATGATTTTTCAATTCTATTTTTTTAATTTATTTTCAACATTTGCTTTGAGGTTATGCTATTTCAAGAGTATGATTGTATTTTAGAGTATTTAACAAGAAGGCCAATTTTGTTTATGCCTTTCCTCCTAAATTTATCTTTTACTTTTATTATCAAATAAGAGGAACCAAAGCAAAGCATAGCAGTGGTAAAAAAATGAAAATTAAAATTTCAAAAACCCACAAGAGGTAGAGATTAGAGTTGGGGTCCTGGGATGAGATGCGGAAGCTGCCATAAACAGGGAAAAAGGTAACTGGGCACAGTTGCGGTTTTCTTTTTATAGGTTAAAATTACAAACTGGGATTAGTGTACCCAGCAATGGAAAGATAAAGAGAAACCCAGGTCTAAGACCAGAAAAAGAGGAAAGGAATAGGAGGGAATACCCTGGCATATCATGGGACATCTCATATGTAACTAATGGAGTCTCCATACTCTCTGACTCTTTGGAGAGAATGAAGCACCAGCTAAGACTTATGGCCAAAGGGGCACTTTGTCAGCAAGACAAAGTACACAGGAAATGTACTCTTCCCCGTGGGCCATGGGAACCTCGAATCATCCCATCAGAAGTGAGCCGAGCTCTGAAATGATTTTTGAGTTCAGCTGAGGAATCTTCCTGATCTTCAAGAGTTTGCTGCTCACACTCTTATTCTTGGTGGTAATGAGTTTTGTTAAATTTTTATTCACTTTTACTACATTTTGGCCATGTGCTACATGACTTCTAATTCTTCATCCTCTGTGTATCCAGTGTAAAACTGCTACTTGAAGTTCCATTTTCCTCGGCCTGGAACCTTCTGGGACAGGCAGGAAGTAGTGATAATGTACCATGTTGAAGTCAATGAGAGGCAGCTCCATCAAATACGGAGGAGTTAGCACCATATCCTGCTCTCACCTCCTCAAGGATAGACACCTGGCAGCAGGGCCTTGCTACAAATACTAAAGGATTCAAGTCATAGTATAACCATACCACTTTATCATGCAGGGAGAAGGCTGACTGCTTTCAGCTTCCAATCAGGCTACCTTGCCAGTCAATCCAACGTAGATCTGAGGGAGCCTCCAGGTCAAAGTCCTTAATTCTTTGAGGACCAACTTTGGGCTAAACATCATATCAGGCAGTGAAAATACAGCAATGAATAAAAGAGGACATTCTGACACTTGTACAGCTCATAGCCTTGATTGGGAAAGCTGATTTTTTAAAAATAGAAAAAATAATAAACTAAATAACTAGACAGTTTCAATAAGAATATGCATCAATAAGAATATGAAAACAATAAAATAGGATGACATGACCAGGAAGTCTACTTCAGACAGTTAGAAAACTGAAGAAGTAACTTCTGAGCTGATGTATAATGGTACTAAAACCTGGAAAAGACCTGAACGGGTGCTGTATCTTAGAACACAGGCTCACATAAAGGTAAGACCTTCGGGATGCAACACCTTCAGTGAAAGGGGATAAACAAGGGGGTAGGGGGGGAATCTCTGTTAAGGAGACAATGAAGATACTTGACATCTCGTCTTGGCTCTGGGTGGAAAGGTGGAAGAGGTAGAAATGTTTCCCTCAGAATTTACATTTCTGAGCCTGAATTCACATGGGTTACAGCCAGAATTCACACGACTCACATGGGAGGTAGGGAGGTGGAGCTTAAAAACTGTTTTAGAATGAGTATTTACTCTTCATAAGCCAATGAAAACCCCCTTAGAGAAAAGCACCTAAAAACTTGTCCTCGAAAAAGACTCTCAAATGATGTTCCTTTTAGGAAACCTGTGCTCATAATTTAAAAAAAAAAAAAAAAGTAGAAAAAGACCCAGAAAAACTGGAAATATTAGAATTCTCAAATATATAGCCAAAAATATACTTACTATGGCTATAAAAATAAAATTACCTAAAATTAAACAAAAAAAGAGACTGAAAATAATGAGATATACTTGGAAAAGAATCAAAGCTTATAGAAAAAATATAAATAATTTTTTAAAAATTAAATTAGAAAGTCAAGCAAAGGATTAAACAGCAGATTAGACACAATTGGGAAAACACATGTAAACATAGTTTATTGGACTAAATATAGACACTTAGTAAAGTTAGAGGTTGGTAGATTTATGCATATAAAGCTAATTGTCACTCTTTACTGCCAATGGAGGGTTAAAAAGAGAGGTGAGCTTATCAAGCACCCTCTCAGGGAGGAAATTCTCTCTGGAGCCTACTTTTATTTGGAGAGGAATTTGAGCTCCAAGAGAGAAGAGCCCAGTGTAGCTTAGTCACCAATGGATCTGCAACATTTGAAATGGTTCTTGGTAAGTCCTCAATACACATTTGATAACTGAATGAATAATGCTGTATTTAATAACAGTTGGTAGACATTCTATAATACTATTGGGAGGTTTTAGTTTAACTCAGGGACTACGTATCTCTAAAATATCTAGAGAAAAAAATGAAAAATTCAGCTCATTAGATGATATTTTTATGCCTAATCCCAAATGCCCAAATGTTGCCATCTAAAGCGAGATTAGGGTTGACAGTGATTCTCTCTATTTATCTGGTTTTTTGTTTTGTTTTGTTTTTGCATCTTGTGATGATAAAACCCAAGCAATACTCCATCTCCATAATCTGTTCTACCCCCTACTTCTCCTCACATTTGAGGATATTGAATTTAACATTTTTAAATGCCAGCCAATGGGACACTGATGTAGTCTTCAGAATTATAAATTCTTTATCAATTCTCTCAGATTATTCCAGGCTTATCTGTAATGCAGCACAGCAGTTAAGGAAGTGGCAAGGGAAAACACATAAGTAAATAATTTTCACTGCTAAATCTCTTTCAGTCTGTGCCACATTGCATGTCACATGTGTATTCTCTCTGTCCACAATGACTTTTTCCTGGCTCTCGGGTAGATGTGATTCCATCAGTACAAAATAAACTGAAAACCCAGCCATTTCATCAAAACAATCTACAAATCCACAGATAAGATGCCATCCCTACAGGATCTACTTCAAACTGGGTATTTCATCTACAAGGCCCTCTACAGATTGTGAAAGGGGACAAAATGGCAGCTATATGCATGTGTCTCACTGAGGGGTCTCAATTCTGCTCCTTTTTAGCAGGGTCATTTTTGTTCACAGGAATGGAATAGATTTTCTAAAATGGATGGAAGCTTAGCAAAACAGGATAATGACTAGATGCTGCCAATCAGCTATAATCTTTATGCTCTGAAAGCCTAATTGAACTGTAAAACTCAGACCAACAACCAAAAGTCATATATAAATTACAAGCTTGTAACTAAATTACTAAAATGTTAGTATTGCTATAAGCTTTCATCCCCAACTATAAAAGCCTATGCAAGAAGCCTATGCAATGTTTCACTCTTTTCTAGGCTCTACAGGCAAAAGAATACTTTCTGTTTCCTGCATAGAACATTTTGGAAGAAAGAACAGCTATCCTAAAATCTAAGTAATGGTTCTTCAAAGACCCCTGAGATTGAAACTAATTCCTGCAGAACATTTACTAAATTCTAATCTCTCACACATCTACAGCCAAGTTGTCTCACACAGTTTGAAATTTGATTGCATGAGAAGGGAAGCTTCAGCACATTTGTATTTGGCTCAGAAACGTTTTTTAATAAACATTATAGTTGCAAACCCTGTGTGGACAAGTGCTGGAGAAAACCAACAAGTGGAGCTTTTCTTCTGCAACCGATATCGGAAAATGCCTACAGGCAGAAGAGTGAACTATCTCTTCCTGAAAGACACAGATAATCGTTGTGGGCAAATCACTCAACCAGATTCCCAGTGTTAGATAAGAAAGCAAATAAAAAACTTAGTTTGCAAGCACAAAGTTCCAAGCACCTTTCATAGCTGTATAACATAAAGTCCCAATGTATATTATAAGAATATGCCATTTGACTTCATAATTGCATGCAAAGGGATGAGTATACATTGGTGATAAATTGACTAGAAAAATATATATATGCCCTGTTTCTGATTGCACTTATGCTTGTACTACAGCAAATTCTTGGGATAAATGACTTGAAAGATTTGAAAATTGCTTAAATGCTATACATATTGGTCCTAATAACATAAGAAAAGGTTTATTATTAAATTCCACTGGGCCTAAAATTTATCCTGGAAAGAAATATAAATTTGTATGAAATGCATAAAGCTGTCTTAAGAGAACACTTTGGAGTAAAGCTGAATATCAAGCATGACAAATGTGGAGTCCCAAGTTTGCCAGAAAATAAATAATTATAGACAGAAGAGAATATACTTTTAGGTTGAACAGCATGGCTGAAATGCACAAGTTTTCTACCAATACCTTTAACCATGAAGGATTATTTCTATCCCTAGCACCTCCTTGACCAATGTGATATGCTCCGCTGAAACTGGTAGAGTTCTAAAATTCCTTAAACCTACATAGCACCTTGGAGGTTGGCATGGGTACAATTCATTTTCCTAAGGTATATAGAGCTTAAGGAAGGTTGAAAGGGGGCATGGCTTGGAATTTGGCAGCAGAACATTAAAGTAATGGAAAAAATGAAATTCTGTCAATCATCTATATATTTGATATATTCTAGAAACCTCCAAATCTCTAGACATTTAGAATTTGTGTGTGTGTGTGTGTGTGTGCATTATGAAGACAAGAAAATCAAGTCTCTAGTCTGAAGTTTTTATTTCCCCACCACTCAGCTATTTTGAAGAAGCAGTGACCCAAAGTTAAATTAAAGACTTGAATTACATTTCAAAAATCACAAAGAATTTGCAATTCTCTTTCTTCACATTAAAAACCATGGTGAGGATCTAAGCTCACAGAAGTTAATGACTTCACCCTTTTCTTAGTATATTTTTCACCTCTGAAGAGAAAAAGAGTGACTACTTTAGCATCATCTATAGTTTCATGCTTGAAACAGCACTTAAGGTATATTCATGAACCAGAAAAGGCCTTATTACTGTGATACAATTCCATTTTGGCATCTACTCAGCCATGAAAGCAGTTTCATTTTTATGTGAAATATGCCAGGTGGCATATGCACGACACGGTTAAAACAAACATGCAGAACTCAATTGTGCTGCAAGCACTTCACTGGAGGGAACATTTGGTCATGTGATTATATTTTCTGCACCTGGTACTTCTAAAGTAACCAAAGCCCTAAGTTAGAAGATGCTTTTGTTAGTGTTGTCTTTTTTGTTGTTTGTTTTAGCAAGGGAGGGGAGGTAGTTTGGGAAGTTATTGAGAATCACCCTGCTGATAACTGAACTGTCAGTTGGAGGTGATGTCTGAGTGTGGCTGAAACAGAGCTTCTAAAGAACTCAGATTGCTATTTAAAAAAATAAAAAATTCTGTATCAGTTAATGCAGGTAAAATGGGCTGGAAACAATATATTGGATTGTCTCAGGATGGAGAATGAAGTCTCTTGATTATTTAATTAAACCACATAGGATTTAAGAACTGATTTAAGTTCTTTTAATACAGTTACTGGGGAAAAAAAGGAGAGAAATTCAAATATAACTCCCTTCAAAGAAAAATGTGTTAAAATAATATTGATATTATATTATAATAATATCATAATAATATGATATTATAATAATATCATAT
>NW_006434835.1:22446785-22504268 GCF_000325575.1 Pteropus alecto
TATCATAATATAGAAATAATGATATTATAATCTTTATTAGCAGGAACAATATTAATAGTATATGACATAGAGGTCACATATGTATTTGAGACAAATAGACCCTGCAAGTTATAAAATTTAATTAAAGTGAACAAATATTGACCACTTGCTACCTTCCTAGCAATGTGTCAGCTGAAATGAGAGATACATGACCTCAATTTGCTTACAATCTTAGTTGGAGGAAACAAGTTTTAAATGCATAAAACAGAGCTAAAATTGAATAGTATATTGCCAAAATCGGAGATAATTAGGGATAATCTTCATGGCTCTATCCCAATAAATTGCTACAAGTCCTTATGGAGATTTGAGTTAAGCCTTGCCTATCTCACTATCAGTCCCTTTTTCCAAACCTTGGAATAGGATCAGAGGTGATCTCATCTTTGTCCTTAGATCAAAGGTTATCAACCTTTTGAGCTGAACTTTGAACTTACCTGTCCTGACTCACCAGTCCTAAATCTATGTCTAATCTGCCCACCTCTCCACCCATTTATTTAATAGCTCAAGTCTTATTCTTTCCAGTTGCACACTCCCTGTAGAGGAATACTATCTCAAATCGTCATTAGTCATTTCCACACTGGTATATAGAAGGATTCAGATTCCATTCTATGAGTAAGGGAATGAGAGAGTCCATGAGGGCAACTGGCACTTGAAAGAACTGGGAAAAGGAACCATCAGCAAGAAAAAGGGACACAAAATAAAGAGGATAAATTAGCTGAAAAAAAACCTTACTCACATCATAGTTGCCCAGGGCAGGCCTTCTACTTTGCCCCAATAACTAATCAAGTATCCACTGAATAATCACCAGGGAGGAACTATCCTAGACTCAGAATCACCTGGCTAAAAAGGATGTTACAGATAATCCAGCTATTTTGGTTTTCCACAGTCAAGAGTAACTCATTCAAGGACATGAGCTTGAGTCCCAGGTATACTTCCTGATGTTGTATAATGCTTCCTGGGTCAGACCTGTGGTGAAAGTTGTGGGCGATGATTTTCCTAATGAAAGAAAAAAGGAAAGAAGATAAACCCGGAAGCTATTCTAGAGAATCAGTTGTTTTTTGTTTTTGGGGGGTTTTTTTTCTGGCTTTTTCTTAATCCCACAGTTGACATATATACCATGCTGTCCACTTTTCTAATTTGATACATGTGAACTTCTCCTAAATTAGCTTGCATCATTTCAACAGGGCCAAAAGAAGAGTGAGGTAAGAAAGATGTCTTGCACAATCCTTACACTTTGCACTGTAGCTGCCTTACACACCTCACTTTAGATCCCATCCTGCATTTCAACAAATAAGAATTTTGACTGTGGTGCCTGATTTATTCATAACGCAGGTCAAGATAAAGAATCAGGGCGATTGTTATTCAGATAATTAGCCAAAAAATAGACACATATGAAATGAATCTCTAACTGCATTTAAGACTCTTCCCTGCATAATGATTATTTTAGCAAAACAGAGATGGAACTCCTATAACTTAGAACTATGAAAAATATATAGTTAATGTTAGTATGGTAAAGGATTCCAACCCACCCTCCCCCCAAAATCACAACATCTTCAGCAGACTTATTTTAAATTTAATTTGAAATACAATTTGCCATCTAAATTATGGAAGCAATAATTACCTTATAAAGAGAAAAATTGCTCAGTGCTATTGCCACAAATGGAAGAGAGTAATAAGTAAGTGGGAGAACTGGCAGAAACGAGAAGGGCACATCTCACATATGATCACTTGCTAGAACATGCAGCTTTTCAGCTTTTAAAATATAGACTAGATTAGAATGTAGCTTCTCTTTTGGATAAGTACTGCTGTTTGAATTAGGGCATTTAACTCTGTCAGTACCAAGATCTGAGCTACTCAATAATATCCATCTCATGTTGTAATGAAATGATGCTCAGGCTGAGACCGTGGGGTCTAATGTTTGGCACAGCCCATCTGACGAACAAATAAATCTCAGTCTCGGAAGAGTCTGAATGTGAATGACAAGGAGAAGTCAGAGAGGACAGTGACAATGAGAAATCAAGATTCATTTTGTTGCAATATTAGAAACCGCAGGCAAACCCAAACTAGCTTAAACATCAAAATAAAGGTGGTTGGTTCAGGGAATCAAGTCACTGCTGATTTACCAAAAAACAGGAAGGTCAAGGATGTATTTGGTACACAAGAACTGCTAGGGCTAGGACCAGGGCAATGAATGCCTCACTCTCCCATTCCTTCTCCCTTTCTCTTTCTCACTGTTATTCTCTTGCTCTCTTCTCTTTGTGTCTTTCTCATATTGGATTACTTCTCTCCCACTGCAAACCATTTTTCACTTAATATCAGAAAATTGGGCCTGGAGAACAAGGTCATGTCAGAAAATGTCAACCCCTGAAATAGCCACATGGAAATCTCACAGAGAGTGGGCAAGGGAGGGAGTTACTGGAGAGACAATTCCATAGATGTCCTTACAGCATTCATTCTAATTGTCATCTTGTACCATGGACTGTTTACCCTTCAAATATGAAAAGAACCCCAACAGATGTGGTGTTAAAGACTAGGCATTTTCTTATTTTAAATAATTTAGAGGGAAAAGATGAGGACATTTTAATATCTTTCAGAGACAACACAATACTACATCTATGTTTATATGGCTTATGTTCCTTCCTTGCTTCAAGGCAAGGGCCAGAGGGGCCGCTTTCTCCCAGACAGAAGTCCTGACAGAAACCACTGTTCCTTTATTGGGCCCTCTTGCTACTCAGCATGGAGACTCAGTTGGTTGCCATATTTGAGTCTCCATCAGCTTTGCTAACACTGGTCGCTCTGCCCTGGTGATTTCCTGAGACCTTGCCCTATGCAACTTGTGGGCCCACACATGCTGCTTCCAGTGGCTTTTCCACACAAACAGCCTGACTTGGTTCATGTTGCAACCTTCCTTAAAATCTCTCAAAGGTTCACAAAACTCAAATAAGCAGCATCTGGCCTCAGCATTCCCCATACTTCTTGCTGAGCAGCCCCAAGCCTGGCACTAGCAATAGCTGACCTTGGTTCACAGCTTGGCCTCTCGAGGAACCTCCGAGCCCAGTGTGGGTGGCGACAATCTGTGGATTGCTTAGTGGCTCATGCCAAGTGGCCCCAGAAAGGGCACAGACTGTAGCTGAACTTGGCCTGAAGCAGGGGACCTTCCAGGAGGCCCCAGGGTTGGTATGCTCTGTGGCTAGCTTTGGTCTGAGCCAGAGAACCACCTGGGGCCACATTGAAGGATGACATACCCAAAGGGCAGATAAGGAAAGTACCAAAGCCCTGCTAAAGCAAATCTTGTTCCATAGAATACGGCCCTGCACAATAGCTCCTCCACTATAGTCACCAACCAGTCTTCACAACCAATGAGCCTGAGGGTCAATCCCTCCCATTAACATGCAAACAGTAACCAAAGCTCAACTATAACTGGAAGATATACACAACTCATACAAGGGACATACCTGGAATACCCAGCTCAGGTGACCAGGGAGACTGCACTACTAGGCCACAATGGATACCTACTACATAAGGCCATTCTATTAAGACAGGAGACACAGCAGCCCTACTTAATACATAGAAATAAATACAGAAAGGCAGCCAAAATGGGGAGACAAAGAAACATGTCCTACAAAGAAGACCAGAACAAAGCTCCAGAAAAAGAACTAAACAAAATGGATACAAGCAAGCTACCATATGCAGAGTTCGAAACATTGGTTAAAAGGATGCTCAATAAACCTAGGGGAAGAGTCGATAAAATCAGTGAGAACTTTGGTAAAGAGATAGAAAACATAAAAAAGAACCAGTGAGAAATGAAGAATATAATAACTGAAATAAAGGATACATTAGAGGGTATCAACAGTAGATTCAATGCAGTAGAGAATTGAATCAGTGATTTAGAAGATAAGGAAGCAGAAAACCCTCAATCAGAACAAGAAAAAAAATCAAAAAAAAAAAAATGAGGTTAGTTTAAGAGGCCTCTGGGACAGCATCAAGCTTACCAACATTTGCACTATAGGGGTTCCAGAAGGAGAAGAAAGAGAACAAGGAATCAAAAACTTATTTGAAGAAATAATGACAGAAAATTTTCCTAAAATGAAGGAAATAGACATACCAGCCCAGGAAGCACAGAGTCCTACTTAAGATAAATCCAGAGAGATCCACACCAAGACGCATCACAATTAAAAAGCCAAACGTTAAAGACAAAGAGAGACTCTGAAAAGCGGCAACAGAAAAGCAGTTAGTTATCAAGGGAGCTCCCATAAGACTGTCAGCTGACTTCTCAACAGAAACTTTGCAGGCCAGAAGGGATTGGCAAGAAATATTCAAAAGATGAAAAGCAAGTACTTACAGCCAAGATCACTATACCAAGTAAAACTATAATTTAGAATCAAAGGACAGATAAAGATCTTCCCAGACAAGAAAATACTAAAAGAATTCATCACCATCAAGTCAGTATTACAGAAAATGTTGGAGAGACTTATTAAGAAGAAAAGGAAGAAAAAAAAGAAATAAGAAAAAATATCAATAATAAAATGGCAATAACTATATGTCTTTCAACAATTAATTTAAATGTAAATGGATTAAATGCCCCAATCAAAAGATAGGGTAGTTGAATGGATAAGAAAACAAGACCCTGAAATATGCTGCTTAAAGAGACTCACTTCAGACCAAAAGACACACATAGACTGAAAGCAAAAAGATGAAAAAAGATATTCATGAAAATGGAAACAACAAACAAAAAGTATCGATGTAACAATACTTACACCAGACAAAATAAACTTTAAAACAAAGGCAATAACAAGAGACAAAGAAAGACCCAGTAATCTCACTTCTGAGTATTTATCCAAAAAAACTCAAACACTATTTTGAAGGGACATGTGCATCGCTATGTTCACTGCAGCATTATTTATAATAGCCAAGATATGGAGGCCACCTAGGTGTCTATCAACAGATGAGTGGATAAAGAAGAGGTGGTACATATATACAATGGAATATTAATCAGCCATAAAAATAATAAAATCTTGCCATCAGCAACGTAAATGAATTCAGAGGGTATTGTGCTGAGTGGAATAAATGAAACAGAGGAAGACAAATGCCTTATGATTTCACTTACATGTGGAATCTGAAGAACAAAATAAACAATACAGAAACAAACTCACATATACAGAGAATATTCTGATGGTTGCCAGAATGGGGTGGGGCAGGGTGAAAAACGAGAAGAACTACAAAGCGGTAGTTTCAAAATTGTCATGGGAATTGTAAAGTGCAGCATAAAGAATATAGTCGATAATATTGTAATAACTATGTATAGTGTCAGATGAGCACTAGATTTATTGGGATGATCACTTCATAAGTTTTATAAATGTCTAAACATTGTGTTGTACACCTGAAAAAAATAATATTGTATGCCAACCATAATGTAAAAATTTTAAAAATTACTTTTTAAAAAAGAATGAGCTATCTTTGCATCCCCTTTCCAATTTGTAAAAAGGGTCTTGCCCTTTTGGGTCCTTATTAAAACCTTCATTCAATAATATTTTGCATCCATAAGGACATATCCCTTGAATGACTTAACTAAATAAATGCTTTGGTTAAATTTGACTAGCTTTTCCTGTAGCTCTTAAGACTTTATTTTTCCTTCTGAATTAATAAAACATACAAAATTCAGATGGTAGCACATGGTGCTTTCCATGAGAACATTTTATTTAAATTATTGAGAATTCTTCAATCTGATTCCACTTTAATAAACACATGAAAAGTACCCCTTACATTATAAATATATAATAGCCAGATTAAATATTCTCATATACTTTGCTGATTTTTCCAATACCTTCAAGAGTTATAATAAATCTTTTATGTTTAATCAAAGAATTTGATGCATGCTATTTATCATCTATTAAGCACCTGCTTAAATATTTCTAAAATATCAAGGGGAGTGGCAATCTATATACAGCCCAGCCAGTGCCATGGCACATGCACAGAACTTATTAATCAAACAATGCATTAAATCATTATCCCCTAAATCTGAAGATTGATCTGCACATAGAAAGCAGGGGAATATAATTATAAAAACCTCCTGGGGACAATTTAGAAACATTCATTAATATCCTTAAAATTGTTTACACTTTTTGACCTAGAAATTCTACTTTGGGGAATTCATCCTAAGGGAGCAAATAAATATATGAAAGAATTGATGTTTATCACAGCATGACATATCAACATAGTTAGCATGCCCTAGCTTGTGATTTTATAATAAGGTAAAACTTTCATTAAATATTCAAAATGGTGATTATATGCCATTTTACCCTCAGCTGCCTATGCTGGAAGTAAGCTGACCTGATATTGTCATTCAGTTATTTCTGAGTGAAAAAAAAAAGTTTTGACCTGGAAAAATACTCTTATACATTTTTAAGAAGGCAGATTACAAGGCCCTATATATATATATACAAGATTATGTCATTTAATACATGGGAAAAAAAAACTTTTCTGTATATACACCAAAAGGTTAATAAAGGTTATCACTGGATGGTTTGGTTTAAAATGTTTTTTTATGTTCTTTTTAATATTTATTCTGTAATTTCAAAAGTTCAACAAAGTAATTATTACTTTCATTATGTTAACCAATTGATATAGTAGATATCATAAAAACTATCCAGGTCCTAAACATGGGTATTGCCCAGCCTTCAACCTATGACTTCCTCCCCCAGAATATTCTCATTTCTGAGGGCTCAGTTTTCTGCTTGCCTAAGAATATTCCCGGGAAGCCTGTGACACCAGCTTCTTAGACGGCGCAAAGCTCTCGAGTTGTAATACTGTGACCTGCTCACACTTCCCACACACATCACTCCTAGTAGTTCATCTTATGAATGAAAACAGATGAGATTGCTGGCAAAGTCATACAGGTGCATCATCTCAGGTGGAATTTGAACTTGTATCATTTAGTTACCAAGCTTGTTCATTTATAAATCCAAACTAGTGGATTCCATTTCTCTCCAGAGTGGAGGGCATTACAAATGGAAGCTTTGAAATATTTCAGTTTAACCTGGAAATGATTGGGTTAAGGACAGACCCAGCTATCCAGCATCTTAGCCAACAACTCTACCTGTATGTACAAAGAGCAGCTCAGACTAAATTTGTAGAAACTCTTCCAGTAGCATCCTATTGACCACTGAATCATATTCAGACCCCTTGATCTGGCATTTCAGATCATTATGCTCTGTCCTCAAGACCATTTCTACCCATATTGCTGTCTATTTCCAGACATATAATTTCCTTTTTACTCAAACATTTTTATTCACCATAATTTAAGCAGATAAGGTGTTTTTCGATTTTCATGCATTTGCTCATGCTGTTCCCACTACTTAAAATCCCCTGCTCCATATGGATTATGCCCACCCACCAAATATTGCCTCTTACTTTTCCTTGCATCTATATCAGACCCAACTAGCTTAATCTAATTTCTGGTTCTGCCCTAACTGAGATAGGGGAAATAATAGACTGTATAATCTCTTTAAACTCCTCAAATTTTAAAACTTATAATCTTCCTTCATTTGCTAGAAAAGCAATGTCTGCATAATAATGTTAATATTATCCTAATAAAAACTTAAAGATTTGCATGTAAACTATATCATCAACAGATTCCAGGACAGAGAAAGGATTTGAGAAAGGAAAACAGGCAAGTAAGTTCTCATATCTATTTAATAACAGAGCACTCACGTAAAAATGTTTTTTGGCTGCCTACATCAATATAGCAATAATTTTCATACCACTTTGACAGGGCAATTCATTGACTTGGCAAAGCAAAAAAGGAAAATAAAATATCATCAATCCCTTAAATTTGATTCCTTTCTACTTCCATTTTTAGCTTATTAGATTGTATGCATTTCTGAGAGCCACCAAAATATAATGGCATAAAAATAGAAATAAAACAATCAGAGAAAGGCCGCTTGTGGTCAAATGATGAGGGTCAAGCTATGACATTCATGATATAGCCTGTAAACAAAGGGGATCTTCATGAGTATTTCAGGCAGGAGACTAATGTGATCGTATTAGTTTCTTAGAAAGTTACCTGACCCAAAAGAGAAGATGGACTAGTATTGGAAGAGGGGTGAGGTATATAGAGAGCTATGTCAATGATCAGGCAAATAATAAATTAAGGTATTGGGAGGCTGTGGAAGAAGAGGTATGAATGCAGACCAGAGATCAGATTATAAAGGGTTTTCAAAAAGGAACACATTGATTGCTTGAATCTAGGGAGTGTCGTCCTATGTATATGAGAGAAACTGACTTTTAATAAATCTTTTGAAGACATTTATTAGAATTTTTCATGGTGTGTGTCTGTTACACCTATGGGAAGGCAGTAGATGCGAACCACAGCTAGCTCGCTTCTAATGCCAAGACACTAAGTGAGCAAATGGTTTTCTTAACTCTAGATCTGACCATCTCTGAGTCTGAAATGATGAAGCAGCAAAAAGAAAGTCTCTCCAGATAGAAAAATTTGATAAAATTGTCTTCCTAATAGAAATAGTATCAATACCTAAAAAGAGGAAGTTCTAAAGAGCAGAGGGTTAAGTATGCAGTTAAGTCCAAATGATGAATGTTGAGTTGCTAAAACAGAGGAGCATTGTTGGAATTTTTCCCAAAACACAGCTTTCGGAGTGCATCTCAGCTCCCTTAATAGCAACATAGGCTGATAGATCACACCATATTTTTAATATTAACTTATCCACAGCTCCAGACTCGGGTCCTGCAAAGAGTCTAACATTCAAGGGGTGGTAAGTAGGTTTAACTGCCCGGGTTTTCTCAGCCTTAAAGATTAACTCCGAGGCCCTTGATTCCTTCCGTTGACGTGCAGAAGAGAGAAAAAGGAATTGCCAGTGCCGGTTTTTTGGTAAGCTCGTTTCGGCACAAGTAAGATGGTAATCGTCAAAAAAAAAAAATGGAAGGCTGAGCACTTTATATTTTTTACCATCTGTAATCCTATGCAAGCTGTGGCAAAGCCTGAAATGAAGTCAAGGTTCTAAGGCATCCAATATGTCACTTTTGTGTTATTGTTTTGGACTATGGATCTAGAGAAAATAAGCTGTTTGCAACAGGGTAATTCAGTTATATGATGCACTCATGCAAAATTCCATTTTAAGTGACAGGGCATCATTATTGAGTAACCACATGATATGGATAGGGGCTGGCACAGATTCTAGTGAACAGCACTCCTTTATTTCAGCTGTGACATCATGGATCAGCGTGTACCAAAATGAAGATGAGCCCCTTTAAGAGTAGAAACTGTGCTGATATGAGAGCTGAGGGCTGCTCAGCCAAGCTGACAGCTTCTGCAGGACTTGGTGCGGCAGTCAAGTTTCCACTAGATGGTAATTGATGATGAAACAAATAAAATACTAAAACAATAACTAAATTTAAAGTACTCCCCACAATAATGCCTTTAAAACATATGCAAGTTCTGTCAGAGAATATATCATTAGGCCTAGAGATACAGGGGAAAAGTTTGAAAGTTAAAGTTTATATGGGTTAGCGAAATTAGGCAAGATATAGTGTGGTTTAAATGTTTATGTAATAATGAGTAGCTTGGCACACTGGTTCATACACATACATAAAAAGATAGATGAAAATGACTTTAGGCTCAAACTGGACTTATAAAATTATCTGCCTCTATGTTATTAATAACTCCAAGGATTTAAGGAAGAAATTCTAAGCACATAAGGTTTCTCAGTAAAGCAGCAAGAGACAGTGGAATAAACACAAGCTTAAGAGGCAGATGCAGGTTCAAATCTTGCCTCAAACAGCTTAGTAGCAATGTGACTTCACTGTAAACCTTGAATAACGCTATTGACTTCATTGGCAAGAGCGAAGGTAACAGGTGGAAAACAGCGGACATAATTCATGCTAATTTATGTCTCCCTTCCTCCTTTTACCTCTGAAGTCAAGGCAGCTTTCAGTCTCCAAAGGGATCAATTATGGCAGTGGTTGGTCCTGAGCAAGACTATGTTATGAGGTATCCCATGCAGTTTCTTGTTCATTTTATTCAAACCACCTTCATTGCAGCTTCCTTCCATTTTCTTACTCTTTACAGATGAATTTATGTGTCTGCCTAGCATACAAATTGCTTGTGCCGTGCTTATGTCCTAATCCTGACAGCTAAGATAAAAGTTTCAGGGAGAAATGGGTTGTACTCAGGCAAAGCACAGAAAATACAAGTCCTAAAATGAGCTTAGTTTTACCATTTTCAAAAATTGTCGAAAATATTTCCTCCTGTTTCAGTCTTTAAAGATTTAATATAACAAAAACCTCTTGTTAGTCCTATAATTCATACTCGCACAGAAGAGATCTAAATGTATTTCCTGAGGATATGCTTTGACTGTTGAGCTTTACAATGATTTCATAAAAATATCAGGCGTGAAAGAAATATCAAGATGGACTCTCTCAGAGAAAAACAAAGTTCTTCTAATTTCTGCAGTTTGCACTTTGATATAAAACTAAGATGTTATGCCTGATTTTTTAGGCATAAAATCAACCACGCTCATGTATGAGACACAAAGGAAGGGCATCTACCTGTCCAGCTCCTCCCACAAATTTCTGACACCAGGGAATCAGGAGCTGGTGGACAAGCAATCAAGGAGCTGTTTGCTCAAGTGTTCATTGAGGCCACTCTACCCTATAACACTTCTGATGCCCTGATTACGCAGGGGGGAAACCAAAGGAAATTTTTCTTCTTATCTTGGTCACAAGATATTAACAATGAAATAAAACAATGAATTAATAGATTCTGAAATTATTTCTGAGATTAAGTGTGTAC
The DNA here is from genome assembly GCF_000325575.1 of Pteropus alecto. Classification (NCBI taxonomy): domain Eukaryota; kingdom Metazoa; phylum Chordata; class Mammalia; order Chiroptera; family Pteropodidae; genus Pteropus; species Pteropus alecto. Next base: position 22,457,626 of record NW_006434835.1, read on the forward strand.
ATGGTGAGCGTATTTGTTCTTTAACTTAAGATGGCTTCTTCCTCCTAAATTTTGAATATTGGAAAAGATAATAGAGTATGCCCATGATTTGTGTGCTTGGCTCTGATGTGGGTATGATGTATCACAAGAGGAGACAAATTTAAGTCCACATTTAAAATATAAGACAAAAACGTCTGTACAGGGGAAGAAGCACAGATAAGAGGAAAGGAAAAAAGTAAGTCAGGCTCTTCTTTAAAAGTCAACGTACTTGACTTTTAGTAGCATCTATTAGATGCTATTAGTAGCATCTAATATCCAGCAATTGCTCAACAAATATTAACTGATTCCGTTGTTATTGTTGTGGTTGTTGGTGAATTATCATCATTACCAAGGGTAAACATTGAATAAATTAGATGGGTAGAGGTCAGAATGAAGTAAATAGAGAAGATAAATAAATATAAGTAAAGATTTTAGAAAATCAGAAAAAGGAAGAGGAGAAAGAGAAAACAAATAAGGGAACATAAATAAATAGAAATTAGGTAATTAGGAATGCTTTGGTACTCTATTAGGTAGGTAAATATAAATCGATGTCAGCCATAAAGCCCTGGGTGCGTTGAAAAAACATGCACTGCATAAATAAGAGGTATGGGGTTTTTTACTCTCTCTCTCTCTAAAAGGACAGACAAAACAGAAAATTCACAGAGTGTGTAAAAAATTCAGTCTATCATTCTAAACGGACCTCCCCCAGGACTTGTTTCTCATTTTATTCTGAGCTGCACGAAACACACTTAAGTACAGGATTTCAAGTACGTTGACTTTTAAATAAGAGCCTGACTTTAGGAGCTCTTCAGGGACAAGAAACAGAACCTGGGTGCTTTTCAGCTTCTTCTGAACAGTCTTCTCTTCTTTCATTGGCACAAACAGATGGTGCCCATTTTTCAGATGCTGCAGGCTCATATCCATTACAGCTGACATCTAGAGCAGAATCAAATACTTTAAGAGCCTTTTCTGAAGCTTTTGTTGACATTCTAAGACTGAAATTTTTCAAGAACAACTTAGGCTTCTCAGAATTCACACATAACTGTCCATGTTTCGTGTTTTTGATTATAATTCTATTATAACAAAATACGTTAATAAACACATAATATTGAGCCTTTAGTTTTTTTTATTTCTCCAGTTTACAGATCAGCCTTCCACTTTTTCCAACCAAAGGTCTCGTTCCCACTGCCATGTAATAGCAAGCAATGAGTTCAAAAAGGCCATGTCAGCACCTATTTGAAATCCACCTAATCATGGAATGCCAAGAGTGTCTTACCTCCCAAACTGTACCTTCCATTTCACTGAACCATTTTTTAAACAATGTCAAAGTTATGGTCAGCTAGTGTGCTGCCTGCTGTTCAGTAAGTTAGTTTTTTACTATACATGAATCAATTAAACTCCCTAAACATATAGGAAGGTCTATGCTTGCCCAGCTGATGGCTTCTAATGAGAAAACGTACACTCATCATTGGCAGATTAGCACACTGATGAATTTAATTGTGGCCCCAATTTAGGTCCAGGCCATTCACATGGATAAAGCCTTACTATACACTCAAGAGTCATCATCTGTTTTGGGAATGAAACCCTCTAAGTCACTAAACCCTTATTATTAGTGTACTGACAATGTTTCAGACCGTACGCTATAGACTTCACAAGTGGTGTGTATTTTATTCTAAGAAATAACACAATGAAGCAGGTACTATCACTAGGCACAATTTACAGATAAGAAACCATTGCTGAGAGAATGAAGTCACTCCCAAGGTCACACAGCTAGCTGGTGGCAGTCAGATCTCAATTCAATTCTTTCTGTCTCCAGAGCCATGCTCAGAAATACTCTTCACTAGCTTAACACACAAAAAATGACTTGGAGGTCTTGTTAAAGCTACAGAGTCCTACTCGCAGAGATTGTGATTCTGACCCAGAAAGTCTAGAAAGACATTCGGCATTCTACATATCAAAAAGTGACCCTCTCCAGGTGGTTCTAATGCAAGTGGTCTATAGATCACACTTTGGGAATCACTGGAATCTTTGTAGTATCTCCCTGGTTCTGCTATGTGGCCTATTGGATATTTTAAAGATGATGGCAATAATATCACCCTCACATACTCCTTTCTTGCCATGTCTCCATCAAGAGGTGGAATTTATTTCTCTACCCTCTTGGATCTAGTAGGCCCCATGTCTGCTTTGATCAATAGAATACAGAAGAACTGATGCTGTGCCAGGTGTAGGTGCAACACTCAAATAGCTTGGAATAATTTGGCTTCCACCTTGTGAAACTAAAGCTCCCTGATACCACGATGCTGAGAGAAGACGAAGCCATTCAGAAAGGCCCCAAAGGATGAGTCACCTTGTGATGAGAGAGAGAGACAAACACAGAGACAGAGACAGACAGAGACAGAGAAAGACAGACAAAGACAGAGAGAGAGGGAGGGACGGATGGAGAGAGGAAGGGAGAGAGAGAAAGGGAGGAAGGGAGGGGAGTGAGAGGGAGAGGTGCTAAGGAGCACCAAGGGACCAGACATGAGTGAAGATGTCACCTTGGAAGTGGATCTTCAGCTCCAGCCACCTCAGTGGACACTGCATGTAGCAGAAATGAACCATCCAGCAGATGGTTCCTGACCCACAAAGTCATGAGCAAAATAAATGGTTATGTCAGGCCCTAAGTTTTGAAGTACTTTGTTACAGAATAATAGAAAACAAATATATGCCATGCATCATTATAATTTTATATATAATATATTATGTACTGAAAGCAAAATTTAAAAAATTGAAACCCTATGCAGAAAGAAATTTTAACCAAAAAGTAATGTAATCGAATAAAACATTTTTCCTGGAATTATCTGGGAATTTCCTTGAATTCTCATTTTCACCTTGAATGTGTAAACATAGCCATATAATTCTGACTCATGTCGAATTTACATTATTGTCTATATATTTGAAACTTTAAAATATTGTATATACTGAAGTTCTTGATATATTTCCTTTAATTTTGTATTTCTTATTTCTTTTATTTTACTTTTCCAGCTTTACTGAAGTGTACTTGACAAATAAAAATTCTGTATATTTAAGGTATAAATATGATATCTTGATATATGTATACATTGTGAAATGATTACCACAATCAAGTTAATTAACACTCCATCACCTCACATAGTTACCATTTGTGAGTGTGTGGTGAGAATACTTAAAATCTACTCTCCTAGCAAATTTCAAGTATATGATACAGGTTTAATAATTATAGTCACTATGCTGTACTTTAGATCTTCAGAACTTATCTCACTACATTTAGAACAACTCCAAAATTGTGCTATCTTCTGCAAAAGCAACATGATGTGAAGCAAACACAAAGATCTACATTCCACTTTTTTGCACCTGATTCATCTGTTCAGAGATAAAAGTCAGTCTAGGTTATTAAATGGAGTTGTATACGTTCTTCTACTAGAGAGCTGAATTGGAACTGAACAGCTTCATTTTCAGGAGTTCTCAGATAAACACAAATCCAGAATGAAATTTAACAAACTTTTAACTTTCATAAGCAATTAAGTTTTCAGCACTAATCCATTTCTTTGCTGGAGACGTCATGGCATTTTATTCTTATAACCTCATGCCTAGACACTGCACAGAAAATCCTGTCTTGATCATTAAAACTGATGCAAGTATCAAATTGTTGAATAACTACATGTATTCCCATCTGTTAAGGAGACACAGTGTCACACTGAGGTGCCTCGCCAGGACTTTTGAGGCATAACAATCAACCAAAGATGGGATCAGATATAAACTATGCTCATTGCAACAACAATTCTACCCTGTCTGACTTTTTGTTTAGCTCTGGGCAAATTGTTTCAATAGAAAACACTATGGCTGTCCTGTGTAGACATAATCAATTACAAAGCCTGAGTGTGTGGGACTACCTGATGGAAGCTGTATCTAACATTCCTAAAATGCCCACCGTGTAATGAAGACCTTCCCCTTCACTATCGGGCCACCTCACCATCCGAATTAGAACAACCTGTCTTCCCCTTGAGCTCTACCCCATCCTAACCCACAACTGCCCCCTACTTGGCTTTCTTGAATTTTTTCCTGATTTTTTTATTGTTTACAGAATCTATGCCAAATCTGTCTCTAATCCCTCAAACTTTTAGCACTAATTTCTACTTGACTCCCTCATCTAGTTTCATGGTTTAGCTATAGGTTATAGCTGATCACTTCCCTCCAGCAATTTGGGCTCATATACCCAACTGTTCATGGGGTATCTCTGCCTGAGTATACATGGGAACTTCAATCTTAATGCATCCCAATCTGAATTTGCTACCTTCAAGTCACCATTTCCTCTTTTAATGAGTGTCAATGTCATCCATTCTGCAAGCCCTCTCTCCATTACCCTAGGTCTTCAATCAGTTACCGAGTCTCCCCAAGTTTAGCTCCTCATTTGTCTTACCATTTCCTCTTTTAATAAGTGTCAATGTCATCCATTCTGCAAGCCCTCTCCATTACCCTAGGTCTTCAATCAGCTACCGAGTCTCCCCAAGTTTAGCTCCTCATTTGTCTCTAATTTAGCACCTCCTGGAATCCTTCTACCATAACCTGGGTTCTAGTGCTCATTATCTCTCACTTCAACTATTGAAAATATTTTTCAGACCTCCATTGGCCCATCAAAAATAATAATAGCTAACATTTATTGTGTGTTACCATGTGACAGGCACTTTCCAGGATTCTTGCATGTGTTAATTTATGCTCCATGTAAAATAAATAAATCAAGGCAAAGAGATTAAGTTACTTGCCCAATATCACATCTAAATATGGCAGAACCACTGCCTGGAGTAGGAATCCAGGCAGTCTGACTTCATAACCCAAGGTCTGAACCATGCCACTCCACTACCTAAATATGGCCTCTATCTAAGTCTGCCAATCACTCACAGACTTAAAGCCCACACTCTCCAGAAAAGCATTCAGAGCCCTTTTTGATGTCACCCCTACCTACTGCTCTGTCGTATCTTCAGGCTTTCCTTTCCACTGGCCTTTGCTTTCTGTGCGCAGATCTACTCAGGATTCTACCACGCTAAGAAAAAGATCTGTCAACGCTGCCACTCCTCCAGGATCTCGTCTTGCCTCTCTCTTTCACACACAGAGACAAAAGAAAAAATAATCCTCCCATTCTTCATCCTCCCACCAATCACTCTTCCTCTGGCCCTCTGTCATCAGGCTTCCGACATCTTTCTACTAAACCTGCTTTTTCAGAATCATCATTTGAATGTTGTGAAATGTGGAGTAAAATAAAACCCTTTGAGCTTCAGCTCACTCTCTTTCTAGCTATGTGATCTTCAACAAGTTATTCAGTTTCTCTGAGCTGGTGATTACTCTCCTTTCCATCTTCCTCTCTGAAGTATATTCATCTTCCTTCGATGTTGACTCCGTCAAGTAATCCTCACCCCACCCTCATTGTAACTCCCTCATCTGCAATTGTTTTCCCCAGAGGCCACCCTGTGCCCCAAGACTTTGTCTCTCCTTCTCCCTTTCCACTCAGTCCATTTTGGCCACTTACTACCTACATGATCTTTGGCATTTAACTCCTCTGTACAGTGGATTCTCATTTGTAATATGTAAGTAATAATACCTATCTTCATACTTCACTATATTTTGTAAGAATTAATTAACATATTATATATGAAGTTATGGTGAAACTCTGAAGAGCGATTCACATGTTGGCATGATTGCTGTATTAGTGTGGAAGGGTGTGTGTGGTGTGGGTGTAATATTGAAACAACCTCAAATTTAGAGAAAAGTTGCAAGGACAGTACAAAGTACGTTTTCTCCCCTGAACAATATAGTTCAGATTTATGCCTAATCATCTGTTAATACTTTACTGTATATTTCCTACAAACAGGACATTCTCCAACATATCAGCAGTACAATGAACAAAATCAGGAAATTAACATTTATACATAATGATCACCTACTCCTCAAACCTTCAAGGATTTCCAGATATCCCAATAAAGTCCTTTATAGAAAAATGATCCAGTTCAGAATAATGCATTACATTTAGTTATTATGTCTCTTTAATCTCTTTCACTCTGGAAAATTTCCTCAGCTTTTCCTGAACTTATATGACATTGACACATTTGAAGATTAAAGGACAGTTATTTTGTAAAATGCCCATTAATTTCAGTTTGTCTACTGTTTACCATGATTAGATTCTGGCTAGTAGTCTTTGGCAAGAATATCATAGAAGCTATGTTGCATTTTTCTCAGCATACTTTTAGGTGGTATATGATTTTTATTTGTCCCATTGATGGTGTTAACTTTGATCACTAAGATGATATCTGACAGACTTTTCTACTGCGACCTTAACTTTTTCTCCTTATTAATATGTATTTTGTGGAGAAAGGACTATGTGAAAGTAGTATTTTGAAACTGTAAATATCCTTTCTCATCAAATTTATGAATTAATCATTTATTTATATTACTCTAGACCTATGATTTTTTTATATTCAATTATTCAATTTTTATTTTGAGACTCAAACAGTTCAAGACTTAGTCAGTAAGAGCCAAAATATGTCATTTTGATATGTCCTATCTTCTCGCAGAGCCTCCTTAATTTATGGTTCAAAAAGCTGTTCCAGGTGCATGTTGTTTAAAAGTCTGTGCTCCTAGACAGGCTGAATAGACAGGGATACTGTCTATTTTAAACCATTATGTCTCACACAGTAACAAGCACACAGCAGGAGCTCAATAAATATTTGCTAAATGGGTGAGTGAATTATTCATGCTATAATAATAAACTAAACCCTATTAGATTTATCATTTTACAATCTGGAAACATCATAAATTGATTTTATGCATTCAATTAATGTTAATAGAGAAATATGTACTATTAAATGATGAAATGGTAGAGGACAGAGTCCAGAGGAAGCCTACCTTGTTTCAAATCCCAATATCTCCCTTTATTCACTGTGTGCCTTAGGCAGCCACTACCTTCTCTGTACCTCTATTTGCCCATCAATCATATGTCGTGTTGAGGATTAAATGAATCGATATGTATAAATTACTAGGATAGTGCCTGCACAACCTATGGAGACACCATATAAGTAAGAATTATTATTATTTTTGTGATTTTTTTTTTTTGAAATAAGAACCTTGCCTTTACAATATCCCTTGATTATTGGGAATAGATTCAAAGGACAAGGAATTTCAGGAACGTGGATAGAATACTGAACAAGATCATTTGGGGGAAAGGTACCAAGAGAGTCCACCCAAACTTGCTGTGTGCGCATGATTATGAGCCGCACCTCCTTTGGGTCTCAATAGCGACTCAAGAGTTAACGATCTCAAAGTCATCCTCAAGAGAGAATACATTATAAAGGCCAGCCTGAGCAGAGGAAGCCTCCAGAGCCTCTCCATGCTTTATGGACATGATCTTCACTCTGACTCTGAAGCCAGGTGTCCTGATCACTCCTTTGCAGGGGCTTCCCAAGACTCTCTATAGCAACACTCTCTATAGAGACCTCCCCCTACTGTGTGGGAGTTATTCATTGCTTCAGGATACACATGACTCCTCTCAAGTGCCACATTTGATCTAAATGGAGCTTAAGTCACAGGAGGAGGGATAGTGGAGAGAGTGGCCGGCTTAGCAACAGAAATGCTATTATGGGTTGTTTGTTCTACAATCTGTTCTCTTTTGATGTTGTATAGGTCCCCAGATGAGGACAGACACAAGTAAAATGGGAGCAGCAGGTGTGGACTGTGTTGTTAAAAGCTAAATTTAAAAAAACCTGCATAAATAAATAAAACATATTTAAAATTTTTAAATGGCCAAGACAAAAAAGAATGAAAGGTAAGATTTTAAAATCTAGTAAAAAAAGTAAAAGTTAATAATAGGCTTGTAAGAAGATGGGGATTTAAAAATCTGTGTTTTTTAAAAATTATAATAAAAACCTAGTTTTAAAATATAAATCAGTCATAGGGATATAACGTACAGAATAGTGAAAGTTGTAAGAGAGTAGATCTTTAAAGTTCTCGTCACAAGAGAAAAAACAACTATGCATGGTGACAGACGTTAACTAGACTTATTGTGGTGATCGTTTCACAATTATACAAATATTAGATCATTATGTTGTATATCTGAAACTAATATAATGTTATAAGTCCATTATACCCCAATACAAAAATTAGACTAATACCAGATTTAGTAAATGTTAATGTTTTGTAAAACTAAATAAATCTAAAATGTAAAAGTGGCTTTTCCACAGAGAGGTTTCAAATATCTGTAAATAACATAAATGAAACATCTGTAAATAAGTAAAATGAAAAGTACTTGGCAAATAACATACTTTTCTAAAAAGAGAGTCAAGATTATTTGTTTTAAATGATAGGAAAAAACGGTTTTCTAAACTAAAACTAAGCAATATTTACAAACCCATGCAGCAAATCAACTGGATCAACAGAGAATTAATATAGAAGACACTCTCCCTTACTTCCAGAAGATACAAGGAAAGACTGAATGAGAATTCAAACTTCAATCCTCTTAGACTAAATCAACACATAATTTCTGCTGGAATCCAAAACATGGCACAAATTCAGAACCTGCTAAGAAATTAAATAAGGAAGGAAATGACTAGCACCCAAACCACTGCATCAGCTTTGGGCAAAGAGGAGGCCTTTAGTCACACAGAATCAGGCCAAATCCCAGGCTCCCCCACTTATTAAATGTGGACTATTATGAGAGTGACAGTTATCTACACCTTAGTTTCCTCATCTGTAATTTGAGTATAAAAACATATTTACCTAAAGGGCTTTTGTGCATATTAAGTTGGTTTATATCTACAAAGCACTACACTATGCCTAGCACATAATAAACTTCCAATAACTGTTAGTTATTAACATATTTATCACACTGATTTTCACTGCACCCGAAGTGATGCTTTCCTACATACTATAATCATGTACATCATTGGTGAAATTGTTTGAGATTTGGGTTTATTTGCATTTATATTGGGAAGAAGCTTCACTTTTAGAGTTAACAAAACCTGGGAATCAATTCCAGCTTCTTCATTTACAGATAGTGAAACTTTAGGTGAACAGTTCTAATTCCCTTGGCTTCAGTTTCCTCATATTTGGGATGAAATAAAACCTACCTTGTTGGGCTGTAAGAAAGATTAAGTAAAATAACCTGTGTAAAGAGCCAGGCATGAAATGATGTTTCATCAACAGTAACAATATTGTAGGAACTAGAGACAAACGTTCTGTTGATATTTTATCGGGGTTTATTAAAATGGAAACTCAAGTGAAGAAAGACTATTTCTAATTGGTGCCAGTTCAATAAGAAGATGAAAAAAATCTCTAGTGAAATGTTTCTTTGTTGCCTTTTCCAATGACTGGGATAACCTGGTGTGCTAATTATATAATATTTTAACACAAACAAAATAAGGCATTTGTGTATTTCAGCAGCATCAAAGAGAAGCCCTATTTGCTATGATTTGTTCTAATAGTATATTTATCGGAAGCAGTTCACTTTATCTGCAGCAGAATGCTCTTTGATGTCGTTAGCCTACAGAAATAATTATAGGAAAGTAATTATAGGAAATTATAGGAAAGCAAGACTATTCAGAGGGTGAGATGACGTGGGGCTTTCCTTCACTCCCCAAGGCTACATGGATTAACACAGCAAACCACAATTTTCCAGAGTCCGAGAACTAAGTAATCAGAAAGCACCTGAAACAAAGACCCTCAAAAATGCTTCTGATCACTTATATTAATCACATTAATATTGATTCTTAGAAAGAAGAAATTGAGTAATTATTTAATAATGCAACTTTTCTACAAAACTATGAAATCTATAGATCTAAAATTTTAAGTGATATTATAAATCATGATTAATGTGTTCCTTGTTAACTCTGGAGGAGGGTTCAGTAGAAAGAATAGTATACTTGGACTTGAACATAAACTCCAGTCTGCCACTTACAACTAAATGAACACTGCTGCCCATCGACCTGCCTGTATCTGTTTTCTTACCCATAGAATGAAAAAGCAATGACCTCAGCATATTGTTTCCATGAGAAAAAGTATATTCAATACTGGCTCAAAAGAGAGGCTATAATTTGTCAATGTAATTTGACTAGTTATTAATCAAAGATTACTTTTAACATAAAATAATAATTATAATAGCTAATATTTATTGTTTATTTACTATATACCAGCAGCTGTACTAAACATTTTACATTAATTATCTCATGTTTTTCTTAGTATATGATCCAGTAATCCCACTTCTGGGTATATATCCAAAGGAATTGAAATCAGGATCTCAAGAGATATCTTCATGCCCATGTTCATTGCAACACTATTCACAATAGCCAAGATATGGAAACAACCTAAACGTTCATCAATAGATGAATGGATAAATAAATAAAATGTGGCATCTATATAAAATTGAATATTATATATGTAGCTAAGGTAACTATATATAATAGAATATTATTCAGCCTTAAAATAGAAGGAAATGCTGCCATTTGCAAAACATGGATGAACTTGGAGGACAATATGCGTAAAATTAGCCAGTCATAGAAGACAGATACTGCATGATTCCAATTATATGAGATATCTAAAGTAATCAAACTCATAGAAACAAATAATCAAATGGTGGTTCCCAGATGTTTCGGGGAGGGAGCAATGATGAATTGCTGTCTAGTGGGCATAATGTTTTAGATATGCAGAATGAACATGCTCTAGAAATTTGCTCTACAGCATTGTGTTTACAGTTAACAATACTGTATTGTGGGCTTAAAATTTTGTTATGACAATAGATATCGTGCTATGAGGAAAGTTTTATTATCTGTTTTTCTCATTTGAAGAAAAGATTTGGGAGAGGTTAAGTAACCAGTCTTAAGTTTACCTAGAAGATAATTGCCCAAACCAGGGTAAGACACAAGTTTTTCTCACACCAAAGCCTGTGTTTACAAATTACTGGTTTTTAAATTATTTCTGAACAGCACAATACTTTACTCAAATGAAATGTCCCTAGAGCCCAAATACATGTACCAGACAAAAACTGAGCAATCTAAATTTGATTAGGGACTGAGAATGTCACCCTCACAGTGGCCTTAGAAATACCTCAGAGGAACTTGAGGATTCAACAAAAGACAGAGTGAAAAATCATTGCTATAATGATCACGCCTTTTTTCACATTTATGACTGTGACAGTTTGCAACCCACTGGAAAGGTCTATGACAGGCAATAATTTGTCACATTTCTAAGGTATTAATTTGAAATCTTGCATTGCAAAACTGTTAGGAGCAGGTCATGTAGCTGGTAAGTGAGCTTTTTAGAAGTGTGAGAATATATCCGAGTTTCCAGTGATTTGTGATACATATATGATCAGGGGCCTGGACAAATATTTCTATGCTCACAATCAGGAGATTCCTGAAGAATTTAGACATACTACTGATAAAATATCAGTTTCTATAATATGTGATTACTGCAAACTGGCAAAGTATGTCTTTCATTTTATTGCTAATGAATAAGGGATGTCACATTGCTCACTCAGCATAGTGCCTAAACATTTCCTAGGGTTGCCGGATTTAACAAATAAAACTAAAAGATACTCAGGTTAACTCGAATTTCAGATAAACAACAAGTGCCTTTTTTTTGTATAAGTATATACCAAATATTGCATGGGATAATACTAAAAAAAAATTATTTGTTGTCATTTCCTTAAAATATTTTTGATTTTATATGCTTACTTAGGAAGCCAGGTTATTGATAGCAGGTAGTGAATAGTAATATATCTCAATTTATACCCACAGACTTTTTAGATAAATTAGTCAGTTTAGACAAATAACAGGACAAGATGAAACAAATTATAAATAACATACGAATGAAGAATAAACTATAATAGTTAAATTAAAATCATGTAGACAGATTAGCACATTAGACACAGCTAGGAAAAGACGTGGTGAACCAGAAGATACATATTATGAAATTATTTGCAAAGAGATGGGAAGTATGAAAAAGGAGTTAAAAGACATAAAAAGCAGATGAGAATGACCTATACTTATTTGATCAGAGCTCCAGTTTGAACAAAGAGAAATAATAATAAAGAAGCAAGATTTGAAGAGATAATTTTTCACAGTAGATGAGTCATACTCACGAAAAGGGCAAGTGGAAAGAGTTCACTAGTTTTATGCCAGACATACAGCATTAAATAAAGTCTTGGGTGTTCCCTGCAATCCTGGAATTTACTATAGTAAAGAAATGTAAAGTTTTAGTTAAGTCACAAGTGAATTCTAAGACTTAGAAAAACAAAACTTTCGAAGAAGGAAAAATATAATTTCATGACTAGAAACCTAAAAGTGAAAATATTTACAAAAATGGAAAATTGTTAAATATTTTTTTAAATCATCACTCTAATCATGAAGAACATAATTGAAAAAAAATAAGACATTTAAAAGGAAAACATGTCAGTGAAGATTAAGAACTTGCTGAACTCAGTTTAAAATAATATGTTCAAAAATGTAGTTTCATATAAATGAGCAGACACCTGGCCCTTTAGAAAGCTTGATTTATTTACAAAGATTTTTTTTATTATACTTGAGAAAGTTCCTCATAGCTCAACAGTAAAATAATTTCTAATTATCTACATAATCAACTTGAAAACATTAAAAATCTTCCTGATTTTTTATTTAGTTTTGAGGAGAGGAACGGGAAAGCATGGGTTCTTGAAGATTATTACTTGCCCCACTACTAAATATATTTTTATTCTTTATGGTTTGTAGCTTTGAGAGTTGCTTTTGTTTTCTTTTTTTTTTTTTTCTAACACCAAGGACACTTCATATTTCCTTTGTTGCATATAAGTACTTTGTTTCTTTTCTTTTTTCTTTTTTTTTTTTGAAGTTTTATGAGAGTTTATTCGAGTCAAACTGAAGACATATGCCAGCAAGCAAGATTTCAAATGCTTCCAGTACTTCGTTTCCTACTACCACATGACTCTGACATAAAAGCTTAGAAACAAAGCGAAGACAGGTACAGAGACGGAGAAATGAGGAGGACAGAAGGGTGTTTACATCAACATGCATTTACTCAGCTTCAGTTACATGAAAGGTTCCATGTTAAACATGGAAAAAAGTATAAAGATATAAAACTCCTACAAATCAGTCCTGCCACCATCTGAGTTGTCAGTAAATTCACTTCCTTAATACATTTTTGGACTATACTCCCACCTCTTATGAAAAGTGATTATGTGCAATATTCACGTGAAATTCTCTTCTACATTGTGTAAAAGTGCTGTCAATGGCATTGTCTGTTTTTTTTTGCTCCATAACCCCTCTGGAGGATCCCCCCAAATTAAAAAAAAAAAAAAAAAAAGTCTTCTAGCATTCAGTGACAAGAAACATTTAGTGTCTGAATGTCCAATGACAGGGAAATATGTAAGTAAATTATGGCATTTTCACATGACAGAGTATTATACAACCATTAAAATGATAACTTTGAAAACTATGTAGAAAATTGGGAAATGTTTATGACATAAGTGAATAAAACAACACAAAATTACATTTACACTCTGATTTCAGATATAAAATATATGTTCAAACAAAACAAGAATAAGCAGTCAAATGTAAACTATATATTAGGAGTGGAATTATAGGTGCCTTCTCTCCCTCTTTTGAAACACACATTTAGAGTGGTGCAAAAAATATATGTTGGTACGGAAAACTTTATTTTTCACAAAATTTGGTATTTATTCCTTGTGATTCTTTTTTTTTTTTTTTTTTTTTTGCCTTGGGAGCAAGGAAGCTCAGAGCTACATGTGATATTGAATACCTAGTATTGTTTTTGCATTTATGGTTGGCATTCTTTTTCTTTTCAAGGCTTTGTACTCTGTTATCTTCTTTTTAGAAGGACTAAAAATGAAAAAAAAAATAAACACACTTGACATCCTTATCTACAAATAGCTTAGATATACATTTTATGTAGTTAGAAATGTTTAAGAATTGCATTATGATTGCATTGAGGTTATGCTTTATCTGGAAAAACACCAGACAGGAGGCATGCACATTCCAGTGCATCATATCGGGATACATGACATCGACATATATTACTGAAGGTCACTTGGTTAAGGTGTTTTTCCCAGATTTCTCCACTGTAAATTTACTATTTTTCCCTTTGTAATAAGTATTTGGAAGAAGATCCTTTGATACCCTACAAATATTCTGTTTCTTCTCAAATTTTTGTCCATTGACTTTTTTGCACCCATAAGTAAATCTTGACTGTAGGAAATTTTACTGTGATTTTGACTATGTTCTAATGGTGATTTTTCTATTTCCCTTGTTCCTTTAACATTTATTATTTGGAATTCTTCTATAAGGACAATTTACCCTTTCTCTATTTACATATTTATTCAATTATTTATTTTTATTGGTATAGATTCATAAATATTTACTTCATTCTTTGGGTTAAAATTCAATACTATCGTTATTTATTTCTTGCTCAGATTATTACAGAATTGGCCAACAGGAGCCCTTGTGACATGAAGCCAGCCTTTTTTTTTTTTCACTTCTTTGTTTTTTGATGTCTCAAAATTCTCCAAAATCATCCTGTATTTTCCCTGCCTCAGCCCTGGAATGGACCACTTTTCTAAAGAACATTGATTTCTTTTATTAAAGAATGATATTTAGAAACCAATAGCTGAGCATTAGCATTAGGTGTGTTCATTGTTACTGGGGTGCCATCATTACTCTCAGTTCCTTTCTCCCAGTTACAATGGGTTTTCACTAGTGTACTGTAAATAATTATGGTTGTTGCCCTCCCCTCTACAGATTAAAGCTTTTATTTCCTGGGAAAATTTGGTGAGAGGTGTCCAGATGGAATCCTGTGGTCATCTTTCAGTGGTTCCTGTTTCCCTCTCCCCATTAGGGTTCTGTCTTAGGACTCTCTCCAACCTCTTCTGCAAGTTCTCAGTAGAGTTTGTCAAGAAAAAGTATGAAGAGATTGTAGATTCACCCAATTCATGTGGCCCCTAAGGGGTTCACACTCTCTCACCAGTGCACACTAGCCTCAATCAATTCTCTAATCCTCCAGTGGAACTCTTATCTGTGTCCACTTTGTCTACACCAGGTAAGTCAGTGCTCATATTCTGTCTCTCTTAAGTGGCCTCTCTCTTTAGATTTTGGAGCACGTGGTTACCCTCTGACAGGTTCTCTTACAAGTTCAAAAAAAAGTCTTGAATTTGCAATTTGTCTAGCTTTTCTTTTCATTGTAAGAGTATAAGAGATACTCTTTTTAGCTCTCTATATCTTTGAGTTTGAACTGGAAAAGTTATTTGTGAAATAAGCCCTGGCTTATTTATCTAATCTAATCGTGACAAAATTAACCACTCATTTTTTGGAAATTTAACATATATTACTTCATAATATACCTTATCTCCCTTTCATGTCTGAAATACTCCCCATCTGAATTATAAGTTTTCTGAAAGAAGTTTTCATGGATTAGTGGAAAGAGTACAAACTTTAGAGACAACAGAAACTAACTAAGCTTGAATCCTGCTTATATGATCTATGTAGCCATGGGCAAAATAGTACATGAGTCTCAGTTTCCTCTCCTATAATATGGAGATAAGAATACTTAATAAAATGTTGGCTGTGAGAATTAAGTAGGTTGAGAACAAGCCCTTGAAATAGCCAAGCTTTCAAAAGATGCTACTTTCTCTTCTCATTTCCTCCTTATATTTAATCTGAGTATCTCACAGAATCTAGAAATCAATGAACGTGAAACAGCAGTAAAACAATATATTCAATTGAAGTGTTCCAGCTGTTTCCTTTTTATTCTCACAATATGTTACAAACCAACTTTTAATACTCCAATATGTACCAGGATAAATTCACCAACAATCTCTATGAAAAATCACAATGCCCAGAAAAGAATTTTGTCCATTTTTCCCCTAGGAAAATGTAATATCTCAATGATAGACAAAGAAACTTAAAAATCTGGCTGGTAGAATATTCCTTTGATGAGAAACTGGAACAAATTAACAACTTCTTTGAGCTTTTAGATCCTTCATCTAAATTAAGAAATGAAAAAAATTGGCCTAATTATGTCTGACCTTTAGGTTAGGGCATAGAAGGGCTTAGTTAAAGTGAAATGTTTTCCAAAAGAGGTACTCTTTTTAATTCATTAACATTTTAGCAAAAATTCTTCAAAGATTAACCCTATTTCTAAACACTGCAACACATGCAGGTGTACTTTTGAAGGAAAAGAGAAATCAAAGGACAGTGCATAGGAAAAGTACATCGTCAAGAACTGTGAGATTGAAAGGGAAGAGATTCCTGTAGAAAGAGAGCCAGGGACTTGGCCAACAAACATAGCCTGCTCCACAATGTTGCAGAGAACGAACATGGAGAACACAAATTCGTGAGTTCCCTACTGACAATTTTTGCTGAAAATCTCCAATAATTCAAGTTCTAAGGAAATTATGTTAGTTCGTTTAGCTGCTATAACAAAATACCGCAGACTAGACTTGGTAGCTTAAACATAACCAAAATGTATTGCTCATAGTTCTAGAGGCTGGAAGTCCAAGATCAGGGTGCCAGCATAGTCAGGTGAGGGCCGTCTTCCAGGCTGCACACTTCTCCCTGTATCCTCACATGGCAGAAGGGGCTAGGGTTCTTTCTCTCTAGAGTCTCTTAAATAAGCCACTAGTTCCATTCATTAGGGTTTCACTCTCATGTCATAAGCACTTCCTAAAGGCCCCACCTACTAATGTCATAAGCTATGGGGGCCAGGATTTCAACATGTGAATTTGGGGATACACAAATATTCAGACCATAGCATGAAAGAAAACATTTTTTAAAATTATATTTGCCAAATGCAAAGCAAAAACTACACACATTGGTGATGTGTAGAACAAGAAAGAACCAGTTGAGAATAGGCTTGTCAGTTTTGATTTAGGACATAGACTTACAACTTATAAAGGCCACATAAATGGCTTGTGAGAATGACTGAGTCCACATTGCAGGAGGAGAGCCATGTAATGTTGCCTACTCATTTATCTGAAGTATTGCAAACAAACACCTGCATTGAGGTTCTGATATCAATTTCTAATTCTTCTATTGCTAAGGAATTGCGGGGAAACAGCCTAGAAGACTAAGAGATGTCTTTGCTCTGGTCTGTTCCATCTAGGTTTACCTCCTCACCTTTACTGTTCCGATCCTCTTTCCAGGATCCAATTTTTTCCATGGTTTTATTCTACCAGCTGGAACTGAAAAGATTTTTATACTTCCATCATGGAACATGAAAAATTCTCAACTCTATACTCATTCACTCATTCTCAAGACTAAGATATAATTAACAATAATGCTAAATGGAACTGCTCCCTTCAGTAGAATCTGAAAAATTCATGCTTCCAGTTACTTTAGAACACAGGAATGACACATTTCCTATTTTTCTAGCCTTTAAGCTTTCTCTCTCTGATCTCAGCATTCTGAATTCTAGGCAGCTGTTTTGGAGTTAGTGACTAGCAAAATGTCCACCATATTATTTGTTTTAGTCAGAGAAATAATTCTCTGATTAGAGTCTGAACTGAAAATAGATTTCTCATGGAAAGGAACCATTACACGTCTATCAAATACTATTCAACATCCTCTCGAATACAGTGGGATTCAAGAGTTTACCATTTTACAGCTACATAAAGAAAATGGCTTTTTGGAAAAAAATAAAAGATATTGCTACTCTTCCAATGAGGGAAGAGTCTCTCTGGAAATCTTCACCAATCTTCAGACAATATAAGCAATTAAGTAGATAGGACTTAGTAACTCCATAGTTCAGGTTGAATTAATTTTTGCCATAGCTAAGAAAAATACATTTTTGGTTAAATCCTTTATAACAGTATTTCTCAAACTGTAGGCTATAACCCAATCATTAGTGAGTTCTGAAATCATTTTATGGTTTGTAACCAGTGTTTTCTTTTTAAATAGAGTATAATGGAAGAGAAGAAGAAAGGAGAGCAAAGAAATGCACATGTAATAGTAGACATTATTTTATGAACATTTTGCTTCAGTTATAAAGAATAGCCAAGCACCTCCCACTTTTATTCCATAAGCATATTTTAAGTTACTTCTCCATACAGTTTAAAGCACATACAGATACAGCCAAGTTCTGAGTTCTGTATTCATTCACATTTTACAAATATCCTTTCCGCCTTCCTTTTGCCTGGAAATACCGGTCCTATGAATGTTGCAGCTCCCAAAGTTTAGCAAGGTCTGATTGTATCACGTGGCCAGATCAAAAGTCAAGGTCAAGTTTTCCAAGTCCACCCAGGCAGCTAAATATCTTGAGCCATTGTTCCCAGCTTAAGGCCGGAGCGTAATGAATGGGAAAAGCAAACGCAAATGAAACACAAGGTTAGTTGAAAAGAGATGGCAACTACCTATAACATCCTACTATGAAAATAATTCAACAACATCTTGAGTTCTACTTTATAACAGGACAAAACTCTAAAGGAAGCAAAATAAAAAAGTAAATACAAATTCCTTGGCCTTAAGCAGAGAATGCCAGGTAGACTGGCAAACACAGCAAAGCACTGTCAGTGATACAGAATTACTGGGATCCCCAAAAGAACCCGGCTCTCAGTCAAGAATAATTAACACCCATGGGCCCCTGTGAGCTCAACCTCATGCTGGCTGCCTTACAGTTCTATCCTAAACTGAGTGCAATCTTTTTATTAACCCAAGAAAACCAGAGCAGAGAGCAATCTCTGTCCAAAGGTCAGTAACCCCTAAAAATCCAGTCATGTCATCTCCCTATTTAAATCTCTCAGTGTCTCTCTAATGTTCTGAAGGGGGAAAATCCAAATTCCTTAACATGACCTATAGGCTCAGCTTACACAGTCCTTGACTTAGTTTTTTAGCTTCACCCCCTTTCACTTCCTTGTAATCTCCACAATCAACTCCAATGAACTTACTCTCTTAACAGCAGGCGTCTGCACACACTGGTCACTCTTCGTGAAACACATTTCCCTTCCGCTTAATCTGCCAACTCCTTTTCACCTTTCAGTTCTTAACTCAGGTATTACTTCCTCTGTGAAAGCTTCATTGTCCTCTGCTCTTCCCTGCCTGTGTCACTTGCCCCTCCTCCTCTGTGCCCCCATGGTACCCTGTCCTTCCAGATCATAGCCCTTGCAAACTGTATTCTAGTCATCAGTACACAATCCCATGCCCACAGCCCCACAGCCCATAGGATACAGACCCTATGGCAGCAACCCTGTCTTTTTAGTTCGTGGTGCTTCTTTCTGGATCTCCATTTCTCACCCATCCATGGCATCTGACTCAGTGACATGCAATAACAAACATTCTGTGATCTATGTTGTCGCCATGACTATTCTCAATGTGTATTGAACACTAGGTCTCCTCTGGGTCTTGTTTCCCACTCGCTACAGGTATAACTTCTTTCTGATTAAGTGACCTCATCTTTGAAATGAGGGTTGTGATTAAAATAGGAAACCCTCAGTGCAGTTCCTGGCGCACAGGCATTTTATTCACGGTAATTATTTTACCCCTGTCTTTGAATTCTGATGCCTATGTAGTAATACCTCTCTCACCTAAGACCATCTATTTGCCCATCCTCTCCATCTGTCTACAGAGAACACCTAAGCACTGAAAGACAAAGGTCCCACTTCATGCATTTTCCCCTTTATCTCCCTACTAACTGGAACGACATTCTGGAAGCCAAGTTTACTAGATCTTTGGAAATAATTCCCCAAAACCCTATATGGATCTCTGGATTTTTAGTCAGCCTTTTATTGAGTATCTTCCTGAAGTTGCTGATAACATCCTGACCAGAAGTGGCTGTGTACAGAAAAGCTATCTTTGGCTAACCCCTTGGAACTAATTGTCCTGAACAGACACCTTCAATGAATACTTCCTGTGGTGCCCAAGACCTTCTGTAGAAGATTCTGTTATGGAAAATGCACTAAAGAGAACCAGAAGATCTAGGTTCTGTTTTCCTGTCTGCCACATAGTAGCTGTCGACTTTGAAAAATCTCTTAACATTTCTCACCTCAGTTTCCTCATCAGTAAAATGAGAAGAATGGAATATATATGTCTACATTCCATTACAGATAAAAAAATATCCTTTGATTCTATGATCTGTACTTAAGGTAAATTTCAGTCTAGATCCCAGCAGAAACCAGCCGGCACACTCGAAGTGAGTATTTAAGAAGAATTTAATAAAAGGACTATTTACAAAGGTGTGGGTGGGGTGGAGGGAAAACACGAAGAATAATATAGAACAACAACAAAGGGTTAGTAACAGCAGAAAAACACAACCATTCATGAAGTTTTCAGAATCCAAAGAGAAAAACGTGTGGGGAGGATCACCTAACAGGAACGGTGGCCTTTGTGGTGGAGGCAGGCAGCCTAAGGAGATCCTACAGTGAGAGAAGCAAGAGAATATTCACTCTCTCCCACTCAATCTCCCACTGACACTCCTCGTTGGCCTGAATTCAGAAGACAAGAGAGCTCACTAATGCCATACTTATAGGTCAGCCTCACTGAGCACCATGCAGGGTAAGGAAGGATAGAGAGGGGATTCAGAGGGGCAATGAAATGTCTAGCCCACAGAGATGCTGATGACGTTTAGGTAGAACCTGGGTTCAGGGAGCTTTTTTGTGTGTGATGAGTTATAGCTCTGCAGACAAAAACATTTTTATTGTCTAACAGAATTTTGCTAGTCCCTTGACACTGTGGTTAGTGTAAATCATTCGCAATTGTTTAAAGAAATGACATCGTTACTGCCAGTTCTATCAAACATTAAGACCAAAGCCACAGGTTAGTGAAATCTGAACATTTTTTCTTTATTTTGCTAAAAAATCTTTTTGAAAAATAACTTACAGCAACATAAAATATTTAATGTCACCTAATAACCTATGCACCTTATTTAAAAAAAACACACATACTTTTGATTAGATTATCAACAGAGTATCCTTTTGAGAGCAGTCTAAATTATTAGTATCCAATTCTTATGTAGATTTGTAATTAATCTAACAACTATGATCTGACCATGAATATGCCTTTGCCATCTGGTATCTTTACCCTGAATTTGATCATGAATAATACATAACCATCTGACAGTTGAATTCAATCCATAATGCAGCCATACATGATGCAGCTACATCTATAGTGTGCTAATTTGCATTCTTCATCGTTTTCATCTAATTCCTACCCAGAGCTTTTTCAATGAGTTTCAGGTACCAGGGGAACAATCTACCTATACACTAAACCATATGGGATGCAGCACGTATTCTCCAGTGTCCTGGGTCTGATCCTAATTGTCACCGGCCGAGCCAAAACGTGTCACTCCAAACATGGGTAGGGGAACTCTTGGGCATTCACAATGGGGCTTTCAGGACGGTGTTGCTGACAGTGTGTGCTAATTAGACTTCTAAGTACACATTCATTTTTCCCACTAGAGCAGTCCTACCTACAGTTTGAAGAGACAGCCATGTGACTGTAGGTGTCACACAGTGGCTGGCAAACATGTCCACCTTAAAAGAAGTGAAATGTGAACATTTAAAATTGTAAGCCAAACAATACACTGCCGACCTGACCTCATCATCTGCCTATCTTTGGCGTTACACCTGCACTTCATCTCCTGTAAGTTGGTGCACATCTGTGACTTTTCCTTAGTGAGTCCCTTCTGGATTGGTGGAGACTGTTGAAATCCCTACTTCACATGCCTATTTATATGCATTCTAATTCAAATACTAACAATATACAGTGCTCATCAAAATGAAAAACATTTCTCAGCCCAATTTGGCTGACAGACCATCAGGTTATAAATTTTGTTTTATATGGTTATTAAGACATTACTCTCCATCAGTCTTGACTCTGGGGCATTCTAGCAAGTGGAGCCTAGGATATTTGCAATTCATAGTCATGATCTATTCCCCTTAACATTTAGTTCTACATTCCCTATAAAAATTTCTAAAACTATGGTTGAAAATCGAGACGCTTGCAGGATAATTTAGTGCTGGTAGAGACCTATGAGTTAAATTGTGTAGTTGTTGACTTTGAAGTGAGAGTAGGCTCATGACCTTTATATTTGAAAAGAATACCACCTGAATTTGAAAGTGACCACAATTTATTTGTATATATGTGATGGTAAGCAGTTCATTCCACACTGTGTGTTCATCAAAGTTGGCTTTAGATTTTTTTTTTTTTACTGCAACTATGAGCAGCAGATTTTGCAGTTTCACATCAATTAAACCTCCCGATTTCTGTCTAGCCAAAGACATTGTTGAAAAGCTGCTGTATTTGTTGTTGAGGCTATAGCCCAGTTTCTTTTGCGTGGGTTCGTGCTTATGACCACATCATTCTGTCCACAGCTAACTGATGGGAGGACAACCTCACTCAGGGCTATAGGGCAAGCAACCTACAAGTCATCCAAAGACTCACAGGGTAGACTGAGGCTTTGCCCATCAGGAAAGGAGCCATGGAACAAACTGCTTTAAAACAAATCTTGAGAAGTTTGAAAATGAGATGTAGAGATTTGTTGGTTGGTGATGGGGAAGAAGCTGAGAGAGGGTAGTAAACAGAAGCCAAGAGCAGGCAGAAGCCATAATGTAAAAAGAGTGTTTGAAGCCGAGACCATTGGATTTCCACCACAGTAGATGGTCAGAAGCAGGAGAAAGGGCACATACTGCTTGGTAAGGGGACAAATAGCCATGCATTGGGCTGCCATACTTCTTGAATAACCTTGCAGCATTGGGAGAGGGAGGAAGGTGGAAGGTGGTGCTCGTTAAATTTCCCATTAAGCTGCTTATGTTCTCTGTTAGCCCTTAAGAGCACTTGAAATTGCAATCCTATATAAAGGCCTCTTTAATCATGTATCTTCTGAAATTAATTGAGGAAATTAATCAATTTAAAAAATAAAATAGAATCTATTTTTGAATTATCCTATTAAATCTAGTTAATGATTAAGAGTGATGTGTACCTATAATTTTTATATGTGTTTTATTCTCACCATCTGGAATCTACTCTCTCTGCCCTCCATTTATATATTCAGTGCTTTCAAATGGGGGCATTATTAGTTTTGAGAGGGACAGTCCTTCACTGAGTAGATCTCTTCTGTGGGTTACAAGGCGTTTGGCATCCCTGGTCCAGTGAATGCCTAAAGTGACCCTCTCTCCTCCCTTCCCCATTGCAACATTGAAAAGTAAACCTACAGATTTCCAAATGTCCACTGGGAGTCATACTGGTTGGTTAAGAACTCTTGAGCTAAGCCTTCCCATTCTTCAAGGAGCAGTGCAAATTTAATCTTTAATTCTTTGATTATTTGAGATTTATTGATTTTTATACCTCTTGTGAATTCCAACTGCATTTCAAGTCAATAACGCATCATTGACTTCTTAATTATGTTTTAGTTGCTTCATGTATGTTGGTTTGTCTCTCAGTTTGATCATAAAATTTTTAAGAGCAGAAAAGATCTAAGTTTTTTTGTATTCCACATAGTAACTTACTTACTGCTGAGTACTTAATGAATTCTGATGGGCTCCTCACACTCTAGGCTCTGCTTACCTCTTTAGCAATGGTTTCTACCACATCTCCAGGGCCTTTGGCCCTCTAGCAATTAGAAGAAGCTCTTTAAAGTTCTCTGAACATTCCCTGTTAGTTCACCATTATGTCTTCACATTTACTGTACTTTTTGCATATATAATGTACTGCAAATAACCTTCTTCTAAGTGAAATTCTACCAAATCTTTAAATTCGAGCCTTTCTAGCTAGTTACTCCATTTTCTGCAGTTTGTATAAACTTCTATTTACCTAGGTAAACTTCTGTTTACCTATCTCTTGCTTCTAAAGAGGACGGGAACTGGGTCTAATTCATTTCCTTAACTCAGCATGATAATTAGAACTCAGTAGACACTGAATAAGTATTGGTTGATTATAGTTGATGATATCATGTTTTTAATATTTATAAGCAGGAGCCACATGGTAGAGAATGGAGAATAAAGTTGGTCACTAAATGGGGGTAACCATTACCTTTTCCTTCACAGTAGCTTGTTTTTTGCTAAATAACTCTGAAGAAATAAAATGTGTATCTCACTACTGTTCAGAGCTTGATTTTAACTTGATTTTAACTTACATGTGTTAGTTTCATTAAAGCATCTGAAACAGTCAATTTGGTTATACCTTCTTTAATTTCTCTCATTTGGTTTGCTCCCTTTTAAAGTTGTGCCAATGAGATGCTCAAGACACTACATCAGCTGATATCAACAAGAAATTAACCCAAGGTGATGTTGAAGAGGACTCAGTATCTTCATATACTTGTCATTGTTTTAAGTATGATAAGGCAAGGACTAACACTTATTTCAGGAAAGACACAGAGGATAGACACAAATAAGGAAGGACTAACCACCCCCCGCCAAAGGTAATTTAGTAATCAGTTCATTAATTTAATAGCTGCTGTACACTAATTTGTTGATGACCAACACCACATGTGAACTCCCTCTGAGAGTTAACATATTGACATTGGCGAAATGGATTCAGATTCCTTACAACAAGCCGTGATTGAACTCTAAGAAATTAATTCCACCCCATACCCTCTAATTCTTGATATTTAGGGCTGGGTTCTAATGCCTGGACAGATATTAAAACAACCCAGATGTGACTGGAATTCACCTCAAATTTCCCCTGAGAATATCAGTCTTTTGGCTTTGCCTTTGTGGAGGAAGCTCAGTGAAACACCCTCTTTAAGTACAGGCATATCTCGTTTTATTGTGCTTCGCTATATTATTCTTCACAGATATTGCGTTTTTTACAAATTGGAGGCAAGATCCTCCACCAGCAAAAAGGTTACGACTCAATTTATTATAATATTTACTTCGTTGTGGTGGTCTCGAACTGAATCCACAGCATCTGAGAGGTATGCCTGTAGTTGTTTACCAAATCAAATTAGGCTGCCTAGTTTGAGTATCTTATTTCCTATTCGGTTTTCCTGTAGTTTCCGCGCCCGCCCCCCTCCACCCTGCCCTGACCCTCCTCAGCATGTGGGATGTTACTTCCTTAGTATTCCTATTACAGAACAAGTTCTCAGCCTCATCCATCTTTCGTGTATAAGAAATCATTAGACAGCACTTCAGCTTTCAAGTGGGTTTAGTCTTGCCCAAGGATTAACCATTTGACTGTCTGCTGTGACTATACACTTTATCTTCCAAATTGGGACACTTTGTAGAGCACTATTATTGATTACACCTTGACAGCAGGCATAAACCAGGTCTCTCTTGGACAAACTGGGACACATGATAACACTATAGAGAATTCAAAACAGAACTGTGTGCTCCTATGCCTCAGATATTATAAAATCTTTCACAGAACATTTATTTCTCTCAGGTGACTCACAAAATAGGCCTGTTTATGTTACATCAGCTGGAGGCGGTGTAGCATAATGTTTGACCACAAGGGCTCTGACTTCCCCTCAACCCTCTGCTCCTCACTTTGAATGATGACTTATCATCTCCTAGCTATAAAAGCAGATCTCCTGGGCTCCATTTCCAACACCTTCTTTTCTGAGACATGTAACTTTGGAAAGTCACTTAACCTTCTGTGTCACAGTTTCCTCATCTGTAAAGTGATAATAATACTTGAAAATGATTCATAAGGTTCTGTAGAATAATATGAGTTAAAGTTGCAAAATAATTATGAGAGGGTCTTGTACATCATAAGCACTCAATTATCTATGGGCTATTTTAGTAGTAACACTTTTCCTTCATAAGAACACGCCTTCCAGTCTTGCCTACTTGTTAATACTCTGCCATCCTGCCTGTTGTGTCACATGGCTTTTTGTCTAAGCACTCTTTGCTGATGTGACTGGTTATTTTACACCTTGGTGATTGCTTAGGCATTTTTGTCCTCCCATTATTCTTCATATGCTGGTTCCCTTTCATTTTCTGTATTTTCATAAGACTGCCTCCGGCCAAGTACGTTGAGTAGTACCTTTTCACTATTCAGAGTCCTTTCCACACAGAAGAGTGTTAAAGAGCACGCCAAAATAAATCGCAACTTCATTTTCAGTGACACATTACTCTGTCTCCATATCTTCTTAGGAGTTTCATGTCAGGCATTGGTTTCTATTCTATTACTGCCTGAAGGTTACAAAAGAATGCATCTTTAGAATCATCATTAGTATCTTCTGCTAGAATATGCATGACTCTCTGTGACAATTTAATAAATCTTGCATGAAAACTGATATGGAGCCACTTTTTGTCAAAGAAATTATGGAAAAAGGTTTTTCCCAGATCTCATAAAAAGCACAACCTTCATTCCTCCTGTGTATTGTGTCCTTGGTTAAGGCATCTCACCCCATCTGAAAGAGGAAAAATACCTGCCCTAATCTTTTAGAAGGTATTAGCAACTGTGAAGTTGTAATTATTTATGTAAACCATTATTATTAGAGGGAGGAAAGAAACAAACATACCAAACTGTGCTCATAAGCATTTGGTTTACTTACATTAACTGATTAAGATAGTTAGGCTTAATTTCTAAATTTAATTCTTAACTTTGCAGGAATGGGAGGGAAGATAGAGGAGAAAGGTCCCCATAACCATAGACTACATCCTGCCCCTGTGACCATCATTATTACCATCTTCATTGTCATCAACACTAACGATCACTGAACATTTAATTGGTTTCTGGTATTTAAAATACCTAGTCTCATTTAATTCTCAAAATAATACTGTGAGATAGGTTCTGTCAGTAGTGACATAGTACAGGCCACAGTATGAGGAAACAGAGGTGTGTTAAAATAGCATATGATTGCACTTATATGCAGAATCTAAGGAAGAAAAAGAACAAACTAATCGAAAACAGACTCACAAATATAGAAGACAATCTGGCAATGGCCAGAGGGGAGGGGATTTGGAGGACTTGGAGAAAGGAGTGAAGGATTAAAGAAGTACAAATTAGTAGTTGATAGATGGTCACAGGGCTGGGGAGCATGGCATAGGAAATGCAGTCAGAAATAAGTCAATTGGCTATGGGTGTGGCCAGAGGGAAGATAGAGTAATCAGGGAGATCATTTCATAAACTATATAAATGTCTAACCAATGTACTTTACACTTGAAACGAATAATAAAATAAAATAAAATGCTAAAAACAAGTTAAATGACTTGGTCAATGTCAGTGAACTGGATCATAAAACTAGGTCAGGCTGAACCCAACACCCACATTAACTGCTAGGTTATATCTTATGTCTTTCTGAGGTGAGGTATGGATTCACTGTGCCTGTGAAAAGTCTGCAAAACACATGTTTACTAATGGTGGGTCAATAGAAACATTTTTAATCCATGAAGAGTAGCATGTAAATATGCACAAAGCTGCTTCACCAAGGTAAGTAATTAATGAGAAGCCTATTGTGTGCTATGCAAGGCAGACATCTTGGAATTTTTAAGTATAACCAGCTGGTAACTATCTTTTTTATAGCAATTTATTCTTTTGTTCAATGAAGCATGTGCCAAAGTTCAAGACCAGGGATACTTCATACAAGTAGAGCTGGTGATTGTTTCTGTGATGAATGATATTCATGTCAGAGAGACTGTGCTAGATGAGTGTTCTAAAGAGGTTCACTGCCATGTGCCTGAAATGTTTTAAGATTGGTTACTGTACTGTAAGCACAATGAGGAAATTTTCTAAGGAGCAGATGGTATGTTCTGGAAGCTGCCATCTAAGCCTAAGCATAAAAATGATCATAGTCATTAACATTCAAAGTGTTTAGTAGGTCCTAAGTATTCCATATATATCAATTTACTTAATCCTCAAAATGACTTCATGAAATACTGGTATTTTTTAGCCCCATGCTGTAAATAAGGAAATTGAGTGGTAATCATTCTAATTGGTGGAACCCAGATGTCTTAGGGGGGAAACCTCAGCAATAGTCTTAGTGTCTTTAGTCCCAAAGACAGGGCAAGGCTAGGTCAGCACTGAACTATGAACCTCGGCTGGACTAGCTGCTATCTATTGAGTGTTTACTATTTTCTGGTCTTGTGCTAAGCAAAATAATAATAGTATCTTATTTCATTCCCACTTATATCCCTCTTGGTAGGCGCTGTCATTCCAGTTTTACAGATATGAAATCAAGATTTACAGAAGTTATTTGCCTGTTGTCACACAATGATAAGTGACACAATCAGTGTTTGAAGACAAGTGTTTTTATTTCTATGCCTGTATTTTAATCCTCATGACATAGAGTGAATTCTTGTTTAGATGGAAATTCTTCCTGCCATTTGAGCTTTACACACTTTGCTTTTGTCTTCTGTAGATTATTCCTAATTTAAAACCCATAGTTATGCTTAGACTTACCCTTCACTGTTTAAATTTATGTCTCCCAAATAACTCAAAAACTTGAACACACTTTTCCTTAAATTCTTTTTGCTCTTGCCTTTATGGTATTATCTCTTCTTTGTTAAAATTATAAAGTTTTTTTTTTTTAAATCATTGCTTCTTTAGACATTAAGAAACTTGACCAACTTCTTTAAATGCTTTATTTCTCACACTCGTTTATCCCTCCATATTGATCTTTCCTTTTGACGAAGCACTACTCCCAGGAACATTCCAAAGAGGATCTTTGAGTGGGAAACTTTTTTAAACTTTAAGTCTGAGGATATCTTTATTAAAATGGTAGTTTATTTGGATATAATATTCTAAGTTCAAAGTTCTCCTTCAAAACTCTGAAGACATTATTCAGTTTGCTGGTGAGAAGCCTGCAATAAATCTGGCTTATTCAGGTCTTTTCTCTCAGGAAAATTTTTAAATTTCCTTTTTGTCTTTATGCTCTTCAGTTTTACCATGATCTGACTAGATGTTTTTAATTTATTTTTTAATTATAATGGACATACACTATTATGTTGGTTTCAGGTTTACAATACAGTGATTCAACATTTATATGCCTTACAAAGTGATCGCCACAATAAGTCTAGTATGGTGACCATCTGTCACCACACATAGTTATTATATTATTGACTCTATTCCCTGTACTGTACATTACAGCCCCGAGACTTATTTTATAACTGGAAGTTTAGTTTTCTTATCTGTTCTGTTCAGCACTCCATTAGCCTTTTTATCCTGAGCTTTTATATCTTCCTTTAACCCTGGGAAACTCATGTTCATATTTCCTCCTTTCTGTTTTGCTCCTTTCTCCCCTTCTGGGAATTCTATTTTATAGATTTTGACACTTTTATTTCTGTGTTTCATGACTCTCAGCATTTTTCACAGGTTCCATCTCTTCCTGATGCTCTCCCTTCCTGAGGTCTTCCAGGAAAGTATTGTGACTCAAACTTTTGGTCCACTAGTTCATACTTTGGTTGTACCCATTCTGCAATTACAGCTGGCTCTCTGGTTTTTTGGCTTTTGTTGTTTGTTTTTTAATGTCAGTTATGTTTCAGACCAAAAATTTTAAATTAGTTCTTTTTCCTACTCTATGATTTGTAAGGTTTCCCTTATCTGTCTGTGAGGACATCTATTAGGACCATTTTAAATTCATATTCTGTTTCATTAGTTCTGCTTCCTCTGGAAAGGCTTTTAATTTCATGTTTTTTTTCTTAGTTGGAGCTTATGTTTCTCAACTGTCTAACCTTTACCTTAGGAGCACATTTTTTATTCCCTTGGGGAAATGACCTTGAACCTAGCTTGGGTTCCTGCAGGGAGTGAAGATGGTGAGGAGGTGCCTTGGGGCAGAAAGCATCTAGGTGTGGGCTTACCCATTCCAGCCCCTTACCTATTTCCCTGCCTGCTCCTTGTCTTGTTGGACCTCTGCTCTGGGTACTGCTCTCAGTAGCAGTTCAGCAGCCACCCCTGTGATAACTTCCTAGTGCAGGAATATGGAGAAGGAATGAGGGGCACATACAGAGCCCAGCTTGTCCACCACTTCTGCTTGCCATTACCTCTCCACCCCCAAAAATTGCTGCTCCCCCCACCTGACAAGCACCTGTTTACCTGGGCCATGTGAGAAGGGGTAGTAAACTGCTGTGACCGCCCCTCCCCCCATACACACACGTTGAATTTCCAGTTTCAGGCCCATCCAGAAAAACATGGGTAAAAGAAAAGAGACAGTATTATAAAGTTCTCTCCCAACCATCCTTCATTGTTTCCTGACTCTGCTCTCCCTCCAAAAACAAGATCAATCCTCTCTTTCTCTTTATACAAGTTTCAATTTTGTATTAGTTACTGAGACCCATCAGTGTCTCTATGTCTCTTGTGGTCAGGGCCAGCTTCATGGGTGACCATCCTCAGTTGAAAAAGACCCCATGCTTAGAGGGGTCCCCCATATGAATTAATGCTCTACGGTTGCCATCTTGAAATTCTCAATTTCTCTTGAACAAGAGGCCCAGCATTTTCATTTTGTCCTGGACCCCGCAGGTTACATAGCCAGTGCCACCTGTGACATCTCCAAGACTGGCTTCAGCAGTTTATGTTAGATCACCAAGTTATCCAAAACTAACACAAATTAGATTTCTAAGAAATTCACCCTCACAGTTCTCTGCACATGGTCAAGTACTAACTGTACCTTCAGATTTAAAAAATTTTTTTTCAATAAATTATTGCAGGGGGTGGTAAGGGAAGGGATGGTTCAGACCAGCATCTCATGGCTGTTATGGCAACTACAACGAAGCAGTACCACCTGCCTCAAATCTTCGGAAAAGCTGAAGGATCCTGAATTATAGGCAGGTTCTCAGCTAGTAAATGTCCAGCCTTATCACTTTTTTTATAGCTCTGAATTTAAGAACCATAAACTTTGGTAGGTAAAACCTTATAGTTTGTTTTGATCTTTAATTATCTATAAATGCATGCAAAATCATACCTATACATTTAGAAACACATTTTCCTGGGAATAAGGTTTATAGCTTCACAAGATTATCAAAGACATCCAGGCAAAGAAAAGGTTCCATGTAAAGGTTCTCTATGGGTTCTGTGAAAGAGAGAGAATTCTGTTTTTCCTACACACACGCACATGCACACACACACACACATGTGCACACATGTGCACACACATGCACGCATGCACGCACACACAGAGCACGTAAAAGATTTTCTCACCAAGACAATATCATCTCACCCTAAAAATATGAATTATAAATAATTACCAATTATTGATAAAGACTTTGAGATTAGAACATATTGCATATTGTTTATTAATGTCAACTTGAAAAAGGATCAGCAAACAAACAGATTCTGCTCAAAATGGTCCAACTCAACATTTTAACTAGGTTTCCTTCTAGTTGAAAATATTCAAATAATAAAATATTCTTTAAAAATTTGCCCAGTAGTATGGAGACAGTGATCAAAGTGACAATTTATTGTGCCAGTTTCATTTATGCTAATTACATTCTGTTTGAGTTGTCTAATACAAAATGTTTGTTTAAAGTAAGAAAAGGCTGTCCGATTTCAGCATTTGACTGAGCCCGCTGCTCCCACCGCCACTTCTTCCTCTGAGTCCCTCCTCCCACTTGCCCAGCCACCGCAGTACCCCCTCAGCATTGGAAAGTCCCCACTGCTCCAGTTAATTGACTGGTTGCAACAAAAAGAAAAACTGCAATTTATGGCTTGTATTCTTCCAGCTCACCTTTATAATTACCAGAGTTGAATATTAGAGATGTACAGTGATTGGCAATCCAACACATTCTCTAGCATTAGAGCCAGTACAGAGCTTAATAACAGCTCACAAAAGAAAGAACAAATACACACTTGTAACAATAGCTGACATTTATAGTGTGTTATTTTCCTGATGATGAAAGTACTTTACAGATATATTCAAAACAATCCTCTGCCTAAAAAGCCATCATCACCACATTTGAAGAAACTGAGGCACAGAGAAATAAAATTATTTGACTAGAGTCAAATAACTGGTCAGTAGAGGAGCTGTGACTTGCCCAGACAATTTGATGCTAAAAGTCAGTGTTTATAACCACTACGTGATTTCTGCCGCGATAATCAGAGCTCCTGCTTGGCCCAAGAACACGGGTTATCACACATCCAGTTGACAGAATTCCAAACTAATAGCAAATGAAGTAGGCCATGTGGTTAGATGATACAGATTTATCATGGGCAAACATGGAGTCTCCTATAAGATTTTTGAAATAAAGAAAATATCCTACAACCTGAAACTAATATAAAATAATATTGAATGTCAACTTTAATTGAAAATTTTAAATTAAAAAAAAAAGGTTAAAACAACAAAAAAAGAAGAAAATATTCTACAGAGCCCTCTGAGGCCTGCAAGGATTTTGGGAAATGCTGGGGAAACACAAACCCACCCCTTTTCAAAAAAGCAATGCCCTCACCTCTATACCGCCAAGCTCACAGTCAGGGTCCAATTCATATTTGGAATTGAATAAATGTTTGCTAAATTAAACTAAATTTAGTATAACCTTGCATGAGTCAGATCTCTAAAACAGAGTTTCTTCACCTATCAAATGAAGAGGTAGGTCCAGATCCATGGTTTTCAACTCTGTCTGTACCAGAGAATCAATCACCTGGGGGGCATGTCTATAAAAGACACTGGTGTTCCAGCTCCACTCTGGAGATTTTGGTCTGAGATGGTTCCAGGCTTTGCTACTTTTTTTTTTTTTAAAAAAAACCACTGACCAGTGTTTCTCAAAAGTTTGCTGTGTGGACCAGCAGTATCAGTCTATAAACATCTTGCGCTTGTAACGGAAATACCTCTCCTCCATCTTATACAGAGTGCAGACAGATGAGAAATATTTCTCATAGAACAATAACCTGATTTATTAGCATATTTGATTCCTTACAAACCCTTAAACATGTGTTAGAATTGTTTCAAATGCCTGGTAGAAACCCCTGACCTAAATTCTCAACCCCCTTGTCACCCACTTCAACCAAATCTCCTGGGGAGGGAAGTTGATCAGTATGCTAAACTGACTAGTTAAATAGCAGCTATTCTCTTTTCCTTTTCTTGACCTACTGGAGGCATTTCCAGCAGCACTGCGACTATCATCTCTAAAGACTCTTAGGCAAAGAAAAATTAGAAAAGGGAGCTTCTAGTCGAAGTAAATGAAGAAAAGCTTAATTTCCTTCTCACCTGATGAGATACTCACATTTGGAGATCTATAAATATTTCCAGGTCTGCATGTTCCAAAGTACTTCTTAAAGGTCACTTACATAATCCTGTCAAGAATGCCATGTGGGTATTGGATCAAAGGCCCTGTCAGTTCCACTGGGGCTTTCACCCTGTCCTGAGATCAGCTTCCTTAGCATGTTCTGTGAGTTAACGAACATTTTCCTTTAAACCTAACACATGCTGGTAAAATTTTTCTCTGTGGATTTGGAATGTTAATACAAAAATTATGCAACCATTACCTCTTAAGAAGCAATTTATTTTGAGGGCAAAGTGCTCTGTCTTCGGTTAAGCAGTCTCCTTTTCAGCTATTTTGCTAGCAAGAAGAGACCAAAAGTGTGTGCATCTTCCATATCACTGTGCCTTAATGATTTTGACTCAGATGAGACTTTTGGTCTCATTTCTGAAATAGTTCAAAGGAAATTTTTTTAATGTTTCAGAGAACAAATAAGTCTCTGGTGTAATGTTCATATTTATGACATTTTTGTACTTTGTGAAGAAAGAGATAAACAATTACCACAGTACAGGGAAAGAAGTATTTTAAATCCATAAACTTAGTTGTAAATAGGAATGTGTCTGTGTGTATGTTATGTGTCAGGGAGGCAGTGTAGCCTCACCATTGAAATAGCCTCACCATTGAAATCAGAGAAATCTGGGGACAAGTTCAGATTCTGTCACTTACCAGCTGTGTGATCTCAGGTTAGGTTATTTATCTTCTCAACATTTTTGCTTCTGTGTCTATAAAGATGATAGCAATACTAATAACTTCATGTGCTGTTGTCAGTATTAAGTAAGTCCAATAAAGTTCTTATTGTTGTGCCTCAGTAAGTAACTTCTCAATCAAGTTTCTTAAAAGGATGGTGATGGTGGTCACACATGTGGGTTTTCTATGTACCATAGTGCCATGTGTCCTTGTACCTCCATGAACCAAAGATGTCCTTTGACTTATTTATCTACTCCCATTTATCTGGTGGTGTGCTTTTAAATATTTAACAATTGTATCTTAGACAGAAAGTTGAATAAGGGAGGAAAGCCCTCATATGTAGAATTTCCCTGGTGTAAATACTATATCTATACCTTATTTCAAACTATCAACACAACATGATATGACCGAACAATAAGTTGGGAAGAGATGCCCATAACTGGCTATCTGCCACTGGCTTCAGCTCTCCACTGTGTTTATCCAACATCTCTTGGTACCAGAAGCATGGGACTACTCAAGGTGACACAGATTGCTCTCCCTCAGAAGAGACTAAATGGTTCACAGGGATTAAATATGACCTTGTTTGCATTATACATGGAATAACTAAATAAAATACCTGACAACTGTGGCTAAGGCTCATTTTAGAGGGTTTTGTTCAACAGAAGCACTGTATGACATTAGAGCAGGAAAGAGCCAGAGGTATCATCCAGCCTCTGGGTGCAATCCCTAATTCTGAAAAGGACACTTGAGCACTGAGGATTGCGACATTAGGTGATTCACACACATTCTTACTGCTGTTTTCCAGTAGTGCTGGGAGTAGAAACCGCATCTGCTTGACTCCTGTCCTCTTTCTACTCCTCCTGCCAGCAAAACTTGTGTGATCTCAGGCCACTCAACAACAGAACTCAATGACAGAAAACGAATCTGTACTGATTTGCTGCAATTTATCTTTCTATTCACTCAAAAGGAACTGAAGGCAAAAATTTTTTAAATCAATTGAGATTTTCCCCAAATGCCCACAAATGGTCTTAGCTCTAAGACTGGCCTTGGGACTGCCTTTGTAGTTGAGGTTGGCTTTATGAGACGCTCTAGGTATAATGAGAAAGGAATCTTCTTTAAAGGTAAACACACAGGAAAGGGACTTACAGGGAAGTCCAAACTATGATAAGATTTCAAAGTATCAATATTCCTTTTTTAAAATGAATTTGTTTTAATTTTACAAATATTAGAGTACTTTTATGAGTCAGGCCTCACTTTTCTAGATGCTGCAGGTACGGATGAACTACACAGATAAAGCTCTTGCCTTCATGAACTTGCTGTCCGGATGTGAGGTAGGGGTGAACAGCGAGAAGCACAGGAAATGATTAATAACATATCTTACAGTGGCAGCAGCAAATAAATGCTTTAAAGAAAAGAGAATCAAAGCAAGGAGAAAGAGCAATAGCAGGGGGTGATAGGGGCTGCTATTTAGATATAGAGGTCAGGAAAAAAAAGGCCTGAGGAGATCATCTTTTGGCAAAGACCTGAAAAAAAATGAAGATCTGGGGGAAGAGTGACCCTGAGAGGGAAAAAAAAAAGTTAGCACGATGGCCCAAAACAAGCTCATTATGTTTGAGGAACACCATGAGGAGCTGAGGAGAGGGTAGTAAGAAATGATGATGAAGGACTAGCGTCTTCATGGAAATTTGTTTTGGATTTTATTCTGATTATGAAGGACGCCTTAAATGGTTCTGAATGGAGAAAGGAAGGGACTTGATTAAATTTTTAAAGAATCATCCTAGCTGCTGTATGAATACCAGCTAAGAGCAGAAGCAGGGAAGCAATTGGCCAGCTGCAGCAGTAGTCTAGTTGAGAGATGTTGGTGTCTCAGACAATTGCTGTGGAAATGGTGAAAAGCGGTTGAATTCAGTATAGATTTGGGAAGTCTTGCTAGCAGAACTTTCTGGTAAACCAGATGTGGGCATTAGGGAAAAGGAAGAATTAGGGATCGGTTCTAGTTCTTAGGCCTGAATCCCTTATTTTATAGTGCTACCATTAATTAATTGGAGGGGGAAAACAGGGAGGGGCAGTTTGGAAGAGGTCAAAGTACAGAGTACACTGTAGGACACTCTCAGTTTGAGATGTCTATTAAAAATTTAAAGATAGACATCAATGTCAAACTAAGGGAAGAATTAGAGTCCGGAAATATAAATTATAGTGCCATTAGCATTTAATTGACATTTAACACTAAAGGATTAATGAGACAACTCAATATAGAATACAGAGAAGAGGTCTGAGGACTGGGGACTGAGTCCTGGGACGCTCCATCATTTAGAGGTACAGAGAAGAGGAAGGTCCAGCAAAGAGCCCGATGAAGAGTATCCAGGGAGGGAGAAGAACAATCAGGATACTGTGTAACCCAGAAGCCAAGTGAAGAAAATGCTTCCAGAAGAATGGAATAATTACTGATGTAAAAATCTATTGGAACTTGAATAAATATAAAAGTCAGAACAAACCAATGGATTTTAATACATGGAGGTCGCTGGTAATATTGCCAAGAACAATTTTAGTGTAAGAGTGGGGAAGAAAGCCTGATTGAAATGAATTAAAGAGAGAATAAGAGATTAAGAAGTGAAGATAGCAAGTGAAGGAATTGCTTCTCAACGCTATTAAGGAAGTGAACATACTTTTTAAAGATGGGAGATATTTCAACATGTTTGTATGCCGATGTAAGTAATCTGCTAAAGGGAGGAATTTTTACGTTGAGGAAAGGTATAACCACAGGACCAATACTCTGGAGTAGATGAAAGAACATGGCTCCAGTGGACTGGGCGGGGCAACAATGGCAGTAACAATCCATCACTGTGGCAGGAGGAAGACAACATACAAGAGCACAAATGGGCATGGGTTGGAAAATGAGGTGAGGAAATATCTTGCAGCTCTCCACCAACAGCTTCTATTTCTATGCTTGAAATAAGATGCAAGATCATCAGTTAGGAGTGTGAACGAGTCAAGGAGTGTGGAGATTTCAAGTTGCTCAAAACAATTACCACCTTCATTCCAACCCAGAGTCTCTTCCAGACTTGACTATGTCTCTAAAATAATTCACCCATTCAGATGCAAACCTTCAGAGTTAGCTGGTGAGCTTTCAGGATGTTTAGATTCTCCTCAATTGCTTCTGATCCTCTTCTG
Organism: Pteropus alecto; assembly: GCF_000325575.1. NCBI lineage: Eukaryota > Metazoa > Chordata > Mammalia > Chiroptera > Pteropodidae > Pteropus > Pteropus alecto. Next base: position 22,494,623 of record NW_006434835.1, read on the forward strand.
TTCATCCACCTAAATGCACCAACCTAATTTGCCTCCAGTACTGCTGCAATATTCTCACACCAGGTGCCCCAGTCTAAGATGCTCTAAGTTGTAGAGCCCATAAACTACCCTCAATTAAATTCTCTAAATCACCATGTTGAAGCCCTTGATCAAAAACATTCATTTGTCCCCCAAAATTTATCAAATCAAATTCAAACATGCCTTTCAAGGCTGTTGAATTGTTTCTCAGAGACCTTGTCTCTGAGATATAAATATCTTAGACCCTCTTTTCACCTAACAGGGTGATTATATGGTGGGTACGTAATAAATGTTTGAAGAATGAATAATAAATAAGAAGCATTGTTATTAAAGCATCAGTATATAAAATGAAAATAAAGATCTCCTTATGAATTAATAATTATGCTAATCAGAATTTCTTATGGAATTCAACACCACAAATTTTTTAAAAAGATAAGAAAAGATGAGATCAGCTGACATTTTAAGCTACCTAGATAAATACCGCCTAGTCGATGTAATATACATAACAGGCTGGCATTGAAATGAATGAATGGAGTTATTTGAATAAATAAATAAAATGACTTTTTGTTCACGACATTAGCACTATATAAATTTTTATTAAATTATTTAACTTAAACCATGGTCAGTTCTAACAAAGGGTACAAAATTAGGGTTTTTATATATGTAAATAAGTTAGACTGCTTAAAACAGCTCAAAACTTTCCCTCTATATTTCTCATATAGGTGTCCATACTATGAGGGAATGATTGACAGGATGGGCCCAAATTACTTCTACTCCCATAAAAAAGCATGTATTAAACAATAATGGGAAAATAATCTCAATGCACCAACTCTACATGAAAACTAAGCTGAAATCAAAACTGACAGCTCGGTCCCAAAATGCACATTCAATCTAACGTAGAGAATGTCAGCAGAAAATAATTACCTATTACTCTCACCCTATTTTCAGTGAAATTAACATGAAAATATTTCAAGTTGTTGTAGGAGGAAAATTCAACACACGGGTTAATCTTATCTTTAATTATAAAAAAGCAGTGCACACATTTTTTTAAATGCAAATTTAATTGTGTATCACTCAGTGTGGGGAAGGTTGGCCATCATGGAGAAAATATCTTTCTTTCACAACAATGGTTCCAGGTGCTAATAAATGCATTTCTATTTTTGGTGATAATTTAATTCTACTCACAAAGAAATGTGCAAGACAGAAACCAAGATAAAAGAAAATTACATCTAAGTTTAGTTTCGTTTTAGCATTAACTAACTATACAGATACTTATGAATATTTGTACAAAAGGAATTCTAATTGTAAAAATGTTAGAATAGGATGCTTAATGCTTACATAATGTTTTACTGTGTATAAAGCAGTCTAAAGATATTGCCACACTCCCTTTTCTGAACTTACAGAAGTTTTAGGGTCTATGACACTGATGTGATGCATTATGACATCATCAAAAATAATGTTGTAGAAAAATATTTACCACAGATATTGAAAATAATGTCAATTAAACCAAGGTTTAATATTAACTAGAGCGGGAATGACACTTTAGAGGAGCAGAGAACTCTCCAGTTTACTCTTTCTCTCGTTTTCCTGCTGCTTGCTCTCACAGTTCCTCCTTCAAGAAGTATGACTCGGTAACACAAGACAACTGCAGTAGGGTTGTGTTGTTGCTGTTGCTATTGTTGTTGTCGTTCCACAACTAATTTCCATGGAATAAAAACTCTGATTTTTCCCAAACTCTCGATTTAGGTAACTGTTCCTTGAGAAGACAGCATAGTTCTGGCTACAGCCAGGCTGCCTGAATTGGAACTTAGCTCTGCCCCTTACTGTATGTCCTTGGGAGAATTATTTAACCTCTCTCTATAGAGGTATGAAATGGGGATGAGCATATTTCTTATCGCAAAGGCTTGCTTTGAGGATTAAATAAATTGATGCACAGAAAACACCTAGTGACTGCAAGTAGTAAATAGTCATTTGGGATTTTCTTTCTTTCAAAGGGCAATGTCAGATCTATTGGTGGCATCATAAATCATAGATTATAAAGGGAAAAAATGCTCTTGTGTTAAAGCAACAGGAACTTCTCTCTCCTCTTGCCTTTCTTGTTCTGTGACTGTTAGATGGGGCACATTTGTGCAGAGACTGGAGAAAGTGTAATGAATATTAAAGTTTATAAAATCTTTGTGAAAGCTTTTCTCTCTCACAGGTAGAGTGAGGTTTGGACAAAAACCAAGGCCAGGCAGAGCCTGCCTCCCGTGATGTGATAAATGTCATTTGTCCAGTATAATCTAAGGTTCTGCTGACCAGTCACTATCTCCCTTTAAGTAGCCAAAGGAACTCGAAAAACCACAATGAGTAGAAAGAGGGAGCTGTCTCTTGGGGTTCTACCAATGGGATTATGTCCTAATATGCTGATAAGTAAAAAAAGCAGTGGGATTATGTCCTAATATGCTGATAAGTAAAAAAGCAGGTTGCCAAAAATCATAGTTTAACCTCATTTTTATAAAATATCAATAGCAATTTTTGAGTGGTATCTAGTAAAGAGAAAACTAGATGAAAGGTATATGGTAGCTCTCTTTACTATCTTTCCCACTTTTCTGTTTACTATCTTTCTAAATTTCCTGCTAATAATGCTGTATTTGTTTTCCATCGCTGCTGTAACGATTTACCACAAACTGAGTGCCTTAAAACAACACAAATTTACTATCTTACAGTTCTGTAGTTGACAAGTATAAAATGGATCTCACTGGCCAAAATCAAGGGGTCAGGAGCTCTGCTCCTTTTTGGACACTCTAGAGGAGATAGAGAATCCACTTTCTTGCCCTTTCCAGCTTCCAAAAAAAATGTCCACATCCTTGGCTCATAGTCTCCTTTCTCCATCTTCAAAGCCAGCAACAGTGGGTCAGGTTCCCCTTACGTTCTGTTATTCTGACCTCTTGTTCTGCCTCCCTTTTCCACTTTGAAGGATCCTTGCAATTACATTGGGCCCAGTCAAACGATCCAAGATACTCTCCCTATTTTAAGGTCAGTTGATCACCAACCTTTATTCCCCTTTGCCATGTAAAGCAACATATTTACAGGGTCTGGAGATGTGGACATCTTTAAGGTATCAAGGGAGCATTATTCTGTCTACTACAAATATGAATTATTTTGTAACAAGAAAAACACAGAAGTAATGATAAATTAGTCATTCATAAATCTAATAACTTTTTAAAACCTAACCAGTCATTTTGTTTTGCTCTGTAAACCAGAAAAATTACAAAAATACCCAAGAAACTCTACTTCTATCTGATAAAATGTTGTCACAATATTTCTATTTAGTTAAAACAAGAAAATAGTTAATAAAACCTACAATGTCTATTACATTGCAGTAAATACATAAATCCACAATGACTATTATACAAATGGCATCCCTTAAATGTGGTGCCCTCATACTGTGTATGACCTGCTCCAGAGCCCATGGTGGCCACAGGAGAATTAAGTGGACTATTGCAAACTAGGCCCCACATTAGGTGCTTTTCATATATTAACTTATTCAATGTTCTTAATACTCTTCTAAATAAGGATTAGGATTAGTAGCCCACTTAATTGAAATGAACTTCAAGTAATTTGCACAATTTGACAGCTACTAAGTGTCAGTGTTAGAATTAAAACTCAGTAGGCTTAACACCAAAATTTTTATTTTATAGTGACTCGCTCTACAGCCATCACCTTATATCCTTTAAAGATAAAAGAAAGCAAAAATCCCTGCACCTCTGTTGATCCTGGAAATGCAAGCTCAGGAAGTCCCCAGTCTTTCTGCTAATTCAGGGGGCACACAACACCTCTCATTCCACATCTGACCTTTTCTTAAAAAATAAAGACTAGATTTTTTTGTATCACAACCACAGCACAACTATTTTTAAAACTGTCCCCAGTGCCAAATGGAAGTAATAGAAACCAAAACAATAGGTGGTTGGTAAATAAGCCTTAATAAGGAAAATTTTAATCAACAAGCATGAGGAAAAATGTTTACCCTTACTAGTTCAAATAAATTTAAATTAAATATAAATTAAAGCAACATTTATGAAGCATTTTAAAATAAGAAAAAAGTTGGGATTTTAAGTAGCTCTTAACATTTGGAGTAGTTCTGTAGAATTGGGACACTCTTTTACTGTTGGTAGCAATGGAAATTGGTACATTTTTAAAATGCAATGGAAAAACAGCAGAAGCCATACAAATGTTTATGAATCTTTTGATCCAGACAATCCAGGAAGTGAGATAAATAAATTATTTAACAGTATAAAAAATCTACATACATAAGACATTTATTGTCAAAAACCTAGAAACACCCAAAATGCAAAACGGTAGCAAAATGATTTAGTAAATTACAGTACATCGACTTGATGGAAAACCATGTTATTAAAATGGTAATTATAAAGTAAATGTAGAAATGTAGGAAATGTTTATGGTTTACAGTTTGATTGGAAAAAATAAAGAGGCTTGTATTCTATAACTGTAACTGTAAAATGTGTATTTGTATAAACAAATATTGAATTTTCTCAATTCTAAAAGGCATATTTTTAATATGTTGACATTTATGACATCAAGATGCATTTTACAATCAATACTATCTTGTGCTTTAATTGGAAGAATTTTTCTTTCTTAGCGGCACATAAAATAATGATACATCTTAGATTAAATGAAATGTGGTACCACTAGAAACTATGCAAATCTTAAAAGTGTTGTGTTAAGGTTGAGAGATCCTAGGTATTTAATTTTGTCTATGTTCCAAATTAAACTTTTTTAGTAAGAACTTTAAAAAAGTAACAAATAGTCAAATGCCTTTGATGGGTAGTGGAAAATTCTAAAGGTAGACGCATCTATAAGGGCTTGTCGTGTGCAATGATTAAGACTTGTTTTAAGGAGAGAAGTATGGAAGGAATTCTGAAGGAAGGAATCTGTTTTTAGCAAGAAAGAAGAACAAAGGGGAAAAGGGTTTCTAAATGTTTCCTAATCTACACTGTGATTTGTAGGATGCAGTTTTCTTTTATGCCTAAGTTCAAAAGGGTCAGGAATCCTGTCCCATTTAGTAAACTTTAGAAACTAAAAATAACCAAGTAGCTGTCTTTCTTATCATCTTTCATAAAAGTGGCTCCACATTATGGCATAATTAAATTTGGCCTGAAGGAGGTAAGTAGTTTTAATCTTACACAAAAAAATTCTTGCCAAAAACAAGAAAACAATGATACAAATTCACATGGGGTTAGAAAGAGTCCATGGCGAAGACTACAAATGCAGAAAAAAAGCAAGCAAGCAAGCAAGCAATATTAGGGGGGAAAATATCAGCATATTTAAAAGTAAAATTTATTACAAGAATTCTGAGAGTTTTTAATCAACTGTAGCTAGAGTGAACAAAAGAAATGAGATATTAATTAGTTATTTTTCTTTTATTTTTTTCTATAAGAACATAAGAGATGAGATTTATTTAGATTTAACTGAGGTTAAGAGTAGATGTAACCTAAGTGAGAAAACTATTTAAGTTGGAAAAAGAAAGTCTTAAATCTGTACCTATCAGAAACTAGAACCTCAATTACAATAATTTATTTACCTCATTTGTGGAATCCTCTCTTTCTTCCTCAGTAGCAGAGCCCCTCTATTTAGTGGGGTACCTCGTCTCCAATAACTGTCTTGATTTACCAATTCCTCTGCAGCCAGTGGCCAAGCTCCAAGCAATCTGATAGAAATCGAAGGCTTATATGACCCAAGTGGATACTTCTTTAAAATCACTTTTTAAAAAGAGAAGTGAGTAACCTCACCTTCCCCAATTTCCCTCTAATGCTAAACTTCATTGGATCTAATGACTGAAATTCCAAGAGCCATGTCATTTCATGGTTTGATACAGCAAGTAGCAGCCAATTCTAAGAATGGTGAAACAAGAAGACACCTAGAACCTGATGACACCAGGGGTCTGCTCTCCCATCTTTGGATGACCACTCCTAGATGTCTACTGCACATCTTCTACTTTGACTAAGCCACAGTTATTTTCTGGCATTAGATACTTACAGTTGAACCCAAGTCATAATTGATCTATCAAGTGTATATTATTGTGTTCTTGCTTTGTCAGGAACTCTTGTAATATTCTTCAGAGAATAGGTTTCTTTACCCCATTCCCCAAAGTGAAGAATCAATCCATAAGTATCAAAATCCACTAGATGTGTTATTCTATGCTCTACTTCTCTGGATAGGCAGGAAGGGAAAACAAGATGAGAAGGAACAAAGAAACAAAATGGATGTAACTGGATAAGGTGGTGAGGAGGATGAGAGCCAGCAAATAGAAGGTCTGCTCTTCCCTTGTCTAATATTTATCAGTTTTTAGATATATCTTTAGCTGACTTGGGAGGCAGAAGACAGGCCTCTTAAAGCTTAGGATTTTAGCTTAGAAAATGTCTTTCGTTCCAGCCCTGTGAACTTGAGGTCTTTCTGTAGTCACTCTGGGTCTCTTACCATAGATGACTATACACTAATCTCTACTAGGAAAGACAGCTTTAGAGTGAAAGGAAATCATCTTTGTAGAAATGTCTATTTAAATTATTTTGTGGACTTGGACTTCTTGAAATGAGATTAGATTAGAAATGCTCTCCCTACTGAGTCTTCTCCTTAACACCGTTCTTTGTACACAGTACATTTTCTGACCGTCTTTCATCTTCATTTTAAAACTTTCCAAAGGACCACTCCATGGATATAATTCTTAGGACATTTTCCTGTTGGCTCACAAACTTTCATGCCAAAGCATTTGATTATGGAAACTCTGTTTACCTCTGATATATCTTCAGTGTTTGCTTAACAGTCAATTTCCAAAGAAAAATAAACTTGAAGTTACTTTCAACTGGATCCTAGCACAGTTAATTCAATTCATGATCATTAATTACCAACTATGTGCATATCGCAATGGGCATTAAATAGATACTTTCTGAGGATGGAGGTGAGTTTGGTAGAGATGGCGATAATAAAAATAATTCAGCATACACCATGATGAGGGCCAATCAATAATTAATAATGTACCCTCAATTAATAATGAATTCCACATGGGCTCATAAAAAATGCAATTATAAACTCTATGCTTTTTACCTCATATCCAAAGCCTGCTTAAAGAAGGAGATATTTATAGAAGACTTTTTAATAGTCTTTCCATTCTTCCTAGCATTTCAGGTTTTGTCCTCAATTCAAGCTAATCCCTCAGGAAAGGTGCACTCTTGCCTTGAGCTATACTGGCCCTTGAGATAGGTTTCGTATAGGATCATGCCTCTGTCTTTTACCGACTAAAGTCACACAGCTTCATGTAGTGTTGTTGAGAATATGATCCACTGCCCTTAGGGGACGTTCCATGTGAGAAACTTAGCTTAGATTTTAATCTGATGAAGCATTTGTTTCTCACCAAAATTGATATAATTATTCTCCTTAGACATTAAAACTATGTCCCAGACTAACTTTTGTTCATACATCAGTTGCCAGCATGAGCTCTAACGACCATAAAACCCGCATAGTGTGAACGCTTATGGTTTTCTTCTTCCTCTCATCTCCCATCCCCAGTCTCAACTTTTCTCTGACTCAAATTTATATTTGTCCAAGTCTTAACATTTTTTTCTCTCTTATTTATATCTCATTGTTTTGATGTATGTGTTGGTCATGAACAACCTAAAATAAATTACAGAAGAAAAACAAAGAATAAATAAGTAAATCAAGTTAATAAATAAAATAAAAGTTCATATTACATATTATTCAGGCAAAGAGTGACTGTCCCAAAGGTAATCTGAAGACCTGAGTCCAAAGGCCATTTCACCCTCCACCAGACCTGCCTATCCAGATACACCAGTTCTGAGGCCATGAATTCTGCGCAAGCCACAGTCAATCAGATCCTGGCCAAGAAATACTCTGTAGACTATCCCAAACCCTGTGACTTTGGAAACATTGGCCAGAAAGAAAATTCTGTTTTGCCCAATGAAACCGGCAGCATCCCATATCGTGAGAGCTCTTGAAGGTCACTGACCTCTGGCTTCGCCATGTCACTGAGGCAATCTCCACACATGGCAAGAAGAAAATAAGTATACTTTTGTACCTGAGCCTATTCAGGAAAGTTGCCATACAGAACATAGATCCCATTATAAAGTCACTTGCTTAGCTTTCAGTTTGTTAAGGCAATTGAAAAGTTGATGATGAAATTCACAACAGTTAATAACTGACTAGGGCCAACTTTTCCATAAGCTGTGTACTCAGTCAAGTAATAATTAATTAAACATTAACTAAGCATCTACTGTTTGTAAGGCACAGTGATAGCTGCTACAAGGGACATAAATATGAATAAGTCATAAGTCCAATGCTTGAAAGGCTTGCAATAGAATGAGGAAAGTTAAATTAACTCTCAAAGTCCAGAAACATTAAGCAGATAACCCATTCTTCAAATGCCATACAAGAAGTACAGAATTAAGAAAGGTTTCATGGAAGTCATGAATTTCAAGGTAATCATTGTATTTTCTATAACATATTGGCAGGAAAAATGAATAGGAGACGTATGACCAGTAAGAGAAAAAGAATAAGCAAAAGGTGAGAAATACTTAGGAAAGATCCCAAAGCTAAACCATTTGGACTGTGTCAATATAGTTGGAAAACAAAAACAAAACCAAATAAAAACACTTTGCCTAGCAGGCTGGAGAATAACGTTAGAGAAGAACATTAGCATAAATCGATGTTTGTTCTTAATTGAGTGGAAAGTGAGGTATCTTTGAGCCTTTCTAAGAAAAGGAGTGATGGCATCAGAGATTCCTTGAGAAGTTTAATCTGGATCCAAAATGAGGGATGAATTAGAGCTAGGAAGAAAGAGATAATTGAAAAATAAGAATCTTATCCAGTTTTCTATTTGTTTACCACCTCCATTCTGAACAGTAAGTGTTGACTCTACACTGATTATTTACATGAATATAGAATCACATACAGAATTACCACTAATAACCCTAAGAATAATTTACTAATGAAACTTTAAGGACATGTAACCATAACAGATTTTCGAGATACAGAAATCTATGATAACGTTATAATTTAACTGTCTCAATCATTTCAGTTTAAAAGAAATCAAAGAGGATTTCCAGCAGTGTCTTTGAGTTTTTTCACTCTGGCAATCAAAGCAGCAAGGGGTCTGGTTTTCTGAACATTATTGAATGGAAATGTTTACTTCTGCAAATCCTGCCTTTGCTTTCAAAATTATAAAATGTATTGGTTCCCCTCGAACTCACGATGTGCTTTTGCTCCATGGCCACTCATCTGAACAGCAGAAAAACCTCCAACAAGGTGATTTTCTTCACAGTAAAAACCAATTTGAAATTCAGACTTAGTGTAAAAAGTAATTTATTTCCTGCTTTTCAACTTTCTTTTTCTAGACACCAAAGAATAATTCTATTAAAAATGCAATTAGCTGCAATCATCATGCATAGCCAATTCAGCAGTAACTGTTTATTTAAAACCTTTTTCTTTGGGCACATTGTTTTTTAAAAGTTTCAAAGTTCCAAATTTGCAATGTGTCAGCAAAGGGGTAATTTCTAGACTTTGTTACCCACATATAGCTCCATTTTATATATGCTTGCACGTCCTTATCTTGCAT
>NW_006434835.1:22504292-22506029 GCF_000325575.1 Pteropus alecto
ACCTAACCTTGAAACCCTTTAAAACTCAGGTTACCCCTATTACTTTACATACAGGAAGGTAGATTCAAATTGTTTCAAATTCCCCCAGTTAGTAAAAACTGGTGATCTTCTTCATTAATGATGTTTCTGAGAACTTGTAAAAAATCTCAAAGAATAAAATTTAAAACTGGGTTCTGCCCCACACACACACACACACACACACACACACACACACACACACACACAATGTAAATTGATCATTTGTTCACATGTTTTAAACTCTGTGGTTCTTTGCAAAAAGGAATAGTACATTAAATCGAGTTACAGTCCCCTTAGTCTCCTACCTCTAACCCATTTTCTTCCCTCCTTCTCAAAAGCAACCTCTACCAGCACTTTGCTATTCAATCTCCCAATCCATTGTAAGAGTCGAAAATATATAAATGTATCCATAAATAATGCATAGTTATTTTGTGCTGCTTTTCACATTTAAATAAATTACATCATAAAATCGTATTGCTCTACAATATTTTCACTTAATATTATGTTTTCGAGATTCATCCATGTTTATGTAGAGTGGTTGTAGTCATTCTTTTTTACGACTGGATTGTGCTCCATTGTATGAACAAACTCTTGTATTTATTCTGTTATTTCATTATGGTTTTTTTTTTTTCATTTAGATTATTTTAAATATTTTACTTTCACAAACAAAGGATAAGAGGCAGCTTTGCGCAGGTTTGCCTGTGCGGTTAGAAGAATTACTACTTCTTTGGAGAACAAATTTAGAAGTCAAATGCATGTGTACTTCCGGTTCTTCTGGAGACTGCCAAATTGCTCTCTAGAGTGGCTGTATTATTTATACCCCACTGGCTATTTCAGTCTTTTTCATTTTTTGCTAATCTGATGGGTGAAAATTATAACTAATTGTTGTTTCCATTTGCATCCTCAAGATTATAAGCAAGAAAGGCTGAGTGAAATTCTCCCCTCTGTGACGTGCTGGGGAGCTGGCCTCAGCTACGGAGAGGTGGTGACAGCACTGTCAGCGTCCTGTCTTAGCAGGGACTTGTATTATGTTAGGGCTGCATACCACCACTCATAAGGCTCAGAGAGGTGCCAGAGTAAAATCACCAGCCCCGCAAAGAGGCCTGTACACTATGCCAGGCCTAGCAGTGTTTCATAATAATACAAAGCAAAAAACTCTGTGTCTCCGATGTGAAATGGTAGAGTGAAGAGCAACCTATGCATGACTAAGAATGTCTATCCAAAAGTCACTTTTAAAAAACATAGAAATTTTCTGTTCACAGCAGTAAGGCACTATCATACTCTATTGAAGAAAGGTTTGAAACAGGCCTAGTTCAAAATTAGGGGTCTTGTAATTCTCCTTTGAGCGCTTCTCCACTTCCCCTCATTTTCTACCCTCCTCAAAGCATCCTGAAACCTCCCTCCTTAGCTTGGCGATCCATGGTGAAGTAATAAAGCACAAATCAGAAATCCGAAGATGTCAACCCTAGGAGCATTGCTGGTAAACTAACAAGGTAATGTAAGACCTTGGGCAAATCATTTTTCTGCTGAGTCTTGTCTTCCTCGTAGGATGGTAAAGTGATGCCAAAGGCCAGAATCTAGGATTTGAAGCTTCTCATGTTCTATCTAGCTTTCCCTTTCTCACCGTCTAGCTAAGTTAGGATTTGGCCCCATCTTACCTCCACCTCTTATCTATCCACCTCTTCTCTCTCTCTCTCTCTCTCTCTCTCTCTCTCTCTC
>NW_006434835.1:22506084-22521866 GCF_000325575.1 Pteropus alecto
TCTCTCTCTCTCTCTCTCTCTCTCTCTCTTTCTCTCTCCCTCCCTCCCTCTCTCCCTCTCTCCTTCCCTCTCTTTGACACACACACCATTCTAGAGGCTGAGAGATCACCTGTTCCAAGTTGCTTGTTTTATTAAAACATCCCATGGGAGAGAAACGACCTACCTGAAGTAGCAGAGCTAGAACTCCATTCAACTGAGCCAGAGCCTTTTCCTGCCCCAAATCTGCCTCTTTCTATCTTTGTAGCCAGGCTCCTATTCCTTCCATGGCATCTATTTATCCACCTAATTGCTGATTCCCTTCTAAGAGAAGCAGGGTAAACTAGAGAAAACCCCCGAGACCTGCTCATTTCCCCAACACCCACAGCACTAGGTGGTTCATCTGTTATTCATTCCACAAGGAACTAGGGATTGTCATTCATTCCACAAGGAACTAGGTGGTTCATCTGTCATTCATTCCACAAGGAACTAGGTTAGGGGATTTTCCATCAGAGGGATTCTCACTTGGTACTGGGCTTCCATATTCCTTTTAGGTGGCAACCAAACCATGTCCAGGGGGTCTCTCTGACATGATGAGAGCACAAAACTCGCCCAGGCTTTACACAGACAGTTCCTGTATACGTGCATGTGAAGTTAGGGCATAAATAATGTAGCAAACAGACTGGCTCTATGTTCCCTGCTTCTCAGTGTTCATGCTCTTGTATAATCCCTTCTAAGTGTGGGCTGGACCTGTGACTTTATTCTAACGAATAGAAGATGGCAAAGGTGATGGGATGTCACTTCTGTGATTACATTGTTATATAAGACTCCACCTTGCTAGCCAAGTTGCTCTAGAATTTTGCTTTCCTTGCTGGCTTTAAAGAGGAAACTGCTGTAAACCCAATAGTCACAAGAAAATGAATTCTGCCAACAACCTAAATGAGCTTAGAAGTGGGCCTTGTCCCAGACAATCCCCAAGATGAGAATGCATCCCTCATAAACACCCCGATTGAAGATATGCAGAAAACCCAACTAAGCCATGTGCAGACTCCTGACCCAGAGAATCTGTGAGATAATAAATATGTGTCATTTAGGCTGCTATACGTATGGTTATTTGGGATACAGCATATAAAGTTGATGCAGATAGGTGCACTTCATATGTAGTATCTTACACACCCAGTATGTAAGAGAAATACTTTGAATCTTATGTATAGAAAGAGAAAGTCCACACTATGCCTGTTTTTTTCCGCCCCATGATACAGTCCATTCATGGCATGGCCTCCCTCATCCACTGAGAGGAAACCAGAACCCTTGGCACTTGGGCCCGCAGCATATGAAACCAGACTAGCCAATGATAGACCAGATCTCAGGGCTTTCCTGCCATTCTCAACATCTGGACTTCACAGCCGACATATGGAGAAGGACCAAGGACAAAGGACAAAGACCAAAGTAGGTTCTACCCTTCAAGTTAGAGAGACACCAACCACAAGTCCCCAGCTACTCCTGATTCTAATAAAACCCAATCAAATTGTGCTACTGCAAGTGAGTCTTGTCTGTAACTAGAATAAAAACAGAATTTTTCATTGTGGGCTATACAAGTCCGGCATATTCAGGCCCCTGATCATTTTGTCTCATATTTCTACACTCCTGTCTTACTTTCTTTTAGTGTGAGTACTCAATTTGCTTCCTCTTGCCAAGGGGCATTTGCACATGCTGGCCCCTGACCCGTTATTTCCTTGGATTTTCACATAGTTAATTCCTTCTTTAGATGTCAGCTCAGGTGACACTGCTCCAGAGAAGTCAGTCCTTACCTCTGCAATTAGACCTAACACCTGATGACAGGCCCTCAGGGTATGATAACTCTCACCTACTCAACACTTGTCACAGCCTAACTGTCCATTGGCCTAGATGACTATTTGCTTAATGCAAGCCTCCCCTCTCTAGACTGTTTCCCAGCCACAAGGGCAGGAACCAGGACAAGTTATGACTTCTTGTTGACTTGCCATTAATTTGCCAGCACTGAGCCTAGGGCTTGGCACACAGTATGGATTCAATAACATGCATTCAAGAAAGAACTGAACATATTTGTGTAAAATAATTAATGAAAAGATGAACCCTGGCCTGAGAGTCAGAAGATCTTGTGGCGAACCAGATGTCCACTCAATTGTAGTATAACATGGAGGAGGCTGTTCCTCAGTTTCCCCAGTGCTTGTGAGTCTTTGGATTTCAGATTCGCTAACAATATCATTTACACTATTAGCTGTTTGCTACCAGCATTGTCCCTACTGTTCTTTTCTTCACTTTGCCTCTTCAAGGAAGCAATGATGAAAAGACCTTTGAAATCCTGCTCCCTTTTCTCAGAGCTTCACAAATTCTCAAGAAAAACTTCTCAAAAGGACTACAGACTGCATATAAACCGCAGAATCCATAGGGACCTAAAGTTAAAAGGTCACATTATATGTACGATGGTCCTCATAGTCATCTGGGAACAATAACTAAAACATATAAATTACAATAGCAGGATGGCCAACTGCTGTATCCATGGAAACAGATGTTGGTTTGGCCAAAGTGCTTTATAATGATTATGATTAATCATCCTTGAAATCACTGTTATTTATTGGTGTATAACTGATGGAACCATGTTGGAAGGGCTATATTGTACAGCTTTACAAATTTCCAGTTGCTAGAGCTAGCACCCTGGCCATAAAATAGCAAAATGTTCTTTAAAATGTACTAATTAAATATCAGTCAAAGAGAACAGGAAAATATAAAAGCCATAGCTTGGAATAATAGACAATAAAAACAGTATGCCAACACAGGTCACAGTGTTCAAAATAAATTTTCTTCCATGCTTTATATAAATTTAGTGCTAAAAAATACTTAAAGAAGTGGGAACCTTTCTTTGTGAGTTCTTTCTAAATCTTATTCACAACTCTGCTTTATCTGTGTTTGAGTCAGAATCACACGTCTGGGGAAATGTTTATGGCTTCATTTGTTATTGGTTCTTCCTTTAACCAATCTTCCTTGTCACTAGTATTTTTCCACTTTTACTGTTTTATGGATGTTCTGAAGTTAGATCCTTTTGTACCTCACCGCTTAAGGATGAATTTTTTTAATTTGACCATATGTATAATTGAAGGATGACAGAGTCTGGGAAAAGCCTTTATTTAAATCTGTTTTGGATGAAACTCAGAGAGACAGGGACACCTGCTTCTTTTAGGGACTTCTTAGCTTCCTCATATCCTCCTATGACTCCCTGCCCCCACCCCGACCAATAAGCCCAGTAGGCACTTAACAAAGCATGCACAACCTTACTTTCCCTCACATGTGCAGTGACACATACCTGAGACAGAAGAATACCAAGGGATGTGCCAACAAACCCAGAGGCCATTGTAAACTCACAAGCGTGCATTCCTAATGCATGTTTTTCCAGAACACGTCCAGCTCCTCAGATACACACAGCATTGTTTTCAGTGACAATAGAGTGCTGAGAGATAGGGCTGGAGCCTCAGGCACTGTTGATAGAAGTCTTTCCTAAGCACACCCATAAAGCTACTGCCCTATCATTCTTGATCTAATGCCGCAAATAAACAGCAATCCCTGGGCCCTGGGCTATGCTCTTTGAACAGCTCTGAGATTATTCCACACAATGCTCTGATTGTCTATTGGGTGGGGCAGCTGGAGAGAGTCTGAGTGGGTGCTGGGAGTTTGCCGTAGCAGCCATGCAAGGATCTGTTCCAAGCACCAGGTGTATTAACCACTGTTGATGTGCAGAGAGGCTCTGAAATGAGTGTGCAGCCACAATCGCTGCAAACCTCCTGTCTTATTGTACTCAATAGACCTAGGAAATAACCCAGAATGTTTTGTGCAGCTGGGAAGGACAAAGAATATGGTCAATTGGAAACTGATAAACAAATAAAGTAAAAATGCTTTAAAGGAGATAAGAGTTATGACTATTCTCCATTGATTTTGACTAGTGAGTCCTTATATAATACAGCATAGAAGGGCAAACATGAAGATTGTAACTTCAGTATTTACATATTCAGGAAGCAGGAGGCTGACCCAAAGAGTCATATGGGACTTCTGTATCTTCAATCGAGAGAATTAAAAGCTACCTCCAACGTCAATTGTCCAACCCTCTGAACATTTCAGGGCTGAAAATTATTATCCTCTGCTTTTAAATTGCCTCAGATGAAAGACTCCGTGATCTTATTTCAAAGCATATTCCAGAGATTGATTATAAAATGTGATAAAGAAAAGTGACCATTTGATGTAATCTACCCCAGTGGCCCTCTACTGGTGACAATTTTGCTCTCTGGGAAACTTTTGGCAATGTCTGAAGGTGTCTTTTATTGTCACAACTGGTAAGGAAAGCAGGTGCTACTGATGCCTAGTGGGTAGCAGCTAGATGTTGCTAAATCTCCTGCAACGCACAGGACAGCCTCACACAACAAAGAATTATTCATCGCAAAATGTCAGTAGTGCCAAGGTTAAAAATCCCTTATCTAGACAAATAACTAGTGTAACTAGATTATTCCTCTCTGAAAGAGCTGAGCAAGGGTAAAAGATTCATAATTTGAATAATTGGACTAATCATTAAAGGCATCTATATAGATAATCCTTGGTCTCAGATCACTGCATTTATTTCGTTGAAGAATAATATTGATGATTATTCAAGTTAAATTAAAAGAAATTCCCTAATTAAAAGAAACACACTCTGCCTTTACAAAGGTAACTATTTGAGAGGTGGAGAGTGACATACATGTAGAACAGCATATAAGTGTTTTAGAGAAGGAAGCAATCCATTCTACTTGGGCATCAAGGAAAATTTAATATGGGAAGATGAATTTGAACTCTCAAGCTAATTATGCTTTACTTCCTAATAATGCAACTTGGCCATACTCTGGAAATCTTAATTTAAATAATATCAAGCACTCTTCTAAATATTTTATATTTATATTTTCATCATACACTCCAAACAATTCTGTGAAGTATAAACTATTATTCTCGTCTTAGAGATGAGACAGAATCCTAGTGGGAAGCTATCTTTCTCCAGAGTGAGTGTACGTAACTGCTGCGGACACAGCCTCCGTGGGAATGGGGGTCAAGTGACTTGGGTCTGAGGTATCACTTCTTAATCATTATCTCCTTACCTCCACAGGGAGAAGCTAATGGTCTTTAAGGTCCTTATAGCACCATAATTCATTATTCTAACACCAACAGGAAGATCATTATTTTACACAACAATCATCTTGGGGTAGGCTCCATACTGTGGAGGGAAACAGGCCTTCAAATAATTGTAGAAATGGTAACATTTAAACAGCTATCTGGGATATTAACTCTAAAAGAAATTTTACTTTAGCCTATACTCTCCAAATGTGGAAAAAATAAAGTCCCTGTCACTGCCTCCTTAAGGTCAAATCAATTTTATCTTGATTGTCCAAAAACGGTCTAACCCTCACATTCATCTCATTCCTTCATTCATCTGCTCACTCATTTATTCATTCAACAAATGTGTACTGATTGTCTACTGTGTTCTAGGAAATGGGCTGAATACTGGAGTATAGCAGTAATCAACTTGACATATGCCCTTACCTTCATGGAACAAATCAATGAAAACACAGATGAGATTAAAAGAGTTCCAGGTAAATAAAGGAGGCAAAATGTTTCTTATCTTTGAATTATTGGAATTATTGCCATCATTATTTGTCTGAATTTCTAATTTACACCTAATCTTACTATAAAATGCTCATTGTTCGCCCATATTTGTTTTCCAATAGATGTAGTCATGACCTCTAGAAGGCATGAATAAAATTGAAGGAACACCATCATCTAATTCTTTCCAAAGGATTTAAATAACATATAAAGATATATTAAGCTCAAAGATACTAAGATGATTTTCTTATCTCAATGCCCTTTATTTGTTCAGAGAACTTCTAGGTTTCATTCCAATGTATAGTAACTAAAATATTTTCATAAGTTTATTCCTTAAAATAATATATCAGGCTGAGAGATTTTAAAAGCAATTTCATTTTTATATTATGCATCTTTTTCCATGTTCTATTTTAGAGATCTCAGTTGAGCATCTTCGCTACATCACTTTAACTATAATAAGAAAGATTTTTTTTATCAGATCCCTTGACAAAACCATTCATTCTACCTTTATATGTCTGCCTGTGTCGCTCCCTACATCTGGAAGCCCCTATTTTCTCTTCACCAACAAATCTGCAATCCTCCCTTTAAAACCCTATCTGAGCCTATTTCATTTATGGATATGCGTGTGTTTTCATATTTTGCTCTATTCCTGAAAAGATTTGAAGCCGTCCATAACAAGACACAGGAAGATGACCCAATAGCATCAGTTAAAAGTTAGGCAAGCGAAGAAAGTAAAACAGAAGTGAAAGTAAAGCAGAGCCAGGAATGAGTCTAAAATGCATTGCATAACAACCCACACATGTGCCCTAGCTGGGCCATAATCTAGCCGTAAATTTTCTGGCAGCCAAAATGAAAAGAAAAAACTAAGTTACACAATTCACAGGGTCTATGAGATACTAACAATCAAAATTTCCCAGAGAAGTCTAATTGTTCTTGGTACTCAGATCAGCCAGTACCTGGTATCCTCAGAAATAGATGATGTAATCAACAACCACCACATCTTCTTTACAATTCATTCAACAAAATCCATGGAACTGCTTATTAAAAGGACTCCTGAGTTAGGCTAATGGCACGTGCACAGGCACAAGAAAGAGAAAAGTTATCCTTCCGGAGAGAGAAAAACAGAAGGCAGGGATCACCAACACAACAAAAGCAGTGTTTCTGACACTGCTGATCGGTTTTGACCCAGGGATTTAATTTAGAATCTCAGGAGGTAAATGAACTTAGCAATTCTCTCTCAATAGTGTTTCACCCAGCTTTTGATCGATATTGTGTGGTGACAGCAAATGCATTGAGAGTGACTATTCTCTGTGCTGCTGAGTTTATCTTCCAGTGCCCAAGCAGAGCCCAGAGTTGGGGCTAGGGTTCATCTCCTTTTGCAGAAGCTGGGAATCCGTGAAGGTACATGTCCAATGGACATCTAGCCAGCCCTCTACGAGGTGAGCAGAGGAAGCACTGGCAAGAAAAAACAGAATTATGCTTGGAAAATTATTTTGAACCCACTGCAGATCCACTAACAAGCAGTTGAGGCCCCCAAGTTCTGCTCCAATGAGAGTAGCTTGAATTAGTCAAACATAAACAGACACCCACCTCAAACAACATAAAACATCACTATAGCACTAAAAACATCTTTAGCTTTGCACAGAATACTTCCTATTATATATTCTATGATAAATCATTGTTAAATGCATATCAAGGAAATAGCAACAAGTTGTATGGGATTGTTACGCATTTATAAACCAGCTAAAAGATGAAATATCTAGCAAAGACAATAATTTGTTTGGAAAAAAAGGAAAAGAAAGAAAAGACAAAAAGATTTATCAGTGGTCTTTCTTTTAGACAGTAATTGGACAGTGGGGTCAGAGGCCTGTTCAGGCCACTCTTTGTTTTAAATAATAGAGCCATAATATTCATGTAAGAAAGAATGTTTGCACTACCTTTCTCTATAGCCAGGAGAGGGAGGGAGGGGCTGAAGTCAGCTTAACTAGGTCATTAAGAGCTGGGTTTTAAAGAAGGGAAACCTAAACACAATCCCTTGTAACCCCAAAGGGCATGCTGAAAGGCTACTTCTGTTGGCTCTGATCTGAACAGAACCAAAACAAGGCCAGTTCTATACCTGGGATTCTGTTTAGATTGAACTCATGCTCTTCAAGCAGCCAAATGTTGTGCACAAGGACAAAGACCAAGACATTGTCAATAAATGTGGCAGCAATTTGATATCTCTAACATATTTTGCTAGAAGAAAATGAAGGAAATAGCACTGGTCTGTAAAGGAATAAGCTTTGCTTGATGTTTTCTGTTCCACATAGAAAACATTGACCTATGAAAATTAAACTTGTAATTTGATAATCATATACCTAGCATATAGTTTAGAACTATTGTCCAATAAAAGAAGACTATGATTTGGGAGAGGGAGCATTGTCCTTTTAGCATATGGAATAAATTATATCATCCAACCAAATCAAATCCTACCATTCATCCAATCTGTACCTGTAGTATAAATAATGGTGGGAAGGGGTTCTTAAATAGCTTTGGAGAAAAAAAAAAAAAAAAAAAAAACCTCTTTAGAATGTAACTATATTTGTCTGATACAATAGCTTAACTCAGATTCTGACAAAAATTATGTTTTTAGATAAGTTTTTAAGGTAGTGATTAATTTGAAATGTTTTTAATTATATGAGGTTCTAAGTGGTCACGTGAGATTTTTGTTTTATGTGACATCTCATTAACCTCACTGTAGAGGTTATCAGTTGTTCCACTGTCTGATAGGTACAAATTAGATCCCCTCTTGAGAGTTTAAATAGTTCTCAGCTAATAGGAGGCCATCTCATACACTTGAAAAACCACTTCCAACCTGTATTAGTTTCCTAAGGCTGCTATAGGAAAGTAACTAATTACCTCTATAAAGACTATTTACAAACAAGGTCATATTCTGAGGTACTGGGTTATGAGTTCAACATATCTTTTTGGAGGGACACAGTTCAATTCATAACCCAAATCCAGCTGAACTTACTCTGAAGAGTTGAAGAGGGCTCTTCAGAACCAGCTGCTTTACCTTGCCCATCCAACTGTAAGTGATTCTGAAATTAAAGAACGGTGACTTTTCTGTTCCCAGTATGAGAAAGAGACTGCTCTGTCGCTCCTTGAGGAGCCAAGACATAAACCATGGCATCTGTATCTCTCTGTTCTTCTTTTCCACAGATGAGAGGCCAGACGAAGTGATAATTGATTGTGCAAAACCTGGGGCCACACTGCCTGGGTTCGAAATCCAGGACCACCACCTATCAGCAGTGGGACCTCAGGCAAGTCTCTTTCTGCCTCTGATCTGCAATTAACTAGTCTATAAAATGGAGATAATAACAGAACTTCCTCACAGGAGTATTTTGAGATTTAAGTGAGTCAATAGGTGTAGAGCACTTAGAACAGGGCCCAGCACATGAGAACACTATGTTAATGTTAGATATTTTAAACTATTTTAGAGTTAGATATTTTAAATAAAGATATTAGTTTTAAATGTGAGGAGTAAAATGCTCACCATCTCAACAGGAAATTAACAAGCAAGCTAGATTTTTCACAAGAACCCCCTTAACAACCCTCATTCTATGTCCCCTCTACCTAGTTGTGATTCCTCTTATTTTTTAATGCCCTTCCTCAATAATCATAACGAAGAAGCCTTTTAGTTTAGTTTCAGCTAACTCCGATCATTGCTTCATGTTGCTCAATTTCACTCACATAACAATATTAGAAAGGAATTGCTTTCGAACTAGTGTCATCTCTAAATAACTTACTCCTCCAGGTTACTATAGGCAAGTTTCTCAAAATATGAGCTATGTTTTCCATTTCTTCTACAACCTATAAAATTTAGAACAATCTAATGCACATAAGCACGTGCTAGATAAATGGTTGGAAGGTAAATACAGAGTTAACCTAGGCACTAAGAAGGTCTTTTATTGAAGACAAGTTTGTATCCAAGGATCATTTTTGCGAACCATTATTGTTCACAAATGTTCAAAAAGCTCCAGCAAGGGCATAGAACACAAAACTTAAAGAAAGATTATGGCTGAGAAGACTTGGCTTCAAGCCTAACATTGCTTTGTCATGGTTCTGGCAAGTAATCAATAGGAAACTGTTGCATAGACACAAATTATAATTGAGTTTTCATCAGTCCGGTGCCAAATCTGTGCCTGCATGAAACCCAAGACTCCAGTACCAAGAGGCCCTATCAGTCTATATGCAAATATGTTTTTGATGAAATCAAAAAATAGCAGAATTCAGATGAGATTGCCGCCTGGTGCTGCCAAAGCCAGGTAGACATTTAACTCTTTGATATTAGACAATGACTAAAGAATGACTATAAAAGGAAGCATTTCTCATGTAACATTTCTCCTTAGATGCTCAAGGGGAGTCAGAAATGAGGGAAAAAATCATCACAAAGGTCATAAATCTTAAGAGTTCATTCAAAAAAAGTCCCTGAAAACTTTATCTGAGATTTATTGGAAGACCATTAGCTAATACAAAATATAAGCTCTGTATTCATAGTTTTCTCAAGGCAAAAGGGGGGAAAATGATATTAAGACTCTCTCTTCTAAATGTTTAAAAAGAGGACAAGTTTTCCAAGCTTTCATCTTTCCTCAAAGATCACACACCTGAAACTCAAAATGATTTCAACTGAATACATTTAATTCATGCTCACTTATCTTGAGGACTAATGATTAGAATAAGATGCATAAATCAACTTACAGATTTCTAAGGATCTGTACTTGTGAAATTCTTTGAAAATTTCTTAAAATATTCTTTTGGAGGGGGGCGATCAACCATTAGAACATTTTCTAAGCCACTGGAGATTGAATTGCCTGAGAAAAAATTTTACCTGGCTCAACAATCCAGACAACCTCCCCCAACCAATAACCCACAATATACACACAAAGAAAATGTTCTCTAGATCAGCACTGTCTAATACAGTAGCCACTATCTATAGGTAGCTATTTAAATTTAAATCAATCAGTATAACCAGAATAAAAAATTCAATTCCACACTCATTCTAGCTACATTTCAAGAGCTAAGTACCACATGTGTCTAATTACTACAGTATTATACACTATAGGTGGAGAACATTTTTATCATCACAGAGTGTTCCATTGGGCAGCTCTATAAGTCTACAGCATTCTTTTCATATCCAGAAAGATTTGAGCTTTGTGTCATCACAAAAGGAGGGGTGCCTTTTTTCTCTGGGTTCTGCAGAAAATCCCAATCTCACTATAGTGACATCTCTTATAAAAAGTAAAGAATAATCTTTTCAAAAAATGGTGCTGAAACAACTGAATATCCACATGGAAAATAAATTCTACCACTTTCTTACACTAAATACAAAATTTAACTCAAAATAGACCACAGACCTAAAGTAAGGCTAAAACTATGAAAATCTTAGAAGAATATATAAGAATAAATTTTCATAACTTTGGTTTAGACAATGGTTTCTTTTTTTAATTAAAGTTGACATTCAATATTATATTAGTTTCAGGTGTACAATATAGTGATATGACATTATATAACTTACAATCTTATAAGTTTTAGAAAATGGTTTCTTGATGTGACACCAAAAACACGAGACACAAAAGAAAAATACAGATAAATTGGACTCCACTGAAATTAAAACCTTTGTTATTCAAAGGACATCAACAAGAAAATGAAAATCCAATCCACAGATTGGGAGAAAATATTTGGCAAATTATATATATATGATAAGAGTTATGTATCTAGAATCTATTTTTTTTAAAAAAAAAACAACTTTATAATTCGATAGTAAAAAAGATCTGTAGCAATTAGGGAGATCATTTTATAAACTATATAAATGTCTCACCAATGTACTGTAAACTTGAAACTAATAATAAAATAAAATTTTTAAAAAGATCCATAACCCAAAGATAAATGAGCAGTGTCGAAACAAACATTTCTCCATAAAAGATATACAAATAACCAATAACACATGAATACATGTTTAACATCATTAGCTGTAATGAAATCCAAATGAAATATCACAATGAGATATTACTTCATACTTCCTAAGATGTCTATAATCAAAAAGACAGACAATTATAAGGACATCAGACATTGGATCCCTTATACATCGCTGGTGGAATGTAAAATGGTATAGCTGCTTTGGAAAACAATTTTGGCAGTTCCTCTAAGTGTCAAACATGAAGTTACTATATGATCCAGTAATTCTTATTCTAGATATACACTCAAGGGAAACTGAAACATATATCCACGCAAAAGTTTGTACACAAATATTATAACATTATTCATAATATCTCAAAATTGGAAACCACCCAAAGGTCTATCAACTGATAAAAGATTAAATAAAATGTGGTCTATCTATACAATGGAATATTATTCATTAAAAAGTAACTAAGTATTTATACAGACTACCACATGGATAAACCTTGAAAACATTATGCTAAATGAAAGAAGCCAGTTAGAAAAGACCACATATTATATGATTCCACTTACATGAAATTTTCAGAATAAGCACTATTTACAGAGACATAGAAATAGATTAGTAGGTGGGATGAGGGGAAATGAGGAATGACTGGTAATGGATATGGGGTGTCCTTTGGGGATAGTGAAAGTATTCTAATATGATTGTGATGTTTACATAACTGTGTATATACTAAAAACCATTGAATTGTAAACTTTGGTAAATTTTATGATATGTGAATTATATCATAATAAAGCTGTTTAAAAAAACAGGCTTCTAAAACAAGATTTTTAAAATTTTTTTCAGAACAACCTGGGGATGTAAATATTTTCTATACAACTTAAAACTACTTGCTCACAAAAATGGAGAAAATTTGCAGTAATTTTGTGGAAGACCAAAGAAAGGAATATATATTTGGCTCAATCTTTTGTGAACTGACAATAAAAAATAAAATTTAGTTTTTATTTTTTGTATATTTAAGCATATTTGATGCAGTACATAAAGAAGTTATGTAATTCAAATAAAATTGATTCCACAATGACACCAGCAAATAGTAGGTTAAGAACAATGCTTAGTCTTATAGCTTCCTTACACCTCCATCTTGAGAAATGAATCTGGTAATATACAACAGGTAATATAATGAAAAGTAGGGTCTTTCAGAGTACAAGATCAGAAAGGGCATTTGGCCCATGGTTAATATCCTTAGGGGGCCTCAAAATTAGAATTTTGGCATTACTTCCAAATGAGTTTATAATAGTCATAGAGGTACACAAGATTGTGGTTAGTATTAAAAAATGTTCATCATGCATCTTGCAATGGTTAATTGTATGTGTTGACTTGACTGGGCCATAAAGTGCCCAAACTCTTGGCCAAACATTTATTCTGGGTATGTCTGTGAGAGTGTTTCTGGATGAAATTAAGATCTGAGTGTGTAGACTGAGTAAAGCAGAATGCCCTCCCTAATGTTGGTGGGCCACATCTAATCAATTAAAGATCTGAAAAGAATGAAAAGTCTGACCGTTTATGCTAGGACATTGGTCTTTTCTGACCTTCAGGCTCAGCATTGACCCCTTTTGGGACTCAAACCTCCTGGCTTTTGGACTGGAACATATGCCTTCATCAGCTTCCTAGTTCTCAAGCCTTTGGACTCAGACTAGAACTATACCATGGACTCTCCTGGGTCTCTACTTTGCCTACAGCAGGTCTTGGGACTTCTCAGCCTCTATAATCATGTAAGCCAATTTCTTATAATAAGTCATAGATGATAGATAGATAGATAGATAGATAGATAGATAGATAGATAGATAGATGATAGATAGATAGATAGATAGATGGATAGATAATTGATAGACAGACAGATGTTCCTAACTAATAAATATCATTAATTTTGTGCTATTCTAACAGACTACAATATTTATAATAGTTTTTGAATAAATATTGTTGTCAATACTTTAGTTATATTGTTGATGGCATAATTACATCACATTACATAGTGTTATATGTACATTAAAAATATTTTTTATTAAAACAACATTTATTATATACTAAAATTTTCCTAACCTTATTTTGGCTTTCTTAGAAGTTTTAATCTATAGGGGTCTTACATAATAGTAATGATCCAATATTTTCTCAAACTTTGAGAAACTGGTGGGAAAAAATCCTATATAAGTCAGAACACTTATCTCTCCACTAACTTGTATTATCTTAGTTGAACCTCGAGTCTGTTTGTGCCTTGGAGTCACCAAATGGAAAATGATGGTGATAATTTCTACCTTTCTTTATTAATAAGGTTCTTATGAGGATTATATAAGAGATATGAAAAATGTTTTCCAATATACAGTAGTAATTTAATTTTACTGTGTTTAAATAGCTTAATGTTATTAATATTTTAGTATTAACTGAAGTCTTTCCAATGACAGTAGAAAAACACTTTAATGGTCAGCTGAACTAGAATAAAATCTATAAGTTAGAATAAAATTTGAGTATATTAAAATCATATAATGTAAAAAGAAATCACTAGATCTTTTTCTACTTTTTTAATTTACAGTGTAATGTGGAATGAGGAGTATAATTGTTATGTTCATGAAACAGATGAGCTATTAAATTAATTTCATGTAAACAAACCAGATAAGAGGCTGCATGTTTATTGACATAGAAAGCCACTCTACTTTTATATAAATAACTAACATACAGATGCTTATAAATATAATGTTTTTATGTAATATCACCAAAGAAAGCCTGTCTCACAGAAAGAAATCATATCATTTGAAATTGCCAAAAACTTTGAAGCCAGTGCCAGGTAGAGCTTAATAAGTGCCTAGTTAATATTTGTAGGCTGATTAAAAGGAAACACATTTATGTATAAATATTGAATATAGGAATATGCAGATAATTCTCTCACTCAATATTTCCATACCATGTCCAGTTTGGAGCCTGAAACATAAGTGAATGGAGAACTTGGAGTGGTTCCAGAGAAAAGCAATGAAAATGATTAAAGAGTTGAAAATGGGGTCTATAAATCATGACTACAGGAATTGGGCCTTATTTAACCTGAAAGAAAAAACTACATGACGACACCAGATTCTGATATCTGAAACTTAGAGATGGTGAGATTTGCTATGATCCAGCCATACAGCTATGTGAGCAGAAAGAAATCCAGAAGCAACAAAGATGTTTTCTAAGTATTACTATTACTTCTGTACATAGCTAACTCACTCTCTTCTTGAGATTTTCAAAACAACTAATGACAACCCTAGGACAAGCAGGGTATGCACCAATTCAAATCACAAACATTTCAACTGCCACTGAGGGTCAAGTACCTTATTGGGTATTGCAGAGGAAAAGGAGTATGGTAGGGCATGATCCCTAACCGCTGACATTCTCAAGGAGACAAACATGTAAACAGAGTCACAGGATGTCAGAAAATCTCCTGCATCAAAGAACATGCAAAGTCCCATATTGCCTGTAAGTAAGGCACAATCAGTGGTCCTTGGGAGGTTGGGGTGGAGAAGGAGGGGTCTTAATGCTGAAAATGAGCTTCCAGCCCAGAAGAAGGCAGGAGGGCCTTAAGGACATTTGATGTGAACACAAGAGCAAGCACAGAAAATCAAGGCGAGACCCAGGGAGAGCCTGAACCAGTTAAAAAGGCGGGAGCAGATATGAGAAATGTTATCACATCATTTCTCAGATGAAGAAACTGAAGGTCTCGGTAACATGCAAAGTTAGCAGCAGTTAATGTCAGAGCTGGGACTCGAAACCACTCTTCCTGATTGGGAGTCTGGTTAGGGCTCTTTACAAATCCTTGTACCTGGTTTAGCAATCCTAACATGCAGTGGTTTGTCTGATAAATACTTTTTTCCATTAGAGCTGACACTGTTAGCAATAGAAAAATCCATCTTGGTGCGGGGAGGAGGAGATGATGTCATCATAGTCACATAGTGCAAAGTCACTAAAGTCTGTAAACACATGAAAAACACACACAGTCACACACATACACATCAGTTTCTTATAAATATAAAGAGTTTAATTTAGCCAGTCACTTAATAAAGAATAAAGCATCTCATTTTTATTTGTTCTGTTACACCCTACATAGTAAAGACAAGAGATATAAATGAGAATTAGATCATTTTCAATTCTTTATTTTAAATTGAAATAAAATGCACCACCGTATCCA
>NW_006434835.1:22521918-22542355 GCF_000325575.1 Pteropus alecto
TGTTTTAAATGGAAATTTTTCACATGCCTTCAGTCAATCTAACAATTATCAAAAAATTATTCTGGATCAACACACACAAAATTTGGAGAAAGAAGCAGCTTGTTTGGATTTCAGGCCAATCACAGTATAAAACAGAAGTCAGTGCACTGAGTCATTGGTAATTTAATTTATTTTACTATTTAATTTTATTTGGTTTCTCTATATTCCAAGGCCATTTTCTGTATTTTATGAATCTAGAATTACTAATTTTCTGTATTTTATGAATCTAGAATTACTTAAATCTATTTTCTGTCTCACTAATTGACTGAAAATTAAGAAAAAAATGTATTTTCCATTCTTATTTTTGTTTTGAAGAGGCAATGGAATAAATTTTACACAAAACAAATATTAGAGAAAATAAAACCATTCTTCAAGACATCTTGGTGTTTCGTGAGAGGCAATCTCTCAGTGAAATAAGTTGCTCTAGAAAACCTCACACCAATATTCCTACCTGATCACATTTTCAAAATGATCTCCTTTTACCCTTTTAGCCACATAACTGAAAATCACCTTAATATTGGAGAATGAACTTTCCTGGTTCAACTTCCTGCATGTCTTAATTATAAGTATATCCAATTTGCAGGTAGGTAGCAGCTCGAGGGGGGGAACGCTACCCCTTTTATCCAGCTTGTCCTCTTCTCCTTGCAGAAGCCCTGTGATAAATGAGGAACTTGCGATTGTGTTTAGTGTTCACATCTGCTAGTGATCGCTTCTACGTGCGTGCCTGCAGGAAGATACTGGAAAGTCACTGAAAAGCAGGGCAATTTTTTAGCCATTAGCTTATAAGAATCCCAGGTGTCCCAGTATGATTTAAAACATGAACGTCATGACCTAGATGTTCTCAGAACCTATTAGTCTTCCCACGTCCCCTTTTGAGGGAACTCCTGAGTTATTTTCCTTAGAAAGAGTGAATGCATCTAAAAGCTAATAGTTTCAAGTGTAAGATTTAGTACATGTCTGAACTCTTGACTTTATGTCAAGCTAACTTAAAATATTGAAAAATTCGATCTCATCCTATTAGTGAGCACTGATCAGAAACCGCGGAGGAGAGCGTCTGAGTTGAGAGACTGGCGCTGGCTCATCTCCGTGCACTGGCAGGAATGGGTCTCTCAGGGGTGAGGGTTGGAGGCAGAAGCATCTCTCACCTAAAGCCGCAGATGCCTGAGCCAGGTGTAGTATACACACCTATCCTAAAGAAAATGGCTCATTTTAAAGTTGGAGAGATGTATCTGAACAAGTCATGAAGGTAAGGAATCCCGAGGTAAGAAACAGGAACTGGAGGCAAGCCGGAAGGTGATTAGGAAAATTGCACAGATGGGTTTTTGTTCATCTTCAGTCGTATATTGTAGAGATGGGCTAGATTTATTTAAAAGTCCATGGATGGAGCTGACTATGCCACATGAGAACCCCTCCCCTAGCAGGGCTGGATCTGAGTTTGCCCAGGCCGGTGCTCTCCCATGTCAGAGATGCACCTTCATCACTGTTCTGCAGGTAAATGGGGGGCCAATGAGCTCTTTCAAGCATATTCGGTCTGTCTTGGGGAAATTGGCACTATTAGGTTCTAGTATAGTTGTCGGAATTTCAGCAGAGAGGCCAGTGCTGGTGAAGGACAGTGTGAACGCACATGAAGAAAACTGATGGAGTCAGCTGCCACAGTACATCCCACCCACTCTCGACTTGTGGATCAGGAGAAAGGGCTCACAGAGGTCTTCGGGGTGAGCTGAAATTCCACCAATTGCCAGAACAACGGCGGTGTCAGGAGGTGCAGGAAGAAGTGAAAGGGATATTCTGGGTGGAGGAACGCAGTGGAGTTTTATCTGTAAAATCCATAGTGGCTACTGGGTGGCCCAGATGTGCAGCCTTTAAAAGATACAATTATGAATGTATTTCTCTCTGTCCAGGCTGATATGCTTGCTGTAGCTATAAGTCTGTATGTTTGGGAAAGCTACATGGAACCATAGGTGAATAGTATCCTCCAAAATGGGATTTAAGTGGATGGGCTGTCCTAAAATGGGATTTAAGTGGATGGCTGTCCAACAGATCTCCTAAGAAAACAGGGAGGTCGTCAGGTACCAGCAGAGAGTGGTACCCTGCTGGGCAGGATTAGGACAGGGAGTAAGCCCTAATTTGGTTTGTTAAGGTGGATGCCTGTTACAGTCAGGGCAGGCTAGGTTATGTTGTAGTAAAAATTATCCCCAACTCTGAGTAACTTAAAGGAACAAAGGTTCATTTCTCACTAGAGCTGTTAGTCTATTAGGGATTGACCAGGGCCTCTGTTGATTCTCACTCTGGAACCCAGACCAAGGGAAGTTTCATCTGTGTGCTGCTACATTTGATCTGGCAAGGAAATAAGAACATGGAGAATCATCTACCAGCCCTTAAAATTCAGCCTGCAAGAGACATTTGTCACTTCTGTTCTCATTTCATTGGTCACAGCAAGTCATGCAGCCATATCAAACCCTAAAGAGGCAGGGAATGCAATGCTTCCATGTACCCAAAAAGAGGACTAAAAATATTTCATCAGTAACACTAATGCCTACCAAAATGCTCACTTCACTAGGATGGTATCGTGGCCATGGATGAGGGCAGAGGGGTCTGAAAGGATTGTGTATCTGAATAGCTCACAGTCCAGTGGACATGCAGTGGTATCTAGACAATGCCTCCACCACCTCAGATTTCTCCATGAGCTGGGTATAAATTTTAGGTGTCAACTTCTGGGGTAGACAGGTTAATGGTCCCCCAAAGATGTCCATGTTCTAATCCCTAGAACCTATGTTACTTTATATGGTAAAAGGAACTTTGCAGATGTGATTAAGTTAAGGATCTTGGGATAGGAAACCTATCATGGATTATCCAGGTGGGCCCAGTATAATAACAGGGGCCCTTGAAAGAGGGAGACAGAAGTATGAGTCAAAGAGAGATTTGCAGATGCTACGCTGCTGCATTTGAAGATGAAGGGAGGGGCCACAAACCAAGGAATGCAGGTGGTCTCCAGGAGTTGGAAAGGGGAAGGACATAGTCTCTCTACTAGAGTCTCCAGGGAGAACACAGCCCTGCCCATATCTTGAATTTTGTACAGTCGGAGCATTTTAGACTTCTGAACTCCAGAATGGTAAGAGAAAAAAAAAACCGTGTTGTTTTAAATTTTTCCAGTAGCTACAGGAAACTAATACAATGTCCCAGAAAATGTGATGAGATGAAAGTCCTCATATGACACAGTTTGGAATGGGCAGGACTAGATGACAGGAAGTACTATTGCAAAGCTGTAGTGTTGGTACCTGATGAGTGTGAATTCCATTGCCAACACTCAAACCCACTGACCCAGGAAGGCAGGGAACCCCATCTCCAAAGGTATCTTCAGTGGAAGAACTTGGTCATGTCACTTCATTATGTTTGAAATGAGTAAGACACAACTGCGCATGTGCCATAAAACATGAATTTCTTTTCTTTCTCCTAATTTACCCCTCTCCAATTCCCTTCTCCCTCTTAGCCTCAACTCTTTTTCATTTCAACTGAACCTAGCAGCAGAAGCCAAAGCTGAGCAAGGTGCTACCATGATTTAAACACAGTCACCTGCAGAGCATTGCGTAGTTTCGGCACTGGAAGGGATCTTAAAATGCTAATAGGGTCTACCACACAGCCAAAACTTAAATCTCTTCTACAACTTCCATCCAAGATTAATGGCCAAATACCTCTGGTGATAGCCTTTTCAAGATAGCCTTTTCCATCTTTGCACAACTGGAAGGCTTCAGATCAGTATAAGCAAAAATTATTCCCTTCATGGTTACTATTCATGGTCTTTTTCCATCCCTGCAGAAGGCTGAGAATATAGAACAATTCCAATCTTTTAAATGATAAGCCTTGCCATACTTAAAGACATTTGTGAGGTTTAAGAGAAAAAAAAAATAGTGGTTAGCTTAGAAACAATGACTAAGACGCACAAGCCGCTTGGCAGGAATCTCTTCTTCAGATGAGTTCATGTCCATGTTAGAATAACGCAATGTTTTGATGAAGTTTATGGAAGAATGTTAAGACTGGGACAGCTTCCTGATAGCAAAGGTCCCAATTAAAATTAGCATAATGCGTGTTTCTGGGTAATGAGGGGACAGAAGGAGAGCACAGACCCTAGGAGAAGGAAATATGAGGCAGCCCAGGACAAAAGAGTTTCTCTTGACCTGCTACCCCATTGGATTCTCTTTATGACTTCATAGGGTGAGAGAAACTACCTTTCAAAAATGTCTTCTGAAATAAATCAGCCTCATTATTAGGTAATCTCATATGCAATAACAAGTCAACCAAAGGACTGTGACATAATTGCCATTCCTTTAGAATCAATTGACTCAAGTTAATATTCTTCATTCACTTACCATCCAAATCCATTCTAAGTCTCTCTCTGCTCTGGTCTGTGACCCCCATGGTCAGCATGACCCAGAGTCAGTAGTCCTCTGGTTTAGGTTTTGTCAGTGAGACACACTTACAAAAGATAAAAGGGTATTAAGAGATTATTTACTCCCCTTCTTGGGTAAATTGATGCTAGCAGAGGCTGGGATAGAGCCTGTAAGCCAGTTCCTCCCCCATGGCTTCAGCTAGTCTTTGGTTTTGGTAATACGAATGCCTCCCCTACTCCTTTAACCCTAGGATAGTAACAATTTCCTACTCCTGCTCTTCCCTGGGGGCTTCAATATTCCTTATTAATTCCCTAAACCTTGTCCTTATCTTTGTGAAGAGCTCCTTCCAGCTGACTTTTCCTTCTGTTTCTTGTTAGGACACTGGCAAATAGACTGGTCTTCCTTCCTGCACCTCTGGCTTCCCATAGTGATCTTTTTCAAACATGACTCACATCACATCATTCCTCTACTCAAAGCTCTCCAATGGCTTCCTATCTCACTAAGACTTCTTACAGTGACATATAAGGCTCCTATTTCAACCTTATCAAACCAACCATAGCTTTATAAAATGTTTTTAATTGTCATGAAATGAAAGTACATATAATATCTAGATATATAATTTCAAAAAATATTGCTATAATGGCCTAACAGAAATAAAAGGAAAATATTAATAATAAGAGAATATAAATTTCAAGATCAAAATACTCTGGCATGACCACATTAGAAGACAAAACGAAGTCTCAGAGGATTATATCTATATGTAAAACTACCAAAAATAAATACAGATCTATTAAAGTGGTTACTCACAAAGCACAAATAGATCACCATCGGTGACATGATTTTCCAAAATGGTTGTGTTTGTTAAGAGTTCATTGTCCGCAGCCCCAAATCTACCTTTCATTGCCTACTCTTCAGAAAAGGAGCTCTGCTCTTAAAATATTTTTCCTTTGCACCATGTTAACCTTTGTCAGGAATAGGTTCAGGAGGAATGAGATTTTCTTCCTTGTTACAGTGTACTACTCTCCGCAGGCTCTTGTATTATGCTTGATTTTTACAGCACACAGTTCTCGCAGCCTGGGCAGCTCCCACAGACTCAGATTCCTGCAGCATGATCGCTTCTCTGGCCAGACAAGCTAGGTGTACAGCAATAAGTGATAACCCTGCATAGGAAGAAGTGTCCTACATCTTTCCAGACATCCAAATGGGTATTTGTATAGTGTAGGACTTCCACAAACAGTGGTACAGGTTGTAAACTGCAAAACTTTTGAAAGCATCATTGACACGGACCTGCTGGGTATGATATTCCCGTAGGATTACGTTGTGTTGTTGGGTGTGCTTTCAACACCCAACTCCTCCAGCATCAGATTTCTGTAGCACATCTTCTCCAGTGGCCTGCTCCTGCATTGCACAGTGATCACCAGCACCCAGAACCCAGCAGTTTCTCCAGCATACCTCCTATTCAGTGTCACAGCAGAATGCCTTGGAGAGACACTTTCAATGAATGGCTTTCCCTAGCACCTGCTTTTCTGGCAAGTTCCAAAAGGGTGATTTCTAGCAGGTTCTGCTAGTATAAAACCACAGCAACTTCTTCACCATCCAATGAGCCATAGCTGTGTCTTTCCAACAAGTATGGGCTCTCAGCATTCCCCCACCCCAGAGTGGTTGGTTCTTCCATGTTTATTCTCTCTTAGCTCTAGGGGTAGTGTTGAATCTTAATAGCTACCATTCCCACATTCTTTAGAATTCTCTTCTTATTAACCAGTCCCTTCTTATTCTAATTCCATATTATACTTAATAATGTTTCATATCAAACTTTTCCTGTTTAACTTGCCATATGATTTCTCCTGATTAGACTCTGACTAATAAAATGATGAACGATTCTTGGTAAAGTTCTTAAGGAAATAAAACAAATTTCATCTAGATAGTAGTTGCATTCCTAAGAAAGTCAGTAATTATAAAATGATGCAAAATAAAAACTTTTTGTTTACGTGTAAGATGGAGTTTGGTTCTAGACTCAGAAAACTATAAAGGATGCCACTTCACCGCTGTACAGATTGTGCACAGCACAATCCTATGGGGATATCACACCCAGCAGATTCATGTCAATGGTGCTTTCAAAAATTCTGCAGTTTACAACCTGCACAACTGTATGTGGCCGTCCTACACTATGCAAATACCCATTTGGACATTTGGAAAGTGGACAAGATGTAGGACACTTCTTCCTGTGCGGGATTATCCCACTTATTGCCCTACACCTAGCATGTCTGGTCTCCACTCATTCTGTAATGGTAGCATATCTCAATCACTGTGACAACCAAAAATACCCCACCAATTTACAAAGTGCACCAGTGAGAACAACAGCCCACTCATGCCTCATTCCTCCGATCTCATCTTTTAAGCTCTCATCCTTGTTCTAATCATGTCAATCTTCTTCATATTCTTTAAACAGTCCATATTTCCTCCTTGCTCAAGAGCTTTTGCAACTTATGCTTCTCTGCCTGGGAAACTGTTAGGCTTAATATCTGCAAACTCTCCTTCACTCCCTTCAGATCCCTGCCCAATGTCACGTTATCAAAGAGTCTTTCTCTAGCCACCCTGTAAAAGACAAAAATCCTATACTCATCCCAGCACTTCTTGTCCCTCTTATTTTGCTTTATTTTTCTTAACATCATGATCAGAGCCTATAGCATTATATGTATTTACTAAATTATTTTCTTCTAAAAAAATTTTTTTCATCGACGTCATGCCACCCTGAACAAGCCTGATCCCATCTGATCTTGGAAGCTAAGCAGGGTCATGCCTGGTTAGTACTTGGATGGGAGACCACCTAGGAAGACCAGGTGCTATAGGCATAAAAAATAAAAAAATAAGGGATTGTAAGATGACAAGGTCCTTGCAATCTGTGAGGTCAACCAAGTGTTGCCTCACCTAAAAAAAAAATTTTTTTAAAAAGAAACAAGAAAGGAAAAGAATAATTTTTTTCAATTACAGGTTGAATATATTTATTTTCTGCATCACTAGCACTTAAGTTCCATGAGGCCAGGGACTTGACCTGGTTTGTTCACTGTTATGTCCCCAGCTTCTAGAACAGTGCCTTACTTGTACTAGCAACCCACTAATTATTTGTGCAATGAATAGTACACAGTAATAACTTTACTCATCATAACACATGCTCAGTAACACTCTTTTCCTATTTTTTCAAGTCAATGAATTCAGTCACTTCACTCCCCCGTCCTCCTCCCTATCGAAACTTGAGTTGT
This sequence comes from Pteropus alecto, assembly GCF_000325575.1. Taxonomy (NCBI): domain Eukaryota; kingdom Metazoa; phylum Chordata; class Mammalia; order Chiroptera; family Pteropodidae; genus Pteropus; species Pteropus alecto. The sequence goes on from NW_006434835.1 coordinate 22,529,606, forward strand.
ACTGCCCAAAAAAGAAAAAGATCAGAGAGTCGCCAGGTCCTATCTTAGAATATTAGATCGTGTTGATGTTTCTTGAATGAGGGGACAAATGCAGAGTAGTTTTCAGATGAGAAGTTGTGTCTTTTCACTGTTCATTTAATAGAAGTGTGCTCTCCATATAGGTTTGGAAAGCAAAGATAAGGATAGAATTTGGGCTTGACAAGGCATATTTAATCTATACAGTCACCATGAAAAATAAAGAAAACGAAAGCTATTTCCCATAAGAGAAAACTAAGGTCAGTGACACTAAGTTAATATCAGAGTGGAATTCAAAACCAGGTCTGTCTGACTCTAAAATCTATGGTCATTTTAACACATCACTTGAATGAGGCAATGAAATATGCTGAACACAACTTCAATTTCCTCAGAATTTGAGCATCATTTTAATGGTCACAGTTTTTAGAGAAATATCCTGGATCCATTTCCAAGAATGTTTATTGCATGCTTATTTATGAATAACATTTAGAAACATTTGACAAATAAAGTCAACTCTCCTTCATCTTTAGATGAATTATGCAAGATTTTGGCTAAATTTTTTAAATTTTTTAAAAAATAAACAATTTTTAAAGATTTTGGCTTATTCACGGCAAACTTTCAAAGTCCATTTATTAACTAATAGTACCTACTCCATTTAATGAATTGCTTTGTTGATATTATTGGCAGTTTGTACTATGCCTACTTAATTACTGTGTTCTAAAATAATCAATCTCTTTCATCTTACCTAAGCCAAGGTCAAGGAAGATTATAAGACAGATAGACTTGTGTGCTCATCCCATCCCTTCCTTTTTAGAACCTGGCTAGAGGAGAACAGAGAAACAAACAACTAAAAAAGATAGACTGCAAGGAAAATTTCTTACTCAATAGTAGGTCTCACCTCTAAAGGTCAATAACCAGAATCCAAGTCGGCAAATAGCCAACGTTCAGCTGACGTCAGACCAGTATTCCTAACCTCAGAATTCAAATAGGTATAAATTCCTTCAATGTGCACCTCGTTGAATGTTTTCTACATGATTATTTAATCTTCACAGTAAAAAGATTTATTTATAGTTCCAATTTACAAATGAGATGCTGAGACTCTTCACTAGACTTGGATATAAAGGAGCTAGAATCCAACCCAGGTCCATCTGACTCCAGAGCTTATGTTCTTGGCCACTGAATGATAGTTCAGGACAGGAACGATCCATATCAGAGAGATCAACACAGTTTTCAGTGCCAATCTGTGGAAGTGAGACTGTTAGCTGATGGCTAGATATAAAGGGGCCAGGACCTACACCACTGCCCAAAAGCAAGACACAGCCTGGCAGGCCCAGGCTCCAGCTCAGTGTACCAGGCTCAGGGCAGCCTCCAAACGCCAGCTAGCAGTCAGAATGTTAATGTGAGAAACAGACTTAGAGCTAGATCCACAAGTGAGCACAGTAAGAGTAAAGAAATGCATGTCAGGTAGATGCATACTTAAGCACACTAGTTACTGGGTGACATATATCATTCATGATTCCACAGGTCAATGAGTCTTACTTCATGTAAGGCGCTAGAAACAGAATCTCAAAAGCTTCTATATGGAACGATATACAAGGACCGAACTGCAGATGAAAGTTTATGGTGGAAGACTTTCCAGTTCAACAAAAATTATCAAGACTCTTAAACATATACATTTTCTATTTCATTTATTCAATTTAGTTCTTAGTTAATATTTCTTGAGCACATATTATATACCAGACACCTTTTCGAGTTTAGACTTTTGAGATCTTATCCAAATTTGAATAGTCTAAATATGCAGTTTTATTTGTCTCCCTAGATTTTCACTTATTTTTAACTATCCATATACTTGAGTCACGTTTCCTGAAACTTGACTGAAATGGAAGTTTTCCAGGTAGAGGAAGGGAGGAGAATTCCAGTTCAGGAAATAAGGGGCATAAACAAATGACCTGAAGTGTGAAAGAGCTCTTCCTGCTTGGGGAAAGTTGAAAAGTATTAAGTAGGTGGAACATAAAGTGGGGGAGGTGGTGAGTGAGGATGACAAAGTTGCCCTCTTTATTCTATGAGGGAAATTTTAGGTGAGGGAAGAAGACGTTGTAGAAATAGAGGCAGGTAAAACTTTTGTTTTATACCTCATAGCACCACTCTTCCCACCTCAGTCACTTTAGCTTTTAGTCCTTCACATTCTCAGGAGAAATGTGCTTTGTAATACAATCATTTCAGTTTAGGATCTGTTCCAAGGAAGATTTGATTTCTGTGAGAACAACCTGGATGGGTTCCCAGCCTCTCCTCAGTTCGGCCTTCATTCACAGCATGATTTCCTCATTCTCTTGAATGTGAATTTTTAGAACATCATTAGGTGTAACCAATATTCAAACATAAATTCAATAATCCCATCCAAAACCAAATTCAAATGCTTTAACAATATTTCTCATTTTAGTTTTTCCAAGTCTTAATCTGATCCACTGACCAGACTTGAGAGTCGTCTCTTTCTGGCCATCAGAGCTATCACAGTAAAGTTTATGGGTTGGCCCAAAACAAGAGTGCCCAACTAAAGGAACAAGTAGGGGCTAAAATCCAGCACCAGCTCTGCTCAAAAAGTTGGAGAAGTCGACAGGAGATGACATCCACCACAAAAGTAAAGTATCTGTTTTCTCCATACAAAGGAGTTCATTTAGGCCTTTTGGCTCAACAGGGAAAAAAAAAAAAAAAGGCTTATTTCAGTCAAAATGAATGACAAAAGAGAGAAAATTACATGTAGAAAGAAATGAACTGAACTCTAGGACAATAACAAAATATGATTATACATAGAATAATACAATATACACAAATAAGTATCTGTCACGTAGTCAGCAGAGCAATAATGGCTACTTATTATTATTGGTAACAATATTTTTATTATTAATATTATATTCAGGGTATTGAGAGTATTTATGTAATTGACTTCAACAGAGTTGCAAATGAATCCATGGCTAACATGTTATTATTTCAGTATAAATTGAATGTAATAATTCTCATCTATTAAAGAAGACCAACTCTATCATGATTTTTCAAAAAATCTGATGCAAATGTGGCAATATTTTAAGTTTTGACAGAATTGGGTGGGAAGGTATTCCAGATTACCTCATTCTTGTTCATTTTCAGGATGTTTAAAATATTTTATAATTTTATATAATATATAAATATTCTAATCTCCCCAAATAGAAAAGACAGCCTTGATCCTGGGAGTAGGGGCAAGGTGTCTCTGTCACTAAGTCAAGTGGCTGAGATCTGGTCCCTATGTGACCTTGAGCTGCTCAATTTACTACCTCTCTGACCAAGCATTTTCTCACTCGTAAAATGCAAGAATTGAACTAAATGATCTCACAGGTTCTTTATGCTCAAATTTTATGATCGAGTCTATTTTGGGCAGCTAAGAAAGATAGGGCTAATTTTAATGCATATTGTCTGTCCCCATACCTGTCATGTAACTGATTGCAATGCCTAGAAGCTAAAATAAAGGGTCAAAGAAATGCCATCTGCTTCTATTACCAATTGCATTGTGAAGCTGCCTCAAGTTTAAAATTTTTTTAAAAAATCCAGTGAAAAACAGAGGTTGGCAGGAAATGTGTTGTAAACAATATCACCCACCACGCACTTATTGAATAATTCATAACCTGTATGTGGTAGAAACATAATTTTTAAATGACATTTTCCCCAAATACTTGGATGTTCTGACATCAATAACAAATGATTTAGTTGGCATTACTTTGAAAATTACAGTGTTTAAAGATTGATGTCTCAGATTTAAATTTATTTTATTCTTATCAATTTTTCTTTGAATCAATTTTACTATATTATAATTGGAATGAAATATTTACCATAATTCACTACCCTCATTACTTTTTACATATCCTTTTAATATATTCTTTATCTAATGTTCTTCCATTGAAACATTTCATTTTTCCTTACTTATGAGATCCTTCACTTTTATTCAAATTGCATAAAATGAAGTCATGTTGCAATTTGATAAATTAATACGAAGATATTTTATTCAAAGAGAAATATTACTTTATGATGTTCAATCTGGTACGATTAAAAGCATATTTGTTCCATTTTATTTTACTATTATCTTATATCCTTTCTACCGTTTTATGTTGGCCTCCTCAGACCACAGTTTGCTCCAATTTTTAACAAAATTGTGTTGTCCAAAATTTTGTCTTAAGTAGAATGGGATATATTTATGTCCTCTATTGCCCACCAATAAATTGCATCACAAAACATTAATATAAAAAATTATATGTGAAGTTTTTCATAGCAGTCCTCCTACACTAATGACAACTTGGAAGGGGCATTAGTAACAGCTATTTCAGAACTTCGATCCAACATCATCGGAGTCTTCCACATGAGCCAGTCATAGCCCTTCCCTCCTTTGATTGTAATCTCAGAACTGCATCCTCTTGAGAATCCAGGGTGCTTCCTTGACAGTTGTCCAATCTGCCAACACAACCTCAATTTCTTAAGGTCATTTTTAGAAGAATGTAGTGGAGTCTCCAGATTTTCTACATAGAAAGGGCTTCTGGGCAGCTATCTGATTTTAGGAGTTAGTTAGACTTGAGGCCTTTATACATACAGTTTGCTAATTTTCTTAGATTGTATGAACACTCAGATTGTGTTGGAGTGCCCGCCTTCATAAGCCATCCTTTGGTTCCTCAGCTGAAAAAGTAACTTGACCTTTCATCTGACCCGGAGGCTCTGTTACAGTGCAAGTCCCAGAGGGTGGAACTGGGGTCCACTTCTTCACTTGGTTTTTCAGATATTAACTATGCTGTGGGATATTGTCTGGCTAGTATAAACCAACAGCTTTGAGTACAAAATGAATATTTCCTGTTACTCAGCCTAAAATATTTCTATTAACAACTGTCATGGTTAGCCATCCTGGAAAACTCTTTTTACTGACTCAAAAGTATAATGTGTTGAATTTTTTAAACTTTTATTCATTCTTTCATTGATTTAACATATGTTTATTGAGAGCTCACTACTGTTAGGTATTGTTCTAGGCACTCTGCAAGAACTTGAAAATTGACTATATCATGACAATAAAATGACCAAAATTTGTATTTTGATTTTATTTTTGCTTATTTAAACCTATGTGTTACAATATTCTTCAATGCTACAGCTCAAGTAAGTTTTTCTCAAAAAAAAAAAGCTAAATAACAGACTTATAAATAGAATCGACTAGATATCTACCTAAAAGTTTTCATTTGAACCCACCACCCTACCTCCATGTACTTGTTACTTAATCTCTCTGTCTGTCTGTCTGTCTGTCTGTCTGTCTTCCATGTACTTGTTGCTTAATCTCTCTTTCTCTCTGTCTGTCTGTCTGTCTGTCATATTCCTAAGGTTTCCATTTATGTTTCCCACTTAATGCTTAATGACCAGAAGCATCCTGGCAATGACTAATGTGTTACCAGTAGTGATGGGTACCACACCAGCCCCCTTTAAACTCACTGTCTGCCTTGGATAGATTACTTACTTAGTTGTAGTGTCAACTGGGTCCTCCAGAGTTAGGAATGCAAGAGGTTCATTGGGCTCTGATTAGGGGAGTGCAAGGTGATGCTAGTGAAAGATAAAAAGGGAGATGAAGCAGGATGGAACAGGAAGAAGATCAGACCACCACACAGATCTGACAACATCTCTGCCAACCCAATGGGCAACTATGGAACAAGACTTTTGGAGGGCAGAAATGTCCAGGTCTCAGTATCTCCATGCACAGCCTCAGCCTAGTCATTGCCTGGGAAGAACATAGTTTCAGCTGGAAAACTAATGTGGATCTTGAAGGTATTAGCATCTGGAGACTGTCAGTTAACTGCACTCCCCATAGTTGAAAGCAAGTTCTTTCTTGAAAGGAAACCTGAGACAACTACGGCTGTGTCTTCAAGAACAAAGCTCTGAGGAAATGGAAGAAGACACTCCTAAATATCAGTATATGAACGGGGTCATAGAAAGAGCTGCTTAAAAGGGATGTAGAAGAATGAGAAGAGTGACAAAAGGAGAGACCCAGAACGTCTCTTGGGCATCTAAGTCACAGAGGACCTCAAAATACTGGTGAAGACTACTGAGAGTGAAGGCAGAGAGGTGGGGTGTGAATCTAGTGTTTAAATGATCTGACTCCAGACCAGGAATCATTCCTGGCTCCACCACTTACGATGTTGCTCATCACCCAACCTCTCCACATTACAGCATCCTTATCTGTACAACATATAAACACTACAAGAGTTTTGAAAATTAGAGATAAAAATAAAGTCCCTACAATATATTAATTCCTCAATATTTATTAGTCGTTATTAATGTTATTATTGTTATTGCTAGTTGTTTTATTGAAGACCTGTTGCCCTACTTCCGATTTGCCTCAGGTCACCAGGGCAGGGCTTGTGTAATGGACACAGTCTAACTGAGTGGATAAGGCGGACTCTGGACATGAACTGCCTGGCTTCAATTCCCAACTCTATTAGTTGTGACATCTTGAGTCAATTATTGACCTTCTCAGTGCCTCAGTTTCCAAATTTGCCAAAGAAGGATAGCAACAGTTCCTACTTCACTGAGTTTAGTACAGGAGGTATATTTAGTACAGTGCTGGTCACTTAGTAAGCACTCAATAGGTGGTAGCTAGTATCCCTTAAAATTATTTTTCTTTATTATAAAAGTAATACAAATTTATTTAGGAACATTTCAAAATTAGAGCTTTCTTAATGAGAATACAAAAAAGTTTAATTTGTTTTACATAAAAAGATTAAGTGTTTTTCAGTTTTCACAATCCCAATTAAGCAGTCTATACTGCAGAGTCAGCCGAAGTTCTATGTAGCTTTCTGCATCCAGTATGTAAATAATATTTCCAACATATTAAATATTCCTTACTGATTTTTTAATGATTATCTTACTGGTTATTATAAATATAAAACTTCCATCATCTCCACAAATTCTGAAGTTACTTTCTGCTTATTCTAACTCATGAAGCAAAAGTGCATGTGATTGGCTCAAAGGCAAAATCGTTGATGTATTTTATTCCTTAATCTGTGTTTGTAGATGTGATTCTAGATATATGCACAAATTCTATAACATCTGGTTAGAAATACTTCCAGTGATCTAGATCTTTGGCAACATGTTGACGAAACTGGATGACTGATTGTTGCCGACTTTTTTTTTTTAATACAGATGTTTGGAATTCCTGGAAGCCTGGCCCAAGTGTTAGTTTGTTCTTGGAAAGCTATCACATTACAAGCATCTTGAAATAAGGAATTGTGTTTGATAAACCTATTCAGGAAAGTGTTCTATACACTTAATCTCATAAATGATACTTGATTTGTTATTCAAGTGAATTGTTAATTGAAAAAACATTAAAGGGATTCTAGCAATATTATACTCAGGAATGTATTAGCAACAGGGCACAAACATTTACTAAATTAAAAAAAACAATTACAAAATAGCACTTATGCATTTTAGATACAGACTCCAGACTTCCATAGACTCAACTCAAGGCCAGAAAGAGACATGGTAAGTTACTCTATTTTATGTGTTATGAATGCCTTATTGGTAGAATGAATTACTGTGTTAATGCTGTTGGGTTGACTCCAACTCCCAGTGGCCCTATGAATGGGTGGCACAATGTCTTGTCCTCAGCTCCGGTAGACTCATGCTTGTGACCTCTTTTATGGAGTTAATCCATCTTGTATTCACTTGGTCTTTTTTTCTTGCTGCCTTCTATTTTTCCCAGCATTATGGCCTTTTCCAAAGAACTCTGCCTTCTCATGATGTGGCAAAAGTAAGACAGTTTTGGTTTTGTCATTTTTGCCTCCATTGTTCTAGGAGACACTTGTTCATCTTTCTGGTAGTCCAGGGTATCTATAGAGCTCTCCAACATCATATTTCAAAAGAATCATTTTTTTTTTCCTATCAGCCTTCTCTATGGTTCAACTTTCCTATCCACACATAGTAATTGTGAATACAAAAGTGTGGATGATCTTAGCCTTGGTCTCTAATGACACATTTTTGCTCTTGGTGATTTTATCTTATTCTTCCATTGCTGCCCTTCCAAGTCTCAGCCTTCTCTTGATTTCTTGGTGACAATCTCCTTTTCAAATTGATTGAACCAAGGAAAGCAAAATCTTGAACAATTTTAATATCTTCATGGTCTATGTTAAAGTCGTATTTTTCTTCTGTAGTTGTGATTTCTGTCTTGATGTTCAAGTACAGTCCTGCTTTGGCACTTTCTTCTTTCACTTTTATCAGAAATCGTTTCAGATCATTGCTACTTTCTGCCAGTAAGATGGCGCCATCTGTATATCTTAAGTTACTAATATTTCTTTCACCAATTCTCATTCCTTCTTCCTATGAGTCTAGCCCAGTTTTTTGTACAATGTGATCTGTGTACTGACACCTCTGCCTATAGAAGACCATTCTGTCTCCATATTCTGCCCTGACAGTGGCTTCTTGTCCACAATGTCATACATCAGAACAATCAAGTGCTGAGGCACACCCATCTCTTTCAGAGCAACCCATAGTTTTTTGTTGTTGTTTTTTTTTTGTAATTGACACAGTCAAAGGCTTTACTGTAGTCTATAAAACATAGATTGACCTTCTGAAATTTTTTGGAAGAGCTCCAGCATCCAGCAAATGCTTGCAATTAATTAGATCTTGAGTGTCTCTTCCTTTTCTGAATCCAGCTTGAGCATCCAGAGTTTCTTGTTCCATATTAGGTACAAGACTTTGTTGCATCATCTTGAGCATCACTTTGCTTGAGTAGGAAATTAGAGCAATGGACCTACAGTGACTACATTCCTTAGCATTCTCTTTCTTGAAGCTTGGAATGTATTAAACAGTTCCGGTCTGAAGGCCATTGCTTTGTTTTTCATATTTGTTGACATATTCTTGATAGGATGTTGATAGATTTAGTCTCTGTAACTTGAAATAATTCTATCAGCATCCCATCTACCCCTAGTGATTTATTTCTTCCCCATACTTTAAGGGCAGTTTTCACTTTGCTTTCTAGAATTACAGGCTCTTCCTCATAGGAATCTTCTTCAAAGGTATCTGTCATCCTTTTGTCTCTTCTGTATAGATTTTCAGTATACTGTTTCCGCTTTTTAAAAATTTTCTCCTGGGCTGATAAAGTGCTTCCTTTTTGGTTGTTTAGCATTCCTAATCTAGGTTTGAATTTCTCTTTTATTTCTTGTATGTTCTGGTAGAAGTTTCTTGTTTTTCCTTTTTTTATTGTTCTCTTGTATCTCTTTACATTGACTATTGTAATAGTTTTCTATGTGATAGTCATTAAAAACTGCATTCGGGATTCAAACCTTGCTTTTGTCATCTTATGCTTTTGCCTCTCGCTTGTCTCTAACAATTTTTAGTGATTCTTCTGTCATCCATCTTGACTTCTTTTCCTTTTTACTTCCAGTATTGTCTTTTCCCATCCTTCCCTTGGAACATTTCTAGTATCAATACACAGTTCTTTCTGTTCTCGGTCAGTTAAGTTTAACAGTGCAAATCTGGTGTGTGTGTGTTCTTTAAATTCATCAGGAAAGTTATTTACTTTATATTTTGGCACCACAATTCCTTTAGTGCTCTTCTTCAGTTTTACTCTAATGTTTGATATTAAGAGCTCGTGGTCAGTACCACAACCAGCTCCTGGTCATGGAGAATGGAGAATACAGCTTCTCCGTCTCCTGCTTCCGATTACATAGTCTATTTGATTTCCATATTGGCAATCGGGTGATGTCCATGTATACAGTTGTCTATTTGATCGTTTGAAGAATATGTTTGCAATGAACAAATTGTTGGCTTCTCCTAAGTACATGAGCCAATCTCCTACATTTCTGACCCTTAGTTCAAATTTTCTGATGACATTTGTTTCTGCCTGATTTCCAACTTTTGCATTCCAATCACCTATAATTATCAGCATGTCAATTTCTTCTTGGATACTTCCATAAATCTTTCAATTTCAACTTCTTCAGCCTCTAGAGTTAGAACATAAACTTGAAAAATAGTTAACAGGTTTTCCTAAAATTCTGATTGATATTATTCAGTCAGACCTTGCATTGTAGCCCCTAACTACCTATGCTACATCTTGTCTCAGTATTAAAGCCACTCTGTTTCTTCTACGTTTGTCATTCCTAGAATAGAATACTTCATAGTTGTCTGAATGGAAATGTCCCATTCCAGTCCATTTTCGTTTGCTAACACCAAGCACTGCAATGTTTAGATGTTTCATTTCTTGTTTTATAATTTCCAGTTTACCTTGGTTCATGCTTTATATGTTCCGTGTTCAGATCATATGTGTGGTGCAAAACTATCCTTTCCATTCACCTTTGTGCGTATCAGCTACTAGACGTCCTTCTGGCTTTGGTCTGGTTGGGTCATTAACAACCATGCTATTCATACTATTCTTTGCTTTTCCCCAGCAACTGTTTGAGTGCTTTTCAGCCTGGGAGTTTCATCTTTCAGCACTATCTCATATTTTATTCTGGACTGTCTCATCATAGGTTTTTCAAAAGAAAATGAAAAAAATAAATGAGAAAATGCAGCAGTGGTCTACCATTGCCTTCTGCCACACAGAGTGTGGATCCAAACCACATGTACTCAGGTCTGCGGTGTCGCAATCACCAAATGCCTACAAAATGTAAGCGCACCTGTGAGCTTAATGAATTTACCCATTAGCAAAAGTTATAAAGAAGAGTAAAGTTCAAAAGCCTTTTCACAAAAGTCTATTTAACTGGCAATTAAGCTGCCTGTTATTAATTAACTCCCGGAGCCCTGCTTTGGGTCTTCTGGTCCTGAATGTCCTAGGACATTCAGAGATTTAGTGTCCTGATGCCTAAGCTGCTTTAAGCTGAAACCACTGATCTCAGCAACTTCAGGCCCTGAAGTGCTGAGCAGCCGTAGAGAGTGGGGCCTACTGGAGGCTCTGTTGCTAGGCAGCCCCACCTCTGGAAAGCAACACTTAAAACATGTGGACACACCAATAATATTTACTGCCTAAATTTTCCCTCCAGTTTATACTTCTCAAAGTCGAATTTTATAACACCTGACATTTCCCACTTTTAATATCTTTCTTATTTTTTTTACTTCATCTTTTAGTGGCTGGTTTTTTAGAGACCAGCCCGAGCAATTTTAGTATGCAATTATAAACCCACAATGGTCCAGACATTTGGTTCCTCCTTCCCTACCACCAACACATCGAATACTGGAACTATCAGTAATTGACCAAATATATGAAAAATGTTGGCAATTTAATGTGAATTAAAGAAAGGAAAAGTAAAGAATATTCATATATATTGAATGTCACATTATCTTGAAAACGTAGCTTTGCATATCTTTATTCATTATTTTCTGGCTCATTCTCCATTCAGGCATCTATTCCCAGAGCCTCCCCTGATCCCACATTCATCTCCAGCCTTGTTATGTGTCTCTCCTCTGTGCTTCTGCAGTTGCTCATGTCTCTTTTGTAATTGCCCTCACCACATTGCATTAAAAATGTCTATTTACATACCTGTCTCTTTGATTAGATTGTAACCTTCTTGAAGGCAAGAACTTTGACTTATCTGTCCTCTTAACCCTGGCACTAAGCCCAAGAAGTTTTTATTAATAAATTAGCCTCTAGGAGGCACCAAACGCTATGCTAGATATTCTATAAATATTTGGATTTATAATGTAACATTATAAATGTTTTTAAATCGTTGATATCACATTTAATTCCAGCAAAAACTTTAAAAGTTAGGTATGATTTTTTGCCAGCAGAGGGGGGTTAAGTCACATAATCAGAAAGGGTCAGAATTGGAACTAAAGTCATGTGAAAGATCTCCAAAGCCTGGTATCCACCACTATTTTCTATAGTTTGTATGAGGTATTGGTGCTGCAGGACAATGCATTATTCACTTTTTCCAAAATAAGCCATCTACTTGTTTTCTTCTATTAATGGGTAATCAAGAAACAGTAAGATTTGCTTGCGGTTATCTTGTCTTAGACCTTACACTTAAGAGACTAGACAAATACACATTTTCCTACTGATGTCCAAGTGACAGCATTAACTATGTAGCTTCAATAAAATAACTGAGAGATAACTCCATCAGAAACTTCACAGCCCTTGGGAATGAGCTGCATGGACTTCTATGGAAAGCCTGACCTTCCTTGTTACATCTAAAATCTGGATTTTGTCAGCTGTTAAAAGGGCCTAGAGATGATGTGAAGATCCCTCTGGCGCTTGTGGGCACCATCCACATGAGTTAATAGATGAAATACAGTCTTCACATACACTTAGAAAACACCACCGGCTTGTATTCTCTGTAGTGCTACATTTTCCACTCACAGGCTCTAAGATCAGAGAGGAAATCTGGAATCATTAAAAACAACAGCTGAAAAAGGCAGAAAAGTAGAGCTCACTCATTTCCAAATGGCAACAAAATGATCAGGAAAACAACGTTTAGGACCTCAGCGGCCTGTTGCAGAGAGTAACGAGATTAAAAAGGATAAGATGTTGCTGCCAAGGAAAGAGCCATCTCAGAGAACTTGAAAGGCGACTCTAAGACATATGGTCAAAGCGTGAACTTCCAGTCTACCTTCTAGCCCAGAGGCAAGAGTAGCCCTGCCCTCGAGGATCAACATGAAGGCTCCAGATTGGTATGAGTCTGAGACACCTGGCAAAAGTAAGGTGAAAATCAAAGCACATCTCTTAGTGAAAAGGAAATCAAGTGTGATATTGGC
>NW_006434835.1:22542428-22658507 GCF_000325575.1 Pteropus alecto
CCAGTGACAATTTCTCCGTTGATCTATGTCCAGATTCAGAGCTCAGTCAAGGATGTTGTTTCTGTTTAGTTCTCCTGCTCAACTGTAGACTTCAAACCTTGTCCCATCAAAGAGTAACTGGTAATTGGGCTCCTCAGATAAATAAAAATCCTTTATCTAAAACCTGAATTTTTAGTAAAGAGGAAAAAACTTCTTAGTCCAAGACTAATCTTTTTTCTCTCTCCTCCTTTCTCTCTCTTTCTCTTTCTCTTTCTTTTTCTCCCTCGTCCTCACATCATTATATTCTTTAAGTAATATTTCATAAGTGACAACAGGTTGCAGGAGACTGTGCTTAGCACTATCATATATACACAACTTAAGACTGTACGAATTTAAACAATAAAAGAGGCTTTGTGACCACTGAAAAGAAGTTGTAAAAAGACTCACCTAAACAGTGTAACAAGATGCAGATTTTACTGTGTATGGCCATACCACCCTGAATAAGCCCGATCACGTCTGATCTCAGAAGCTAAGCAGGGTCGGGCCTGGTTAGTACTTGGATGGGAGATCACTTGGATAGGAAGACCAGATGCTGTAGGTGTAAAAAAATAATAAACAAGAAGGGATTGTAAGCTGACAAGGTCCTTGCAATCTGTGAGGTTAATCAAGGATTGCCTCACCTAAAAAAAAGAAAGATGAAGATTTTACTAAAATTTTCTGAATGCCTACTATGTTATGCGAAGTGCTTATGTGCTGTGATAGTGAAAACTTTGTGAGTTGCAAATAATGGCAACTCAATTTATAGATGCAAAGTGAAAAGAATCCCTTAGAAGATTTCTAAAGGGTTGCCTCAAACTCAGAGTGAAAATTTAACCTAGACTCAAAAATGGAGCGAGACTGGGGTGTCCTCCTGACCCAAACTGGACCAAATAATCCGCTAGAACTTTTACAACGAACCAAAACAGGTTTTCTCTATCTAGTCTATATTTTTCCATCTGCTTCATTCTTCATTCTAACTGCAGATTTTCCTCTGCTCATAAGTTCATAGCACAGACATGGCCACCAACATTCACTCAATTTCATATTCTCCTATATCATTAATCAGAGAGAGGCATCAGTCTGTCTTTCTGTCTGTCTGTCAGACTATCTCTCTCTCCCCTAGTTTCTACCTAGGCCTTAAATAATTCACAAAATTCAGTAGTCCCAAATTAGACTTGAAGATAGTGAACTGACCATAATATAATTTAATTGACATCAAGAAAATACACAATGAAATACCCAGGATGTCATTAAGGATAAATGTCATTAAGGATAGTTGGGCACCTTGGCACTGGAATGCAGACGCAGACACAGAGATGAAGTTAGGAGTGCAAAAAACTTTGGAGGAAAAACGCCTGTGAAAGATAAAAGAAAGAGGAAGCAGGACTGGGAAGCTCTGATTGTGATGTAGATTTGACCAAGTCTCAGATAGACCAAAAGGCAGCTACACAGCAAAGATTGCCTGTTCCAGGAGGCCAGGTCCCTCTGCCACGCTTAGTTATGGGCTGGGGGCTGCACAGCCATGGCTTGGAAGCTGAGGTGAATCCTGAAAGTAATAACAGTGAGAATGGTCAGCTAACTGCACTCTTTGCAGCTAAATAGCAAATTCTTTCTTGACAGAGAATTAAGTGGCAAAGCTCCACTTCAGCAGCATGGAAAAGCAGAATGACAGGAAGGTAGATAAAGCCTGCATTCCCGCCAGCAGACAGAGCATTTTTATTTTCTGACAACTTTACCAACATTAATTATTATGTGTGGTTGATTTTTTTAGACTTTCAAGTTTTCCGTACATAGTATTTTCTTGTAATTAATTTTTAAACTTTCATAACTATGGTTATCAAAAAAATAGTAAAATGTTGTTTTTCATTGTTTAGCTTCCCCAAATCCCTTCCTCCTTGTTAGAGCACTTCAGTTTTTATTCTGAGATATCCTCTCTCCTGAGCATTATACTATGTAAATGGAAGAGAAATGCCAGTGTTACAAGGTGAATTGTGTCCCCTGCTAAAAAAAAAAATTCATATATTGAAGTCCTAATCCCTAGCATTTCACAGTGTAACCGTATTTGGAGATAAGGTATTTAAATACGCAATTAAATTAAAGTAGGGTCATTAGGGTAGGCCCTAATCCAATGTGATTTGTGTCTTTGTAAGAAGAGGATATTTGGACACAGACATGTACAGAGGAAAGACCATGTGAAGACACAGGGAGAAGACAGCCATCTACAAGGCAAGGAGAGAGGCCTGGAACAGGTCGTGGCTTCTCCTCACAGCCCTTAGAAAGAACCAACCCTGCTGACACCTCCGTGTCAGACTTCGAGCCTCTAGAATATAAGAACATAAATCTTTGTAGTTTGAACCACCTCGTCTATGGTACTGTGTTACTGCAGGCCTAGAAAATTAGTATAGCCAGGCTTCTATTTCCTACTATAAAAGAAGAAAGGAACAGATCCTTCTCCAGGTGTAGCTGGAAGAAAGCTTAAGCTCATAAGCTCAGCCAATCAGAAGCCAACTTTCAAGACACTAAATCCTAAGAAGGTCAAAACAGGTAAGATCATTCATGGCTGCTTCCATAGTGGTGGCAGCTGTAGCAGTTTGCTCAGGTCATTCTTGCTCTGCCAGTTTGGTATATGCCCTTAGATTCTTTAGACAGCACCCCTACCTATGACCTGCTCCTCCTTCTCAAGAATATTTCCCTCACCATCAGTGTTCTTCCAGTAAATTCCCCAGTCGGAGTCTGATTCAATTGTATTCAACCAGAAATCTCAACTAATACTGAAAATTTATCCGTTACTAAATAAATCAATTTGGCAGCAAACCTTAGGGTAGAGAAACCATTCATTGTTGGAGAAACAAACATATAGAAATATCAATAACCTCCCTTCAAAAAAAATAACTCTAGAAGATAGGTATAAAATTGCCTTCTTCAGCAGTTCAAGAAGCAAATTCTGAGACATTACTACTAAGAGAGATTTTCCCATGGATTCCGTGTTATAGAGAACATCCTGCTTTTTCAAATTTTTAATCATTCCTTAGAATCAGAAAGTTTAATATATTTGCCCTTGCCTTTTTCCTAATTCACTGTTAGCAAGTCACATGTAAAGATTTATGAAACTGACTTTTCATTTAAATGACTGGGTGTTTTTGGTTCAGGTCTTCTACTCCTATTGCAGGAAGGAAGAATACCAACAGACCTCTTTCTGCCCTACCTCACACCTTAGAGCCCAAAAAACATAAAAGCACATTATCTCATAAACTTCATTTGATACAACTAACTGCGCAGTATCTGGATTTGCTACTCTTTAAATAATTATGCATTAATAATGTTGATTAATGCTGCAGTGCTATCTAAAATAAATCTCTGATGAGGTAACTTCCCTTGTTATAATTCTGGTTAATATTTTTTTCAGTGACCCATTCAAAAATGTAGAAAGTGTGCTTTTCGAATTTAACAGGCACAAAACTGAAAGAGATAACCAATATGTTAGACATCCACATTAAAATTTAAAATGATATTAACATGAAGTAAAAACACAAAAACATACCATTTTTAAATTTCTGGTATTCTGTATTAAAATATTGAATTTATCACCAAACTCCAATAGCAATATATGTGATTTAACATGCTCAAGGCAAACAACCTAACTGAGCAAAGTATAAGGGAACTAATGAGATGTAGAAAACATATTAACCAATACCCCATTTTTATAAAACCATACATATGTATGTGTATGTGTATATATTTAAACACATAAAATAAGGACCAGAAAGACAAATACTAAATCATTAAATACTTCTCTCCAAGGATAAGTGTTTAGATGTAAGGGGTAAGAATAAAGGGTTTCTTATTTTATTCTGTGTGTGCGTGTGTGTGTGTTTGTGTGTTTCTGTGGTGTAAATCTTTTCCATAAATAATTATTCATGTATTAATTATATAAGAAAAGATTAATAAACAGTACATAAGGTACAGGGTAAAATCTTTGAATTTTATCTTAGGCTTCAAGATGAAAACTTTATGCCCAAATTACAGGAAGATTAGTCCCATGCTTCACTGGTCTAGTCAAACTTTATCAGAAAAATGTATTTGATCAGAAGAATCACAAAATAAGGTGTACATAGGTGAGGAAAAACATAATGATTAGGAATTTAAAATCCAGTTCATATCTCAGAAGAAACTGATTAATGCAGCGAAGAACAAATTAAGGAGTGACTGAATATTCCAAATGACATCAAGAAAGGAGTCAAAGTTTTAACTAGATGACATAGCTAGAATCCGTGGAAGGATATAGAGACAGACTTTTGGTAATAAACAGAAATTCCAATAAATAGAGCACCCTCAAAATATAGTATCCTTCATTATGGGGTCATCAACTCCCAATCTCTGGATAGGGCTAGGTGACCATTTGACAAAGATGCTGTGAAAAGGGAGCTTGTACTTTGGTAGAGTTCTAACAACGTGGTATCTAGGCTCATTCCACTATTAAGTTTTATCTGGAGTACACACTGATCCCTTGATTTAAGCGGTATTTTTTTTAACGTGGTATTTTTTTTTTCTGTGTGTTTTTTATATGTGGTAAATATTCTCCCTGCCTCATTTATGCGGACTTTTTATACATCGTTTCCATTTACAGCAGTGTCATTTTACACGGCTCTTTCTTTTCATTTCCATTACTGGCAGTTACTCTTGCTAAAAAACAACAGCTTATCTCAGCAACGTAAAAAAAAAAACTAATACTTACTAACGCACAATTATTAATGATCTTCCTGTTCATTGGATCATAAAGAAAAAGCATGGGTGACTACCAATGTTTTTTAAGATTGGTTTTACAAATGTTTTCCTCTAGAAGTTGAAAATTATATGAAGGAAAAATATCTTCCTTTTAAAATACTTATACTTTTAGATAATGTATCTGGTCATCCACATAATTTAGAATATTGAAATATAAAAGTTGTATATTTGCCACCAAATATAACTTCCTTGATCTGACATTTAGACCAAGGAATTATTTCCACCTTTAAGATTAATTATATTAAATGTAGTTTTAATGGTTTAAATAAACTTGAGGTAATGAATCACAGTTATAGAAGTCTGGAATGTATATACAATTTCAAGTTGTATCAAGAATGTTGTTTTATCTTTGAGTGATATAAATGCTCCCTGAAAAGCAATATGGCCCACCAGAAGTGGTTATACCAGGGAATATGGTTCCAACAACTGAAGAAGGATTAACTGGCCTTATTCATTTATTAAATAAATTTCAACTAGAAGGCTCTAAACAATTTTGATATAGATGATGATATCAATGAATTACTGGTTGATCAAAAATTAACTGATAATGAATTAATTCAATATCTGAAGCCCATCCTACTGAGGAATACAGCAGTGACCTTGAACTAGTTTCATTCACTGTGGAAAATATTTACAAAGCTCTTCTGTTGGCTTCAACTGGCCACAAGACTGGAAACTGCAATTCTAGATATTGATCCAAACATCTAACGAGCCTTACAATTTCAAAAAGATTTTTTAAATGTTACTAAAAAAAAAAAATGCTAAAAAAATATTGCAGTGAGTATTGAAGAATTTATGAAAACTTAGTAAAAGATGGGGTTGGAAAAAGACGATCCAAAAACATAAACACAAATAATAAAACTGAAGTAGTACTTCCAAATAATTTGAGCAATGATGATAGTGACTTTGTGCCAATTAAAAAAAAAAAAAGTTGATTGTTTTAGATCAGGAGTCCTCACCCCCCAGGCCACATACCGGTACTTGCCTGTGGCCTGTTAGGAACCAGGATGCACAGCAGGAGATGAGCGGCAGGTGAGCCAGCGAAGCTTCATCTGTATTTGCAGCCGCTCCCCAGCGCTAGCTAGCATCACTGCCTCAGCTCCACTTTAGATCATCAGGCATTTGACTCTCATAGAAGCACTGGTCCCTAATGCCAAAAAGGTTGGGGACTGCTGCTTTAGATTACAGTACAGACACCAATAGCATATAAAATTTATTTTGGTTTTTCTGAATTTTCATTAGCATTTTTTGTGAAAATATGTGAATAAATATTTTTATGGCATATATTGGCCTATTTAATTTTTTTTTTGTACTAGTGGACTCTTTTTATGTGTTTTTTTTTCCATGTTAAAAAAAAATTACATGTGGAATAGATAATCCGCATTAATCGAAAGACAGGTGTACTTTCTTCATAGATTCAAATTATCATACTCATGTTCTGTATTACTCTTCTAGGTCTCCCATAAGAAACTATCATAAACTGAGTGGCTTAAAACAGAAACTTATTGTCTCACAGTTCTCGAGGCCAGAAGTCTGAAATCAAGATGTCTGCAGAGCCATGCTCCCTCTGAAGGCTCTAGAGAAGAATGCTATAACTTCTGGTGTTTGCTGTCAATCTTTAGTATTCCTTGCCTTGTAGATGCATCACTCCAATATCTGCCTTCATCTTCTCATGGCCTTCTCTCCTGTATGTCTGTGTGTCTGTTCATTCTTCTTAGGACCCTGGTCATTGGATTGGAACTCGCCCTAATCCAGTATGGCTGCATCTTAATTTAACTAATTACACTTGCAAAGACTTTATTTCCAAATAAGGTTACACTCTGAGGTTCCAAATGGACATGTTTTGGCGGGGGGGAAGGAGACATTATTCAACGAAGTACATGTTCAAAATCTCATGAATTCTGAAATACTATATTCTGAATGAGTTTGTTCTATGCTTGAAGCTCAAATCCATGCCCATAATTCTGAGGGTAAGTGGAAGAACCAGACAAATTGGAAATGAAAGGGAGAGTGGAAGTACTGCATGTGGGTAACACAGAAGAGTGTGTGGTCTGGGGCAGGAATAAATATAAAGGGAGTTTAGAATTTTTTTCAGAAGCAAAGTACAAGACAAGGGACCTTCTATAAAACTGGTGTAATTTTTTTTTATATTTGCAATTTTTATGCTGTTAGATTTCCTGGTACACAATAGGTACATGATATATCTCTGCAAATACATATATTAACATTAGTTCACTTTCTTTGTAATCAAAGATAATGCTATCAAGAAAGCAATGTATTCGTGTTTATAGATGTAGACTTCTGGCCGTCTCTCTATGAACCACCACTTCCTGGCATCCCACTGAAGCAGATTATTGAGAGCTGGAATGGTTCCCAGGAAAGTGCGTTGGAATTTACTTTATTTTCTCATTAAAGTCAGGCAATTGCAGTGTATAGTATAAATTATGCCTCTATTAAAATTACATGTTTTCCTTTAACCGTGGGAGAATTCTTTTCTATTGTTATCTTCGGAAGTCTGTCTATAAATCCATAAATGAAAGGGAAAGTTTTTTTTTAATATTCCCAAATAAATATCAGCATGAGATTTTTGCAACATGCTAACATCGCATTTAATCTTGCCTCATTGAAAAATGACTACTCCATGTAAGTGATTTTTCTAGCTAATTGTCAGCAACTCCTGATAGAGTTCTTTTCTCTGAAATCTTAACTATATTGATGAGACTGCCTCATAACTGCATTACACTTGTCTGCATTGGTGAATAGAGCACAGCAGATTATTTTTAATTTTTTTTTCATGATTTAAACTGAAGGTTATAGATTTGTATTGGGAATGGTGGCTCCAAAGAAGATATATTCATATCTGGTATGAATTGTGTCATATATTGAAGCTCTAACATTCAGTAGTTCAGAATGTGTCTATGTATAGAGATAAGCTCTTTAAAGAGGAAATTAAGTTAAAATGAGGCCTTTAGGGTGGCCAATCTGACTGGCGTCCTTCAATGAAGAGGAAATTTGGACACACAAAGAAACACCAGAGACACGTGTACAGAGAGGAAAGAACATTTGAGGACACAGCAAGAGGGTAGCCACCTGCAAGCCAAAGATAGAGGCCTTAGGAGAAATGAAACCTACCAACATCTGTGTCTTAGCCTTCTAGCCTCCAGGACTGTGAGGCAATAAATTTCTGTTGTTTAGGCCTGTGGTGTTTTATTATGGCAGCCCCAGCAAATTAATACAACATCCCAACCCCTGAAATCTGTGAATATTACCTTACATGGCAAAAGAATGAATAATACTTTACATGGCAAAAGATGTGATTAAGGTAAGGATCTTGGAAAAAAAGGAACTTATCCTGGATTATCTGGGTAAGCCCCAAATGCCATCACGCGTATCCTTAAAAGAGAAAGGAAGATAGAATTTAGAGACAGACACACAGAGAAGAAAATAATGTGAAAGCATGCAGCCACAGGCCAAGGAATGTCGACCATCACTAGAAGCTGGAAGAGATGAAGAACAGAAGCTCTCCTAGAGGCTCTAGAGGGAGTGTGGCTTTGCCAACTGCTGGCCTCCAGAACTGTGAGAGAATAAATTTCTGTTTGTTTAAGACAAGTTTGTGTTTATTTATTATGGCAGTCCAAAAAAACTAACATAGTAGTATACTTAATTTTAATATAGTGATGCCATTTTGACTCTAAGCAATATGGAGTTTCTAGTTGACTCCTGACTACTCTGTATTTGTGATTGCACTAGAAATACTTGCTCTTTTTCTGATCGTCACTGATAAACACGCTATTTTCATTGATTCATTTATTTCACACAAACTCATACAC
Source organism: Pteropus alecto (assembly GCF_000325575.1). NCBI lineage: Eukaryota > Metazoa > Chordata > Mammalia > Chiroptera > Pteropodidae > Pteropus > Pteropus alecto. The sequence continues at coordinate 22,551,062 of NW_006434835.1, forward strand.
CACAAATTATTTTTGAGAATTAAAGTGTCTTATGAGCTTTCCTATCCCCCACCATCTTTTTTTTCTCAATTCTTCTATTTTTCCTGAAATATATTTAATAATGGCCCATACACTCAAAGTTAAAAAACTAAATTCACTTATATCAGTATTTGATCATTAAGAGCTTTTCTTTTTCTGACATCATCTCCTTTAACTTTCGGATAAGTTTTAAGTTGTTTACCATATTTCTGAGGTTTCCAGAAGGTTTCCAGAAGTCTGGGCACCAGCTATAAACACATTAGCGTAAATTTATCAAAATGACTCCTAAAAAATTATTTTGTTTTCCCTAAAGGAGATTTTATCCTGTAAGTGTGCTATTTAGTATCTTTGTTGATCCTTTTAGACTCTGTTTAAAATCCTGAAACTCGAACACAATTATTTTAATTCATTTGAAGCCAAAGAATGAAGTTTGGATTGCCAATATAAAAGTAAATTTATTTTCATAAAAAGAAATTTGCTTCAATATAATTTTAGCTAAACACAGAATTATAGTGCTTAACAAAGAAAAACCATATTTGGCAAAACATTATGAAAGCTTAAAATTTTTACTATGATAAATTAGTAACCAAGGTCATAACATAGTCAGTCAAACTCAATCTTATAAATATTTAGTAGATGGCTACTTGATGACATGCACACTAAGAGCTAAGCATTAGAGATTCATATATATGGATATGTATTTTAAATAATATATAATTTCATATAAATATCTATTTTCAAATATGTATATTTTTTCTGAAAATAATTTGTCCATTTTTTGTTTCTTCTTTTTACCTTTCTAAATTTAAAAAATAAAAATATAACTTATTTTTAAAAAGTAAATAAATGCATTTGATATCATTATAACCTTCCAAGAATACAAATATTTCCTACACTATAGCATCTATAATATAACTTAAATGACAATTTAAATACACCTTTCCTGATATTTTATTCCATCCATATTATCCATATGTTTATAGTTTATTAATTAAAATACGATCTGGATTTTTTAACGCCTGCTGCTGAGTCTGATACCTGTTCCATTAGACCAATCATTTTCTAATCTCTTGAAATCTTTTCTAGTCTTATGCCTTAAAAGAGGTCATTATCCAAAATTTGAATGGTACCTAGAGACAGAAGCATTGGCCAAAATGAAATGAGGCCACTGCAGAAAGTCCTTTTGCTCTCTCATAAAAATTTGAGTTATATATAACAGGATGTGAAAAGTACAAATCAAATGGTAAAATTGGACTAAGAGGTTACCATCATAGAAATTTTAATTTTGTCCTTGGTTCTGCTATTTTGCCTTCTGCCCTCTCATTAGTAGGCTTTATGACTTAAAATCTCATCCTAGAAGATTTCAATCCCAATTTTCCTGACTTTAACAGGCCGAGAAGTGTAAAGTTCTTTCTTTTTTATTCCTACTGGAGGAATATAACAGTTATATTATTCCTAGTGAGTTTTCTCAATATTAGCATTCAATCTGAATCAATTCAGATAACAAATCTTTGTGCTACATCTGCATTCAAACTAGACACTTAATTTTCAGGATACCATATTTTAATCAATCAAGGGACCCTTATCTGTCTCCAGATTGGCTGTTTCAGAGGTAATTGGCATTAACGGAGCATTGACGTTATTCCTGCTCTGATCTCAAATGTTAGCGAATTAATGTATCTGAAATTGCAGATATAAAATAACTCTGAGTGTCTAACCTGAGAGGTGGTGGGGCCAAGACCCAGCTTTCAGACACTTATGAAGGGAACCCTTTATAAGGATTGAAAGAAACACAATGCTTCCATTTTTCATAGAAAAAAATAACAAAAGAGCCACCCATGTACTCCAGATAATAACTGACCCAAAAATTCCCACTGTCAGAATAGCCAATCAAAGAAAAGCTCCAGGCTGGTATTTCTCAGCTTCTTAAAGGTAAATACATCCCTATTGGGAGCCGAATCTCTAGTAGAAAATAGAAGGATCTTCCCTTGTACACCCACAGGACATCTTGCCAATATTACAAACCTAAGGAGAAAACTCACAAACTTGAGTTGGCTTTGCATTCCATAGGAAAGTAGAGGCAAACCTCACTCTAAAATATGGTACTGATTAAATAAGGAAAGCTTCAAACTACCTAATTAATCAAGTTATTAGGAAATGAAAAATATCTTTTGAAAGCAGAATGACAGGTACCCAGCACAGAGATTTCCATTTAGGAAATGCTTATTGAATATTTGTTGAATTAAACTGTTAAATTAAATTGAACCAGTACCAGTGTGCTGATAAAAGTTTAATAACTGGGTTGCTGGGACAGGAAGCAGAAGCATCCCTGATTTGTAGTATTTGCCATTTCTGTGATTAAAATATACTTCCACCATGGTCAATTTCAAGCTTCCAACATGATGTCACTTAACATAGAATTGGGAAGAGATAATAAGAAATAGCTCTGATGGCCCATATGAGCTGGTTCCAGTACCCTACTATGGCCAAGACACAAAAGTCACTCTTAGGCAACAGGCTCTACCTTGACCATACTGAGTAGTGTAGGGTCAAGAGACATGTTTCACTTACTTCTGTATTCCCCTAGAATATCAACTATAGTGTAGATTACACAATAGTTGTTCAAAACACATTTGTGGACAGAACTAATAAACTTACTCTTCACTCACAGTACATGCTTGGTGTCTATTCTGTATGATGCCCTTAAGTTCACCTCAGCCTTCACCCAAACCTCAGCCTATATTTTTCAACCCCTTTAACTGTCATTGATGCCTAATCACCATTTGTATCGTCTCCTGATCCTGCCGGCTTGTTACTTAATCCAGCTCCTCTTGACTTTCAATCTGGATTTCTCTCCTGGCTATGTTTTCACCTCTCTCTTCGTCTCTTAGCCCTCTGTGCTTCCAGGTCCTTCTCTCCAATATGCTACCCTAGAGAGTTTTCACTTCACTCTCAATGTAAACAGGATCCAGATCCTTAAAACACTCTGATTATATCTTTTTCTGATTCTTCTTGATTTGTTATGAGAGTTGACAAACAATATTATATGTGTCGGCTGTACATCATAGTGATTTGACATTTGTGTACTTTACAAAAGTGATCACAATAAGTCTAGTAACCATCTGTTACCATATAAATGATATTATTTATTGTGATATTATTATATTATTATGATATTATTGACTATATTCTCTATGGTGTACATTACATCCCCATGACTTTTGTAATTGGAATTGTGTACTTCTCATTCTCCTGAATTTTTTTCACCCATTATTCTACCCCACTTCCCTCTGGCAATCATCAGTTTTTTTATTCTTCTTGATTTTTGACCCATCTTCCTTGAGCACTGCCCTTTGGGATTTTGTAAAATTCATCTAACTTTTCTTGATTCTTGTCACTAAGTCTCATTCCCCAAGGCTGTTGCTAGTGCTAACCACAGCTTCTTCATGAAAAACCTCTAAGCTTCCCTTATTGCTTCTAGCTCCTCAGGTGCATTTGCTCTTTCATTTGGCATTATGTTGAGTTACTCATGGAAATTCCTTTTAATTATACATATTTGAATCTGATTTAATGTGAATATTCCCTGAGATTTGACACTGATTGACTCTTTTTGTGTGTCTGAGCCAAATTAATAGAATGCCTACTGATTTGATTTGCCTCTAGTACATAGTGAGTCATCCTCTTTCAAACCAGGCTCCAATCAAAGCCACATAGCTTATCACTGGCTTACATCACAGTGTTTCTTCTTTTTCTTAATTCAATTCTATTCCTTTTTTTTCCCCCTAAAATGTTAGGAGCAAGAATATCATTCCATTCTGTGAATTGAAGCCTAGAAGAAAATCAGGAAAGAAGCTGAAACTCAACTTTAAGTAAACCTAGAAGGAAATATTTAAACTAAAGACCAAGAAAAAGTGTGTTATCACATTTTATATCAGGGAGGTGCCTGACAGTTTCAAAGACATGCTGTGCCTGCTTCTGATGGTGGTGCTTTTCAGCCATATACTTGCGATTGGGCTAATGCCTATTACCCACATAGTCCTTGCAGAAACATGAATTTCTTGAGGCCAAATGTATTAATACTTGCTCAGCTTTAGAAATATGGGTTTATTTTTATATTTGTGTGTGTGAATTTACTGTTTAACATTTATGAAAAAGTTTATTGTTCCTGTGTGGTGGAAGCTTACATGAAATGAAGATCTGATGGAATCTGGCACTTGAAATAAATTTTATTAAACAAGATAAAGTAGAAAATAATATTGGTAAAATAAGTAGCATGATAAGAGATCTGAGATCTTCTACACAGGATTTTTAGGTAGGCATTTTTGTTAAACAGTTTAATTTTTATAAAAAAACATAGAGTGTGAGGATAAATGTTTTAAATTGAATAATGTTTAAGTGGTAATTTTTTTAAAAAACATTAGCTTTTTTAGTGAATGACATGATATAGTCAAAATTTGTAACGTAATCAGGTTCCAAAGTCAGAAGCACAATTTTTAAAACTATACATTGAGATAATATTTAAATTAAAAAAGCCAAGTTTTGCCAATTACCTCAAATGTACCATAGAGATACATCAGCAAACTAAAGGGACCCCAACAAAAGGACCTGATTTTATAAGGTTCCTAAACTGTCATTTATGAAATCACAAAATTTTCAGTTACCTCAGTACATCGTTTCTCTGTAAGATTGCTAAACATAGGGTTATTTAAGACTCTAATTAGAAAATCATGAATTTGTTTTTTAGCTGTCTGTAGATATCAAAGTATGCTTCTCAGAGGGTCAATATTTTAAAAGTAGGTGTAGAACACCAATAAATTAAAACAGGATAAAAACCACCAAGTCTTTCAAGTTATGGAAATTACAAAATAAAAGTTTCCCACTGTGGAAATGGCATTGCCAGCATATATTTTTAGTCATAAACGTGCCACATTTCAACTTTCACACAAATTTTAGTAATGGCCCTCTTATTTCATATGAGGGCAGATTTTTTCTGCCTTGCCTTTCATGGGAATGTCCTGTGAGATCTACTGCAGTTAGGTGGTGGCAAACCACAGCAGGAAAATAAGTAGCCCAAGCTCCAGTCAAGAATAAAGCAGCAGGAGAGGAGGGATGAAGAATCACACGTCAGTGATAATGCCATCTTCCAACCAAGCCCACTGAAACAGGCAGCAAATCAACCCATTCCTGTCTATGCCATTCTTAAGACGACTGCCTCAAGCACATTCCACCAGGTGATCAGGCTTATGCCAGACTACCTCCAGAAAAACCAAAGGAAGACAAAAAATGAATAAATCACCTGGACAAGAAAAATTTTAATTTCCATGGCCATCCCTGGCCCAAAGAGGAGAAGTTGGTATAAAAGTTAAGGATATAACATAGTAGTAATGGGATAGTGAGTTCATTTTTAAGTACTTGGTCTATCTCTTTTCCCATAGCCCCTTGTTATCGGTTTCCTTTATTATAAGTGATAACATTATCAGGGGTAGGTCTGCAGCAAATATTCTCAAATCTCAGTATCGAAGTATGTTTCCTGGGCAGATATATGGTGATTGCCCGTTCTACTTATCTCTCCGACCCTGGCTCTGGCTGGAAAGGTCTCCCTTCTTCAAACATCTCGCAACTGGCTCCATGCTACCATGCAACAGATTTCAGCTCAGGAATTTTTCTTGTTTTCAGTTTAACTTCTATGAGACATTATTTTTAGGCAATTCACATATTTTGGAGCAGTTTTCACATTACCACTTTGTGAAAAAGTTAATGGGCTTCTATTGCTAAAAGTAATTGAAAGTTAGAAAAAGGGCATGGTCCGTTTATCCTAACATGAATATATTTATATCTCATTGACCCTCCCTCCTATAAGCATTTGCCTTACTATTCATGGAGCAGACATAATGAACAAGTTTCCATGACCTCATTTCATGCAACCTGATGTTAGGTAAGCAATGAGAAGCAGAAAGAATCCCTCAATTCCATTCAGCAAGAATCCACTGAGTACTTAGAATTTCCCTGCATTATGCTAAGCATTCTGAGGCAAATAAAGTTTTTTAAAAGATCCTTTGACTTCGCATTGCTTATAATCTTGTTGCAGTAATCCATATATCAATTGGCAAACAGCAAAGGAGGTAGAATATGATTGATATAACCAAGAAATCCCCCTACACAAACACATGCTTCAGCTTCTGGAATGTGAAAAAATGCCAAGACTATGAATTCCATCTGCTGTCTCTTCTTCCAAAAATGGCCCTATGCTTTTACAGTATACTGGACCTTCAAACTCTTAAGGAAAAATGCTTAACATTCCAAAGAATTATCCTCACTTTTCCCTCACATCACTGAGTGGTTGGCATTTTTCTTCATATATGGAGGCAAGAAGGTGGAAAGTAGAAATAGGGTCAGTATCATGAAGTTCAAGTGAAAGGATTTTGAGAAGTACAAATTGTTTTTCAATTTCGTTAAAGAAGTAAGTTCTTCAATTTAATTATAATGGATGATCCTAGTATACATAAACAAATTATCAACTTAAATTATTACATACCTAAGCACACCAAATAACATGATTTAAAGTCACAATATTTGTTAATAGAAAAAGGAATTCATATAGAACCCTCTCCATGAACTACATAAATGCAATAACTGCAACTGTTATTAAACCTAGTCGAGGGAGATCAGTCAAAAGACCAATATCTTATAAAACACCCAGAAGCAGAATTTGGCTATCTGAGATGTTATATTTAGGCTAAACTACCCATTATCTGGATAGGTTATGAATCTATCATTATAGATAGATTCAAATGCATGTATCTACCTATCCAGACAATTTCATATCAAAGTGGTAAGTTAATAAGCATTCCAATAAGCTCCATAATCTGATTCAATGGCAGAAGGAATACAGATGAGACAGTGGAGGAGAGGACTCTGCTAATACGAAGTCATTGGTTGACAGAACTTAACTCTTCTATACGCATCCAGGGCCTTGAATCCATCCATATACACTCATATCATTAGATTCTCTCTCCAAATATCAACAACCAGGAGTTGAACACTCACTATAGGCCAACTTAGTTTCTAAGCACTGAGCCTAATCTTGTAACAGCTTAAAACATAGGCTTCATTGTTGTACCCACTTTCCAGATGAGGAAGTTGAGACTCAGAAGAGTTAAATGAGTTGCCCAAAGTCACACAACTAGTAAATGACCAAGACAGGACTGGGAGGTAGATCTCAGTATAAAGGCTGCCATTTGCTATAACAAGCTGCACGCAGAGACGCAAAGTAGCAGAGAAGAAAGGGATACAGAAATAACGTTTGTCTCTATCTGGGCATTTGCCTTGGATTACAAGCTCCTGGAGTGCAGGACAGCATCTGTTCCTACTTGGCTCTCCTTGTACAATGCTGAGCTGTGTAAGCAGGTGAGATGGGATGTCATTTTGGTAATGAGAACAATAAAGAAGCAAGAATGCAGATGGTAGTAGGAGTCTAACTCCCTGTTTTACTTCTGAATTTATAAAAGGTCTTATGAATGAAACGCAGGAAACAAATATAGAGTCTCTGAGTCTCGGTGACAACATACAACTCTTGATATACACTGTCAACCTTGCTACATTAATGCAGATAGACATCCAAATAAAGGAGGCATTAAAGCATCACCAGAGAACACTCAGCCCAAATTTCTTTGCATTGTAGGAGGAGAAAGGGCAGAGATTTCTGAGGGTCCCACCTTCCTCAAAACCAGTCCACGATCCTCCCCCGCAGCTAAAACCTCATAGGTCCTGGAATTTTCTATGCAACAAAAACCAAAGGTAAAATAAATGCTGAACAGCCATCGCTGTCACTGCCTCCCCCGCGGCCGTTTCGCTATTAGCTGTTGGCAGAGCAGACCACGTCGGTTGTCGCGATCTGAGGTAGGGTGAAGGATGACATGACAAGTCAGGGAACGGAACGCCGCTGCCTGTGCCAGGAGGCTTTGGCGTGCTTCGCAGATAGCGTGGATAAGGTCGCTGGGTCGGAGACAATCAAACACAACTGCAGCCGAGGAAACCAAGTGAAAGAGGACTGCGTGAAAAGATCAGCATATGCAGCCTGCAAATTACCTCTCCACCCCCAGCCCCAAACACGAGCTCCTTAGTAATAACAGTGCGGGAAGTTGCGGCCGTGAATGCGTTGTCAGGTAAAATATTACTCTCCAAGTGGGAGCCTGGGTGTGAAAGCGGATGCCCAGGCCCTCCCCTCGCCTTCTCCCAGGTCAGAATATTCTCTGAGGCCAGAAGCCCTGCAATGGGATCTTATCCTTAAGAAATGGGATTCGCATTTACCGCTTCCCAGTAAAGCAACAGCGCATCTTGGGACTTTTCAAAGTATTACCACACACACACACACTCAAAAGAGATAACTAAGCTTGGTCTATGGGTTAAGTAGCATTCTTATTCCTCTGGAATCCCTACGCCTACTACCTAAACTTCATTCACATGCTCCTCTACACAAAAACTGTTAAGCCCACCATCATATCCTTGATGTGGTTAAGGTTACTATAGATCGCTGTTAAATTCTGATCTCAGAGAAATATGTGCCCAGGATCAGCATGACTTATGTTGAAAGGGCTTGAACTCTCAATCTGTTTTTGATGAGTTTTTTTGGTTTTGTTTTGTTCCTGAATAATAATTAAGTCCTTAGCCCATTCTTGAGGGAATATGACAACTCCCACTATTCCATGCCCCAGGTTAGAATTGAAACATCTCCCAGTAGAGACTAACCTTCAAATGAGAGAAATAAATATTACTCTGTTAAAACGTTGGTCCCAGTTTACTGCTATTAAACTCTCCCTGATGAATCTTCCAGGGCTACAATGGGCAAAAGGGAAGATATTTTCAAGTTAGTGGATAAATGTAGAAAGAAATGGAAGATAATAAATGAAGAATACATGATTAGGCTCTAAGATCTCTAATATCATGGGAACATGTCAGAAGGGTTCTTTGACCCACTGGTACCAGTGGCAGGACAAGGGACCCCACATGGTTACCCAGGGACAAACCAGGATCTGGCTAGCTATTAAGCCTTCTAAAGCACTTAACACATCAGCACAGAGAGCCCTGGGGGATTGGAACTCTCTTCTCTGAGTGCAGATGGGACCAAGACACTGGAGGTAGAGAGTTTTGACAGAGAAGCAGAGCCAGAAAAGATTCACAGCAATGTACTGCATGGGAAGAAAAAAATTTGCTGGGACGTTGCAGAAAAAGCTTCCTGAGAAATCAAGGCATGCAAGGCAAAACGAAGCATCCTAAGTAAATGAGCACAGAGAGTGGACGCTGAGGCATGCGAGATATGATCCTTGTGGCGATCATGATTTCACCCAGAAGGGCTAGCCTTGAACATATTCTTTCCTATTTCATAGTCTGCTAAAAATAAGGACAGAATCATGTTTCTACAGCAATGGATTTTGTTAACATGAAAGAACATGTACTTCTTGGATATTTTGGCTGGAAGCAGCCTTATGTATTTTGTTTCAGGGGCTGTCAACTTTAACCTGCATTAGAATCACCTGGACAGATTGTTAAAACACAGACTGCTGGGCCCTTCCATAGGTCTGGAGTGGGGCTCAGACCTACTGGCATTTCTAACAAGTTCCCAGGTGATACTGATGATGCTGACCTACAAATTATAGTGTGAGAACCACGTATCCAATTCAACCCTACATTTTTCAAAGGAGACAATCAAATTTAACAAATATTTATTAAGCCTATTCTGAGCAAGCTTTTGGTTCAAATATTAAAGACAAAAAGACTTTTAAACCAAATAAATTCCAGATTGATGTTTTTAAAAGTATGAACCTACTAGAATATAAGTCCAGAGTGGGGAAAGACTTTTTAGAAATGACACCAAAGGCAGAAACAATCAAAGAGAACCATGAAAGAAAACAATTAAAGAATTTTCTATATAAAATTATTAAATGTCCAAGCAGCAAAAAAATAAAAAGTATAACAAAACACAAAATTGTTAAAAAAAAAAAAGTATTGTCAATCTATATGACAGATAAAATGTTATGTCCTTAAATGTAAAGAATCCAGAGAAGCATTAACAATAAAATAATTGAGCAATTTATAAAAAATAAATACACATGTCAAATTAATATATAAAAATATTTACTTACAGTAATAGAGTAAGGAAAAGTAAATGAACATTGTTTTCAGTAATGCATTTAGCAAATAAAAATATTGAATATTGGCACAACTGACTTTCATGTGCTGATGGAGCATTCATAATTGCTATAATCATTATGTTAATTTAGGTAACACTAGCTGCTATTGAAACAAACCTGAAAGTGAACTATGGCTTAAACATAAAGGCATGTATTTCTTGCCCACATTTAGTCCTTCTGAGTGACAGTAGGCTTCTCTCCAAGCAGTGATTCAGAAACTCAGTCTCCTGTCTTTCTTTCTTCCATCCAGTTCCTCCACCATCTTCAACATGGTGGCTTATAGGTTCACGATCAAACCAAAAATGGACATAGCATGAAAAATAACATTGCAAATGTCTATGGAGTATTGGAATGACATACATAACTTTCATTCACATTCCGTTGGCTAAAAATTATTCATATGGTATGTGAATTATATTTCAATGACTGTTATTTTTTAAAACTATAGCAAGAGAATTTAGAGAGCATGGTGTTATGAAAGCAAAAAGAGCTAACCAAGAAGAGAGAATAGACTAACTATCCCATAGGCAAGGAGGTTGAAGAAGATGAAGCCTAAGAAGAATGTGTAGGATTAATTAAGAAATCGTTAGTTCTGAAGAAAACAGTTTAAGTAGAATGATGAGCATCCAAAGCTAATGGAATTCATTAAGGAAGGACTAGGTTAAAGTTGTAAGAAATAGCAAGCAGTACTCAAAAGCTATTTTACTGAGATTTTTAATAAAAGAAAAGAGACATAAGATTATAGTATTAAGTGACGAAGGGAGAGAATTAAAGGTTATTTTTATGAGACCTGATGATACATGCAACGATATAGCACCTGACTCTGTAACAGCGTCTTCTTAGAGGCTGGGGAATGAGACTTTGTGTAAAAATAGAGGGTTAGTCTTGCCAAGAAGAGATATTTCTTCCTTCAAAATCTTAGGGAAATATAAACATTTGGTAAAAATGTGAAGAAATATTGAATAGAGATAGTTTATCAGATGGTTATAATCATGTCAGTAATATAACATTTAATGGTTTTCGCTAAGGGAAAGGGAAATAAAATGCGTTTGAGGTAGTGAGGGAAATGGGGCAAGTTTGGACTGTCACTGGAAACATAATCAGAAAAGAAAATAAATTATCAGGGGTTGGTTGTCTTTTGCTTTTTGTTTTCGGTAGTCAACAAATCCTTGAGGTGTGTTTACATAATGAATGGACAGGAATAAGAAAATTTGCATTCAATAAATGTTCGTTTTTATCAAACTTGTATTCTCTTTCTTACCTTTTAAGAGCTGAAATTATCAAGAGGTGACCAGAAACTCTTCAGCAGAGATAAATACATCTTTTTACAAGTTACCCAAATCTCTCAAACATTATCATTTTCTTCTCAGAAAGGTTGGTTTTCAGTCTTTGAAATATTTCCCATAATAGGTGTTTATGTTCCAACACAAGTCATCAACCATGTTTCTCAGATGACTCAATAGTTTTAATAACTTATACAAAGCCCCCGATTTTTTTCATTTATTCTTCTTTTGGTGTATTGAACTCCACATAGTTCAATAATTTCTGGGAATACACTTATTGACTATAGGACTGTTTCAATACAGTACATGAAACCTACACAATTTGCAGTTTATATTTAACATTTACTGTCCAATTCCCCTGATCAATAAAGTAGTAGAGACCACGGTGCTGAGGGGATGAAATAGAGGCAAGTGACTGGTCCAAGGGGAAAACTCCAGCCAATAGGGCACTAATATTGGTGCACACTGAAGCCCCTCAGCCTCCTGAGAGCAGCATGGGTTACAAGATCTTGGTGGAAAGAAAGGGTGGCTGAAAGGAGAACAGAGGGATGCAAAAAGCTCTCCTATCCTAGGATGACCTTAGCTTGGAGCAACTTGAATGTTATCTCATCTGCCTGTCTGTTTGTGGGCCAAGGGAAGAAACAGGGACAAATTATTCTGGAGCCACAGGACTGGCTCAAATTAAGACTAGCCACCTATGAACTGAAATTGGTCCCAGCAGTAAATTCCAATATCAGTCTCCAAAGCAGCAGGAAAGATGGAACTCATTATGGACTGATATCAGACAATGGTCATGGTCACGCAAAAGGTTTTGCAATGGTTCCCAAGAGGTATGCCAAGTTTGAAATGGGTCTGCAACAGAGGGCTAGTGGTGAGGGTCTATGTTGGCCAGGGGGCTAGCAAGGCTAGGGAAGCTGGCAGTGCCCCAGCAAGCAAGCTGCACTTTTGGAGAAAATCCTAATTCCTATTATGAACTCATCCATAATCAGGACCTGAGTAACCACATTAGAGGTTAGGGAGAAAACAGCAATTTTAGGAGCAGTCGGGTAACTGAGATCTCACTCCAGGTCTACAAAAGACCAAGGTTAAGTTGTAAGACTGGTATTCTGGCTTCTCATAATTATTCATTCATGCATTAAGCCATTATTGTGTTCCTACTATATTCTAAGATCTGTGATAGTTGCTGATAATGCAAAGATAAATAGGGTGTAGTCTTTAAGTAGCTTCCCGTGTTTAGTGGGAGACAGAGTAAAGAGCCAATGCACTATGATTTCAGTAGGGACTGCTTCTGAAATGGAGTGGGGGGTCTCCCTGAATCTCGGAGAGCTTAGTACCTACAAAAAAGCAGAAACTGATAACTCTTTCTTTCCAAATTTTCCTAAAATCTACCCTAGTCCAAATATAATTTTCCATTTGAAAAAAAAAAAAGAGAGAGAGAAAACTTCAAAGGAAATGTAAACTTGTAATTGTATGACACAAGTCAATCTCACAAATAGCCACATGAAACCTAAAAAAAAACATAAACACCTAAGTCTATCTGTATTTATTTTGTCTCATTCAATAGCTTGTCACAACTGTTTCCATAACTCCAAAACAGCAAGATGATTTGGTCAAGTCAAATGAATTTTTTACAAAAAGGTACAAACTGAAATGGTTGATATCTTCATCCTATTTAGGCACAGCCTTAAAGTCAATACTTACTTCTATTCATTTGATATTTGGTTTAATACTGATTTCCAAATCCCTTTTCTCTACTATTTTATAAAATGCACAACTTTGCCTGAGTTAAATAGCATACAATATCTTAATACATCATCTTCCAATCATTAATTTTCATCAGAGAATGTCAGCAGGGAATTATGTCAGATTACTTGGACCTGATTTCTTCTCATAAATCCATCCTAACCTCGATAGAGCTTTTCATTTTATCAGACATTTTCCATTTCTCTTGGAAGTTTCTTAAATTTTTTCTGAAAAGTTGAACTTATCCAAACTATTCCTGTCTTTATTTTTAACAAATGTTTATTGAGTTCCAACTATTTGAAAAGCACTGAACAAAAGGTTGAGAGTTGGGGACAAGCATAGTCTCTGATTTATAGGTAAAGTTGGATCTTTTGTTCTGGACAAAAGGCAGATATTACCCCCTATTGACAAGGAGCTGTCCTCAGTTGGAGCTGGAGTCAACATCTCCCTTCAGGACTTGTTGAAAGGCACAGTGCAGAATTTCCACCAAGTGCTCAATTTCCCCACCAACCCCTACATCCTAAAGGGAGCCAACAACTGGGTGAGTGTTTAAAAAAAAAAAAAAAAGGTAATGGAATCAGGGATGTTTTTCTCTCAAAAGCCAAAATAATTGTTTGTGAAGACGAGTTTCTAGAAAGAGTTAATGGCATCTAGTTCTCTGGCTGAAGGTTGCTGAACTGCAGGACCCTCAGGGCCCTTCTGGTGATGCCTTGGGGAAAAGCATAGGTTCGTGGGGGGGAGTTCTGAAGCTCCAAAGGCGTGCCATGTCATCATTTTTTGGTATGCTTCCTCTATTGTGGAGAGAAGAAAGTGAGTGCTTCACAGGTTTCCTTTAAAGTTTACAGGTCGTTCTTGAAAACTTTAAAAAAAAAAAATGATGCTTCTTCCTGGATTACAGATTTATGAAAGATGGAGACCACTGTAGCAGCTCGTGCCAATGGAGCTTAAAGACTTTGATGTTCCTAGGCACTTTGTCTCAGCTCTCTGCAGTCCTCAGCATGAATAAAAGCATCCCAGCTCCACAGAAAAGAGTACAAAAATAGACTGAGTATGCCCAGGCAGTTGCTGGCCCAATAGATGGGATGTCCAATCTAAACAAGGATTTGAGGTAGGTACTTCTGGAGAAAGAAAGGGAAACACATCTGCTTCTCTAGGGGATGTCTTTGTGACAGAGAAAACTGGGATAGATATAAATGCCACCCAAAGAAAATTAAGCACACCATCTGAATCGGAAACCTTCACACCAGCAGATATCACGAGCATCAGACTGAGCCTATGGGACAAGGCCAACCACTGACACATGGGAAATCACATAAGAAGACTTCTGCCTCCCCATATGCTTCCATCTTGTCCACGACACCCAAGAATTCAATGCCTAGGAAAGGATAGGAGAGAAAACACTCAGAGCCAAGTGTCAGCCTGTACCTCCCCCACATCTGACTGCCATAGCCACAGCTGGGGACAGGATGAGACTCTATCAAGAGTAAGAGTAAGGCTTTAAAGTAAACATATTTTTACGTGTCTAATTGGGAGCTATTATTTAGTAGAATAAAGCAACTTATTGTGTAGGTCAAGGAGGTGATATCTATAGACATAGAAACTTAAAAGTTGCATCAGATGTCTAGTTACTTCTACATATGCATTTTTGTCTCTTTTATCAAATTGCTCATCATCCCTCTTTTAACCATTGAGTATGACTTATTATAATGCAAAAAAAAAGCACATAACATACATTGGAATTACTAAAAATAAAAACTGAATTTAGTAAATCAGTTTGTATTAAAATATTTCAATGTATTTCATTTTCAGTTTTCCAAAAATTATGTCACTAACATCTTTTAAAATTATTCACATTAATAGTATTGTATTTTAGAAAACAAATGTACTTGCTACAGAAGTAAAATGAGCCAACGAAATAAAGAATATGAAAAATATTGCTTTTTTTTACTAGACCTTTCATTTTTATTGTCTAACAAAAATTCACAGTCAGCAGAGTACACAAAGTTTTAAAAAATACATGTTTCTTTTATTTATTTTCTTTCATCAATATCTGAAGAGTTGATGTTATTTCTTTCTAGTCCTTATTAATGACTTGGAAAAATCTTTTTTTTTCTTCATACTAACTTTATTTTTTTAATTAAATTTATTGGGGTAACATCAGTTTTTAAAATTATACAGGTTTCAAGTGTACAATTCAATAATACATCATATGTGTAATACATTGTGTGTTCACCACTCAAAGTCAAATCTCCTTCTGTCACCATATATTGCTTCTTGAACACATCCCTACGAAACTTATTTGTGTTTAGATAAAACTGATTAGTGTGGCTAGTTTGGCTGCAAAGAGAATAAATAAAATTGCAAATAAAGCGAAATGTTGTTTAACAATGCAATAAGTATCTTGAATCTCAGGACTGGTTGTATATTTGCAAGAGGTTTCAAGAAATTAGAAGCACAGAAGCCCTAAAATCTCTCCCTTTGGGCATCTCAGCTTTTCTCTGAATGCTTGTTCCAGTCTCGGCTCTTCACTAAAGAGAATCTTAAGCTTCCATGGTTTGTACTGAGTCATAAGTTTGCTACGACTCTCTGACCTCAAGTTCTACCACTAACTGGCAACTTCCCTTCATGTTTCTTAGTTCAAATAAACAAGTGAGAGAATTTTATTCGTTCATGTTTTTGTTCCAAACCATGCAGTAATAGCCAAAACAGATATGGGCTACCCTTGATTCTTAATTCACTCAGTTATTTTCCAGCAAGGGGAGGACACATAGTATTTGAAAAACTAGTTCTTAGTGAACTCCAATCCTGGGTCCTGTATGGAGACTGATGTGATATCTGAGATGAAGGATTCTGACGAAGCTTTATGTACATTATACATAATTTTATTGTATACTGATTTTTTTTACAAATAAATTAGGCTTTTTAATATCCATGTTATATTTTCATTTTGAGGCAGAAATGGAAGCCTTTTAAGAAAATAGTTTCCATTATATTTTGGACCATATCGTCATTCTTATCAAAAAATTCAAAGACCTTACAGATCATCCATCCCATCTGTTCTCACATGCTAGTCACCAAAATTCTACCAGTGTTTTAAATTTTAAAAACTGCAAGTAAATTATTTATACATGGCAGAACCCAAAATACAGACATTTTTATATTATAGATAAAAGAGTATTTACATCACCTGAAGAAAGACTGTAGTTGCCTCTACACTCTGAAAACCACTTCCCTCATGAAAAAGAGAGCTCATAACCACAAAAAGAGATCCTAGCCAGAAGGAAACTCTTTCTGGCATCTAACCTAACCACATCCCCTGGTTCTTTACTGAGTGGAGATGAAAAATAATCTCTCTTGAATAAGAAAAAGAAAAAAAGCAACATCCTCTTTCTTACATAGCTATCACTTATTAAATACATATTGCTGAATTTGACTCAAATTGGTTAAATATGGCTGAATTTGACTCAAAATTTGGAGTTCCTCATGAGCTCAATTCCCCCCTACCTTAAAAGGTACACAAGACCAAATTTAAGAATCTATGAGGCATCTCTCAATGGCCTTTGCCCCTGAACTACAATACCTTTGTGTTGTATGACATCTTTGACTAAACTTCGTGAAACAACTAAATAACAGAAAGGCAAGAATTAGTGGCTTACAAATTAAATGTAAGTCCTTTCTTTCCATATAGTTAGACTGATTGTAACAGACAAACCAAAACATAAGAAAGTCTTGATTTCTTCTGACTTTTGAGGGGGAAATGATTAAACTATCATGTAGGTTTTATTAACAATGCCATGTTTATTGCATAATGGTATTTACCAACTGGCAGAAAATAAATATGCTTCAGGAGAACATTAAAGATAAGCTACTTGCAATCTATTTCCAATAATGAGATTCCATAGCAAAAGACTGTGGAAATGAACAATCACACATATTCTAGAACTTCTCTACAGGTCAAGGATGGCATCCAAGTGGGGGAGGTAAAGAGGTAGATGGGAGGGGAGAGGGCTACATCAAAGAGCTAAGAGGAAAGTTCTAGAGAAGGAGTAGAGACCATTAACTTAAGTGAAGGACACTAACAGTTTCTATCAATTTGTAAGTGAAGTCCACCTAGAGGGCAGACCAATCCCAGGAGGAAATTGATTTTAAAGAGAAGGGACTTGGAGAGGGGAAGGGCCTCCTGAGAGTCACTCTGCAAGTGAGTGACACGTGGGGATGAGGACCCCAGCTCCTCAGTTGTGGGCCAGGTGGCAAAGGGGGAAAAGGTGCCAGTTTTATCACGTTACCATAGAAGAAGAAGAAGAAGAAGAAGAAGAAGAAGAAGAAGAAGAAGAAGAAGAAGAAAGATTCTGTATTTTCTACATTTACAAGAAAGAGAGCTACATTACTTTTAATGACTAAAATAAATGTTTTAAAAGACATTTCTCTGAGATCCTTGTTTCCCCTGGGGATAATTCCAAAAGAATATTCAGACTATACATCAGAAAATGCTTCTAAGAAGTTTTCTTCCAAGTTTAAAATCTGTGATTTGGGAGATATTTTCACCTGAAGAAATAGTACAGTTGACTCAATTTTTCCACTTTGTAGGACACTTGGCCATATCTCAGACTTAAGTCAGTCAGACTTAAGTCTTCTGAGTGGTTTCTGATGTTATATTAAAGTCATCCCTTATTCAGAGATTCTGAAAGCAAAGTTCTATAAGTATGAGAATTAGGCCAAAGTTTCAGAATGTTAAAGACAAGAAATCCAGGTGGGTACACCGTGGAAACATTCTGTCCCTGGGTCAACTAACTGTGCTTGCCTGCTAATTCTCTGTTATAACCTCAACTACTCCCACGTCTCCTCTTTTGACTGGTACACCCTTTCAATCTTTGGACTAAATCGTCACTTTTAAAAAATAAGAATATAATCTTTTCTTAATAAGGAGGAAAATATCATTATCAAGACCTACCTAGTTTTTATTGAGAAACAATTGTATCTAGGAAAATATGGGCATCAGGAATTTACACTGTTACCAGGTTGTCATATATTGTATTATGATCTAAGGATAAAACGTATTCATGCACTGAGGCCCAGCTCACTACATCTATATCTGTGGTCACTCTAGGAAGCATTTTATTTATCAATCCCCATGACTTCCGTCTGAATAAACAGAGAACCTAAGCAAAACTAGGCCCTTACCATGAAAACGGATCTTCAGAAGAGGTAGCTCAGGCCCACATTCAAACTGGATTGCTGCTGCCCCTAAGCTCTACCCAAAAAATCATGGAGCACTTGTGCCGTCGATCTCGAGGGGGGGAGAATCCTTTCTCTAGAGCCAAAGGAGCAGTCAAAACCAAGAGGTCATAATAAAACAAAAGTCAGTAATCTAGATGATCAGTTCACCCCCAAGAAGCAGAGAGCTCTGAGCAATGACAGTATAAATCCAAGAGATAAAACGGCCAGGGAAATGAAAACAGCCAGTTAGGTGGGCAATCTGAAATGAGTCCAGATGACTGAAAAACACTGGGGACCTTATCCAATACTGGGTTTTCACCTGCTTTTAAGGGCAAGATGCCCAATGATCCAATTGCATTTGGAGGACCAGAAATGGCCCAAACAGTGCCTCCATTCTCTCTAGGGAGGATGAAGCTGCCCTGGTAAAATATGTGGGTACTAATATGTTCCGGCATGTTTCCAAGGTCTGGGACAGTCTTCCCCAGCCACCCTCAGTCACCCCTCCAGTCTATTCTCTCCTCAGTGAAAGGTCCTGAAGTTGGTCCGGTTTCAGGAAGGATAGTCTTACCATTAGCTCCCCCCATGTACCTGGGCACCAAAACTACCAGGAGCAGTTGTTAAAACCATAGAATCCTAGGACCCACCCTTAGGTCCTTTTTTTTAACTAGAAACTTGAAGATAGATCTTTATTACCTAGTTTATTCTTAAGCAACTAGCCTGGTACCAAAGCGAAGATAAGCTTTTGGGAGCTGCTTCTTGCACATAATACTTTGGTTTCCTTCCTCAGGTCTTTGTGGCCTTTCATAAGAGAATAAGGAAAAGAGCAAGGTTTCAGAAAGACGATAAAAAAATTGGCAAAAAACTTGAAAAGAAAATTCACAGAAAGACATAACAAATGGCTACTTAGTACATGTAAAAAATATATGTAAAAAGTATTTCTTGTCACTCACAATAAGAGAAACCACTATGAAACCACACTGAGATACTGTTTCTTTCCTGTCAGATTGGTGAGGATGTGGGGGACACAGACACTCATACACTGCTAATTTGGATGCAAACTGCAATAGAGTGAATGTTTGTGTTCACCTCCCCACCAAATACATATGTTGAAATCCTAACCTCCAATGATGGTATTAGGAGGTGGGGGTTTGGGGAGGTGATTAGCTCATGAGAGTGGATCCCTCCTAAATGAGATTCCTAATCTTAAAAAGGACCCAAGAAAGTTCTCCAGCCTTCTTCCTCTGTATGAGAATATAATGAACAGTTGGCTGTTTGCAACCCAGAAAAGGGCCCTCACTATGCACCAGATTTGCCAGTGCCTTGATCTTGGATTTCTCAGCTCCAGAACTCTCCAAAATAAAATTTTGTTGTTTAAGCCACCCAGTCTGCCATACTCTGTTATGGCAGCCCAAACTGAGACGCAAATTGTTGCACAATTAATGGAGGGGAATTTGGCATTGTTGACCAAAATTCCATCTATGTTTACATTTGACACCACAATCTCTGTTCTAGGAATTTACACTGAAGAAACACTTCTCACAATATCAAAATACACATGCAAAATCTGTTTCCAAAATTTTTTTAAATATTAGAAATACCTTAAATGCCCATATGTAGAAGATTGTTTGGACAAGCTGTGATATGTCTACACAATGAAGTCCTAAGCGGCCATGAAAAAGGATGAGGAAGATCTCCATTAACTTAAGTACTTATTTCCAATAAATAGTAAATTTTTAAAAAGCTCAAAGAGCATATAGTAGGCTACTTTTTGTGCAAGAAAGAAGAGGAAATAATAAAATAAACATGTATCTTATTATTATGAAATAAAAACAAAATTCAGAAATCCACTTCTAGATTTATTCTACCTAAGTTTGAAGTTTGACATTATTTTTTAAGGAAACACAATGCTTTCTGAAAATAAACAACACATGTTCAAAATTCTATATTGCCAAAGAGCCAACATTTGGTTTCTGGTTTAAAATGAGTGGAAGAGGTTGGAGATAAGGACTATAAACAGACCAAAAAAAGGATATATTTTTGATCCTATTCATAAATCTAATGCAAACACAAATAAAATTCTCCTTGCTTAAAGATATATTTTAATTTATGGAAATAGTGATACCCTTGTAAAGAGAAATAAGTGCCTCAGATCTTATCCACTGACTATGACTAATGCAGAGATTATCTGACTAATCTCACTATTAATTTAGACACTGGTCTTATAACTGGTCTAATCTTCAAGTATTAAGAATGCATCTAGTCCTGCATTTATCCATAGACTCTTATGTGACACTGGCAGCTATCCATCCAAGATCCTCTCTACCATCTAACTGAAAAACCATCCATTTTGCTTAAGGGTGACAATGTGCTCGGACAAAAATACTTACTTCCCTATGCTCTCCTGAAGCTGTAGGTGGCCATGTGACAAAGTTAGAGTGATCGATGTACAAACTGAAGATTTCTGTTATAGGAGAGAAGACACCTACCTCCATTCATGCCACACAACACTACTTCCTTTTCCTATTACCTGAAACACTGAAATGAGAGCCACTTAGAAATCGTACATCTATAAGCATGATAATAAAGCCTACACACTAAAGGCGTGTAGGAGAAGAGAAAAAACCAAGACCCAGTGGCATCACTGGGGACCGTCTCATACTGTTCACTCCTGGACTTCTTGGTATCAGAGACAAATAATCTCTGTATGTTTAGGCTAGTGTTTGGGAGGTCTCTATCACTTACAGTAGAACACATTCCTGATTACAATACCACTAAGTTTCAGTAATGGCTAAGGACTTTGAAGTTCCAGAAAGTTCCACACTCATTCTCTACCATTCTACCTGTGTTAATGGCTAAGAAAACACACATTACTCAACAAGAGCACATATGCAGATATGATCCTAGAGACATCTGGATTCTTAGTATGAGAAAAAAAGCTAGACGTTATACTCAAGAAAAAAAAATGGCCCAAAAATAACTCATTAGACAGAGGTTGCACCAGTGCTCTCAAGAAAAAGATTAGCCACTCGTAGAATTTTCTTTGTCCAATATCGAGTGTCATTACATACTCCAAGAATAAAATATGTTTCTTAATTATGACATCAAAGGAAAAAAAGGAGACATAAGAGAACAGTGCAAAATCAAGGGCAGAATTCAGACAACTACAGCAAACTGTTCCTCCCTGGCTGAATTCACCCAGGGCTCTGGCCCACCTCCTGTCATCTCACTTCTGAAGTCTCTGCCAACCCTTATTCTGATTTTAGCTATTTTTGCTCCTAGAAATCCTTTCTATCTCTACATTTCAAGCTCCTACTCTTGACCCTGCTTTGCTTACTGAGTCCTCAACTTTGGAATCTTCTTTCCCTTTATATTCAGTTTTCTGGGTCTTAGTTCATAATAGTTTCTCTGCCCTCACTCTCAGAAGCCAGCTCAGATTTTGCATTGATTTCTTGGCATTGATTTCTAGATTTTGCTTCAGGTGCCGCCTCCCCATTGTGCTCTTCAGCCTCTGAGTTTCCCACTTCTGTTTATATACAATCCCATAAAGGGAATTAAAAATCTCCTTGCAAGCCCCTAATCCAGCGTTCCTTCACGTACCCACCCACTGGTGAAGCAGCAGGCTTTGAATTTACTTTTTGCTAATTAAAAAAACAAAATCATTGCAAAATTAAGGCAGAGGTGACAGTGTAATTGCAACTATGGGAAGTAGAAAATTGGGGGGGGGGGTCAGGTGACAATATGTATCCCCACTGCTCAGAATTAAGCTTTTATTTTTTTACTGGATTTTGAACGGCAGATTTAGAGTCTCACAGAAGCTCTTGTATAATTATTTCATCTTCAAGTAATTTTTTGAAAATTTTATAAAATGTTATGGTAACTCAGAGGCCTCTCTCTATTCATTCACTGCTAAATTAATCAAAAGGGCAAGCAGTCAAAAATTTGGTGTCTCCCACTCAGAACTAAGCTTTTATTTTTTTACTGGATTTTGAAAGGCAGATTTAGAGTCTCACAGAAGCTCTTGTATAACTATTTCATCTTCAAGTAATTTTTTGAAAATTTTATAAAATGTTATGGTAACTCAGAGGCCTCCCTCTATTCATTCACTGCTAAATTAATCAAAAGGGCAAGCAGTCAAAAATTTGGTGTCTCCCAATTAGTTTCTTACATCCTACCAAAGGTAAGGGCCTGACACCTTGCAATAACTTCTGGAGCAGTAGCAATATTTATACTGGATTATGCTTTCTTGCAAGAGTAGTTTTTTAAAAGACACCAAGAAGAAAGAATCTGCATCATTTAAGAGTCCCCTGTGTAGAGAATCTGTCCTAGCTTATGCTGATTTGAAAGGGTATTTGAGAAAGAATGGGAAAATGAGCCCAGGAGATCAATACCTCAAACAATTAACCTATAAACAAATAAATAACATAGTATATGGGCTACTTAATGTCACATCTCTATAGACAGACAACAATAAGCTTGTAGACGAGGTTGACATGATGGCTGTAACTAGAATAGTGGCACACTTTGCCAGATTCAGAAACAAAAGCACATAAACTCTCTTTCACTGTTCCACACTGTAAAGGATGCTCTCTGCTTTTCCCACTCATTAATCTGCTCATCTTGATTTTCATCAATACTTTGGACATTTACATTTTCTCTCAAAGAAATGACTGGTAATAGCTGTGCAAAAGAAAAGACAGAGGCAAACTAAATCATGGTGAGGCCATCATTCATGTCATCTTTTAGGACTCCTAGAAATATACCCCAAAACAGACACACGTTGAGAAGCTATGGTTTGCCTAGTGTCATAAAGGTGCCCTTGGGTCTGTATGCACACCCACAGTTTATCAATCTGATGATAAATCAATGGTTAACAATTTCAACTGTATATTAGAATTATCTGGGAGGTCTTTAAAAAATACTTCTTGTCACCCTTCCAAATCAATTGAAATAAAATCTCTAGGAGTTAAGTTCTGACACCTAGAGTTTTTTTAATACTGTCCAGAGGATCCCGAGGCCCAGGAATAATTGTAACCAACTACTTCTTTAAGTGT
Source organism: Pteropus alecto (assembly GCF_000325575.1). NCBI lineage: Eukaryota > Metazoa > Chordata > Mammalia > Chiroptera > Pteropodidae > Pteropus > Pteropus alecto. The sequence goes on from NW_006434835.1 coordinate 22,574,564, forward strand.
TTTGAGTTTCATGAAAGTTAGGAGTCATATCAATCAAGAATTAAGGCATTTATATACAATTTGAAGTCTTACACAATTGTCTTAAAGAGAAGAAATACAATAGGTGAAATGGTGTCCTCTATCTTGCTTTTGATTTTTCTCCATTTCTTAAATATTTTGCTTTTGTATAGGTAGGTGGTAAGAATTTACAAGTTTCCAACATAGAACAGCTCTTTAGAAGAGAATGACAATGCTTTTTTAAATAACAAAGACTAGATTAATTAGTAAAGGGAAATATGAAGAAATTTACAAAGGAGACATTTCACACAAATAACTGTCTGTTCTTTGAAAGAAAGAAAAGGTATAGCATATTCTTTATCCACTAGTTTCTCCTCTGGGGTAAAACAGAGGTAAGTGCTTTGACAATAGTTATGTGAATAGGATAAAATAATGGAGACAATGCCAGCTGCCACTGAGATCGAATCCATGGGAAAGAAAAATACTAGTAGGTGTGAGGAAAAAAAAGAAAGGCATTAAATATTAAAAGCCAGACAATAAATGCAGGAGAGATTTTTACATCTGAAAAGACTTTTGAACTACAGGTAGTGTGAGCAATGGAAGGTGCATCTAGGGAAAGTAGGCATGAAAAAGAGCAAACTAAAAGTGAAATGAAGGGGGGTGAAATATGAAAGAGCAGAATAAAAATTACCTCATTCATTTTTATCATTTTAATGAACATAAGCCAAAGAGTAAGGTCACAGACAAAAATTTTGTTTATCTCTGTCCTTTCATCAGTTCCCAAGTCAACAAATATTTGGGCAGAGAATGAGAAAATCTTTAAAGTAAAAATTAGAAGTGGGAAGAAAGATAAATGCGTATGTCGTTGTCAACATTTTTAACCTTTGTTTCCAGATTATTTTGAAATATTTGCTTCTGGTATCTTGTATCCCAAGCTGTATTTTGATTCAGTAGTTCAATGAAACTAAATTTTTGCCCAGATTTACCCTCAGTTTCTTCAGTTCCACATGGCAAAGGAAAAATTTGAAGTAGCCTGAAGGAAGGAAGGCTACTCCAAATGTTGTTGCTTCACAGGTTGCTTTAATGAAAAGAAAAAAGAGACTTGAGTGGGATCATCATTAATCTGCCAATACCAAAATAGAGTGCCACTTTAGATGACATAAAACTGTATTGTGAGAAATGCTCATTTCATCATTCTGTTGGCTATTCTTCTCCTTCTTCATTCCTCTCCATCCTCACTTTGTAGAAAATGTTCTAGGTATTTTTGTTCTGATCCATTTATTTTTCTTTTGGAGGGTGTGGTTGCTGTTGGCAATTGTCTACATGTTTGTCATTTATTATTTCCAGTTGGGGAACTGTATTCCTAGATCATTGCCCCCATAGAGCAAAAGTAATCGTTTTAACAGTCAATATTAAGGGTGTAAGTCCTGTTTCAAACGTATTCTATGTGACTTCACTTGAAGGCAGTGGTAAAATTGATTATTAATACCTGAAATCTTTGCTAAGATTTTTTTTGAGAGTATTTACAAAACCAATACACTAATGATTAAAGAATATATTTCTATTTTCCTATAAATAAAACATTAATCTAAAACTATCTTTGATAGGTTAAAAAAATTTGACCAGGTAAATCTGAAGATCTTATTGGCTTCAATTAAGCAATTCATGAATCAGGCAGCATCCCTTCTAGCAACTAGAAGAGTGCTCCTAGGTACGCAAAATAGAAGGTTTTACAGGAAGAAGAGTGGAGTAAGGGAGCTATTAACAACAGAAAATAAAGAGTTATTTTGGGTCAGGATACCTGTTCTTTGGGGAAAGAAAAGGGAATGAGTTTTAATCATACTGATTGTCTCTTCTTTTTATGGGAGATAGAGAAGGCCCATGTGACAGATTACCTTAGTGGTGCTTGATCAGAAAATTCTAGACTGATTAAGATTATTTTTCTGGGAGAGGTTGAAGGTACAATTAGATCAGGTATTAAATCTAGGTTTGGTATCATGAGCTTATAGTATGAGTGATGTCATTCGGGACCTGTGTTTTCTTCTTTTACAGATATTAGCTAGTGATTAATAAAGTAAATAATCCAAAATTTCCTGTATAAGTGCTTCAGATTTCACTTTGATCAGTAACCTTTGAAATTTTAGTTTTCCCCAAAATAGCTGGTGGCTACCAGGGGAAAAATAAGTAACTCACAAGTACAAAAACTGTGAAAGCTTATACACTCAAAATAGTGCTACTGAATAAAGCTCTCTGTGCATTTAAACAATGGATACTTAATAAAATGTCTACTACATAATAGATATTTTTTAGATTCCAGAAACTGAATTTGATTTTCTTTTAGTAAACTCATAGACAAGTACAGAAACAAAATGTTTACCCGTGATTATAATAATATACCTATGGTCTTCAACATGTGGTCCCCAACCAGCAACATTAGTTCATATGGGAATCTGTCAGAAATGTAAATTCTTGGACCCCACCCCAAACCTACTCAGACAGCAATCTGATGGTAGAACCCACTAATCTGTGGTTTAACAATCCCTCCAGATTGATTCTAATGAATGCCAAATTTGAGAATCACTGTATTTATCCAAGGGCTATGAGGCAATCACCATACTATGGATAACTATTGAAGTGCTCTTAACTCCCTGAAAACTAGTTCAGAAAGAATGACCTTATAGAGGCAATTATTCAGATTTGAAAAATAAGGCAGGTAAGATGGGGAGGAGGTTCCAGGCACAAGCAATGACATAAATAAAGACCTGTAGAAAATTATTTTGAATATCAGTTTTAAATGTTTGTTGTATACTGTTTAAATAAGGTCTTTTTAATTACATCTGTGAATAAATTGGTTTTGTAACTCCAAAGCCTAAAACAATTTGTTCTAGGTTTGTGGTAGTTACTAAATGACTAAGAGATGATCCTATATGGCAGAAGGCCAAAGCCCAGGTAAGCTTCCTCTACGTAAGTTTTGCTCACTGGACAGTTTATCTGGGGCTGAGAAAACTTCTAACTCATTAAAAGATTAGCATGAGCCTGACATGCCACTGACATGCAGGCACTATACCTCTGCTATTTCCATACTTTGGCTTTTGTCTTTGGAAAAAACGATTGATAGTAAAGGACCTCAGCATATAAATTATTATGCCATACTAAGTGGGCAAGTGCTAAAAGCACTATTCAGCCAAAGCCAAGCCTGTTGCCAAATATCCGCTCAAGCTATTTGGATTCAAGAATAAACCTTGAATTTAACAACAAAAAATATTATTATAATTTTATTATTAACAGTTTAGGAGTCAAATTTTTGAAACTTGATATGGTACAGGAAAGATCATTTCTTAGCCTTGTCAACTACTAAAATGCTCCTATGATCACTGTACTGCAAATTTATGATATACTAATTGATACTTAATTACAACTGAGATAAGTGGAGGAACAATAAATTTCTTGAATATCTTGTTTTTCTCTGGCACTTTCTTCTTTTCTTCAATACTCTACATATTCTTAACTATTCTGGATGAAAGAGGGTTTATTATAGATGTTATTGCACAAGATTTCGAAGATTTTTTTCTTCATAAAATATTGAGATGGCAAAGTCAATATGCTGCTTTAATTCAATCTCAGATGACATGGAGAATAATCAAATATAACTTTTCTTGAAAGACTCAGGACTAATATATGTGGCTACAAGCTACAAGAGAGCATAAGTTTGTTTTGTTCACTGATATTTCTAAGTATGTAAAAAGTGCGAAGCACATAATAGGAAATCAAGATACATCGATGGAATAAATGAATAATTAAATGAAATGAAATTTAAATGTATTTTAAATAACTATGGACTGAAAACAAATCCTGGCTTATTTTATTTAATGTCATAAGTACAAGTATACTGAATGATTCCATAAGTACTCAAACTGTGGTTTACAGCCATGAAAACTCAGAAAGAGAAGAGAATGAGGATGAACCTCATTAAATTAAATGTACCCTAGAGCCTCAATAATTAAAGTGGTGGGATAGGAGATAATGTGGACTGACCAATAAAACAGAATAGAAAGTCTAAGCATAGACCCAAATACATGTGGGAATTTGATGTACGATAAAGGTAGAATCTCGAATAAAAGTAAAAGTGGACTTTTTAATAAATAAAGTTGGAACTTGGGGGTAGCCATCCTGAAAAAGATCAAACTTTGTTCACCAAAGACCAGGCCAAACTCTAATGGATCAAAAATGTACTAGAAGAAAATTTATAAAATCCATTTATCATCTTAGAATGCAGAAGACATTTGTAACTGACTTGTAACCTACAAGCTCTAAAATAAAATATAAATTTAAATGCATGGTTGCATTAAAAAAAAAAAAAAAAAGCTACTACGTGGCAAAAAAAGTCCAAGCTAGAAGGTAAATAACAAAAAATACATATTTGCAACTCATATCACAGAGTCCATCTCCTTAATATATAAAAAGCTTCTAAAAATCTAGAAGAAAGGCATAAAAAACAATAGAAAAATGGGGAAAGGATATAATTAGGAGGTTTACAGGGGAAAAAATACAAATAGTCCTTAAACATATACAAATGTGCTCAGCCTCAACCATAAGAGATGCCATTTTTCATCTATCATATTGGCAAAAACCCAAAATTTGATGACACAGTGTATTGACAAGGGCTTAGAATAATAGGTACTCATGTATCTTGGCCAGAAGAAATACAAAATAGCACAGTCCCGAGGAAGGGAAATTTGAGAGTGTATATAAAATTTTACCAGGCAGTCTCACTTCTGGGAATTTATCCTATAGATATACTTGAATTCATGTGAAATGTATAAAGGTCATAGCATTATCTAATTTTGAAAGTTAGGAAAAATTCCAAGTGTCCACCAAAAATAAATGGTTTAAATAAACTATGATGAAACACTGTTCAACCATAAATAATAAGGAAACTCTATACTAATGTAGAAAAACCTCTAAGTTACACTGCTCAGTAAAGAAAGTATGAAAAAGTGTCTACCAAATACTCTCCTTTGAGTAAGAAATTAGGGAAAACAAGTATGTATTTGCATTTGCTAATATCTGCAATAAGGAATACTGAAAGTATGTGCAAAAGATACAATGGTAGGGGAATGGGCTAAACAGGAACAGGAGTAAAGTGACTTCACAAATTATACCTTAAAATGCAGTTTTTTAAATTCAAATCATAGAAGTATTTTATGTCAACATTCAAAACAATATAAAGAAGTTGTGACAATCTAAGATATATTATTTTGCTTTGTATTATTTTAAAGTTTCTAAAGATCTTTGGCTCAAAATGGCTGTAGTGTTTTCCTAAAATTATAATGCTTATACATTCTCTTTAATATTTGTCTTAGTCATGATTTTGTCAATTTTAAAACAAAAGTCCTTGTATAATCATTAAGATTATAGTGTTTACTCTTCTAAAGGTTATAAATTACCCATGATCAGCCACTCAGTCCTTAGCTTACATGACTTAACAAGAGCATTTGACAGAGTTGATCTCTCCTTCCACCTTGAAATATTTTCTTCACTTGGCTTCCAGAATACACTCCCTTTTTCTTACTTTTCGTTGGTCATGGCCTTCACTAGTTCCACCTCTCCTGCACCAGTCTCACGGTTTTAAATACCTACATATGCCAATGGCTCCCAAATATAAAACTGCAGCTTAGACCTTGCTTCTGAACTTGAGATTTATATTCTAACTGTCTAGTTAAAGTCTCTATTTGGACATCTGACATCTCAAATTTCAGATATTTTTCTTCCCAAACTGACCCACCCACAGCCTTCCGTATTTTAATGAATGGGGAACTACCTAAATCCCGTATCTACATTTAGGAAATTTGGATGGCTTCACTCTCAACCTCATTTACTTGTCACCACCTTTGCTATGACACTCAGTTCAAGCCACCACCACCTCTAACCTGAATGACTGCAATTGGCTCTGAAGGAGATTTCATCCTTTAATCTTTTAACACAGCTCCATTTACCGCCTAAGTCAAATTGTGTCCCTCCTCTGCTCAAAGTCTCCAACAGTTCTCCATCTCACTCAGAAGGAAAAATCTTTTGATTGTTCTGCAGGGCCCCGTATGATCTGACTTTCCATTATTTATCTGACTTCATCTCCTATTACTCTTCTCTCATTCCTCAGTACAACTACTCTGACCTTACACACTACAGATATCTCTGCTTGGCAAACTCCCTCTTCTCCTTTAAACCTTTGCACAGATGTCACCTTCTCAATGAAATCAACCCTAATGACCTTACTTAAAACTGGAGCCTGATCTTCATCTCAGTGTTCCAAACAACCTTTGGCCTTGTTCATTTTTTTCCATACCACTTAGTGTCTTCCAAATCATTTCCTTGTTTATATGTATTGCAGATTCTCTATCTACCTTCTGTAATGTAAGCTCTGTGAGGGAAAGAATTTTGTCTGCAAGCATCTGAAGCATTACCTGCCACATGGTAAGTGCTCAATACAATATTTGTTAATAAATATATGAATTTAGGTTAAGAATAGAACAGAAAGGTATTCTGCCTGGAGAGAAAAGGGTGAATTATCAAATAGGTGAAGTCATTATTTGTTTCAAATGTAATTAACCTACTAAACTAATATTGAAGGGGCAAGACTAGGAAAAAATTTAAATTTAATTTGAAAATAGTCTTTTAACAGAAAAATGGATAACTATTTTCAGCAGACTTCTATTGGTAAATATTTAGATTACTTGTAGCTTAACAATGTTTCTATTTCCAACTTTATTCATATGTCTTTGCCTGTATGTACAATCATGTCTCTAGAATGAATTACTGGTAATGGATTCACTGTGTCAAAAAGTAAATTTATCGTAAAATTTGAAAGATATTACTAAATTGCCTTTGATGAGTGTATATCCATTTATTCTCACATTATCAGGATTGTATAGTATGAATTTTCTATAATATCATCTTTATTATTGCAATGAAAGAAATACATGCACAGAGAAAACATGTCATTTTAATTATTGGTACTTACATAAAATATTTCAATAAAGTATAAATAAAATGACCAAAAAGAAAGTGAATGTTGAATGATGACTGAAGACTGAATAAATGAGTGGCTAGATAGATTAATGAAGGAATGGATGAATGCATTGTATGGATGGATTGGATGGATGGATGGATGGACGGACGGACGAATGGATGGATGGATATTGAGTGAATGCATTTAAATATTCCTGGCAAGAGATGTTAAATATGTGAGAGCAGCAAATAGGAAAACAAGGTTACCTAGTTCTATTAAATGATCAAGACAACAACAGAAAAGTAATTCAGCTTTGATATAAAAAAAAAAAGCTCATCAAGGGAAACAAATGGAAATTATGTTTTGTTTCTCTTCTAATTAATTTCAAGAAAATAAAATGAATTAGAATGTATGAAGCATCAACAAAGCTTCCCTTCTCACAAAACAAAATGCTCATGGCTGCTTGAATAAAACAAGCATCTGTACGAAGCTGACTAGGAATAGATGGTGAAGTTTCTGAAATTAAATTGTAAGCTATGTTCTAACCTCCCATCTCCCAGCAAAGTCATTGCTTTGGCATTGAAGAGTAACTTGGAGAATTTGGACATAAAAACCAATGTCTAACCTTGAGTATAGTGATGTCCATAGACATCAAGGAAGAAGTTTCAAGTCCATAAGTCATTCTAGAACACAGCAGACACTATAACACTAGCTAGTCACCTCCACCAGCACATCTCAGATTTCTTCTCCTTCACAGAAAATCTGGCCCAAGGCCTACTGGGAACTATCTTCCTAAGGATATATGATGATCTAAAATTCTCTTTGTTACTATTATCTCTGTAAGAGATCCAATTCTTTATTTTTTATTCAATGTCAATGCTCTGAGGTTACTAAGAGGGGCTTTCTTGAGTACCCTGAATAATATATATCTTCAGAGAATTATGAAAGAATATTTTTTGTGCATTTACTGGAAAATTTTCATGGAACTATGCCTGGCTGACAAAGCAGGTAGGAATGAAAAGAGCATGAAGTGAGAGAGACCTGAGTTTGAATATTGATTGACTCTGCTAATTCTAGCTAAATGAACTTAGCATCCCTAAATCTCTGATTCTGCACCTTTAAATGGAGACAATTATACTTACACTGATGGATTGTTAATAAAGCTAATCTTTAGGAGCACCAACTATCACACATTATAGCCATTGGTTTTAAACATTGGTCTTCAAGATAAAAAATAAAGAGAAAGGCAGGTAGGCCTGTGTAATCTGCTATTATATATTGATTATTGATTTGGGGAGTTGAATAATTTTTTATTTTTTTATTCCAAGAAATTAACGGTCAAGAATGCAAAGTATTTATATCAGTTTTTGCATATGCAGAGAGCATTTAGGTGTTCTTAAACTGATGAAGAAGGGTAAGGCATCTTCTAAATTGGTGAAGCATCTGTTAAAGCAGCTGGTTCTTCATTAAAAATAAAAATGTACCACTTTTCCTTGGCAATGCTCATAAATGGGAACAGGTGATGATCCTGGATGAGATTATAATTATAAATGAACCTATTGAAATTCATTGGTCTTTTTATAGAGGCATCAAAATCAAAATATGAGAGAAGTAAAATAAATAAATAAATAAATAAATAAGAGGTCATGGAGCCCCTGAAATATACTGGAGACCACAGAAGAACACTCATGCCTCAATCAACTTAGACCCCTAAATGAGGGCTTAACAGTTACTATTCCCAGTTACTAGTAATAGAGCAACTTCTAAGACATAAAATTCTAATCAAAATCACATATAAAAAATGGCAACATTGCCTAGAAAAAGGGTTGAACAATCCATCTTTAATATGTGGGAACCAATAAAGGGTTGAACAATCCACCTTTAATATGTGGGAACCAAGCAATAATTTTGGACATTTTATCCTCATACATTGCTGAGGTAGGAGAGTAGGATTATACTCATTTGACAGCTAAAGAAACAGAGATTAATTGACTTGTAACTATACTAAGTATTTTGATCCAAACGCTTATATTTGGTCAAAAACTCTAGATTTTCACTTTCAGCTTCTTTTTAGTCAATGCCTTTTTATTAGAAAGATGCATTAGAAAAAAGAAAATAAATTAGGTCACCTAAATTTGGCAAACAACTGGGAGATGGTTTTCTGTTTGCTCCTTATTCCTCACCTTACCCAAGTGACCAATGCGCAACACTTTTCCTAAGCACCTCACTCTCTCAGAGCAGATTTCCATCATAAGCATGGAACTCACAAATCCCAAAGCCCCAGAGGGTAAAGCAAGACCAAGAAAGTGACAACACTCCCATTGTGAACCTGATTCAACAGAGTTGCTTTTAGAATTTAGGAGTGAGACAGCCTCAACTGTTATGAGCTGCAGTGATGATGCATAATTAGACTGTGATTTAACACAGAGCTAAAAAAGAAATGACAGCAATCATGGGGGGAAGGAATAAAATGCCAAGGAAAGCAGTTAAATGTGCTTTTTTTGTGTGATGTGTATCTGTTAGTAATCTGTCAGACTGTAACAATAGAGGTAATTTCACAAATAACAGAGGTTCATGAATTCACAGTAGCACTCACTGGTATTTAAGACTGAGCAAAACGAATAGTATTTGGCTTATCAACTTAAAGAAATGGTTATAAAGGTTAGGTCTAGCCTACACATTACCGAGTGAAATGCAGAACTGATCATTAATCAGGAAAATTCAAAGCTTTACTAATCTGACTTCTGATGACTTCCATGGTAGGCAATTGCTTTGGGAAAGATTTCACACAAAAAAAAAATGAGTGATAATGGTGTTTCATAAGTAGGACAGAAAACCTATTCCCCATCACCTTGGGAAAGTCCTGGCTGTTGCATTCCTCTCCAGTTTTACATGTTCCCTGCCCCCCAACAGGAAGTCAAAGTTTTTAGCCATGGAAAGCCACACACATTACCTCCCATGAGCTTATATTTTCTACACCTGTGCACATGTGATACCTCGCCACTGAAATATCCTTTCTCTTCATTTCACTTAGATAGCAATTCATCCCTTAATGTGAAATTCAAATGATACTTCCCCCAAGATACTCCCCTGACTCATCTCCTCAACCCCTGGAACGCTTAAACATTGCTGCTCTGTACTTCCGGTCTGCCCTAGCGCATTAATCATTCCATATTTTAATAGCTGGTTTGCATATCTTTCTTTCACACTAACTGGGAGTTCCACAAGGGCAATAATTGCGTTCCTTTGCTATTCCCTCATTCCTTGAAACATAATAAATGTTAAACAAATGTTGATGAATGCACAAGTTAATGAATGGCAGAAGTAAAGTATGAACAGCGTGAAAAATATGCATTGACTCGACACTCCTCTCCTCTCACCATTATCATTCTTTTCTCAGTATGTATGAAAGGCACAAAATAAGAGATTCTGTACATTTCTCCTTATTCTAAACATTGCTTCTAACTCAAGGGATAATTCCAAAAACCAATTTAGGAGAATACTGACTCAAAATATCCCTACAACTACAGTGAATGAAAAATAGGAAAGTGATAGAGACATATGGAAGAAAGCTAATCTTACTTAAGCCTGTCATTGAAAAAGATTTAGGTTATATTTCATGATAAAATGAGTATATCAAAGTAATCCTAGCTGGTGATTTTCCTTTATTCGTTATTCAGCTGTTATTACAATCTATCATACATGTCTAATTAGGAGTTGTTATAATTTAGGGAAAAAATCTCAAAGGGCTTAAAACACATAAAAATGTGAGCTTTCTACTGGTCTAAGTTCCTAAACCACAAGACATGTTTTTAATACCTCAGGAACTTCTTGGATGAATCTGAGACTGGCCTTCCTATCGGAAAGGCAAGGAGAGAATGAAGGAAGTGGCAGACCCTCCGATTGGTAGGTACTAGGTTTAACAAGAAAGGGAACGTACTTACAAGGCTTGTCTCTAGCATCACAAGACAAGTAGATCCCCACACCCACCTGCCAGAATCTTAAGAGTTTATATAGCGATCTTAACTAGGTTCAGTCACGTATACCATCCGGATGGTCTCAACAACACATTGCTCTCAAGGCTACATCCTTGAAAATGGCTCCCACTGTGGGAACAATAGGCAGATCATAGGTTTCAAGGACAGGAGAGTAGGTAAGGAGCCTTCGATTTCCTACACTCAGCTCAAAGGTGAGACGGCAGTTATGTCTTCCAATACTCTTTAATTTCAATATTCCTGTCTATCAAAAACACCTTGATTTTCTCAAAGAAACATATGCAATGGAAACAAGTACAATTTAAAACCAGAGTAAAAAGGCAAGGAGAGCCTGAAGGAAGTAATCTTCCCAACCTTTTAAAAAATCATAGTGTGTTTACTTGAAGAGAAAAGGATATCTTATTGTGTCACTGCTGTAGGAAGTACAACTTACGATTTATAAATATGGGCATGTAAAGAGAAAGATACAAGCACACACTGATGCAAAATGATTATACATATAGAAAGCTTTTACAATTATTGCCTATAACCTTTCAGCATAGGATAATTGGCTTTTCCTCTTTGCCTAAGACATCTATATTCAAGCAATTGTGTTCCAATTTTTTTCCCTCTTAGTCATAACCAATTTATCTTTTCATTTTCCTTCTTAATCTTTACATGCATTTAACCTCAGTGGAATGATGGAAAGATTAACAAGTGAATGAGTATGAAATTTTTAAAAAATCACTTAACATTTTCTGAAGTAAAATGAGTAAGATTTTAGAGAATGGGGTGAGGGAGGGAACAGAATACTATAACAAGGAGCTGGAACACCGGGGGTTGCTCATACACAACTGGAAGTATATAAAATTCATATTCTTATAGAATAAATTGATAATTTCTTGGTATGACAAGATGACACTATAACACATTTACTATATCCAAATTTCTTTCTTTCTATTTATTTATTTATTTATTTATTGGCAGTTTTACAAGAATGGAGGACTACATGAAGTAAATCATAATGTAGGAAAATAAAATGTCTTATGTGCCTGGAATAACTCATCCTAGACTTGGGTACATAAAATGAGTACTTTATAGTACTTTATAATGCTCAGCTCAAATACTAGGGCAAGTACTTCATTAGTACTTTATAGTACTTTATAGTACTAAGGAAAGTACTATGGGTGCTTGTGTTCTAACCAAAACAAGATCAGGCAAATATTACCAAAGCAGTGTTGACCTGTGGAGAGTGACTTGTTTTTTCTACTTTTCTCAACAAGCATATTGTGGACACCAGCTGTAGAATATACCCACAATCCCCTAATTATCTCCATTCTACTTTGTTCACATGGTTCCCACAGTAGCTGCTATGCCTTTAATGGCCCCACCCATCAGACCATGTTAATTAGCTCAGGAATAGCCACCTGAGCAAGTTGGACCAATGAGTGCATTCCCTGGATATTCGGACTTGGACCAGAGAGAGAGCCAAGGCACTCTCTCTTCAAGAGAGAAAAATTGTCAGCACCGTGTTTTCATCCAGGTGGGAAAAGCTATCAATGAAAAGAGAGATTAATATATGTGAAATATACAAAAAGGGATATTTTTTTAGATGTTCATTCACTAAAAGAGAAAAACTACAAGATAAGACTTGTCTATGTAGGTCGCTACCTTTCAGATCTAAAGACGCCCCTGCTTATATGATCAAAGACCCAGAAGTGGCCTCTTTCAGCATCATTCCATTCCTCATTCCATAGCACCTGCAGTAGTACTAGTTAGGAACCTGGAAGTTTCTCAAACCTCTTTTTTCCTCATTTCCTGTATCCAATCTAATTTCAAGCCCAGTTGATCATAAGTCACAGCGATCTCTGGAATCAAATTCCATGTTGATTGCTACCACTCTAATTCAAGCTACAGTCTATTGCTCCTTGACTTTGACAATAACCTCCCAACCATCCTCCCACACTCGTTTTATTCACCATATGCAGCCAGAGTGAGCTTTTCAAAATATGCGTCTGAAACCAGGGACATTCTGCTCCACCTTATCACCATGTCTAAAACTCTTCAGTGGTATCTCGTTCCAATCTAGGTAAAAACAAAAATCCTAAATGTGACCTACAAAAAGGCTAATTTACTGGTCGATATCTACCTATTAGCATTGCCTTGCATACCAACACCGCACTGCCCAAATCTACAGATACTAGAGACTCAAGCCTTTATATCAATCAACTTTTTCATATGAGGTGGCTAAGGTTTTTGAGCCTTTCTAGTTACCTTTGCTTGAAGGACTTGTTTAGCCTGACCAGCACCACTAACTATAAAAGATATTCCACCAGTTCTGGTAACTAATGGACCTGTGCTCTTCTGTGGGTACCATCTCCAAAGCATAGAAAATATTATATAATTTCTGCTTGACAGCTACTCTGCTGTTTAAATGCAATTCTAAATATAGTATTTTTAAAAGTGTTATTAGTACTAGTGATTTCTTAAGAAAAAAAAAAACTTTTATAAAACCTCTAGAAGACATTGCAAATTGAGCAAAACAGAATTTTTTCCAAAGAGACAATAGAATAAATTCTGAAAAATATCTACATTCATTCAGAAGTGATGCTTATTTAAAATGCAAACTCTTGATTCTCATCCTATACCCATTAATCAGAATATCTTTGGGAGCACCCCCCAAAACTCTGCATTTTAATAAGTACTGCAGGTGATATTTTCCACATGAAAAGAGAGAGAGTCCAGTGAGAGAAGGGTTCCCAGGATCAGGCCTTCAGGTATATCATTTAGAGGCCATGTAAAGAAGATGGAAAGGACTAAGGAGATTATGAAGAAGAGATCAGAAATGCAGGAGATAAACCACAATAGAGCTATCATGGAAATCAAGAAAGCAAGATTTACAAGGAAGGAGAAGTCAACTCAGTTGAATGGCAATGTGTGGTCTTGTAAGAGCAGGACTGAAAAGAGTTCATTTGATTGGGCATCATAGAAATATTAAATGATTTATTGTTACCAGTTTCAGTCAAGACTGGGGCTGGAAGTCATAGAGCTGAGCAAAACACTGAATAAAAAGAAAAGCTGGGAACAACCTAGTATCCACCAAAGGGTGAAAGGTTTATAAATAAATTTACATTGTGGAAGGTTATATAGAATAAACTGAACAAGTTACAGTTACATGCTGCAATATGGAGAAATCTTAATAATATAAAAACTCAGTAAAAAACTGAGACCCAGAAAGAAGGCTTTGAAAACACACAGTCTTTGCGTGATTTCAAAAATAATGAATATTAAACATTGTATATTTGAGACCTGCATAATTACTAGGGAAAATAATTTTTCAAGGTAAAGAAAACAAAAATTCCAAAACTTTGTCACTTTGATGAGTGAAGAAAGCAGAGGAATGTTATAAATAAAGAGCACATACAGAGATTTGAATATGTCAGTGTTGTAGTTCGCATGTGTGTATATTATTTCTATTGCATATGTTCATTATATCATTTAAAATAAATACATGGGTTCCATTTCTCTCAGGAATGTGGCGCTCCATGGACTCATTCCTCCTCAACTCCCAGAGAAACTGGTGAAAAATTATGTAAAAAGAACAACCTTTTAAAGTCTCTGGAAATGGTCCTAAAACATACAGCAAATAAAGAAACATTAATTACAAATATAAGGGGTTAATATCCAAAATATATAAGGAATTCATATAACTCAACATCAAGAATTAAAATAATACCCTAATTTAAAAATAAACAAAAGACTTGAATAGACATCTCTTCAAAGAAGATATACAAGTGGCCAACAGGTATATGAAAAGATGCCAACCTTCAGGGATATGCAAATCAAAACCACAATAAGGTATCATTTCACACCTGTTGGAATAGCTATTATCAAAAGAACAAAAGGCAAAGGGCATTAGTCAGTATGTTGAGAAATTGAAACTCTTGTACATTGCAGTGGGAATGTAAATTGATGCAGCCACCATGGAAAAGAATATGGAGAGTCCTCAAAAAAAATAAATAAAAATAAAAATAGAACTATCATGTGAGCCTGATATCCCACTTCCGAATATAGAAAAAATAAAATAAAATTAGGCTCTCAAAGAGATATCTGTACCCCCATGTTTATTGCAGCATTATTCACAATAGCCAAGATATGGAAACAACCTACATGTCCATCGATGAGTAAATGAAGGGGAAAATGTGGTATATTCATACAATGGAATATTATTCAGCCTTAAAAAAGAAGGAAATCCTGCCATATGGAACAACATGGATGAAACTGAAGGACATTATGCCAAGTAAAATAAGCCATAATTTGAGACAACAAAAACAGAAAAGGGAGGTAGTAAAGATCTGAATCTGCAAAGGGGAATGGAGATAAGGCAAATGCAGTAGAAAAAGGAAATATGTATGTATGTGTGTGTGTGTGTGTGTGTGTGTGTGTGTATACACACACATATATATATATATATATATATAACTTTCCTTTACATAAACTTAATGGTAACCACACACTAAAAATCCCGAACTGAGATGCATAACATAAAACAAGAGGGAACAGAGGGGAAAAATCCACAAGACACCACTAAATTAAAATAACAGGCAGAAACACAAGGACAAAGAAACAATGGAGACACTGAGATACCAGAAAACAAAAGATAAAATAGCTATAGGGAAACTTTATATTTAAATAATCGCTCTAAATGTAAATGTATTGAACTCACCAAAAAAAAGGCACAGAGTAGCCGACCGAATCAAAAAACAAGATCCTACTATATGCTGCCTTCAAGAGACACATCTCAGCTACAAGGACAAATATAAATTCAAAGAGGAAGGATGGAAAAGATACTCCAAGCAAATGGCATCCAGAGAAAAGCGGTGTAGCCACACTCATATCTAATGAAAGAGACTTCAAGATATAAAAAGTAAGAAGAGACAAGGATGGACACTTCATAATGATAAAGAAGACAATACCTCAAGACATAATGCATATTAATATATATGCTCCCAATCAGGGAGCACAAAAATATACAAAGCAACTATTAACAGAACTAAAGGGAGAAACTGACAAAAACACAATTATAGTAGGGGACCTAAATACTCCACTGTCAGCTATGAATAGATTATGAAAACAGAAAATTAAGAAGACAATATCAACCTTAAATGACACGATAGACTAATTGGACATAACCGACATTTACAGAGCATTTCATCCCAAAACATCAGATTATACATTCTGATTATACATCCCAAAACATCAAATTACACACTCTAGTGCATATGCAACATTCTCAAGGATAGACCATATGTTGGGACACAAAACTAGCCTCAACAAATTTAAGAAGATTGAAATCATATCAAGCATATTCTCTGACATAATGCTTTGAAACTGAAAATCAACTATAAAAAACAAAGTGAAAAAAAAAACACACAAAAACATGGAGATTAAAGAGTATGCTACTAAAGAACAACTGGGTCATAGAAGAAATCAAAGGAGTGATTAAGAGCTACATGGAGACAAATGAGAATGAAGTACAACATATCAAAACTTTTGGGACACAGCGAAAACAGTAACAAGAAAAAAGTTCATATCATTACAGGCCTATCTCAGGAAACAAGAAAGACCTCAAATAAACAACCTAACATTACATGTTAAAAAGTAGAAGAACAAATAAAGTCCAAAGTCAGCAGAATGAAAGAAATGATAAAAATTAGAGCAGAATTAAATGAAATTGATAACAAAAAGGCAATAGAAAAAAAATTACTGCAACAAAGAGCTGGTTCTTTGAGAAGATAAATAAAATTGATAAACCCCTGACTAGACTAAGGAAAAAAGAAAAAAGACACAAATAAACAAAATCAGAAATGAAAGAGAAGTTATGACAGACACCACCAAAATACAAAGATTCATACAAGAATACTATGAAAGATTATATGTCACCAAATTCAATAACCTCGAAGAAATGGACAAGTTCTTAGAAATATACAACCTTCCTAGACCGAATCACAAAGAACTGGAAAATCTAAATAAACTAATCAACAGTATGAAAATTGAAACAATCATCGAAAACCTCCCAAAAAGTAAAACTCTAGGATCAGATGGCTTCACTAGTGAATTCTACCACGCATTCGAAGAAGATTTAATACCCGTTCTTCTCAAACTTTTCCAAAAAATTAAAGAAGAAGCAGTACTTCCAAACTCATTTTATGAAGCCAGCATTACCCTGATACCAAGACCTGGTAAAGATAACACATAAAAAAAGAAATCTATAGATCAATATCTCTTATGAATACAGATGCAAAACTCTTAAACAAAATACTAGCAAATCGAATACAATAACACATTTAAAAAATTATACACCATGATCAAGTGGGCTTCATCCCAGGAGCACAGGGATGGTTTAACACATGCAAATCCATTAAGGTGATACACTACATAAACAAAATAAAGAATAAGAATCTTATGATCATATCAATAGATACAGAAAAAGCATTTGACCGGATACAGCATCTATTTATAATTAAAACATGTAATAAAATGGGTATAGAAGGAAAGTAACTCAACATAATAAAGGCTATATATCGCAAACCCTATCTACCATCATACTTAATGGTGAAAAACTAAAATATGTTCACTCTAAGATCAGGAACAAGACAAGGCTATCCACAGTTGCCACAATTTTTCAGTATCGTGCTGGAAGTCCTAGCTAGAACAATCAGGCAATAGAAAGAAATAAAAGGCATCCAAATAGGGAATTAACAAGTCAAATTATCACTTTTTGCAGACGACATGATTCTCTATAAAGAAAACCCTAAAGACTCCTCAAAAAACTATTAGCTACAATAAACAAATACAGTAAAGTTTCAGGATACAAAATCAAAGTACAAAAATCCATAGCATTCCTATACTCTAACAATAAATTTTCAGAAAAAGAAATGAAAAAACTATTCCTTTGCAATTGCAACAAAAATAATGATATATCTAAGAATAAGTTTAATGAAAACACGTGAAGGACCAAATGATGAACACTATAAGACCTTATTAAAAGAAATTGAAGAAGACACAAAGAAATGGAAAGCTATTCCATGTTCATGGATTGGAAGAATCAACATAGTTAAAATGACCTTATTACCCAAAGCATAATACAGATTTATTGCAATCTCCATCAAAATTCCAATGGCATTTTTTAAAGAAATAGAACAAAAAATCATCAGATTTGTATGGAAGCACAATAAAACCTCAAACAGACAAAGCAATCCTGAGAAAAAAGAACAAGAGTGGAGGTATCACTCTGCTTGATATCAAATTATACTACAAAGCAACAATAATCAAAATAGCATGGCAGAAAAACAGACACACAGACCAAAGAATTGAGGGCCCAGAAATAAACTCCCATATATATGGCAAATAGTTTTCAACAAAGAAGCCAAAAACATAAAATGGAGAAAGGAAATCCTCTTTAATAAATGGTTCTGGGAAAATTGGAAAGCCACATGCAAAAGAATGAAACTAGACGGCTCTCTGTCACCAGACACCAAAATTAACTCAAAATGGATCAAAGACCTAAATATAAAACCTGAACCAACAAATTGCATAGAAGAAAACATACAGACTGAACTCAAGGACCTTGGATTTAGAGAGGATTTTATGAATTTGACCTCAAAGGCAAAGGAAGTAAAAGAAAAATAATTGAATGGGACTATATCAAACTAAAAAGCTTCTACACAGCAAAAACAACCATCAAGACAAAGAAGCAACCACTTAAATGGGAGAAGATATTTGCAAACAATGCCTTCCATAAGGGCCTAATATCCGAAATATACAAAGAAATCATACAACTCAAAAATAAAAAAATAAAAAAAAATCCAGTTAAAAAATGAGCAGAGAACCTGAACAGACACTTCTCCCAAGAACATATACAAATGGCCAAGAGACATGTGAAAAGACGTTCAACCTCACTAGCTGTTAGGGAAATGCAAATCAAAAGCACAATGAGATACCACTTCACACCTGTTAGAATGGCTATTATCAACAACACAAGTGATAACAAGCGTTGGAGAGATTGTGGGGGGAAAGGAATCCTCATACACTGCTGGTGGGAATATAAATTGGTACAGCTGCTATGGAAAACAGTATGGAAGTTCCTCAAAAAATTAAGAATAGAATTACCATATAACCCAGCAATCCCTCTTCTGGGCATTTACCCAAAAAAACTTGAAAACATTTATCTGCAAAGATATCTTCACTCTGATGTTCATAGCAGCATTTTTCACAGTGGCTAAGATATGGAAATAAGTATCCTATGATAGATGATTGGATAAAGAAGATGTGGTAAATATATACAATAGAATATTACTTAGCCATAAGAAAAAATAAAATTCAGCCATTTGCAACAACATGGATGGATCTTGAGATTATCGTGCTAAGCAAAATAAGTCAGAAAAAGTTGAGAACCATATGATTTCACTTGTATGTGGGATATGAAACTATAAGCAATAAACAAACATGACAAACAGAGGCTCATGGACACGGACAGTGGATTAGTACTTTCCAGTGGGAAGGGGAGGAAAAAGGAGGTAGATAGGAGTAGAGGGGTCCATTATATGGTGATGGAAGGAAATTTAACTTTGGGTGGTGAACATGCAATGCAATATACATATAACGTACTATTGAATTGTACGCTTGAAACCTATATGATTTTATTAACCAATGTCACCCCAATAATTTAATTTAAAAAAAGAAAAAGAAGTCAGTTACAGAAGGACAAATACTGCATGATGCCACTTACGTGAAATTTCTAAAAAAAGTCGAATTCATAGGGGCAGAGATTAAAATTGTGGGTTGCCAGGGGTGAGGGAGGAGCATGGAATGGGGAGTAGTTGCTCACCAGATACACAGTTTAAATTACGCAAGATGAATGAATAAATTCTAGAGATCTGCTGTACAACTCAACGCCCACAGTCATAAATAACATATTGCAAATTTAAAGCTTTGTTAAGAAGATAAATTACATATGAATTCTTACTTATTTTATTTATTTTAAAATACAATAAAATAAATTTAAGAGTAAGTTTAAGAATCGGAAAGAAAAATAAAATAAAACTCAACTGAAGCTCCAAGAGCATTTGCTGAATCCAGGGACACTTAGTTTTGATTATTTTTCAAGGCCTCCCAGAGGTGAGGAGAGAGAAGTACATCAAAAGGTGGGGGAGGTCTCTGTGTAAAGAAGACTCATGTAAAAAGAACTATATCCTCAGACCTCAGAACAAGAGTGAAGTAGAAACAAGTCTGAAGAAAAAGAGTGAAGTAGAAGTAAGTCTGTGCTCACTCCCAGCTCCAAAGGACAGCAAGTTAAATCACCTATCTTGAACCTTGGCACTGAGTAGAGAAGAATAAAAAGGAAAATTTTCAACCAAATATCAGCCCTTGTATGGATTCCCTGCTGAAATTCAGTCTTCCTAGGTGATCCAAAAACCCTCCAACCAAGAACTTAAACTCAAGTGACCTAAAACTTGAGGGTATTATAAATATAGATTATAAAATAATTGTGTTTAATATATCTAAGGAAATTTTGTGTTTTGAAAATGTAGGCAGCAAGCAAAACACAAAAGAAATAAACTATGAGATTTCAAAATAAAATTTTAATAAATGAAAAATTCAAAAATTGAAAACAGACTTAATGGGCGAGTTTAATAACATATTTGACATAGCTGGAGGGAGTCCTTGAGTTGGGAGATGGATAATATTACACAAACACTTAGATTATATTTAAATATTTGCCTACTGTTCTAAACACTTTTAAAATATTAACTCATTTAATCCTCAAAACAATCTTATGGAGTAGGCACTACTAATTTCCTCATTTCCAGGTAAGAAAGAATTAGGCACAAATTAAATAAATTGCCTGACTTCACAAAACTAATATTTGAAGGAGCCACATCTCAAACAAGAAAAGATTCCAGATAAACATTTCCTCTATCTTCAAAATTATTACCTTAAATCCTTAGATTGACAACAATTAGTCTGTTAGTCTGTTTTTATATCTCAAACCATATTCTGAAAGAATAGTTTAGGTATAATTATTAATTATTTTTATACTTAGACTAATCAATTAGGTTATTTTTCTAGATAAGGAGAAACTCATATGGCATCACAGGGCTCCCTGATCATTTAGACCATAAGGCTATAATCCATACATCAACATCTTCAGATGATTAATATGCATATATTATTTATGTTTAAATTTATTCATACGAAATGTGAAATGGCTTCCAGGAAATAAGATCATATTTTTAAAAAATGCGAATACCCAAAAAATCTAAATTGTAGTAAAAGATCAAACCTATGGATAGAAGTTTCTAGGCTTTTTGAGGGGTTACTTTAAATAGAGCCATGGAGGATACAGAGACCATTAGCAGGTGCATTATCAGAATAAATACAGGTGCACAACGTGAAACCTCACCTTAATCATCTATGCCAGTGTGATTTCGGGCTTTGCTTCTAGGAGTTTCATTTGGAGATTTTTTTTTCCAAAATTTTGAGGTAATTTTTCAGTTGTTTCTCATTGACCGATAGCTGGATTCATCGTTTTAAGCTTCATACTAGTTCTATTAGGTTTGCTTTTCTGAGAGTCCTTTTATGGAATTTGTTATGACACTATTATTTCTCTAATTTAATATGCTTCTCAGAATATTTTTTGTGTATTTCTCAGTACATTTTTTTTTCCCACTGTTTATCATCATGGGGAAACAAATCTAAAGGACATTTTATACAAAATTGTCTGGTTTCTGGAACTCAATACATTTTATAGTGCTTGAAACATTTCATTGTCCACGCTGGTCATTTTGCTTTCCTCAAAAATAAATTTATATCGATTTGTGATGTACCACATTCCTTTTCCATTATTCCAGCTAGGCACATTTTCAGATTATTTCTTCAAAGTTTACTCTTTACAAAAGCATTAAATATAACATGAGATAGAGTTTTGTGATTTCATCAAAAAAGAGCTTTCAGCTAAAGATGCAATTTCAATTTTTATTACAATATCCATTCTGAATATTATATTTGTAGATTTGTTATATTTCCCCTTATATTTTTTTAGAAATGTGTTATACACAAATATTGAAAACTTACAATTCTAAAATTGTAAATTATAAAAAAAAAGTTTGAAGAAAAGAGATATATGGTACCTTATGCCACCTTTAAATGGGGACATAATAGAAACATACCTCCTAGTGAGTTAAACTTAAAGCTGGAGAACAAGGTGACAAAAATAAGAGAGAAACTATTTTTTCCAGGAAACTAAATCTGACTTTAGGTCAGCCTTTTGAATTGCAGTCGGGAAAACCAAAATAAGAAATGAGATGCAACTGGCAGGAAGACAAAAAAGACAGTAAAAAAAGTGTCTTAGTGACTCCAGAGTAAGCAGAGGATAAAGGAACACATTGCCCCTTTATTACATGGAGAGAAAAGCAATAATAGTAGATACCAAAAAGCCATAGGTTTAAAATGGTTTTGTTCAGGATATTATTTTTTTCAAACTGAGTCAAACTTCACAGCTGAGAAGAGATTAGAAGAAGGGATGGCACATTGAAGAAATTGTTCAAAATGCTCTCAATATTGTGACTTCCTAACACACCTATTGTCTAAATATCTTATTTTGAAACATAAGCATATATTATCCTCAATTTTATCTAATTGCTTCACACACACACACACATACACACACACTTATCTATTAGTATATTCTAATTAGATTGTTAATTCCTTAAATGGAGAAACTGCTTTATACTCATGCCAGTTTCCAGCTCAGAACAAAATGGATGGCACATAGTCTAAAAATATTTGTTAAATCAAATTAGGATAGTAAACTATCTAATAAAATTTATCAAAAGGGCCTTTCACGAGATCTAATTTTCAAGTACAATACCCTTTGGCAGCTTCAATTTAATTATTCAGATGATGCCTTAGATATTTATTTTCATTATTAAATAGGTCTCAAAACTTTGTTTTTACTTTTTATCAATGTGAGGGAACATGCAGAAATATTTAGTAACAGTGACACTTTTAACTGAAAAATTATAGATGACCCAGTATGAATGGTATGCGTTTTTTAAAAATCAAACATTCATTTTGTAGCTCACACAGTTAGTGAACATAAAATGATTGAAGCATAAAACCAAGAGCTGCTAATCCAGACAAGGATTTTAGCTGCATTCCATGAGAGGTGTGATATCTACCAGTCATTTTCAGTTGTGGTCCAACCTAAAAGTGACTCTCCCTTCAAAACATCATCCCTACCCTCCCAGACAGAATGCTAACCACTAGGAACCCAGAGAGAGCAAGCAGTATCCTCAGCAACAGAGAGACCTTGAAACCCAAAGAAAAGTTACTTCCAGGGTGATAAGTACTGGAGGCCAGGAGATGACAGGAGGGAAGTATAAGAGAGTTGCATCCTTTCAACAGGTTAGTAAGCAGTATATTTCCAATCTGAGTTTTGAGATATTGTAGACCAATAGGCTGATCACTTTTTGCAGTTAGTAATAAAAACCCTGATTATAGGGAAGGGAGCAGCCCCATGAAAGACAGCACAGGATAAGAATGGTTTAAGACCCTGAAGACAAGCCTTGACCAAAGTCAGCTAAACCAAAGACACAAATATGAACCCAACCAGAAAAGACGAGAATACTGCAAGACTATCCCACCAGACTCTTGCAGTCAAGATGGCAGTACAGGTAAACTCTGTGCTGGCTTCTTCTCGTGAGCACATCAAAATTACAACATCTTCAGATGATTAATACGCATATTAATCATCTACGAGAACAATCATCTACGAGAATCACCTGAAGTCTAGCTGAACAGAAGTCCTGTAACTATGGATATCAAGAAGCCACATGGAGACTAGGAGGGGCAAAGATGCAAAATGAATTGGTCCCACACCCATGTGTGGTGGTAGAGAATCGGGAACAAGATCTCAGCTGTGGAGGTACCCCCAGAGAAGCAAGGAGTCCCAGTCCAACACCAGGCTCCCCAACCCAGAGCATCAGTGTCAGGAAGTGAAGTACCCCCAACTTCTGGCTATGAAAACCAGTAGAGATTGTGGTTGAAACGGAGGACTGTGGGATTCTCAAGCATTCTTAAAGGGCCAGTGCACAGACTTACCTGCTGACAAATTCACTTGCTGAGCTCCAGCGCTGGAGCAGCAGCTCGAAAGGTGCCAAGGACACATGGGGAAGAACTGAATTGTCTGGCTTCAAGGTGAAGGCTGGAGGGGCAGCTTTCTCCCAGACTGCAGTGTTGGCAGAGACCACTGTCCCTTTGTTGAGCATGCAGAAACAGGCAGCCGCCATATCTGAGTCTTCAGCAACCTGGCTACTGCTCTTCTCCCTGCCCTGGTGAGTCCCTGAGATCCTGCCCTTACCAACATGCGCCCACCATACAGTCTGTCTTGTCTCATGCTTTGGACTTTCCTAAAATCTCTCAAAGTTTCACAAACCCAAACAAGTAGCATCTGGCTGGCATGCTCCATACCTCTTTACTAAGCAGGTCCAAGCTGGGCCCTAGCAGCAGCCAGCCTTGGTTTGCAGCTTAGCTTCTCCCAGGCATTTCCAAGCCCAGTGCAGGTGGAACACATCTGAGGATCACTTTGTGGCTCATGCCAGGTGCACCTGAGCAGGGCACAGGAAGCAGCTGAGCTTGACCATGGCAGGAGGCCCCAGGGCCAACAGCCTAGTTGGCTGATCACTTCAGACTGAGCCAGAACACCTCCCTTCTGCCTCCACAAACAATACACCAAAAGAGCAGCCTGGGCAGGCACCAGAGCTCTGCTAAAGCAAATCCTGCTCTGTAGAGTCAGCCCCTGCACAACAGCCTCTCCACTGTAGTCACAGCCAGTCCCCACAATCAATCAGCCTGAGGGCCAACTCCTTCAATTGATGTGCAAACAGCAACTAAGGCTTAACTACAACAGGAAGACACACACAAGCCACACAAGGGAAGCACACCTGGAGCACCTGCTCAGGTGACCAGGGAGACTGTGCCACTGGACCCCATAGGACACCTACTACATAAGGCCATTCTACTAAGACCAGGAGACATAGCAGCCCTACCTAATACATAGAAACAAACACAGGGAGGCAGCCAAATGGGGAGACAAAGAAACATGTCCAAATGAAGGAACAGAGGAAGCTCCAGAAAAAGAACTAAACAAAATGGAGACAAACAATCTACCTGATGCAGAGTTCAAAACACTGGTCATAAGGATGCTCAAATAACATAATAGAATCAATTATAGACCATAGCTATCTTAAAGAAGAGTCTGTTTTCCACCATGTGTGAATGTGTCTTATTGATGATTTAAGTGCTCTATATGTAAGTACTATTCATTCAGTTACAGAGTGTTCTGCCCTGGTTCAAATTTACTTACACATAAGAACACATGTGTTCAGATTTAATTTGTGATATGTTTTAATAACCATTATCAAAATAATCACCAGGTTAAGGGCCAGTGGAATGATCACTTACTGCCCACTTTCAGATATCCAAGACAGATTCACCTTTATGTTTCTCAAAACAGAACTGGCTACATGATTACTTTTTAAAATATGCCTATTGACAAAAACAAAGTGTACTTTTTAACTGTACCAAGAGTGATTTATTAGAGAAAATACTTGGTTTCAAATTTTCTCAAACCTAGCAAAAATATCCATAAGACATTCTTAACAACTGGTTTAAGAACAGAATTTTACACATAAGAACAAAATTTTACATGTAAGAAAAAAATAACTAACTTATTTCCACACTGTCCACAAGTTGTTGCAGAAGTATGAACTATGAAGCTGGTCCCTGAAAATCATTCACTTGAGAAAGTTTGAACAATTGGGTGAAAAAGATTGACAGAATGTTTTCTTCAAAATAAGCGACTACCAAATATAGCTCAGTACCATTTATATGGGAAGACCTTAATAAATTCATGTTGATGGATGTGCATGTTTTAAGTACATACTCTTTTACATCACTGATTCACATTCTTTGCATCATAATGCTTCAGCATGAAGTGCCAATGTTTTACAATTGTGGTTTAGCGTTCAGTCAGTCAGCCAGTCAACAAACATTTATTAAGTTCCCGTTTATTCATTCATTCATTCTACAAGTATTTATTCAATGTCTATCATATGTCCGATACTGGCCTTTGCTTGGGAAATTCAACAGTGAATTCAACTGACAATTTCCATTTTCTCCAGGAACTTGCAGACTAGTGAGTAGACAGAGAAACAAGGAAGCAAATAAATATATAACTAAGACTATTCAAGTGGTGCTAAGTACTTATAACAGGGTAATAGGATAGAGTTTGACCTGAAGGAAGGAAAGACCTATTTTGACACCAAAAAGTCTCTCTTGAGAGATTGGCTTCTGAAATAAATGTAGTTAACCATTTAGATATCCAGAAAAAGAAATTTCCAGGCAAACAGAATAGTTAGGTAGGATACAGGCACAGGAATGGGAATGAGTTTAGTTACTTTGAGGACCAAAGACCAATAAGGCTGATGAATGATAAACATTTTGATTTTATGCTAATTGCCATGAGAAGATATATGAGCACTTTTTAAATTTTTATTTTATTTTATATTAGTTTCAGGTATATAGTAAATGGTTAGACATTTATATAATTTACAAAATGATCCCCCCAATTATTCTAGCACCCATATTGAAGAATAATTGGTACAAATAATTTGTGCAAATTCGCCCTTATAAGTGTGTAGTTCAATGAGTTTTGTCAGACGTGTATAATCATGTCACCATCACTACAGCACCATAATTAAGATATAGACCATTCCCATCACTCCAAAAATGACCTCATGTCCTTTTGCAGTTGATCCTGTTCCCCACCACAAGCCATGGGGAATCACTATCATTTTATCATATAAGTAGAATCATGCAGAATGTCAAATAATGGAATCATACAGCATACAGCATGCAGTCTTTTGTTTCTGGCTTCTTCCACTTAGCATAATGCTTTTGAGATTCATTTGTGATATTGAGTGTTGATTCGAAACCCCATTCAATGATTATCTAACAAGCAATGTTGACTCAGCAATTGGATATACAAATCTGGAGCTCAGGGGAAAGATCAGGTCTAGAGACGAAATTCTAGAGTCTCAATGTCTAGGCAATATTTAAAACCTTGGGATTAGATAATATAACCACAGGGGAGAAACAGGGACTGAGCCCTGAGGCCCACAAATGTTTTAAACAGGTAAAAGAGCCAGCAGTACATAGATAAGAAATATCCAGTGAAGCGAGAAGAAAATAAGTGATACTAAAGAATCCAAAAGAAGGCGTTTCAAATAAGAGAATGGTCACCTGTATCAAATATCTAGTAGGATGAAGTCTTACTAAATCTTATCAAGAAGGATTTGTCACCCTGGTAATCGGTGATTACATTGATGAGAGCTGTTTTAATGACTCTGTGCCACACATGGAAAAATGCTTGGTATGCCACAGTGAGCAAAGCAAAAGTAATGATATCCACCCTCTTGGAATTTACTGTCTGATAGATGTGCCTTCCATTTGTTTGTTTTTTAACTGTATATACTGAGACTGAGAATTTAACATGTAACTTAATTCTAGAACTTTAGGGGAAAAAAAATGAAATTCTTTGGTTCTTCCTCTTTGTCCCCTCAACAAAATTTTGATATAATTATACCAAAGAAGAATGAAACATTATAATTTTAATCCTAACCATGAGGGGAGGGTACCATTTCCTTGTTTTATATTTAAAGGAAGAGATTTATTCTTTTATAAATTAATAGTTCAGATTATGTTTGAAGACACAACCAATTAACTGCTGTAATTTGCATTTTTATGTTTTTTTCATTAGTTGCCTGTCTATTCTGCTGTTTCTATAATGAAAATGCTATCTTTCAAAGGCGAATAGCTTTTGTATTTGCTTGATAATGAGCTTTCTTTAATTATCAATTGACCAATTTCATAGATTTCACATAAAATCTAGCTGTTGGTGCTGAAGACTAGCAAACCCATGTGATAGTGTTTCATTCTTCAGTTAGTGCTAAAATTCTTTTCCAACTACAAAGGTGTTGGATACATTTTCGTGTGTTGTTTCTCTGTTCTGGTGGAGTTGTTATTTATTTTATTGTTTTTGCTGAACTGTTTATTAGGACCAGACTCAAACTAATGTTCACCAAGCATGAACTCCACAAAGTATTGTATATTTATTTAACGCAAATCTCAGTGGTATATTTCCTCATACGCACACAGTATTAGAGGAAGACAAACGACAAGTGAGCATAAGACACCACACAAGTAAAAATCATGCATCTCAAATTATTCATTCCTCCAAATGCATACAGATTTTTATTCTCAGGCCTTACTAACCAAGGGTGAGGAGAACTAGAACAGAAATGTGTACAGTATATTTTAAATCTAACTGACAAGCTTTAAAAACATAAATCCATTATTATCATAAATAAATGTTAGGAACACTGGAAACTCCATTAACCATCTGTGATTTAATTGTTTAATTATGCAGTAGGCAAACTTCCCCTGTGAGTTGTATCTTTAAGCAATTTAGGAGTCTCCTCTCATCACCTGGTTGATGAAAACTGGTGAAGTCTAGTTGTAAATATTTATAGATTTATTGCCACCAAAATAAGTCTTATGGTTCTCTATAATAACATAAAATAAAAGAAAAAGGAGAGAAATTATTGAAAACAATATATAAACCAAAATAAAAACCGAAAAGAATAGCACATTTATGGGAAAGAAGATATCTTTGTTCTTCATAGCCCTAAGGAAAACTGTGACAGGAGTAAAGTTTGGTTTCTTAGACTCTTATCACACCGCCTACTCCAAAGACCGGCTCTTTATTTACATCAACTCCCAACACAGGTCTACCACTAAGAGACTACAGCGGTCAGGATAGACTATGTTATGTTGCAATAACAAACAACACCAAAATCTCAGGAGTTTAGAACACACAAAAATCTCCTGTGCATTTGGGCAAAATCCAGGACTGCAAGTCCTCAGTGATAGCTCAGTAATCTAACTACTTCCTCTTCACATGATTCCATGCTCACTACAGTAGGAAAAGAGAGCATGGAGGGTCCTGTACCAGCAATTAAATGCTATAGCATAGAAGTGACAGCCATCTCACCACCCAAAGTCCAAAATTAGTCATATAAGCCTGCCTTACTACAAGGGACTCAACAAAGTGTAATTCTCCCATGTGCCCAGAAAAAGTATCAGAAATCGATGAACATCTGATGTTTCCATATACTGGCTCTACCTAAGGGCTATCCAAGTCCTCAATCTTTCCTATTCTGCAAAATTTGCCCAGAATCTGAATTACAAAACTGACAAAAAACTTAACTTCTTCACACTTCCATGACCTCATCATACACATGAGCAATACAAGTTAAGGAGTAAGGCTTTGCCCTGGATCCCTCAACTCAGCAGACAGGACTGGTTTGATCATTTCTGTGATATATTTTTCCCCATCACGTCATGATTTTTCTACTCTAGGTTGAACTTTAGCCTCACATATCAAATAGCTACTGGAATCTACATTTAAGTGTCTAATAGATATCCCAAAACAACATGTCCCAAACTGAACTCCTAATCTTTATACAAAAATTTGCTCTGCCCAATCTCAATCCATGGCAATTTCATTTTTCCAGTTGCTCGGGCCAAATTCTTGGAGTCATCCAATCCATCAGGAAATTCTTTTGCCTCTAACTTCAAAATATGTTCATGTCTCACCTAATCTGGCTAAGTCAAGCTTTTGGTTATTTAGTGCCTCTTCCACAACACAAACTTTCTGGTATGTGTTAATGTGTGATGAAAATATCTTTACACTCTGTACCTACCCTATAGGTCCATCCACACGCCCCTTGCCCAGACCTATTAGTCCCCAAACTACTAATCTTGCTCCTTCCAGAACATAATCAATCTGCTAAGCCATTTTGCTACTGCCCATCAGTCCACGTGTATCCTTACCTCAGGTGGTTTCTCTCTCCACACAAAGGGGACTACCACATACGATGCCCAAAGATGTGTGCACTGGGATAATTTTCCCTTTCCACTGTCTTTCAGGGCCACCTCAGAATGAGGCTATGGTGCAGCAGCAGTTCAATGCTGACACTTACAAACATTCCAAGCCAACCCATTTGTGAACTAAGGTTGGGTTTTCCCCTCCTCTGTCAGCTCTTCATAACGAACCCCCATGAGACCTAGGCATGAGCAGAGATAAAGGGGCTGGTGCAACTGTGGTGGGTGACATGGGAATTTGGGCTTCTGTTTATGAAATTTATCTTTACCCCCTGAGCCTGCTCAAGCCCAATCCCAGATGTACTACTTTCAGAGTCTCCAAGTTGAATTACTGATGAACCTAGCTTGCTGGCTCTGACAGTACCTAGTTCATGATGAGTAGTTCTAGTCATCACTTAATGTTCTCTGCTAAGCTTGTAGCATGACAGGATCTATTTTTCAAGTTCTATATAGTTCTCTACTGCTTAGGGTATGCACTCGTTCTAAAAACTTAGGAATCTATGCTAAGACTCGGTTATTGTGGCTTGCCACAGGCTCCATTGCAGCATCCTGTTCTCCCATTGATATCTCTAGTACTGTGGGATTTGCCCGATCATCTGGTCCAAGCAACAGGACTGCTGTACCACATTTCTGACATGCTACAGAGTGCTTCCTTGCTCTGGGATGCTACTCGTAATTAGCAGTCTTTACAACATCACACAGTAAATTAGAGCAATGTTTCCAAGTGTAGAATATGATGCCTCCAAAACCTGGAGAAGTTTACCACTTTTTCTTTCTTCTTCCTTAAACATGTGGAGGGCCCTTGTATATATAGGGTTTATATTTCACATTCTGGAGCACACGTGTCTTACAAATGCTGCCAGAGTACTTGCCACTTACATTACCTCATGTGCAATTTATATGATATTATCAATACAAAAGAACAATGTGATGTTCTGTGCAATGTCCAAATGGTCCAGGTCCCTTTGATCCACATATGACAGAGAGAAGAATTCACTAGCCCCGGGGTAAGATGTTGATAGTATAACGTCATTGTGAATGGGAACTGTGCCTGATATTTCTTCCTGATGAGTATGGAAAACACATTTGGTTGATCAATAACCACATACCACATACTCAAGGTTATGTTAATCTCCTCTAACAAAGATGTCATATTTAACACAACAGTTGCCATTGGGCTTATTACTTGGTTAAGTTTGTAGTGGACCACTCTCATCCACCACAATCCATTGGATTTTTGCAGGGGCCAGACTATTGATTGAAATAGGGAAATAAGGAGCCCATAACCCCTACAAATACTGTCAACTGCTAAATATGTCTGCTCCAATGCCATATTACGAGCCTGGGGAATGACTACTAGGTGGGCCTATGAACCCAGTGGACCCAATGACGAATGACTTCATTCCATGTATCACCTCACTAATTCTAAAAATGGAATTGTAATGGAATTTCAGGCTCCTGACTATCAGCATCAATTTGTTCTCTGGATCTAACAACTCTTGAAAGATTTGGGTATTTCTTTATCCCCAGTACACCATTACCAAAATAAATGACAATAAATCCCTTTCCATAAGGATTAAGGGAATCACTAGAGCATTCAACTTTTGTGTTTACACAGGGCCTTTCATTATAGGAACTCAGCCTCTATTCGTGTTGATGATTCTGGATCTGAGACTTGACTTAAGTCTGGAAACAGAACAAGAAATTGTGACTTCTTTCACTGAGGTAGCTGACCCTAGTCTGCTCATTCTTTCTTGATCTCTTCTGACTATATATTAAGCAGTATTTTTCCTTTCTTTTTTTCTTTCTTTTTCTTTTTCTTTTTTTGGCCTGCCCATATCTTATTCTGTAAATACCAAGTACTATTAGCCATCTTAATAAGTCTCATGGACCAGGCATCCTGGCTGCCACTCCAACTTTGCTAGCCAGCATGGTAATGAAGCCTACCTCACAGCTAAGTGCTGCCACCTGGCCACCGCTATTCTGAGGATTTTTTTCATTCCCATTGCTGCTAGACAGGCCCAGTGCAGTCACACAGGACTTTGCACAGAGAAGGGTACCCAAGCACGTTGTTTAACTCTCTGTCATCATCATCTTGAATTTGTGTTTTATAAGTGAAGTTCAGTGGGACAA
This sequence comes from Pteropus alecto, assembly GCF_000325575.1. Classification (NCBI taxonomy): domain Eukaryota; kingdom Metazoa; phylum Chordata; class Mammalia; order Chiroptera; family Pteropodidae; genus Pteropus; species Pteropus alecto. The sequence goes on from NW_006434835.1 coordinate 22,606,742, forward strand.
TGGAGCATTCATTAACAATATAGCGTCCTGGTTCATATGTGGTTCCAGCTCCCCAATGCTGCTCCCACCCTCGGACAGGTTTTTGACTTTGCATTTCTCTGTCTCCACTTAATGACCACTGCCACCTTCCACTCCAAGTAAGGGTCCAAGTAGGGTGATTAGTTAGGGTCAAGCATGTTTATCGCACAAATATTATAAAGGTCTACTCTCACCCTGCAAGTATCTTGCACCCAAGGAACCATACTTTAATAGCAAATAAAAAACAGAACAAAACAAATGACAGGTCAAGAAAGAGACCATAGAAGAAAGGAAAAAGCTTTTTCCTCATTTTTTCTCTCTTTATTGACATATGATTGACATATATGATTGACATATATGACAATTGACATATAATTGACATATGATATTGTATAAGTGTAGAATATACTATGTAATGATTTGATACATTTAAAGATTGCAAAATAATTACCATAATAAGATTAATGCATTCACCGCCTCACATAATTATAGTTTTTTATTATTGTGTGGGTGGTGAGAATATTTAAAATGTACTCTCTTAGTAACTTCCAAGTAAACAATACAGTATTTTAAACATAGCTTCCATTCTATACATGAGATCTTCAGAACTTATTCACTGTACAACTGAAAGTTTGCACTCTATGACCAACATCTCTTCATTTCTCCCACCCCTCCCTCCCAGTCCCCGGCAATCATCAATTTACTGTCTATTTCTATGAGTTTGGCTTTCTTAGAGTGGACATATAAGTGCATTACACAGTATTTGTCTTTCTTTGTCTGACTTATTTCATTTAGCATAATGCCCTCAAGGTCCATCAATGTTGTGACAAATGGCAGGATTTCCTTCTTTGTTATGCCTGAATAATATTTTCATATGTATGTATATATTTTTTTATCCATTCATCTTTTTTATCTATTCATTTGTTCATAGACATTTAAGTTGTTGCCTTAGCTAGTATGAATATGCTGCAAGGAACATAGAGTTATGTATCTTTTCAAGATAGTGGTTTTATTTTCCCTAAGTATATACCAGACGTGAGATTGCTAGATTATATCCTAGCTCTATTTTTTCATTTTTTCAGGAACCTCCATACTGTTTTCCATAGTGGCTGCATGAATTTACACTCCCACCAACAGAGCACAAGTGTTCCTTTTTCTCCACATCTTCACCAACATTTATCTCTTATTATATGATAATAGGCATCATAACAGGTATGTGGTGATGTCTCATTTTGGTTCTGATTTGCATTTCTCTGATGATTAGAGATGATGTGTGCCTTTTTATGTTGATGAAAACTGTTGGTTCTCTCATCCATCTACATAGATACCACCTCAAATCTCAGGGTGCATTCTTTCTTTATCAGGTTCTGACTTTGGTTTAGGGTTAAAAGGTTAAATCTTGCAGAATGTAGTCAAATATCTATTTATTATCAGACTTCCTGTCAGAGAATTATCCAACAGAAAGTTCTATCTGCATAACTATATGTACAAAATGAATTACCTTCATTTTCTACTCAAACTTCACTGCCACTGGGTTCCAGAGCTGTGTGCATTAATACCTTTATCTTGCAATAACCAAAACTCAAAACTCAAGCATCTCTTTGACTCCTCTCTGTCTTAAGAAACAAAGTCTATCTCACAATTTTGCACTTCCATGACTTCCATTCTTAATTCCTCACTTCCAAATTTGTAATTCTTTGTTGTTATACTCACTTCCATCACCCCACCACTCCAAGTTATGTTCTCTGTTATTGATTACAACCTCCTAACTGGTCTCCCTACCTCTAGACAATATTCATATTCATCCTCTATGTGGTTATCCAATTATCTTACCTGGCATCCCACCTACAACATATGATGAGGCTTTTCAAAAGCTGTCAATCATAAAAAATAAAGTACAACCCCCTTTCATAACTACTTTATGACCTCTATGGCCTAACATAACCTAATATTACATGACCTCCTCTTTTGTTATTTGCAATTACTTCTCTTCATGTGTCAGCCTCCCATGCTCTCCTTGCCTTTTCCTACTGCTGTCTCTCTACTTGTTCTTTGAGATCTGTGTGGGAAGCCATTCCCATCCATCCTTCATGGTGCAGCCTGCTGAATAGAGCTGTATACTTAAACGGCTAAACTCTAAAGCCAAACTGCTGGTAACTTGCTAACAAGTTATTTAACCCCTCTATGCCTTGGTTTCTCTTCCTAGAAAAAATGGGGGAAAATAATTGTATCTACCTCAAAGGGCTTTTGTGAGCATTAAAGAAGTTAATATATGCTTAAAGCCCTGTACTTGATTTACAATTAAGAGGTTAGTTATTAATATTTATTATCACATCTTTCACGTGAAAATAACCAATTCCTCCTCTCAAATACAATGATGATTTCTCTGTACTTCTCTAATAATTTTATCACTTCTTACTGTGGGATATCTATTTTGTAGACATTTTATTTTCTCTGTGGAATATAAGTTTCAGTTCATCGTTGTATATCCCAACTCAATAAATTTCACATATTTAGCATTAAATTGAGTTAATGAACTGTTATTTGTCAAACTGAATATAATTGTGGTGAGAACTGTAGGCTTTTTGTTTTTCACTCTTTCTTAGAGAGTTGGTTATCATCACTGTCATAACATGAAGAAAATACCAGTAAAATAAAGGAGTATCTACATACCCCATCCCTGCCTACATCTTATTTTGCATTGCTTTTTATTTCTTACCAGAAATGAGCTATTTGTACAAAATGGCAGTGACAACAAACCACTGAAATGTGGCTGACAACCTTGCTTTCTGATCACCCAACCCCATAAACACCACAGCAAAAAAGCCAAACCTCAGCCAAGATCCAAAGAGGAGAGGCTTCTGTGGTTGCCTTCTCCTTTCTGTAAATTCCTATCTTGAATTATATCTCAATAATGGTATTTTTATTCTGCCTCATATTATAGAAACTTGTATACGGGTCTTATCATGCTCACCTTTTTGACATTAAAATGGAAGTTCCTAAGGTCATGGGCCACAGCTCATTCATTTTTATATCCCCTACAGTGCCTTACGCTGTACTACAAATAGTATGATCAATACTGTATATTTGAAATGTAGAAAAAGGAATTTTGGTTTGTGCAGAGTCCATGCTGGCTTGTTTTGTACAGAAGCTGAACAACGTTAAAATTGACTTGAGAGTGTAGGAAGGATAGCGTTGTCTGGAAAGACAGCCAAATAATAAAAAATAAATAAAAAATAAAAATAAAAAAATAAAACAGTGTTTGTTTCCATATGAAATAATCCAGGACACAAAAGACAAAGTTCTTAGTCACCATAACCCAGTGAAGGAGTGTGGACTTTAGAGTTGAACTGATGAGTTTTGAATATGTACTTACTGCTCAGTAGATGCTTAACTTTGAGCACAGTATTTAAGCTTTCCAAGTTCCAGAATCTCTGACTGTAAATGGGAGGAATATCTATCTTGCAACCTGACACAAGACTTAAATGAGGTGACATGTGTAAAGTACTCTGAATAGGACTCAACTTACAGAGCACATATTGTAAGTGCTTGATAACAGTAGTTTTGTTGAAAATGACGTGTTATGTGCTGGTATGTAGAAAAGTAACCAAAGAAAGCCTAGCTACCCTAGGAGACAAGATAAATTAGTGTAAGACACAATAAGCATGTGCCTTTGTGAATATGGAGGAAAGCTCAAATAATGTTTTGAATGTGATTCAATACTTCTGTCACTTCTTCTAGGTTGTGCAAAACATTTAAGATATGAAATAGAAGTCAATTTTATTAAATCAATTCACAGAATAAGTGATCCAGCAAATATACATTTTACTTTTGCAGAGATGATTTTTGAGAACGTTCATAGCCTACACAGAGTCCTTCGTGGAAGCAAGAACCACCAAGGCAAGGTCTTCTTCTATAACCACAGGGGGGAGATTGGAGTAGGAGTGAGTGCCCGTTTCAATTAGTAATACCAACATAGTTTTTAAAATTCTAAGTTCTTCTAGCATACTGGGAGAGCCAAGAGGGCCCAGAGAAGACTCACTGCTCTGCATGTTTCTTCAGCTTATCCCCTTCCTTCCTCACACTTCTATCTGTTGATTCTTGGACCTCTCTGGTCATGGATACTGGGGGCTATATCATTTGCAGCCAAGAAATCACCAACAATAAGTTTTCACAGTTCGAGTGGTCTAAACATCCAGATTACCACTAGCACTGCCTCACTCACCTTGCCCGACTTCTCGCCACGTCTACTCTCTCTCCTTATCAAGCCTTGACTGCTGTAGCAGCTAGAGCCAGACCACAGAAACCACATCCTTAAAGAGAGCACTGTTCCCATTCACTGGTTTTCCAGTGGCTTCTTGGCACTACCGCCCAAGCCCAAAACTCAGAGAGGTTTTTTTTAAACAAAAACCTATTAATAAATGTAAAAATAATAAGATTAGAAGCACTGTTTTTTAATGAAGCCAAATGAACCTATATTTATTTTATACTGTTTTCTTTATTGCTTTAGATAATAAGCAAAAGTTTACTCTATTATGATTACTGAAAACATAAGGAGTCTTCGATTTTATTGAATATGCTCTTAATGCATTTACTAATGAAACTCTAATCAGTGTATAAGATATGGTTATTCCAAAATTCAAATACTGAATGGTTAAATTCCATTAGGTAGGCAACATAATGTCTACTTCGTGCAATAACTACAAAATATAATCAGATCTATCCGGGTATAGCTGAGAACTTTGTTTACTTTTCTTCTATTTTAGGTAATATTTATTGAGAGTTCACTCTATGCTAGGCACTTCACATGCATTATCTCATTTAATGAGGTTGGTAATAAAATTGCCTCCATTTGACTAATGAGGAAACTGAGGCACAGAGAACGTAGGTAGCTTGCCCAAGTTTGTGCACTAGTAACTCTAGTAAATGGCAGACCTGGAGTCAAGACCTGGAAAGCAGCAAAGTGAGTCCAGAGACTCAAGTAGATTGACTTTCCTGGTAAGAAAATGTAGGATACCTTTCACTTGCGATGCTTGTTAAATCTTCCAGATCTCTGCTATCCCCGTCCATCACCATAGTGTCGGCATGTGTGGAGCGATGTGAAAGCACAATGCGGGTGGAGCAGAAATGCTTAGAATCCAAAATCTGGCCCTTTTCCTTTACCCCAGAAAACACCAGAAAATCTTGGCTGTCTTTTTTGCAGATGCCTGCTACTGATTACTGGTACAATGAAACAAGAGCCTGTGAGTGACATTGCCCAAACACATCAGAGTTAATGGAAAAACACTCAAAACTCATGCCAGTCCTAATGGTGGGTGAGTAATAACATTTTTTGTACACAAACAATAGGCACATTTATTATTTGACTTTGCCTTCATTGATGACTTATTATAGGAAGGCATTGAAAACATTGCCATAACTTGTGAAAGTAAATATTTTTTCTCAGCTACAGTTATTTCTTCTCACTTTTGATTGCATTCTCTCCTAACATCTGTCTCTCAAGCAAGGGTAGGTTTTAGAATTTTAATGCAAATACTTAACAAGACTCCATTCCTCAGAGAAAAACAAAAATAAAGCCTGAGGCTTCCAATTAGTTTTATTAGAGTGTCTGGAAATAGGGCTGCATTACTGGGAAAACACTTCGAATTACTGCTCGTTGAATCAGAGTCATTAATATTAAAAGAAAATAACTATGTTGTCCTTCTAAATATTCACTCCAGAAATTTGGGTCCAGAAATAAGACCCAAACTCTGCCATCTTCACAGTGAAGCCAGGGGGTGAGTGCAAATACGGTGATTTATTTTTTTTATTTTTTATTTTTGGAAATGACCAGAAGTGGTGGGCAAACTTATGGACATTAAACTTAAGGCTCATAAGATGAACCTCTATTCAATAATTTCATTATCTAGCTCGTCATTATCATCATTATTATAGTGAATGATGTCTAAGACTCTCCTGCTACTTTCAGGAACAATATTCTGAAGTTGATACATCCTAGCGAGTAAGCTGGTCAAACTTCAGAAATGCCTCTACAGGAACAATAATGGGATTTTAAAAATAAACACAAATTGCAGTCTTTAACTTACCTAGAAACAACATTTACATACTATGTCTTATTAACATTTATTCCATATAGCAAAGTTACCAGACCTGCTTGCTCGGTAGGTAGACACACTGCCCCTCTCTGAGCTTGCTATGAGTCCTCTCAGGTGCACCAGCTGGACCAGTCTTGGCATCAGCAAAGGAAACTGACTGTGTGTTTTGTGGGCTCCACCTTCTCTCTTACTTTAGCCCAAAATTGACACTCTTAAAGCATATTAAAAGACTTAGATACTAAAGATGAATGTTCTGCTAGGGACACATGGCAATAATAAGCTCCAAGGGACTGTAGTGCAGTCAAATCTAGGATACGCTGAGTAAGCTAGTAGGTCCTAGAGGGGTGTCTCAGTGGGAGGGTAGGACAGGAAGGACCCATCTCAGAGACGGGAAATCCATTTCAGAAGCCCAAGAGTTAGGTGGTGGAAGAAAAATATCTTAGAAGATAGCCGAGTCACCAAGGTAGCTATGGCACTATCAAGAAACTCACAAATATTATGCCCTTGAAATAAAGTTACCAGACTTAGCAAATAAAGATGCAAGATACACCGACACTCCAATAAATTTGAATTTCAGATAAGCAACAAGTAATCTTTTAGTATAAGTCTGTCCCATGCAATATTTGGGACATACGTACATTAAAGAATTATTTGTTTACCTGAAATTTAAATTGAACTGAGCATTCTGCATTTTATCTGGTGACCCCTACCCCCTTTAAATGACTAATGTTTCCACCTGAATTATATCTTCAGGCCTGGCTCTACCAGAGTTCTGAAGTGTTGTCCCTCTATCAGCAGCCTCAGTGGCACCTGAGAAGTTGTTAAAAATGTAATTTCTCATTCCTACTGCAGACCTACTTCAGGCCTAGGGCCTAGAAATTATACTGAGACCTCTGGGAGATTCTGCTGCCCACTCAAGGTAGAGAACCATTTCTAGAGCTGAACCATCTGAAGGCTGAGGGACTGTACAGTTTTGATGAGACGACAGATAAAAAAAGGCAACTTGATATGGGAGGTGTACAAAAAAAAAAGGGACTCAGGAACAACCCCAGGTACATCAACTGAGTTGAAAACCCTGAGATTCTTGTCCCCTTTGCAACCTGATCATGCTCATTAGATTTGGTTTCTACCATTTCCTAGTTCATTATAGAGATTATTAATAAAAAAAAATAAATAATGAAGTTTGTGTGCTTATCTTCAGGGACACTGAAGATGAATACACCCACTACTCTTGAAGGGAGAGTCACGTAATAGAAAAAAATAAGAACTTGGGTTCCGAGGTCTCTAAGAAATGGCCTCCAAGGCCTGAGAAATAAGCGTAGAATACTCCAAGAAGAAAGATCCTAGTGTTTTATGACAAGAGTATGGTACTAAGCCTGGGGGACTCGTTTCTCTCAGCTCACAGTCATGCACAAGGACTAAACAGCACAGACCCGGTGCTTTCTCCATGATTTCCACAGCACACCAGCAATACTCAAAGATAGGTACTATAATTATCTAGGTTTTACAGAGAGCAAACTTAGGCACTGCTATTAAGTGCGGAGCAGATCTGGGAGCCTGTACCCTTAATCACCAGGCTACCTTGCATTTCTCTGGTTAATCAAAGAGAAGATAAATTTGAGAGCGGACTACAGATACAATGAGCTCCTTTACTCTGCATATCTGAAGCAAGAGGGCTTTGCCTCTTCAGTTTAAATGAGCCTCAAATTAGCCTTTTGCTGCTTGAGATGAGGGAGAGGACAGGCCTAGAGCCAGGTCAGCCTCTGGGAAGATGAGTGGGGGAAGGGAAAGGCCTGGCAAACAGCATTATACATCCCGCAGCAGTGTCATAGGTAGTTTGGGCTGGATGGTGGTATTGCTATGAGGATTAATAAGTTAATGCATTTGAAGTTTAGAACAATGCCTGGCTCACAGGAAGGGCTCAGTGAATGTTAGCTGTTACTACCACCACTACTACTACTAACTACTACTACTAGAAATCATATTCCCTGGGCTCAGAGTTTGGATGGAAATGAAAAGAAGAATGATAAAACACCAGGGATAAAACACTTGTGTACTCTGGGCCCTGCTTTTCCAAAGTTGGTCTATGATCAAGTACTTCACTGGCTTCCTGAAGATCAATTTAGGAGCTTATTGTATATACAGATTCTGTTTCTCCAAAAGTCTGATTTGGCAAATGGAATGGAGTTCCAAAATCTCTATGTATAACAAACCCTCCAGCAGTTTTTGGTGGTTTCTGAGGTTGAGGAACCATTTGTTTAGGGGTCAGCACCTCTCAAGCCACAACTGCCCACAGCTTCAAGAAAGACCTTTCCCAAATGACTCGTTCTTCCATTGGATCAACTGCTTCCTTCTATTTCAAGTAACTCCTTGAAAAGTCAATTGATGAAAAATGTTAAATGATTTGTTATGAGACTCTCAGTTCTGTTGGCCTCAGGAAAGGCTACTTCGCCATGGTGATGCATAAGAAATAATAGTAGCTGTTACATGCTAAGTGTTTACAATACGCCAGGTACCGTACTAGGACTTTCTTATATATAACACCTACTCTTTCCAGGAAAATGGTATTATTCAAATTTTACAGGTGAGGAAATGGGAACAGAGAGAAGTTATATATCTGCCCAAAGTCACAGTAATATAGTTGACAGAATCAAGATTTAAGTCTGTTAGATGGTAAAGCTTAGGCATTTTTATCTACTCCAGTAACTCTAAACCCTTAGTGTGTATGGGGGGAAAAAAAAGTCACCTGAAAATTTTTCTAAAAATTCAGATTCCCTTTTTTTTTTTTTGGTGAAATTGGTTAATGAAATCCAGTAAGTTTCAGCTGTATAATTTAACAGTAAGGCATATATATATATCTCTCTCATTGTGTGTTCACCTCCCATAATTAGATTTCTGCCACCACATATTTGACTCCCTTGACTCCATCTACCTTCTCCCTCTCCCCTCCTCTCCTACTCCATGAGTCTCTGATTGTTTATCGTGTTGCTTTTAGGTCTATATTCCACATATAAGTGATATCATATGGTTTTCAACTTTTTCTGTCTGGCTATTTCGCTTAGCATGATTATCTCGGGGTCCATCCAAGTTGTAGCAAATGGCAGTATTTCATCTCTTCTTATGGCTGAGTAATATTCCATCATATATATGTACCACAGCTTCTTTATCCAATCATCTATCATAGGACACTTTGGTTGCTTCCATGTCCTGGCCACTGTGAATAATGCTGCTATGAACATCGGTGTGCAAATATCTTTTCGGATATGAATTGTCAAGTCTTTGGAGTAAATACCCAGTAGAGGGATTACTGGATCATATGGTAGATCAATTCTTAGTTTTTTGAGGAACCTAAAAATACAGATTTCTGGGCCCCCAAAAACAAAGATTCTGGTTCAGTAGGCCTGGTTAGGGACTAGACACCTGCATTAACCTGCATGCTAGTAGTCTTAGCCTACATTTGGGGAGGCACTACTCAGTACAATTTGTCTCACCTTGATTTTTTTCTTTTTCTTACTTAAAGACTTTTTTAGAGCCATTTTGGGTTCACAGCAAAATTGAGAGGAAGGTACAGTGATTTCCCATATACCCCTGAGCCCACATATGTATAGCCTCCCTTTATAATGGGGGAATTATCAACATCCCCTACCATAGTGTACATTTGTTATAATTGATGAACCTACACTGACACATCATTATCACCCAGAGTCTATAGTTCACATTAGGAATCATTCTTGGTGGAGTACATTCCATGGGTTTGGACAAATGTATAATGACATGAATCCATACTTATGGTATCATACAGAGGGTTTTCACTGCTCTAAAAGTCCTCTGTACTCCATCATTTTAAATTTAAATCTTTTCAACCTCAGTGAATATAAAGAGGTTTAAATAGGCCCAAATATTTTCTAAAATGATAATCATTTTGTGTTGACTTTTAAATGTTTGAATAAAAGTTGTGTGATTAGCACTTGCTCCAAGGAAATCTTAAGTCAGGTTATCGCCTCGAATGGCAGCAAATAAATAACCAATGTTTCTTTTGGATTATGTCTTTAATAGAGACACTATTCTGAGGAAGATTAATTGTTTTAAAAGAGCTGTCGTTGTTGCCTTTTGTTTTCTAGTGGCGATGTCTAGGTGAAATATACTTCCTTTTACATTATCTTGAAAGTGGAAATTATATTCAGGTTCATGAATGGAAGACACAGACTTTCTCATTTTTCTTTATCTAAAATAAATACAAAATCCTTTAAATATCTGCAGTACAAATAGAAAATTGCTAACACTTGTGATACAGCATACAATAATAAAAATAAAGAAATGTATGCATGGAACCAGGAAAACAATGACTTCATTTAAACTCCAAATTTAGATCTGATCTTGATATGATTCCCCTGTATATGGTGATAGTGGACATTTGCTCCAGGGTACTGAACGTGAGCTCTCTTCCTAGAAGGCACAGGTCACATGTATGACCCATTGTCCCAGGAAAGCAGAGGAGGTCCCAGTCACAAATCAGCTGAGGTGTGACAGTCAAAATTGGAGGAATGTCAAACATCTCCATCTTGAGGTCAGCACCAAAATATTTCCCCCCTGCAGGTTATCACTTCATAACTTCAACAGCATCACAATGGGCAGGCAGGCCAGACAGATGGAAAGTGACAAGACCTTCCTCAAAGCTTTTATCTTTCTAATCCTCAGTTTACTCCTATGTAAATTTGAGGGAGAAATTTTTTCTGCAGAGAGTTATAAGAATTAAGCAAGGTAATTTTTATGGAGCCCTTATCACACTGCTTGGCACAATGGCATGGAGGAAACAGTAAAAAAAAAAAAACAAAAAAAAAAAACTGCCATTACCCCTCCAAAAATAAATAAAGTAGAAAAAAACATTGAAAAAGCTACAGGGCATAGTAAAAAGGAAAGAAAAGTTGTTAAATGGTATTCTCTAGAAGACTTTTAATGGTCACTACATTGCCCACATTTTCAAAGTGCCTAGTTTTAAAGTAAATGGATGCACATTCTGATTACACAGAAATACTCAGGTCATTTATGGAGTAGGCGGCCTGGTAAGTACACCTTGCATTAATGTTTCGGGCAACAAATTTTACCTAAATACAAACGAGCTCACACCAGGCAGGCTCTTCCAAGGCATCAACATTCTCTGCTACAGGAAAGCTAAGGAAATCTGTTTATGTTCTTTTTGTAACAAACACCCGCTAATCGAAAGTAAAAGATTCTCTGTGGCCCTGCTTCCCAGGTACAAAGCACTATTTCTCTGATTAATGATCCAGGTATCAGCAATACTGCAAAGCCAACATTCTCTGGTTCTAACAGAGTCAGCTACCTCTGCCCAGGTGTTAAACCCATGTACTCATCCTGGGGGGTGTTTGGTAATTAGCAGTGCTAGCAAGTGCTTGTACTGACTGCTGTTCCTGGTAGTGAAGCATATATGTCAGGTCCCTGTTGGGGGTAAGAAAAAGGGGAAAATAAATGAGTCATTCCAGCTCCAGCAAGGTCATCTCCTTAAAGAAAGAAAAGGCAAACTTTCTGCCTCTGCTGTAAGAACCATCCTGCTCATCTGCTAAAACCCCCAGCTGATTGTGAAAGTGACTTTGGCACTTTTCTACAGCTCCCATTTAGCCATCCCTCCTCATGGTGGCGCTCTCATTTATGACCTGATTTTCTGCAGATGAAACCTCCTTGTCTTGAGTCTTACCTCATTCTCTCAGACCCTACTCCCTGACTTTTAAGGGACTGCTTAGCTAGGCTGATAAAATAACTCTGCTGAGCTATAATGAGTGCCCAAGTGTTACTGGAAAAGGGTTTCATCCCACACTGACCCCCTTTCCATGGAATATATTCAGAGGTCTGGTAAACTGGATCACCAGATGTAGGAGGTAAAACCCAGATTTGTGGCATTTGTCATTTCCATGGTGCAAATACTCCCATCATGATCATTTTCAAGCCACCAACATGACAGACTTGAGTGAGCTCCAGCAGACCCCCTAATATGCCACGATTCACATAGTTTCTAAAGAAAATGTCATTACTCTAGGGGAATGAGGATAGCATGACTGGATTGAGTTGCAGAAATATTTTAGGGCAAAGGGGCATCTCATGGAATTCTTCAGATTGTATTAAGGACTTTTGCAAATTGGCAAATGAACTTGCATGGTTAATTCCTCTCCTTCCAGGGGACTCCTTAAAAAATATATATATATAAACATATAGAAACAAGAAAATGAAATCAGAGGTTGACAGTTATCAACAAGTTTCTATGAGACAGAAAAAACAAACGTAGTGGGGACTGACAGCACAGAGCAGAGGAAGGTGCTTTAAGAAGGAACTAGGATGGAGACCCGATCTGGCCAGCCCAGCAGAGCCCTCAAAAGGCTCTGCATTCTGGAAAGACTGGAACTGTTGGAGGGAGTGAAGAAAGAGGCTAAAATTTGCAAGGAATAGTGGGAAAGTCAAATGGTTCATGTTATTATAAACACTTGGCCCTTGCTGGCTGACAAATAACTGAGTGAAGACAGTATAGAAGGAATCCAGAGAAGTTTGGACTAAATGACCCCTGAAGAACTCTCTAATTCCAACCAGATCACAGTCCTCAGAGATCTTCCCCCTGGGATTCAGATCAATGGCACAGTGTCAGGGTATCCAGTTATTTCAGCCTTGGAATCCTCCCAAGTAGATATATATCTGTCAGTGAACAACTATGTGTACACTTTAGGAAGAGCAGCCTAAACACTATGCACTAAGCAAGCATAGCTCATACTCCAAAAGAAGAGAATGTTGGAGCAGAAGGTTGAGACACTTAGAAGCCTACTGAGTATTCTGGGAAACAAGAACTTCAGGTGGCAGGTAATTCTGTCTTCAGATAAAAGACTGTGGCCCTGAAGAACTTGCTGATTTGATTTAGCAAATACTCTCATCTCAGAGTCTAACTAAACGCTATCTGCGTCCATTAAACAAATATACACACATCTACTAAATACCAGTTCTCTGCTCCCTGTTGTGGAGATAAAGAGATGAATCAAGTAAGGTTTGACTTCAATGTGCTTAGAGTTGAGGTGTTGTGATAAAATCTAAGTGTAATGTCACAGGGGACACTGGCGCCTGAAGAGAAGAGAGTAGCATGGCAGTTTATACGAGAGGAGGAATATTTCCAGCTTGGGGAAAGCATTGGAGTGCTAAGGTTGCCAGATAATAAACAGCACACCCAGTAACATTTGAATTTTTAATAAATAACAAATCCTTTTTTTAGTATAAAATATAAACCTGACAACCATTAGGGCTGTGTTTTGTAGAGCAGGTAGAGTACAAATTGCCATGGAGATTGGGAGGCAATGCATTCTAGACAGAATGGGAAATATAGTTAGTTATTCAATTTTTGTGCTTAAATATTATCTTACCAGAAAAGACTTTCTGACCACTTTGTTTAAAATTGCAACCTCTTGTTTCTGTAGGATTTTTCTCCATAGCACTTACCATCACATGACATATGATTTATTGTTTATCTCTCTCTCCTAGAATACTATAGCGGGAAACGTGTATTTTGTTCACTTCTATATCCCCATGCCCACAACAATGGATAGCAAAAGGAGGTGTTCAATACATATTTGTTGACTGAATGACTAATGAACAACTAAATAAATGAAGATCATAGGCAGGAACTGATTCGTTTTCTTCCTCTTGTGACTAATATTTGGTAGATGTTTAATTTGTATTTGTTGAAAAGTCATAACACTAAGGCAGCCCCAACCCTAAGTAGCATTCAAACTAAGTGGGGACAGAAAGACAGTAACAAAAGAAACACGTGATCATAAAGAGATATAAACTTAACCAAGATTCACAATAGTATATACAAAACCTACATCACTTCTGCCAAACCAGTGGCTGTGGCAGTGGTTGAAGGACTCAAGTCAGCAGTGTCAACAGCAAGGAAGGGTTAGATCACATCAATGGTCTGCAGGCAGAGGAGGAAGCAGAGCCTCTGGTTTCTCTGGGCCTCCAGAGCAGTCATAATCCTTGTCTTCAGACCACTTTCCTCTACAGGCCATATTTCCCCAGGAGGCAAAAACACAGCCTAGCATCCTGCTGCTCATCTTCCTCCAAAGCAATTGCTATCCTTGCAGATGTGCTTCAAAGGTAATAAAGAGACCAAGTGAAAAGGGAGCTTGCATTCTGAGTAGAAAGGGATGATGTATTGGAACTAGAAATCAAGAAAACGTATTTTTGCATACCACCTCTGGTAGACAGGGATTGCTTGGAGGTTTCTCAGTATCAATCAATGCTGCAAATTGTGGCAGTGCCCCTTCCCCTCACCTCAGAGAAGGCCTACACTAAAGCAACATCTCCTACAATTACAGTCAGGCCCAGTCCCTGTCAATCCATCTCCCCATATAACATGCTCTCTGTCAGGAAAGATGCATGTATCTGTAGATGTTAATTGACGGGTAGATTGAAGATAGGAAACTCTCAGAAAGAAAAAATCAGATGGCCCTGCCACTTAACAGCTCCTGCATCACCAAGACCATTTATCACTTAGCTAATACAGTATGTGTATTTCTGATGCTTTCTGAATGTGCAGGTCACCAAACTGCTAAAAAATAAAAAATTTAAAAAAATAATAACTTCAGACAAAACTCTGTTTTTTAGATAGTTGTCCATTTGTGCCTCTGTTTTTCTACTTCATAGCGATATCTCAACATCTTAATTCTCTGTTATTAAACTGTCAGTCACTATCTTCTATGTGCTTGTGACACTTAGACTAATATTGCCAGAAAGAAAAGAAAGAATGAGGAATGGAGAAAGGGAAGAAGGAAAGAGAAAAGTAAAAGAAAGGAAAGAAAAGGAAAGGAAAGGAAAAACCTAAGATATAACTGAGTCAGTGTTTCTGGAACACTAACCAATAAAAAAGCAAAGCCAAAAACCCCACTGCAACATAAAACCCTGCTATCTAAGAGCCTACACACCTTGAAAGCAATGAAAAAACTTTACTGGAATAAACCCGAATTAAAGAACTCTGAATTATTTAAAGATTTCTCATTGGCATATTCCCAGGGCCTAGAAGAGGATCTATCACACAGTAGGCACTCAATAAATATGTATTGACTGAATAAATGAAGTAATTTACATATCTTGGTCAAGAAAAATATTACGTGACGGTATTCTTACTTGAATATTTTATGCAGCTAGGACTAAAAATGGAATAAGGGACTTTCCATTTAATTAAACCAAAACACTATGACTGTGAGGGTAAGAAAAAAGTCAATCTTTGTCCAACCCTTGGCTCAGAGCAGAGCATGAATGCCCTATAACTTGGGTTGGCACCACTGCCTGGATACCAACCACACTGGGAAGAAAATAAAACCAGCTCCTAGTCAGTCACTGACTGCCAGTCACTTCCAGTGTGTGCTCCACTACCATGAGGCATACAGTCTGGTTGGCCCTTCCCATTGACCTACCATGTTGGCAGCATGACATTATTACAGTTTGGGGAGGAGATAGACATGTTTCTTATTCTGATACTTAACTAGGCTTAACTAGGCCAGTGAAACCTAAGGAATTTCACACTGTGTATCTTACTCCTTTTGGCAATTATTATCTTATTGATAGAAGGACATCAAAGCATCCATTAGAATCCGGCAGTCTGTGATATCCCAAATACTTGATGTTTCTCAGAAGAGAATCGAGTTAGCAGGAAATGTAGTTTGGGATGATGTTAAGGAGGGAAATGACATTGACTGAAGATGGGCAAGATACAGTAGTCGGGTGTCATCCCGCCTCCTGGCCAAGGATTTCAATCCAAAAATCTCAGTGAGCTTGTCTTACATAATTCAATTTCTTAGTACAAGAAATGGCACTTAGAGGAAAAAGACACTGAACACATTTCAGAATGTTTCCTGCCTGGGCTACTTTGCCTACTGACACAAACCCAGATACGTAGCATAGAGTCTTCAAGGCCACAGGTTGGAGCAGGGCAGAGCAGCAGCTGTTAGAGGGGAGAGAGGTGGTAAATGAATTGAGAAAAAGATTTAGAAACTTTGCATTGTGTTGAGACTCTCACTTGCTTTTCCTTTCCCTTTTTCCATGAAAATAATGATTTTCTTTGAACAGTCAATTTACAATTACTCTATCCTGTCAGGGTTATGAAGCTGAATAAAATATTGTTCGACAAATATTTTCTGAGCATCTCCTCTGTGCCAGCCTTGGGTCTGGGTTCTAAGGAGACAGATGTGAATAAGACACAAACCTTGCCCTCCTGGAGCTTCCAGTGAGAATAGGAGTTCACTCCCACAATCCTTTCATATGAATCCAAAGCTGTTGATTCTCCTTTTAGAACATCCACATGATGAAATAGGAATGGTTTTGCTGGAATTCATGGAATCTCCAACCCAGGACTTCTTTTGGATCAGAAGCTTGAAAGCTTCTGATACAGTTAAACATGTCAGTTGGCCACATTAACTAAAGTTTATGAACCAATGACCTAGAGAAATATAAAAAATTTTCTGATAGAAATGGAACCTAAGCTCCCCCAGGCCTCTTGAAGCTGTGGGTACAGATAGCAGCACAGAAATAGAAATAATGCACATCTCATTGGATCCTACCCCCATCTGCTTAAAAAAGGGTCAAATCCTATCCTGCTTGTATATGAGAATGCCCAAAGGTGTCTCTTGAGATCAGAAACAGGTCTGTGAAGCACACATTCTGCCACATTCTTATTTTCCTCTGCCCTCTACTTGATGTCTACTTCATTGAAAGTATCTCTTCTATCACCGTTACCACTTCTCTTGCGAGAATATTCATGTCTGTGAAATCTGTACTCTCCTAAAGATGCCAACCCTTGAGATATCAGAATGATCTTGAGAGCAATGGGGCAATTGTCTCTCACCCACTTATGTCACACACTGTGCATGTCACATGTTCACCAGAGCCCTCATGGAAATGAATCCTTCAATTTATGTCTCCCTTTTCATCATAATGCTCCACGCAGAAAGCTTTGAAGCCATATTTCCATTCCTTTTCCTCCCATGTTCTTTAACTCAATGAAATAGATGCAGTTTTTCTGTGTGCCTTCCACCCTCCAAAAGGATGGGCCCAGAAGCACTTGAATCTGGTGGCAGAGCTCAGGTCCAAACTGGAGCCCTTGATAGAGATGAATTCTGGACTTCTGTGGAAGAGTCAGTGAATATAAATGTGGTTTGTTTATTCTTCAAAAGATACAGAATACATATTAGATGTTGGATACTGGAAATATATTGATAATTATAGTCCCTATACTTATAGAACTAGTAAGTTCAATAAGCAAATTTATAATTACTAATTAAGACAAAGTGTTATGAAGGAAATGAATAGTGATGGAGAGATTTACATAGGCCTAACACATAGCCAATATCCTGGAGCCAGCTTGACAGTTTTTGACAATATTTTATTGTCCGTCATGTGTTGGCCAGCATAAAGCTGTTGAGTTGGAACAAAATGTCATCCAGGTAATTCTTACAACTCAGTGGGTTCTACAGAAGATAGCATCCTGTCCTTTCTCATTTTAATGATAAGCCACAGATTACTGTCAGGTCATTGAAGAGGATCTAGAACTGCTCTCAACCTTCTTGGCTCAAAAGAGTATACTGTGTTCTTTGTGTGTGAGCTGTGAGGTGTTAAGTCCTCCACTTTGGTGATGTCTGCAAACTTGGTAATGCTCATAATTGCATTATCCAGGTTACTGATAAAATACTAATCTGATGTCGTCCACTAACAATGTCAACCAAGAAGGGTGGATATTAAGTAAATACTAGTATAAAAAGCTCTTCTGGTTGATGCTAATGCCATGAGGAATGGAATGAAACCCATCAAGATCCAGTATGTTGTCTGTATTGCTTTCTCTCTCAGCATACTGCCCAAAGGAGACTAAAGCCTTTTGAATAACAAGGGTGACCATAAAGTATCCTCAGGTCTTAACCATACTTACCATGTAAGCGTTTACTCATTTATGATCCCACATCACAGGGATATAGTTTTACTGATGACTTTTTTGGTCAAACTGTGTAAATTGAGTTACCAGAGGCAGCTCACAGTTAGCATCATGTGGCTTGGGTTTTGCATTAGGCATCCAATATTTTCCTGAGACTAGTAAATCAATTACTTTAGAAACTAATAACATATCTCAATGACTTACTTCAATTGTAATTTCAGAGAATGGTTCCCACTGGGACTGTGTTGGCCACAACACATATAACCTTCCCATTTAGAAAGCACTCTTTCTTTATCAGTGCATGATCTATATGCATTTAGTAGCCTACCCCACCACGTTTTAGGCAAATAGACTTAGAAGTTCACATGCTCTATAGTCACCAATTGTTAATGCATTTCTTAAAACATATCACATTCAATCAGTATTGCATTTGATGTTTTTGCTGATCTGAAAAACATGAGTGTTTTAAGAATTCACAAAGTTCACACTTTTGCTCTAGATATTTATACCACCCAATAAATTTTTATTTGAATAAGTGTTCTCTTAAGCAATGTTCAGAGTATACAACACAATATTACTGAGCATTTCAGTGCAATTATACAATTATTTTTAAGTTGTTAAGTATTAATTGACCATTATTTAAGAATTAGTGAACCCCACAACCAAATTACGATTTCTAATGAAGTGTATTGACAGTATATGTTTCTATCTGGAAACAACTGTTTAACAAGAATTGAGGGGGAAAAAAACAAATAAATAATGCATTTCAAGGAGCATACAGCAGATATGCAAGTTAAGCATGTAAACAAAAACATGTAGTATCACACATAATGTTTCATACCAAGGAAAAACTGATGAATTGTGGTTATGTGTCATCCCTGCCTCCTAGCCAGGGATTTCAGTTTAAAAATCTCAGTGAGCTTGTCTTACACAATTCACACACACACACACACGCACACACACACACACACGCATGTATGTGGAAAAGCTACATATCAAGTTCAGGACAAGAAAGTCTATAGTAGCAGAGTGGAACTAAGCACCTTCCAACTCCCTCCCTCTGTTCTATTTCTTCTACTAGTCCATGTTCACTCCAAGAAAAAATGGATTCATGTGCTGGTGAGAGAACTCACTCTGAAAATTTCAAACTCTTCCCCTTCACACTGATTCTTGAAGCAAATGGAATAGGCAGTGATCTTTCTCATGCTAACCGAATCTCCCTGCCCACCTAACAAATTCTCACTCATCTCTAACATCCCAACCTAATCACTACCTCTTCTGTGTTACCTCCAGTGTCCCAGAACCTCTCCTCAGCAAAAAGCAACATTTTATACACACTTTACTTAAGTATTTGTTGCACCCTGTAAATATCCCACCTGCCTCAGTCCCTTTAAAAGACTGCATTGGGGTTATTTATAAATCTGTCTCCCCACTGGTTCAAGAGCCTGTTAGGACAAAGAATTACATTCATATATTTTCAACTTTTTTTCTCCAGTGTCTAGCACAATACCTGGCACGGAGTAGAGAAGCATTCAATAGGTATTTGTTGAATTTGTTAAATAACTAAGCTAAATTAAAACTGATGAGTCTCATTTCTCACCTCTACCAGAGAGAAGTGAATGGAATTGATCTGATATTTTCACTCTTGACTTCTTTGAGTCATTCTGTACTTTTATTTTATAGTTCTCAATTCTTTTTGAATACTTCCCTTGCTGTTACTTTGACCTAATCGTGCATAGTTTTATGAAAGTGTATTCCTCTGATCTGTATGGATGAATAGAGTGAAATAAAAAAAGGAGAGACAGTATCATTACATGGCGAAAGGAGTATAAACTGCAGCTCGAAAGCATGTTTCAAACCCTGGTGCCTGCAGATTCACGGGCGGGTCATCTAAGTTCTGTGAGTCTCGGTGTCCTGATTTGTAAATTTAGGATGAGAATGCCTCCCTCTGGGTGCAGTTTTGGGAATCGGAGCTATTATATAGAAAGCCCTGACAGAGCACCTGGTACACAGTAGGTGTTCCATGAATTACAGCACTGTAACGTATGTGAAAGCACTTTGTAAGCTGCAGCATACTATACAGATATTAGTTACAGTGTTACTCCCTATCCTGGAACTTCACTGTTATCTAGATTCATAATCGTAACATATATATAAGAGTGTCCAGGAAGAAGCCACAGTAAAGCCTGGTCCCACTGCCATAGTAACCAAAAGAGGGAAAACAGAAAAGGAGTACAATGCACACCTGATTGCTTTTTGTTAGATCCATGTGCTTTGTGGATGATAAAAGGCCTCCCCACCTTTACCACCTAAATGAGTACTGGATGATTGAACAAGTCTTTATATCCCTAGCAGTCCTAAGTAATTGCTTCATTCGATTGATACAATGGCCATTTCTTCAAGGCAGGGACTTCAATTGTGGCCTCCGCAAGGCTCCTGTGGGCACTTGATGTCTTGGCCTTGGCCCCCGCTCTCCATTCCTTAGTCCTCTTCCAATGTTAGAAATGGAGCTTCACTTAGGACACTTTAGGGTACATATAACCAAACCTAACTCCAGCCGGTTCTTCAGGAAAGCAGTCGGGCCTCCAGATTGAAGAGGAGCCTAACACAGAAAGTGTATTAGGAATCCAGAAAAGGTGTCATTTTGTTTCTCATCTCTGTTTCTCTCCTTGCCTGATTCATTCATTCTTCATTCTCCATGATCTACTTTCTCTGTTTCCTCAATTCACTGTCACCAACCTCACCACTCGGCTTTCACCTCTCTGTCTCCCACCACTGCTGTTTTCACATGTCCCTCAGTTCTGGCCACACATAAAAATTAACTGGCTTCTCAGAATTGGGAGTGCACCCTGTTCTCATCAACACTGGTGGGAAGGAAACAGGGGAGCTTCACATGCTGTAAACATGGGCATCAGGCTGGCACCATACCTGAGCAGGCAGTAACCGCAAGTTACGGTGATTACAGAGGTGATCAGGTATACCTGCAGAGAGTGTGGTTTGCACACAGTAACATATTTGAGGGTCCAGAGTATGGGCAATAAGTAATATCAGAATCGTTCAGTCAAATTATACAGATTTTGATACTTTAACTACTGCCACTACCTCCTGACCAGCAGCTGAGGTTTTAAATCATCAATAAGTTATAGGAGAGGCACCATTTGTCTTTATTCTTTTTAGACCGTCCTCTGTGTGCTGCTGTTACCTTCTTAGGTCTATTTCTGATCTTTGGAGAAAGATTGTGCAGTAGCAAGACCAAGAACTGCTTTGATTTCTGATTCCATGACCTTGGGCAAGTCTTGTTATTTCTCAAAGCTTCAGGGTGCACACTTGTAAGATGGGGCTAGTAGCTTCTGCCCTGCCTACTCTTCGAATTCTTGGACTGTGGCTAAACTTCTGACTCTGGGATTCCTCTGATCTGAATTTAAATCCTGGCTCTACTGATTATTAGTGTGTCACTTTGGGCAAGTTATCAAACCAGTCTCTTTGAGACTCAGTTTTTTATCCATAAAATTAGCATAAAATATTACCTCATAGGTTTATTATATGGATTAAATTGATAATGTGAATAAGATGCTTTGCACAGTGTCTGGTATTCAGAAGTTCTTTGTTATTATAAAACATTATTAATACTTATTGGGGCAGTAGAATGAATTTTTGGCTTCTATCCAAAACTAACTTAAATTTTCAGTCACCTTTGTTAACTAGAAAATGAGTGAAACCTTTACACTGACCCCAAAGTAGCCTATTTTCCTGTCTCCACTGAGCATTTACTTTTTAGGTAGTCTCTTTTTCCTTAATCCATTACAGACTTGGTCTTTTGTTATGTCTTGTTTCCTCTGGGCTACCCAACTCTGTCTTTGGCTACCAGGTCCTACTTTCCAAGCACTTCATCTCAAAATCAGTCATGTTGGTTCTTGCCTATTGTTTTATTTATCTCCTCTTTCAATTATTCACTTATTCAACGAGTAGTTACTAAGCACCTTATAAGCACCAGACACTGTATTAATGCTGATGACACAATGTTGGATGAGAACAGACATCCTCTCTGTTTCCACAGTCTGATGGAAAGAGACATGTAATTGGGTAATAATTTTGTATAATAGTCGATGTGCTTACCACTTAATTAACCAAATTGATGACTAGGAAGAAGTACTTCATCCTAGCATTCCCTCCCCTACCAATTCTATCCCACAAGATAGAATTATAGGACCAAGAGGATGTGTGGAAGGAAGGGAAGAGAGGAAAAGAAATTGTGATGAGAGAAAGTCATAGGTTTAAGACCAGGGACCAAACCACAAGGGAGCTTGCAGACGAGAGGGTGGGGTAACTCCCAAATTCTATCCATCTCCCTTGCACGTGAAGCACCATCTACTTCCAGGACTGGGGAGCAAAGTAAGACACGAGTCCTTTCCTTGCACTGGTGGCACAGAGCCTGTGACCATCTAAAGAAAATCTTTTGATTAGTGTCCTTCCAACCACATTGTGAAAATAACTCCTTTGTTGTCTCCACAGACATGCATATCAGATGCAAGGCAAGATCCTGGAAATACAGAGAGTAGCCGAGGTGTAGAAGGAAAGAATGGCCATAATCAGTCTTGAGATTTTTCCTCAAGCTGGGGCAGTGATTATACACACTCCTGTTATACAGATATTAAAAATCATGCTGATATGCAAACTGAGATGAGTGCTCTGAAGAAAAGAAATTTTGAGAGCACTGAAGAAATGGACCTGACCTAGAATGGAAGGTCAGGAATGGTTCCCCTGAGGAAGTGACATTTAAGTTTAATTTTCAATGATAAGTGGTAGTTAATTAGATAAAGGAAGGGGAAAAGAAATAGCATGAGCCCATGTCAAAGTGAGGGGCCATGCTGTATTCTATTAACTGGACAAGGGTCAGTGTGGCTGCCGAAGGCAAGAGAAAGCAGTGCAGGGTGAAGCTGGAAAGATGACCTAGACCTTGCAGGAACTCATAAGAACATTGGTCATTGGCCCAAGAAAAATGAAAAGCCATTGAAGGAATTTAAGTAAAGGGGGTGGAAGATCACACCAGTTACAGTGCGGAGAATGGATAAAAGGGTACCAGCGCGAAAGCAAGGAGGCGACTGCAGGAATTCGCTCAAGAAATAATAGGCCGAGATTTACGAGTTTCTTCTATACTTCCCAACTGGCTTCTGGTCCTTCAAATAACCTTAGATTTCAAAAAAATCCTTGATCTTGTGAACGACTTCATTCCCGCTTTCTAGAAATAGCTTCATTATTGTCATATTGTGTTTTAGGACCTTAACATTTTAATTCTTCCCTATATCACTTTCTCTTTAAAGAAAAAACCTCAGGACTTCCAGGATGATGAACATGTGGAGAGTGATGAGCCTGGAGAGAACGTGGACACTCCTCGCCCCTCCCCCACCACCTTGCCTTAGGCGTCTCTTCTATGTCGCTGTTCCTGAATTGTATCTTTTTATAATAAACCAGTAATCTAGTTTGAGAGTGAGGTTTAATGTTATCCACATTAAAATAGCAAAGCTATTTTCAGAAACATAAAGTTTGAAGTTGGATGGTGGATCCCCTCGATGTTCGTCCTGAGGCCTTCTGCCCTTCCAGATGCCGCAGGCCGAACTGGAGGAGTCGGCACCCACACAGAGAACCGTGGGGGGCAGTTTAATTAATCTTAAAGTTGCCATTGATGTAGGGCAACCAGTCCAGAATTATCTCCCAGTCTGTGGCCCACACCAGCCCTCGGGCACCCAGGCACCCCACATGCCTGCCTTAGGAACTGGGTTCTTCCCCAGCATCCAGTCACTCGGGCCCAGAAACCTGTTCAGCATCGTGATATCATCTGCAGCCCTCTGTGGCCACTTTTTAAAAAACTATTAATATCAATTGCCTATCATGCAGCTAAACGAGATTATTGATATAAAAAAATCTCATCCTATCTGTATATTTATAATGACATGTCCTTGGATTTTAAAATACACACTAAAAGAATTCCACACCAAAGACTCATACTTACCCACATGTCTGATCTCATTTTATTCTAGATTTCCCCTTCTTCTCAGTCTCTTATTCTTTGAATATTATCCTTGGTTCTGAGTGCTAAGCTTTGAGGATCATTGGAAAACAAGGTGCCCAGATAGTAGTGAAGATAAGGAGTAAACTTCAAACTATGACACAGGAGATTCATGAAAACTAGAAATGGTTTTTCCTTATAAGGGGAAATGTTTGAGATTAAAATGACAGATGCCTTCCAAATATTATCACTACAAATAAGCAGTAACTTTTTTCCTGTGTCATCCAAAAGCTCATGAACAGGACTAATAGGAGAATTACAAAATGGGTATAGATATATACTTCAATAGAGCAAAATTTAGATCTTTGTATTTATTGCTTATACATAGAATAGGCTACCTTGGGATGAAGTGAACTTTTAATCCTTGGGAATATTGAAACAGACTTTGGACAGTCACATGACACAAATGAGAATGAAACACCAGATGGAGGCTGGAACTGGATGATCTTCGAGGTCCGTCTTGAACCTTCCCTCTAGTATACCTAATGCTCCATCGGCAACACTAACACAGGGGAGGGTCGAGTTGGGACTTATTTTCAGGTCCCAGAAGACAGAGGAAACCACATCACCGAGAGAATCAGGCCGGTGTTTGCAAGGTGTGAATATGTGTTTAAGTGACTTCGTTTCAGAAATACATCCACTTTCTTTTTTAACCATTGGTTTCAGTTATCTAAATCTCAGTCCCTTCCATTAGCGTGGATTGTCACTTAACTATAACGCACGCTCCCTGCTGCCGATTTGCATAAAACAGTTACATGTAATCAGTCATCAAATAGATAAAAGAGAAATTGCTGTTTTTCAATACATTTTCAAACAAAATTTGTCAGGAAAAACCTATATAGGCCTTAATTTCTTTTAAAAGCCTGTGTTTTATATGCATTCAACAAGCATATTTAGTGATATCTATTTAAACCTGGCACACCTAGCTATTAAAACATAATATTTGGTGATGAGGAGATTCTGGTTACAAGTTTCTTTTTCAACACCTGGGCAATTTAGCTCTAAAGGAAAAAAGCAAAGAAGAAATTGGTCATGCCGACATGACCCTAACGCTTAATTCAGTCATTGTATTCTACCTTTTCCTCATCTCCCCAGACACACAACAATAGCACTAATTGCTCTTTAGATGCATTAAATCTCCAATGCTGAGTTCTATACGTGGCTTAAGCAACCTGACGAAGCAGAAGTTGGTCAGTGGTCCTGTTTCCTCTCTCACTCTACACACGCATATATGCTCAGGTTAAAAACGCCCTTTGTCGTCTCCTACCCTTATTAGCTTCATTCTCCATTAGTGTTCTGGAGAGAAAACATCTTCCTTTATTGTTACTTGTCACTCTTGTTTCCCTTTTACTTTCATCTGTTAGCCTTTCTTCCTTTCCCCCATTATATATAGACACACAGATACACACACACACACCTTTTCCTCAACACCTCAATACAATATTTCAAATTTCTCTCTCCCACATCCCTATTTTTCTTTCATAATCAGATAAGAGA
Organism: Pteropus alecto; assembly: GCF_000325575.1. Taxonomy (NCBI): domain Eukaryota; kingdom Metazoa; phylum Chordata; class Mammalia; order Chiroptera; family Pteropodidae; genus Pteropus; species Pteropus alecto. The sequence continues at coordinate 22,632,393 of NW_006434835.1, forward strand.
AGGTCGATGGAGAACACAAAGAGTAATGAACCAAAAACATTCAGATAATGACCCGTCTTTTAATTTTGGATACAGCAACGTATGGAACTTTTGAGTATTTGTATTTTTATCTTTGAAAATGTGTCTCTGAATGTCTTCAAAACTTGGATGACTAGGATATCATTCAAATATAATCAGAACATGAACTGTGGAGAGAGAAAAATTTGGATTTTAAAGTAATATGGTAATTAGGTAGTCAGATTTTTTTTTTTTAAGTATTGGAGAAGATATGGGAAAACAAAAACTGTTCTGCACTGCACTTTAACTTAACATGCTTACATAATAACGTGCTCATGAGGGGCACTATATAACATCTACATCCAAATAACAATACATAATGTGCCTAACCCAAGGGTAAGATTTTCTTGGTACAAACTTCATTCCAGGTAGGGAGGAACCACTAGTGAAGTAAATATTTGAGGTAGAGAAAATGCTTGCAGTCATAGCTTTAAATCACACCATGAAAGTGGCCCCCCTCTCCTAAAGCTGGCTCTGCCCAAAGGGACTCAAGAGTCTGAGAAGATGATAGACTTGACTATATGACCTCCAAAGGAGAACCACCACGATGCTCATAAAACATGTAGTTCTTTAGCCTGCGGCATGTGTTTCTTCATCAAAAAAACAGCTTTTCCTTAGCTTTAAACTCAAGAGAAAGGAAGATTGACATGAGGAAGGGAACTCAAGAAAATTTTCTTTCAGAACTAAATAAAAAGAAAATTGAAGAATTTTCCTGATGAGAAAGGGGGAAAATTAAACTCATTGTATGCAGAATCTCTTCTCTGCCTCCTAGAGAAAAGAACAGCTTTACCAAGGAGTCAAGTTCCTTCTTGCCTTTGCATTTCCAAGTGTAGTGGTCTGTGCAGAGTGACACCTAGTGGTCTCCAAGATGTCTTTACTAGCAAGAGCAATGAATCATGTGCATGTGCGTGTGTTTGAGCATTTATAAAGAAGCCTTTTTTCTTCCTCCATATTCATAAGCTGCGAACGAAATGATTTGTTCTTTAGTTTTGATTCCAATACCACAACTTTTTGGCCACATATCCTCTTATTGTTAAATCATAGAGAAAATTAATATTTAATATTTGAGCAGTGGATAGAAGTTGCCAAGTGGAATGGAACAGTGATTCTGATGTGTGAGCAAAATGATTTGTCCAAATCTGGAATCCGAAAGGCAAAAACAAAGTACAATACCTGACCCAATAGATTTCAAAGGACCAATGGCTTTTGTAGTTGGATTCTTTGGGGTTCACGACAGACCTTATTTCCACATGGTTTCTACTCTGCCTTTAAAACCCCACCTGGGTGGACCTGTCCAGTTGCCCACCTATAGTCTTAATTGGACTGGGGAATTTAGAGAGCTGAGAAATTTGTAATGGAGCAAGGAAATTTCAGCTATCCAGGAACCATTTAAAACTCCAGAGTGCCATAGGAAAAGGATTTCTACTTCCTCTTCTTATCAATAGATTATCAGTGAAGTGGGATCCAGAAAATGTTACATTTGGTCTTCTAAGGGTTGAGTTGACAAAGACTTCTTTTCGGGTATCATGTAAAATGAAAATTGCGGGAAGCACTCTAGAATTTATCAAACTTAATTCTTCTAAACTCCATTTTGAGGATTAAAAAAGATGAGTATAATAAATATGACTGAATTTGGCTACAAAAACTAGTAATGAAAGAAGATCCTGGAAAATAATAACTGGAAGAATTAGGTGAGAGAATTTATAGCAGCTCAGATTCTAGCAGAAACCTTAGATAATTGGTTTTCTCAACTTTATAAACTAAAGGTTAACTGGCCCCAAACATGGCAGGTCCCAGCCCATTTTTTACCTGGGATCTGGTATCGTTTCATTATATTTTATAGTTGATTTTTAAAAGCTCATGCCAAAGAGTATCCAGAAAATATTTCCTATCACAAAATTGAATTGTGGACCCTGACGATTTGCAAATGTGTTTCCCATTGTCATCTCTACAGGCATGACTCTACCTAAATGGACTCAGAATATCCCTCTCCCAACTTATTATCTTATTAATTGTTCAACCTCAAGTATATTAATTTTTTCTTGATAAATTTTGAACCTGTTCAACTCAAAGAGCAAGCAAGCTTAAGGCACAATTTTTTTTTCTCTACTGTCTACAGCTTTGTGTTCATTGTCATCTTAAAATAAAAACTGTTAAAAACAACATACAATTTTGTGCTCTAAAAAGTAAAGATATCCCATCTTTTAAGATGAATACATAACCTGCATTTTACCATATGGTTAGCAAAATCTTTTTGGAGAAATAACCATTTCAAATGGAGTAAAATAGGGACACGTCTGACTTTCCTTATTTTTAATCAATATCTTAATAAGGTGTTTTTTTAATGACCTGGGTGCATGCATTCCTTTGCTCCCCATACTAAATAATAATAATAATAATAAAATAAGCATTTTTGTATATATAGATGGTTTCATATTACAGTCATGCATTTGGAGGTCTTAATAGACAGTTGGCTCTACTTTATCCCAAACAGTTACAGTCAAACAGAAGCCCAGGCATCATTTTTGAAAGAAGTCCACAGCACCAACATTCACTGGCTTAAGGTTAAAATCCAATAGAACAAAATAATTCATTCAAGTGCTTAGGTGTACATTTTGAAGGTAATTCTTAGATTGCCCAAGGCAATACATTCTATTGGTATTCTGCTGAATTATTTTATGTTCCACATGAACATTTGGTTACACCTCTTATAAAATATTTCTAGACTGATAATATTATGGTCATGATTAGGGACCAAAATTTTAGGATATTGATATCCTTCTTCAGTGAACTGGGGTAAACCCAAAACTACTTTTTGAGGAGAGTTTTGGCCCAGACCAGGGGTACTGCCTCTCCTTTTCTTTATGTGCAGAGTTCCAGGGAAGGTACCAGTGATCTTTTACTCTGGGCATGTGTCTGTCTCAGGTTCTTCAGGCTTCCTCAGATGGTGTAAGCCCTATGTCCAGCTCTGATGAATGGGAGAGTACGCAGCTCCCTTCTTAAACAATATATATAAAAGCTTCTACCTGGTAATTTTCACATCAAGGACGAGTAATTTGAACTCAACATCACTCCATATCTATTAAAAGTTGAGTTGAGGATAACAATATTTATAGAAAATCTTTTGTAAATGTATAGGCCACTTTTCAAATCAAGGAGGTGATTGGGAAAATGAAACTAAATAAATTTAGGAAATACAACTTCCCAAGAAAATGTACTGATTAAAAATATAAATCAATACAAGAAAAGTTTAGATATATTCCTGAAATATTTTACCAGAAAGATCTGGGATACATCTCTAATCTTCTAAGGTAAAATCATGAAATATAAATATGTGTCTAAGTAGATATCTATGAATATGTATTTTACATATTCATCTGCCATTGACAGGTAAAGAATCCTTGTGTGCCTGGAGGATGTCAGATCCTGGAAGATAAATACTTTAACTTCATCTATTGACATGCATTAGTCTCTAGGACTATCACATTCATGGTTCCAACATAACTGAAAACATATGAGTTCAAACGGCCTTTTAGCTTTCTGGACCATTGAGGTAATACTTCCCTCATTTATCCATGGATGCTGCAATACAGTTTCCCATGTAATGGAGAGAAAGTATAATTCTGTCTTCCATTCCCCCACTTCCCTGATTCTTTGCTTCAACCTGTCTAATTGAAACAGAATTGCTTGGTGCTTAGCTGGCAATTTGTTAAACTATTGCCTAACAGTTTCCTAAAGGAAAATACCAGTGTGTGTATGAATATACACATACGTGATCTGTGTATGTGTGCATCCAGGGGAATATTTATTTCCCAATAAATATCTTAAAAATCCCCAAATTATAGGGCCCCAAAATATATGAAACAAAATCTGACAGAATTAAACGGGAAATAGACAATTTAACAAGAATACTTGAAGACTTCAATACCTTACTTCAAATAACAGAAAGAACAAGACAGATCACTCATCAAAGAAGACATGAATAATATGACAAACCAACTAGACCTAGCAGACATCTATAGAACACTTCATCCAAAAACCACAGAATGCATATTCTTCTCAAGTGCAGATGAAACATTCTCCAGGATACACCATGTGTTAGGCCATAATATAAACCTCAATAAATTCAAAAGACAAGGAATACCACAACGTACATCCTTCAACCATGATGGAATGAAATTAAACATCAGTAACAGAAGGAAATTTGGGGAAATTATAAATATGTGGAAATAAAATACTACTAAATAACCACTGGGTCAAATAAAAAAAAAAAATCACAAGAAAAATGAGAAGATATGTTGAAATAAGTGAGAATGAAAACACAACATACTAAAATTATGGGAAGCAGTGAAAGTAATGCTTAAAGGGATGTTTATAGCTATAAATATCTATATTTAAAAAAGAAGAAAGATCTCAGATCAATAACTCAACCTTCCATATTAAGAAACTATTAAAATAAGAGCAAACTAAATCAAGCAAAAGGAAGGAAGTAATAAAGATTGAGTTGGAAATAAATAAAGAACAAAAACAATAGAGAAAATCAATAAAATCAAAATTTGGTTCCTTGAAAAGATCAACACAACTGACAAACATTTAGCTAAATTGAGCCAAGAAAAAAGCAAAAAGATTCAAATTACTAAAATTAGAAATGAAAGGGGGAATATTACTACCAACCTTACAGAAATATAAAGGATTGTAAGGTAATACAAAAAAATAATTGTATGCTAAGGGATATATTTTTAGAAAGACAAAAACTATCAAAAAGATTTAAGAAATAGAATATCTGAAGACCTATAACCTAAGAGATTGAATCAGTAATTTTAAATAAGAAATTTTTTTAAAAAGTCCCACAAAAAATCCTGAGATGAAACATCTTCACTGGTGAATTCCACTAAATGTTTAAAAGAGGATTGTCACTGATCCTTCACAAACTTTTCCACAGAAAAAGAAGAGGAGGAAATATGTGTTTCCTAGCATTTTATGAGGCCAGTATCACTTATTCCAAAACAAAGACATCACAAGAAAGAAAAACTGTAAGCCAATATCTCATAATATAAATGCAAAACCCCTCAATAAAATACCAGCAAATTGAACCCAGCAACATATGAAAGGATACCGTGATCAAGTGAGTTTTATCCCAGGAATGTAAAGTTGGGTCAATATAAAATAGTCAACCATGTAACATACTATATTAATGAAATATAGGATAAAACCCAAATGATAATCTCAATAGACAGAAAAGGCATTTGACGAAATCCATCACCCTTCCATGAATAGATATACTCAACTAGTTAGGAATAAAAGGAAATTTTCTCAACCTGACAAAGAGCACCTATGAAAAAACCCCAGCTAACATACTTAATGGAAAAAAAAAAAAAACTGAAGCTTTTCACCTAAATCAAGAAAAAGACACAGATATCTATTCTCTATACTTGTATTTAACATTCTACTGGAGGTTCTAGCCAGGGCAAATAGGCAAGAAAAGGAAATAATACACCTCCTTTTGGAAAGGAAGAAGTAAAATTATCTCTATTTTCAGATATTACTGTGTTTTATACACAGACTAAATAGTCCACATAAAAACTGTAATAACTAATAAACAAGTTCAGCAAGGTTACAGGATGTAAGAGCAACATATGAAAATCAATTATTTTTATACACTAGCAGTGAATAATCTGAAAATAAAATTAAGAAAATAATTCCATTTACAATTGTATCAAAAAGAATAAAATAGCCAGGAATAAATTTAGTAAAATAAGTATAAAACTTGTACTCTGAAAACTACAAAATATTGTTGAAAGAAATTAAAGAATATCTAAATAAATAGAAGGAAAATGATCATGGATTGGAAAGCTTAGTATTGTTAAAATAGCAATACTATCCAATCTGATCTATTTTATGATCTATTGCAGCTATTTTATGATCTATCATGTATTATGATTAAATGGAATCCCTATCCAAATACTAGCTGACTTTTTTACAGAAATTGACAAGCTGATCCTAAAATTTATATGGAAATGCAAGAGACCTACAACAGCCGAAGCAATCTGAAAAAAGAGCGTAAGTGAAGGACTCCAATCAAATTTCTTGATTGCAAAACTTACTATAAAGCTGCAGTAATCAAGACAGTGTGGTACTGGCAGAAGGGTAGACATAAACATCATTGAACTAGGTATCAGAGTCTAGAAATCTTACATTTATGATCACTTTATTTGTGGGAATCAGTTGAGAATAGGAAAATCTATAGAGACAGGAAATAGATTAGTGGTTGTCGGGGCTAGAGGGAGATGGAAATGCAGAGTAATTACTAATGGTTACTGCGTTTCTTTTTGGTTAATGAAAACATTCTGGAATGACAACTTGATGATGGGTGTACAATTTTATAAATATACTAAATCTTCTAAATTGCACTTTCTAAGAAAAAAATGAATGAATATTCTAAATCATTTTCATAGCTCTGGGCATTTATCTAAGTTTGTCCTATTATATAATTATTTCTGATCATGTATAGTCTCCCCATATAGATTATATGATGTTTCAGGAGAGGAATTTTGTATTATTCATTTTTGTACCATGCAAAATGTTTTTACATAGTACAAGATCAATAAACACTTTTTGAAAATTTAATATCCCCAACACTTCAAGCTGTCCAACTTTATGTTTCCTTAAGAGCTTTCAAGCTGTCTTGAGTAGACTCCAAAGCCCAGAGCCAGCCAATCCAGCCTCTCCCACTCACCTTGGAGATGTACAGCAGTTGTTTGCCAAATAATTAGCATCAAGAGCTTGTTTATATCAATGCTGATGTTATTCTATTTCTTGTCTGAAGAGTTACTTTGTTAGAGTGTTTTTCATCAGTTCAGTCATTCACGTCTCTGTGCTAATCTCCCAAGTCCTCCAGGCCCCTCCTGACCAGTGATCCAGGCTTTACTATCCTTTCTGCCCCGCCTCTCTCTCCTGTCCTTCTGCATCTCTTGCTTTCTAAATTTGAAGCCCTGTAGCCCAACAATGGTGAACGCTTTCTCCATTTCCAGAGTCCCAGTCTTGTAATTACCTCCACATTCTTCTTTGGCATTCGTACTTTCATTCGCTCATGTGTTCCATAAATACGTATTGAATGCCTAATGTATACCCCTACAGTGTTCTAGATGCTGTTGCTCTGATTACTTTTTAGGTTTATTCATTGTTGCAGAAATGGCGTGTTTGTTTGCTTATGCAACAACGAAAGGAATTTATGTCATATAGGTAAGAATGTTAGAGGAATTTGTTTGTATGTGCTAACACCTAGTGAAAGACTAGGTGACTCACTGAATAATAATTTCCATATTTGAAGGATCTTGGAAAATGAGTCAACTTTTCACCTACTATAGGCACTAGTATTTTAATCAATTTTAATTTCAAATCCATCTTATAATTTAAGCAAATTGCCATCTGCTGCTCGGGTTTTACTGGCTATGGCTTCAGTGTTAGTGTTACCCTCACAGCTTAAGTCAGAAGAGAAAAAAAAAAATTGTTGAGCATTAAATCTTGCTTCTATATGTATTCATGTCATATGATTACTGGTACCTCTTCAGAAAATTTGGCCTAATTTCTGGAAGCCTCTTCAGTCTCATATTAAAAGATGCACCATAATTTAATCAATTCAAGAATTTTATTATCTTCGCCTATTTTTTTTAATGGTGCCACAAAATCTTTTCTTCTCTCTTCTAAAAAGGGCCCCAGAAAAGCTGGGGGGTGACTTCATAATGAGGCTGAGTTCAATTAACCCGGAAAAGCCCTATGTTCCCTTTGTGGGGGTGCTGGAGGGATGAAGGATGGATGGGGCAGGACCCCCACTCCCAGCCTGGAAGATCCAGTTTCTGAATAGACAGTGTCTGTGTAGTGCTTGCTCAGGCCTGCCTCTTTCTCTCACTTTCCCTCAAACAACCATTAGCCCTGTTTTGTAGCAGCTGCCTGCCGAGAAGAGGAACCATTTTTTTTTTTTTTTTTTTAATTAAGTCTCTGGTCTTCACGTACAGCTGTGTACTTTGCTGTGGTGCCATTCAGATGGTATGTTTGATCTTTCAGGAACTGGGCTTCCTCCACCCAACCAGACCTCTCTGCAGTCTGGTAATTCAATGTCTATACCTGAAAGTTCAGGTGTTTTTAAATATGAAACCAATTCGTAAAGCTGGAAGTCCCCTTAGAGCCTCGTTACTAGAAATTTAGGCCATAGACCAGTAGTATCATCATCACATGGGTACTTCTAGGAATCAGACCCTATTTTGGACCTTTAAGGAATCAGAATCTCTGGGGGTGGGGTCGCTGTGAGGAAGATGGACAGCAACGGGGAAAGATAGATGGCAGAGAGGACAGTGTGGAGACCTAGGAATCTAGTGGAAAAAGCCTTTGGGTGATTCTGATGCTTACTACATTTTCAAAAGCACTGGCTTGTTTGTTATCCTGTGCTACTCTTAATATGCACATCTCTTGCCTAAAGCCTGTTCACCTCTTTCTCAGACCCTCTGGCCTGGATTCCTGTTCCGTTGTTTCTTGTCTCTGTCATTTTTTTTTCCTCCAAGGTTATGTTTCAGATTCCAGCTTCTGCTGACTTCTCCAAACCTGAACTCCATAGCTGCATACTGCTTCCTGCATTTATTCAATCTCTGACCTGTTTACTTCTGTTAGTCACCTTAGTGCTTCCTATCCAACTTACCTTCCTGCCTAGGTCTCCTCCTGACCTGACTGCGGAGAGTGGCATCTACACATGAAAGCCTTCAGGTGAGGTACCCATTAACTCAAGCCTCTTGCAGTCCTTTCTGCCATCCATCTTTCCCCCTTACAACCCATCTTCCTCACAGCTCCCAGATATTTTCCTAAGGAACAAAACTGATATTATCCTCTGCTTAAAAACTCCTATAGACTTCTAGTTTTCTGCAGAATAAAATCGAAACTCCATAGCATGATGTCCAAAGCCCTCCAGGACCTCTTTCTCTTATATGTGACTCTCCCCTCTTTTCCGCTATCCCTCTACCCACCCCCCACAATGTCCTCATGTTTCCAAGCTTGTTCTCAGCCTAGGGATTGCCACTGGCTGTCCCCACTGCAGGGAAAACTCTTCTGCCTCATATTTGAATGGTTTACTTATAGTCACTTATATTTTAGCTTAAAGATTTACTTATTCAAAGAAATCTTCTCTAACTATTCCATCTAAAGCAGCCACTTGGTCCACCTGAGATGACCCTCACACATCTGCTTTATGTTTCTGTAAAGCACTTATCATCAATAAGTTTTTCTTGCTTATTTGTGATCTGTCTCCACTGATTTCAGTATAAGCTCCATAAAAGCAGAAACCTCCTCTGCTTTGTTCATAGAGAAACTGCGCCTGACAACAAAGTGGGTACTCAACAGATATTTGAAAACAATAGAATGAAAAAAGGAAGGAAGGATGGAAGGAAGGAAGAAGGGAGGGAAGGAAGGAGAGAGGGAGGAGAGAAGACAGGAAGATAGGAAAAATATAAAATAAATGTTAATAAAGAAGCATTTCCCCATATTTTTAAATACATAAGGAAGATATGAAAAAAAAATAATGATATGATGGTATGAGAAGCTTTGACTTCCTAGATCCCCCTTAGCAAAAGCTAATCACCTCACCTTTGCCATGACAATTCTTTCTGAAAGTCTATATAATAGCACTTTTCATCTTGTGTTGTAATTATTTATTGATGTAATTGTCTCTTCCTATAACCTGTGATCTCCTTGTAGCCCTAGTCCCTGGCACAGGGCCTGGAAATAGTAGAAGTTTAATAAACACTGAAAGAACAAATGGGTAAAAATATGAGAGAGAATGATAATGTTATAGATGAAAGTTCTGATAAAATTTTTTTTTTTTTTTTGGTCCAGGTCATTGAAAATGAATGCAATAAACCATACACTTGTAAGATATGCACTTATGAGATGGTATAGCATGGAGATTAAGAGCATGATTCTAGAACCAGTCTATTTGGGTTCACATCCTGGCACAACCACTTCCTAGCTAAATGACTTTGGACAAATTACTTAACTTTCTTGTACTCCAGTTTCTTCATCTGTAATATAAAGACAATGACAAAGTCTACATCATAGTGTTATATGAGAAATAAAGGAGTTAATACATACGTGTCAGTTAGCTTCTGATGCATACAAAACTGCCCCCAAATTCAGTGGTTTAAAACAGTTATTAGCTCATGATTCTTTGGGTTGACAGTCTGCACTAGGCTCAACTAAGAGCTTCCCCTGCTGGTCTTGCCTGGGCTCATTCTTGTGCTGACAGTCAGCTAGCAGGTCATCTGGGGCCTCACTTGTATATCTCACACTTGACTTGGGTAACTGAGCTGTGCACCTCCAGCATTTAACCGTGTAGCCTGAACTTCATGTGGTGGCTGGGTTCTAATGGCTGGAAATGTGAGATCACATGTAAGCACCCAAGGACTTTTCAAGCCTTTCTTCTGTCATATTTGAAGATATCTCATTGGCCAAAGCAAGTCATATGGCCAAGTCTACAGTCAAGAGATGAAGAAATAGACTCTACTCCTTGATGAGAGGTGCTTCAAAATATTGCAGTCATTTTGAAGAATATATAGAAACACAAAAAACACTTAATATAGTGACTAGCACATAGTAAGCAGTGTGTAAGTACTAGGTAACAGTATAGATGGCAATACTTGTACAGATGCTTCACAACCCAGCCCCTATTTCACTTACTTCTGAGTGAAAATTAAAATGAATTAGAAAACTAGTAGTAGAGACAGGAAATAGAACCAGAAGGAAATGTTCTCATGCAGTTTTATTTTTATGGAAAATATATTAACTCTACAAAATTTCCAAAGCCTAACTCTACTTACAAGAGGCTGATCAGATTTCTATATTTCAGTATGGCTTAGCAGTCAGGATCCTGGGTTCTGGCATCAAATTGCCTATGTTCCAATTCTAGCTCACAACTTATTTGCTGGGTAACCTCAGAGAAATTGCCTAAGCAGTCCCAGCCTTAATGTCTGCATTTGTAGTATTGGAGGAATGATCAATTTTTAACTCCTGAGGTCCTTGAAAGTATTAAATGAGGCTTAATTTGTAAAGTGCTTCTGTAAAGTGAGTATCCAATAAATGTTAGCAATCATTTTTCTTAATTTTTTTAAGAATCAAAAATCATCTAGTATAGTTCAGAGATTGCATACTTGGAGGCACGCTGAAATTACCTAAGGAGCATAAAAATACTGACACCTATTCGATTCCAGAGATTGATGTAAATGTCCTGGAGGGAGGGCTTTGCGGGAGAGTTCCCAGGGAAGTTCTAATGTGTGGTCAAGATTAAGAACCACAGGTCTATTGAAGATGTTAGAGATGATCCAAGTCAAACTCTTTATTTCAGAAATGAGAAAACTGAGAGCCAAAGAGGTGATAGGGATTGTTTAATGACAACCAGGTGGTTGAGGAGAAACCTGGAAACCAATATCCATGGACTCCTGCCCATGGTTCTTTCCATTTTAACTGGCCACTTGGATGACAGATTAACCCAGGCCAGCCTGTGCGATCCTCCTCACCAAGAACCGAGAACTGGGAAAGCAGAAGTCCACCTAATGCCAAATTCAACATTCCCAGTTTAACTCCCAGAAATGTCACTCTCCCTTGATTTTGTAACCTTCTCCCTACACTTTCCGGTTTGATTCCGAATAGGATTCATATCCTGCCTGTGTTTGTTTGAATTAGACTTTTACTTCATTTATTCCGTTTTCCTTAGCGATGAAATTCCATCTTATACGCACATTCATGCAAGCTCAGAGCTGTATTCCAGAAGGGAAAAAAGCAGACTTTTCTTCCTTTCTTCCTGTCACCCCTCCCCTGACTCCACCCCACGAGGGCTGTTTGTCCTGGATTATCAACTTCCTTGTGAATAATCGTTAATGTAGGGAATTTCCTCCTCCTTTTAAATTGTTTGAGGAAATAGGAGTGTCCCTTAGTTCATAATTGTGATTCCGCTGAACTGCCAATAATTCTGACGACCAAAGGGCCAGACTCCCGACAAGGTCAGGAAAGACAGGGGGAATTGAGACTGTTCTCTTGGTGAAAGGCTGACCCATGAGGGCTAAGAGAAATAGATGAATAACGTGATGTCAGGAATTTCTGAGGAGCTGGCAGAGTATTCAAAGGAAATTCTTTTTTTCTCTCTCTCTATAGCTTTAGCCTTTACAAATATTAGCCTTTTGTCACTTTCTCAGGGCTTCTAATCACTAAACTTGAAGGGAACAAATTTAATGAGCAAGAGAAAGGTGGGTACAGAGCAAGGTTCTCAGAAACTTGATCTTTAAAAAAAAATAAACGACAAAGTATTCTTACATAACTAAAGTTGGATACCAAACTGAATATACAATATGATCTCTTTTTCTCATTTTTGTGTATATATGTTCATATATCCCACTGAATGATGAGATTATAGAATATTTTGTTGTTGCTGCTGATCTGTAGCTTTTGATTCTTTGATGATGAATATGTATCAAAAAAGCAATAAAATCATTATTTTAAAAACAAAACAAATGTTAACTATCGATCTTAGAATAAAACCCTGTAGTCATTCTTTTTAAATATTCATTATTCCCAAACTGTTTTCATTTGATATTTGAGATCTTAAAAGACTTATAAAATTAACTGATTTCTTTAATCATTTATTGATTCTTGTGTGTGTACAGGTGTGCACACATGCTCAGGTCTGTTGTATTTTTGGCTTTTATTCCAGTTCCTACTTATCACTTTTAGCCAATTTGTATCATTTCCCTGGACTTCTCAGCATTTGTGACATTTCCAATTCCATCTGCAGATTTAATTAAGGTGCTGCTTATTCACTGTTCCACATCACTGATAATAGGAGACATAAAACTGGACCCAGTAGTGACTGCTACACCACTTCAATACCTCCCACAACTGGACACATCCTTCTGCTTTACCTGGTTTTTAAGCCAAGTTGATTGAAACTGATTTTGCAAGTAAAATTCACTCAGACATTGCATCAAATGATTTATGAAGTCCACACAGCCGTGTGGTGTCCCATTAATCACAGACACTACAATAATCTATTTGTGTGCAGCAGTCCTCATAAATCGGAATAAAATAAATTCCACAAGCGCATCCTCAGCTTTTACGACAGGGCACATGGTTTCATTCAGGGCAGCATCCACATAATGCAATGTTAGCAGACTTGCAGATTCCTGAGCTTGGTCAAGCAAGTAAAAATATGCATTCATTTACAGATGCATGCCAAAGCAAAAGAAATTACAGCTTGTTCATCCACCGAGTGAGAGAATTTCTTTAGGGCTCAGCTCTCTCAAATTTTTTATGAAAACTGATATAAATAAACAGAGGATATGAGGCACAACAATAAAAGTGCCGCGATGATTTTGTTAACAAACAGTCCAGAATTATATTTTCAAATAAGTGCTGAACACTTAAATGCCATCGCCATTTGGAGACTCTTATTTCAATGATATTATGAAATAATTTCATAAATTCTTTTTCGAGATTGATCTTTGTTTCACATAACAAAAGAATGTCTTTAGCAATAGCAAGCTCACTTCATTTGTGAGTGTATATTTCTTATCTTCAGTACAGTACAAAATTATTGCAAACCAAGTCCAGTAAAGATTGTAAATGATCCAGCTAGGTAATAGTCATTTTTTTTAAAAAAATAAATAGATTAATTTTTCCCTAATTACAAAGAGAATATTATAAAATTAAAATTTAACAATATGAGAATATATTTCATGAAATAATGGCATGAAAGAATAAAATATAAGAGAATTATATGAAATCCTAACACACAGAGATAATCATTCTTAATATAGTAGTAACTAGCTTTTCCAGAATACCATCTATATGTGTGTGTGTTTGGGTATAGAGAGGTAGATATGGAGATACAGATATAAATGAAATGAGTGAGAGTCTATCATAATTGTTATATTATTACTTGCTTTAAAAAATTCAACACTATATTGTGGATATCTCTCCAATACAATATAGAACCATATTATTTTAATAACTATAATTTTCCATTACATAGATTTAATCAGAACTCTAGTAATGGAGTTTATTTTCAATTTTTCAGTTTATTTTCAGTTTATTTTCAATTTTTCAGTTTATTTTCAAGCCTTTGGGTAGAGTCAAGACTATGATGCACATCCTGGTTGCTAAATATTTGTAGACTTGACCTCATTCTCTTCTTAGAAAAAGAGTTTTTAGAATAAGAACTCCTTCCTTAGAATAAATTCTTAATATTATGATATCTGGATTACGGCCTCCCAGAAAAAAATTGTACCAAGTTATACTATCACCAATAATTCTTGAAAATGTTTGTTCCCCGTCCCACAACCTTACTAATCCTGGATATTGCCAATCTTTAAAAATGTTTGTCAATCTGACAGATGAGAAGGATTTTCTCATTGTTTTAACTTGAGTGTCTTCGGCTGTATTTAATTGAACATCTTTTCATATGTTTATTGGTCATTTACATTTCTTCTTTGAGGAGTTACCTATCCTAATATATTTTCATTTGGGGGAGGCAATGCTCATCATTTTTATTGACTTATGGAAATATTTTTATACTGTTAATGCTACTTTTATCAAAACCAAGATATGAGTCTAATGAGTCTAATTTTCTTATAGATTTGTAATGAAATCAGAGATCAATTTCAAAAAATATTTTGAGAAATGGCAACATTCTTAAAAAATGGATTTATTTTCTCAAGGTGACAATGTTAGCCCTTCAAAAACAATACTCACCTGTATATCTGAGTCTCATATATTTCTTAAGTAAAATATAATCTTTAGGCTTTATTAAGAGCCTGTGCTCTGGAATCAGATAGCCTATCTAAAAATCAGAGAGCCTGATTCTTTCACTTAGAACCTGGGTGACAACCTAAGACAAGTTAATTAACTATTCTGTGACTTGGTTTCCTCATCTATGAAATGAAGATAATGATAGTACCTAGTGCATAGAGTTGTAGGGCATTCAATGAGAGGATGTGCACAAAGTATTGAAAATAGAAATGAGAGTACTTTAAGTGCTCTATAAATATTAGCTATTTTTACGCACAATGTTACATGGTATCATGACCTACTCAAACCTAAACCATCAGGTCGACTTTAAGGAATTTCTTAAATGTGTGCTTTATTGTTCTATTTGCAGGTAAGCTGCCCTGATGATCTACTTTTAGGAATTTCACTTTAGGAACTTAAAAATAAAAAAGAGAGTTCTAGAATGAGGCACGAATCTGAAACCAGAGGACACTCTCTCCTTAGTTCTCTGGTGACTTTTTGAAGATAAGAGAATAAAGAAAGATGGCCAAATTCTTGCACAAGTCTGACAGTGACATATACAGTTCGTGCATCATCAAAGCGGGATTTACATAGTTGAGCAGCAGGACAAGGGTGAATTGGACGCTAAGGGGATGAAAAAGACCTGGAAGTTCAGTCAGTCAGTAAGGCTGGGTAAACTCATTTTTCTAAATAGAAAAATGACCACTGCCCTAATCTATAAGAACATGGAAGCACCCAGCAGCCTAGGCAAGAAGGTCTAACTCTGGAATAAGATAAGCAGACCAGACTCAATGAACAATGAGCTGGAACTTGGTAGAGGGTACTATAGTGTCATACTGAGGCACGAAGTCACCAAACCTAGATTTGATCCTAACTCAGGCACATGACCTATGATCTTGGGATATTTATGTAATTTCTCTGAGCTTCTCAGTTCCTCTTCTATAAAAATATGTCTGATCATACCTTATGATGAGGTTGCTATGAAGATTAAAGAGTTAAGATATGTGAAACATTTAGCATATACTCAGTTGCATGTGCTCAATTAATAGTTGCTAGGAAGCAGAAGAGACATGAAAATATTTAATAACTAAACTCTATGGGCACTGATGAATCAGAACAAATGCTTGATCAATGAAGCCCATTAGAAGGAATCCCCAATGAATAGAAAAGTTGGCCTAACCAAGAAGAGATGTAGCCCCACATAGCCTACTGGTGTGTACTGTTTCTTAGAGATTAAAAGAAAGGGGGTTTTCATATGAAATAAATGTTCCAGATTTGGAGGCTTTGAGAAAGAAGCAAATATTCAACAGAAATCCATCCAGCATGCCATATAAACAATCTGGAGTCAGATGGAAGGAAAACAGTAATATGGGGAGTTCTATTTTCTAGAGAAGGCTACTCTGGGACCAGAAGAAGTGCCTCAGGGTGGCAGGGTAGTAGCTGGTACACACAAAGACAGGTGTTACCCACCAGAAACTCAGGCAACAAATAACCCAGGCAACAGAGCACAATCCCAGACACCATGACAGATCAGCTGAGGTTAGGATGCAGACAACCAAGTATCTAGGCAAAAGAATAAGATATCAGCAATAGAATGAGTCAAAAAAGAGAGGAGAACTAATAACCAATTTATTAATTCTAAATTGTGATGATTGAAGGCAAATACCCCTTTGTCCTGTCTACTCAGTAGTAGAGCTAGAGTCAGAGGTCATCCAGAGGTAGACACACAAGCAACCTGCTAACACAGAGGATGCATGGAGGGTTCCATGCTATAGCCTTCACGTCTGAGGCTGCTGAGAGTCAGCAAATACAAGGTAATCAGCACCTCACTTTTTTCATCTATAAAATGAAGGAATTGGACCTGAGGATATCTGAAGCCTCTTTCAATACTTAATTTTTATTTTATTTTTTTTTTATTTCTGTGAGAAATTTCAGAGTAAGGATCAGACGCCTTTGGGTAGAGTACTGGAGGGGACTTCAGCCTCAATGGGCTTCATCTATTTTGAAGCCTAATAGATACTAAATGATACTCTTCATACTTAAATTATTCATCTGAGAAAATATTGTTTTAATTAAAACTAGAAGGTTTTATTTTTTTAGGTTTTAAACATGCGGCAAAGAACACAATGGAAAAGTTGAACCTGCTAAACTCAGGAACTCCTAATCTATTTGGAATTTCAAAATCCATTGTGGCATGTTTGGTTTTGAATCATAGCTCATGATCTCACAACTATGTCACTTCATACATCTCCCAAGTCGTTTTCTTGCTTCCGTTCGGTGTTCCTCTCTTATTCTGTTGCCATAACTTTAACTTTTTATTAAATATAAGATACCATCACTTGTAAGCAACATTATTTTATATACTCCTGAGAAAGAAAATAAACAGCTGCCAATTAAACTATGACATGCTGTCAAATGTGTGACGCATATCACTTTCGATGTTAAAATATTATTTAAAAAGTCTTAAAATACATAAAACATGGTGTCTTTATAAAACGAGAATCTGATGAGGTCATTTGTCTCTAAAAGCTCCAAACATTTCCCTATAGAATGAAGTCTAAACTCTGCTACAGATTTTGGTGCTTAACCATCCAGCCCAACCTTACTGGCTTTGTCTTCTAACGGCTGCCACAAGGCATCCAGTCACCTCAAGCTTCATTTTTTTTTTTCCATTGCAAAAGTACATGTTTTCGTCTTTCTTTCAACATTTATTAAACACCTACTATTTACCAAGCCCTATTCTAGGCACATCACTGTTTTCTTTGCTTGCAATCTCTTCTCCTCCCTCCCTCAACCCCTAACACTGGTATGTATTCTTCCTTAAAGATCCAACCCAACTATCTTCTCCTTCATGAAAAGTTTTTGTGAAACTTTCTCCAGTTTCCTCGTGTAAACCTTTATTATACTATGTTGAAACTGCTGATTTACCAGTTGCCCATACACAAGAAAGGTGACATTTAAGAGTAGTGATTAGGAATTCCGGATCCAGCTTCCTGGCTTTGAAATCCCAGTCCTGTCTCCCCTAAGTGGGAAGACAGACATGAAAAGTGACATTGCTGGGGAGTATAATTACTGAGAGGTGAAGTTCTTGGGTTTGATCCTCACACAGACCAGAAGTACTACTATGTTCTAGAATCACAGACGAGACCCCCATCTCAAAAACTTTTTAAGTACCAAACAGTTAGTGGATATCTGGACAGGTTTTAAAAAATTTCATCATTGAAAATGTTAGGAGACTTATTAAGTACCTATTAATGTTCAGAATTCTGTAGGTGCTAATTTTCTAAGTGACTGATGCGAAAAATGAAACTTATTACATAACTTATTCAAAGTCACACAGACAGTGATGAACACAGTCAGAATCTGATCCTGGGTCAATCTGATTCCCAAGATCATGTTCTTTTCATTTGAGCACTTTATGGCACAATGCCTCACCATTGTTGAGGACGTTCCTGATTTAGGCAATAATTTGTCAAGGAAAAAAAAATAGACCTCTTCTTCAAACACCCTTGATTGGCGCTGCCAGTGTGCTCTTCTCCCTGGCAAATCTAAATAGGAAACATGACATGATCTTTGGCAGTAATTAGCTGATGATGTAGACACGATATTATCTTCCTCCATGGTTTCATGCCTTAGGAGCTCAATCTTCCAGTTTTCTTGCTAATCTCAGACCAGTAGTCATTTACACAGTCAATTCACTGGCAATTAGCATTTTGTTCATGAACTTGATTTGTTGCATGAACTTTAGTTTGAGCTGGAAAAAGCTGATGAAGAACAACCGATGTGGCCAATAAGATCATCAAGACACATTAAGCCATCAAAGAAAATTAATGATAAAGAAGATGGATCTGATTACATTAGAATCTAATATCAAAAGATTCAACTGTTATTTAAGTTCAAATGATAAATAGAAGTCCATAATAAACCCACAGGTGCTGACGAAAGGAGGATGATACTGGTGAGGAAGGCCTGAAAGGGGAACACACATGGGCAGTGCTGCAAAAGAGGCTTGGAGAGAAAGTAATATTTTCTGAAGGACTTGGAGAAAAAGAAAACTGAGGGTCTGAAGAGCCACATTCTTCTTAGCGCACACCTTGGTAACCCACTATAAAGTCATGGACAGAGATAGTCTGAGATGTGGAGGCTTGGGAAATAAAACTCACAGGGTAGTATAACATAGATGGTCACCCTTTCATTTGAGTAAGTGCAAGATATTACTTATTTTAATTGCCACTACTGAGTATTAACAAAATGCTAAGGTCTTCTTGGAACATTATAATATTGAAAATATTTAAAATGCCAGGATTGGTAACCTAATCATTATACATTCGTTATATAGTCAAGAAACAAATGGGAGTTGGTTCTAAGTGCATGTTGAAATTGCATTTTGTCTGAGAAGATATAATAGTAGCTAGGGCCTGAATGAATAGTTAATGTTATTTCTTTTTAAGCTAAAATAGTATGTTAAGATAGACTAACTGCTGTAACCAACAAGCCTCAAATCTCAGTGACTTATCCCGGTAAAGATTCATTTCTCACTCAAATCACACTGAGATTTAGTGAGGTGTGTATATGTGAATGTGTCTTACATGGAAGGTCTGCTTCATGCAGTCATCCAAGAACCTAGGATCTACCCATTTAGTGGTTCCAAAGTCTTATAGGGCCTCAGAGTCCTCTGTGGTATGCTCTGCAGCCAGCCAGCAGAGAGAATTAAAAAATATGCAGGATTGTGGAGAGGTTTTAGAAGCCAGCCTATGCAAGGTCCCCATCACTTCCATCCACAATCCAACGCACCATCCATCTAACTGCAAGGAAGCTGGTAAGTGCTGTCTAGTTGTATGTCCAGAATGAAAAGAAGGAACATAGATATTGGTGATCACGACCATTTCCTCCCAGAAAGTAGGTAATGAAGTCTCATTTCAATGACAAAATAGCTGTATGAAATATAGGAGTATAAAAATATCAGAATTCTAATGAACATTACCATATTAGAATTTACATTCAAATGAGTGATGTCTCCTTGCCAGTAGTCACTTGGAAACCTATATGCTTATGGAAACAACCAATGCCTACCGTTTTTTTTCTAGCTCTTTTTTTGATATTGTCTCTGGAGCATGTGTTGGTTCTTTTAAATAGTCCCAACATATCTCATCCTTTGAGGATCAGTTTGAGAGAGATTATAAAATGTAAATTAGAGCCAACTCTGGTGAATGAAGAGTATAATCTACCTGAGTTAATATGTTTGGTCAGAAAAGATGATTAAACAATGAGGCTATTTTCTCATGGGACTACATAAGGTAATTCCAAAATAAACATTATAAGAATGTTTTGAGTAATACCATCATTTTTGGAATAAATTGAATTGTATTTCTTAACATGTAATGTAAATGTAATGTCATGTAATGTCATGTAAATTTGGAGGAAAGTGTCTGCAATTTGGATCTATGAATCTTCAGACTATTAGAACCACATAGGAGAACAGGAGGCTGGGTAGACAGAAGATGGAGAGGTAGATAGCACTGTAATAAGTGGAAACTCTTCCTCTGTGCCATAATGCATGCAAGGTCGGGTCCTGTCTTCTCAATTTTCTTACACTTACTTTTCCCAGCAATCCAGAAGACTGCCTGCAAGCACAGAATATCAACTCAAATAGCCTCATCTTTTGAAGAGACCCAATCATTTATTACCTTTTATTAGTTCAGTTTTCTAAAAACACTCCTTCCTTGGGGGAAATTTTTAATTGAAGACATGACATTTTTCTTCAAAATCATACTGCATACAATGTGCCAAGTTACATGACTTGGTAATTTGTAAGGTTAAAACATTTGATGATTCATATAGCTAAATCTCCTAAATGTTGAGCATTTTTAAAGATCTATTGAAATAATGAATGGGAACACAATTTCTAAAAGTTATGAAACAACAACAATAAAAAGTTTTACAATGTCAGGTGCTTTTCAAGTAACAAAAAAAGGTTTTTATCTGAAGGATCCCCTCACTGGGGAGATGAGCACCTTTACTAAGTGTTAGAGGGAATGAGTGCAGATAAAACCTTCTGGAAGGCAATCTGGCAATGCATGCAAAAAATGGGCAGACTTTTTGACCCATTTTTAACAATAATTAACAATTTTGACCCATAATTAACAATTACACTTTAGAAATTTACCAAAGCAATCATTGGACAAGTGTTTAAAACTTTGGCTAAATGGGAATGCATTTGCAGCCTGATGACAGTGAAAATGTAAAATAAATAAACAAAAAGCCCTAAAGACATATTAATATGGCATTGTTAAATATAATATGGTACACTCACTCAATGAAATATTATTCAGTGGTAAAAAGGACACAATTATTGATCCTAAAGATCAATATGCCATGTATACGTATGTGAAAAAGCAATTACAAACTAGAATGCATATTCCATTTTATATTTTACACTTTATGGGGGAAAGAATGTATAATAAATGTCATTATACAAGAATGTATAATAAATGTCATTAGTGGTTAATATCTCAATGGTGGGATTTTGGATTTTTCTTTCTTTTTTAAAACTTGTTTGTATTTTTCTCATTTTTTTCCCCCAATGAGCATATAGTCATAAAAGATATATATTAGGAATAGCATTGTATAATGTGCATTCTGGAGCCATATTGCCTGGGTTTGAATCTCAATTTTTCCTTTTAAATAAGTTTGACACTGGGCATATTACTTATCCTTTCTGTATTTCTGGTTCGCCACCTATAAAAATGCAGGTGATTATATATCTACCTCATCAGATTATAATGAGGATTAGATGTGGTAATACACCCAGGTAATTTAGTATATGCACATAGTAAACTACATAAATAGTTATTCGGTAATTACAAAAACAATGAAGATGTTTCCATTTTGAGAAAAGTGCTACTCACTATTTTAACTTTTCATATGCAAATTAGCAAAGAAGGAAAGATATTGTCATAGATATTAACAGTATTAAATTAGGCCCACAAAAAGCAATACAATTGAAAGAAAAGCAACTCTCTATTTTCCAACTTAGTGCATGAGGCAGTCAAATATACAGGTTCTCAAGGCAGACTAGAACTGGTTTCAAACCTGACAGTCATCATCATAGCTCTGACTCCTTCCAAGTCATTCAACCTTCTGTGCCTCAAATTTCTCAACTATAAAATGAAGACAATATAAGCCATCGGAGATCATATATAGGGCTAGTCTGTAGATTAATTAAAATAACCCATGTGAAGTGTTTATTAGCAAGCACTCTATAAAGCTTAGCTGCTACTATCATTATCATTATTTTTAATTAATGTCCTTTAAAATAAGTCTTAGACTGGAACGGGTTCACAGAGGCTACAACTCCAACACTGGACAAACTGCCAAAGTGGGATCAACAAGATCATAAAAAGGAAAAAAAAAAAAAAAAGCAAATATCTGGTCAGACAGATGTTGCATAGTGATAGGTGCTGAGATATCACATAGCAGGGATTCCAGCTCAGGCATAAAACTTGAGGAGACACTTAATTAAAAAGACTCTAAAAATGACAACACAAAGGAGAACCACCATTTTATTCACGCAGTACCCTGTGTGGTTGGTATTGTTATCTCCATTTTACAAAGGAAGAAGCAAATTCAGAACAGATAAATGCCATGTTCAAACTTGGGAGAGGAGGGGGAAGAGGGGAGGTGGGGCACAAATTTAGGCCAAACCTTAATAAATGGAAAGAAAATGATCATGGATGGGAATGCTTAATATTGTTAAAATGGCAATACTACCCAAACTGATCTACAGATTACATGGAATCCCTATCAAAATACCACCTGATTTTTTTGCAGAAATTGACAAGCTGATCCTAAAATTTATATGGACATGCAAGAGACCTAGAACAGTCAAAACAATCTGACTTACTATTTTTCCAGTAGTTCTGGAGCAGCTACCATACACAGGCAGGCTAGATAAGACAGGAACTCCCTTAGTAAAATGAGGTACTAGGTGGTGATAACATAGCCCAAGTACCAGATCCAGAGTTCGAGTTCAGATGGCTGAGTCTCCAAACTAGGTGTCCCCCTACATCACTGAAATGGTCCAAGCCTAGACTGAGAACTCATGTAGAGACTATTCCAGCTGAGGGGGATGAGAGAAATGGGGGGAAGAGAATGAAAGAAGCTAGACCCGTTCCCTGCTCTCTTCATAGATCTTTCTAATACATGTGCAACATCACAATAAACGAGACTTTTACTCTTGTGCAACTCCATTCCAAAAGCGTGTATGTTATACTTTAAAGGCAACTTCTACATTTTCTTTTTCTTTTCAGAAAGAGAAAACATAAAGAGCATACACATCCCAGAGTGTGACTAGAGTAGGGAGGCTGTGATAGGGAGGTGGGCTCTAACAGCAGAGTTCTGTCTACTGCTCTTTCATTTCCACTTTCTGTTAGGCTCCCAACTGGCCACTTGAATTTGCAGACATTTTCAATAATGTGCAAACCCCTCCCATCCAACCCCCAACGACCAATAGAGGGCAGGCTATCTCTACTTCCAGACCTCCATCAGAAAGAAGTATATTCTAATTCCCTTTCCTTTCCTACCTGTAGGATTTTTTTTTTTTCCTTCCTAGTTCGGAAAACTCTCTTCTGCCTCAACTATCCTTTTAAGTGCTTATTTTAGAAGCATTTACTAAAACCAAAAGAGAAGGCCACAGACAAGAATGTTCAAAATAACTTTTGGTCTGTAATTTCCCTCTCTCTCATTTTCAATTCACTCACGCATGCATGCATTCTTATAAATCATGACCCTCCAATGAGCTGTCAATCCAAGTTCAGAGCTATCTAGAGAAAGATTTATAACATAACATAATAAATGCCACAAGCAGAGGTACTTATAAAACGTTATAGGATAGATAAGGGAAATAAGGGAATAAGCTCAAGATACTTCCCAGAGGAGGAAGCATTAAACCATGTTCCATGTGTGATTCTTACATTTCTACATGTCTTTCAGGGTCTATGTAATCCCTCCCAGTTCACTTTTTTTCTTTGACTCGCAATTGCCACCATGTTGGGCCCACTCAGCTTCTCTTCTGTATGCTTAGTCTGGTCTCTAAAAGATGAGGAAATCCTGTGTTTGAGCATCAATCTCATCCTCTTGGCTTCTGGCCACTTTGTAGCACCTCCTGGATCTGAGGAAGAAACAGCTATTTTGTAACTGAGCTTCTGGTTCACACTCTGGTTTCTGAGAAACTGTCAGGCCCTTGCAGATTTCTTATTTGCCACTAGTTACAGGTTTCAAGTAACTTTTCTTGTTTTCTCCTTTGCTTCTCTATTAATTCTATGGCAAAGGACCACTTGTAACTTAAAATTTCTGAGTTGATATATCCATCTTAAGTCTTAAGACTCGCTACAGTCCTTTCTAAGTCAGGCTTGAATTCCCATGAGAGTCAGCCTTTATCTACCTTCCAGATGGTTCTGGTGACCTCTATATTGTCCATTGCCTGTATTCAATCTCTAGCTTTCCCTAACCCTTGATACAGTGTCTTTAAAAAAGAAAATAAAAAACACAAACAAAAAAGCAAGAACTTGACAATGATTATGACACTTTTTCAAACAAAAGTGGCTCTGTACATTCTTCTATCACCTGACCTTGGCTTTTCCTGTTGAGTCCTACAATGTTATCTGCTACATTTTAATAATGTCTTTATACTGGCATTTGAATAGAAATATAGATAACCTCCTCTGCAAGAGTGGAAAGAGCCTTTTAACACAGCACAATGATGACAGTTTGTTGGCAAATCTCACAGTGAAGAGCTGCTGCCTAGTTGGGGTACAAGAAACACTCATGTTAAACAGCACTGCGTGGCATTAATTTTTGAATTTTGCTAATAAAAAACCTAGCACATTTTAAATGATTTTACCACTTAATATTTACAATTATACCTTAGGACATGAGGTCCTTTGGAGATCATCTAAATTTGATCTCCTACACAACTGCAGGAATTGTCTGTACAACATCCCTGGAAACTAGTCATCCCAACAGCTCTAGAAGGGCTTACCTTCTAGAAAATGGGAGGCTCACTCCCACTTTTCCAATTGTGAACATCTTCTCTTATTACCCTCTGATAATCAGTGCTCATTAATGAGCCTCTTCATTTCCTCAGGACAAAGAAATATGATTGGAGAAATGTTAGTTTTCTGATGCCAGTGACTGGGGAATATTCCACTGGTAACTTTGGCTTTTCCGTTCAGGATTATAGTTAAACCAAAATATTTATAATAAGTATAAATTTGTTCCGCAAACAGAAGATTTCAAAGGCATCTTTGTTTCCTTTCTCCTTACACTGCCATGCTATTAACTTTTGGTTCATTAGTCACGATTTTCAGGATCCACTTGGCTGCCACATTCCTGCAATCCGACCATTTTGGATCAGAATGCCCCCTGGCCATTCCCACTTCACATTTGCCCCTGGACCGGATTTTTTTTTTTTTTTTTCCCCACACTGATCCAAGTTACTTCTTGTTAATTCTCCAATTTTATTGACTCTGGTACATATCCTGTGAATGCTGGGCCACTACAGAGCCTCTACTGACAACCACAGAAGGGAAACAGTCTCCACGCGACGCATTTTGCATCACTTCTGTTGCTTTTTTAAAATCCTAGTTTATCACAAAAAATGTTAACCATGCATCTTCTTTATTAATATTCGTAATAAATGAAAAAACTAAAACCCACCACTTTCGTCCATGAGCTTGGGAAAGAAAAGGGCAATTTCAGATGACATTTATGATGCATGAGATATACGGATCTAGTCATGTTAAGACTTGTGATAATCCAGTGTTCGGCTTTACTCAAGGGAAAAAAATTCAGCTGTTACTTTCCATTCACTCCCCACCCCATTCCATAATATAGCACCTCGACGCAGACAGCACAGCGACAAAACATACAGGATGTGGACAGTTAAAATTCAACTCAAGCTACAGCAGCCCCCAACAGTCCTCCCCACCCGCCGCGGAATATTTACCTAGACCGTTTAAAAGCACTTAATTAATTCACCAGCAGCTTTGCTGGAGGCGTCTCGAGCTTCCCGAGACTCCATTACATAATATCTTTTATAAAGTCTATTCCCAGCTCGGGTGGAAGATGGATTCTCATCCAGTTTGCGGAGGTTCCATGCATGCTTCCCTTTCCCGCGGTTCGATCCGGCGGGGGCCCCAGCCCAGACTGCAGCGATCCCCTCGGCCCCGAGCTTCGGGGGTA
>NW_006434835.1:22659484-22688605 GCF_000325575.1 Pteropus alecto
GAGGATGTACTTGGTGGCGGGGGGCAGGGGGCTGGCCGGCTGCGGGCACCTCCTGGTCTCGCTGCTGGGGCTGCTGCTGCTGCTGGCGCGCTCCGGCACCCGGGCGCTGGTCTGCCTGCCCTGCGACGAGTCCAAGTGCGAAGAGCCTAGGAGCTGCCCCGGGAGCATCGTCCAGGGCGTCTGCGGCTGCTGCTACATGTGCGCCCGCCAGAGGAACGAGAGCTGCGGCGGCGCCTACGGGCTCCACGGAGCCTGCGATCGGGGGCTGCGCTGTGTCATCCGCCCCCCGCTCAATGGCGACTCCATCACAGAGTACGAAGTGGGCGTCTGCGAAGGTACGGCCGCCCGCCGCGGGCCCCCTCCCACCTGGCCCGCGCCGCCCCCTCGGCGCTGGCTGCGCGGAACAAAGTTTGGCGGAGACTTTCCCGAGGAGAGAGGGCTCCACGGGAGAAGGGGCTGGTCGCTGGCCCCGGGAGGGAGCCCCGCGTCCCTCCATTCCCGCGCACTGCCTGTCCCCCCCTCCCCCGATCCCTTCAAGCTGGCTAACCGCGGGCGAGGTTGGATTTCGTGGGTGGGGGTGGGCGAGTGGGGGGATCGTCCCCCGGCCCTTCACAGATTCGCACACGTGTGGCCATTCGGGCTTGGGTTGGGTGGCTCGGCCCTGCACCCCGAGGTGTGGGTGCCGCGGGCAGGGGGTACTGCAGAGGCTGTCGCCGGCACCTCGGGGAGTCCGACCCCGCCACCCTCCCTACAGTAGCGTAGTGTGGAACCGAGTGCCACATACGGTAGCGTAGTGTGGAACCGAGTGCCACATACGGTCCGCGAGATGTTCTGTTGGCGGAGGAGACGTGTCTGCAGCTCACTCCCTGTGACTCTTCGATTATTTTTTCCTTGCCTCT
The DNA here is from genome assembly GCF_000325575.1 of Pteropus alecto. NCBI lineage: Eukaryota > Metazoa > Chordata > Mammalia > Chiroptera > Pteropodidae > Pteropus > Pteropus alecto. The sequence goes on from NW_006434835.1 coordinate 22,660,384, forward strand.
TCCTTCACCCCCTTCCTCTTCCTTCGCATGTAAATCAGTTTCAGCTCGGGAATATGACAGCCTAGGGGAAGTTACATACAGCGGTTACTCATGTATTTGCCTATTGAAACCCGTCAAAGGCTTTCTTTCCTGAATGAACGGGGGAGGGGGCTTGCACCTGGGGGTGAAAAGTTATTTCTATTAGTGGCTGCTTTTTAAGATCAGGTGTCCGCGTGTTTCCAATCGCGTCGCCTGTTCTTTTTTTGTTTGACAGCGAGGATTGCTGTTCTGGTTTCTCCCTAAGCCCTGTCCAGACTGATGGAGGGAGAAAAAGAGTAGGCTAGTGGAGCCTCCCCTCGTTGGGAGAACCTCTGTAGAAGGGTGTTGGCCTCAAGCCCGGCCCGCCTGCCTCGGCCTCGGGGTGCCTGGTGTGGTTTAGGGTCTAGACAGAGGCAGTGAGTTCTTTTTATCTGGCTAATGAACAGGATTCTTGAGCACGAGTTAAAAAGAAGGATCCGTGCTCGGACAGACGTTGGGGGCGATGGTGCTCTTGCGGGGCATCCTGGTGTATGAGCAGAGGAGCAGCAGCCTTACCCTGAAGGAGCGGCAGGAACAGGGACGGGCGCCCTCTGTCCCCGGTCCCTTCCTTACTACTCACAGCCAGCATCTAGAGAACAGAGAAGGAAGAATTTATTCTGAAGCATTCTTAAGTATGTATGTGTTTGTTTATTGTGCTGGGATACTGAAAAAAAGGGGTATAATCTTAAGGGTAAACGGAGTCTACTAAAAGGCTTCAATTCTGTGATTTTCTTTAAGGACACACATATACGTATTTATTTATACCTGTAGTTTTTAGAGTTTGGACCTTTCTGGAAAATCGAAGAGGCCTTTCTGGTTTGGAAGCTAGTGGGCAGTAATGAGTGAAGGGAACTCTTCTCAGAGGGAAGGGACTTGTACTGCTAAGGCCCTTAGGACGCTGAGTTTAGAGTTCATTTGCCTGTCATACAAAAGCCTCTCATCCGGTGTTTAAGTCCCATTTAATAACGTTTTTATTTCTCACATCAGGAAAAATGGCCAGGAGATTAACTACTGATATGATTTCATGTGTTTGACTTCAGTAATTCTGAGTGACTTAGCTTGAAAGATGCCACTTGGAGTGTACAATTGACTTAAGCCAGCTTCCCATAAATCTAAAAAGAACAAGCAACATGAAACAAGGTTAAATGCGGTGGAAACTGCTGTGCTTTGAGGACTTTTGGAGGCTCTAAAGATTCGAACCCTTGTTTAGTTTCTCCACGATATATTTCTGGTGGAGGAAATGCGGAGCCCAGGGAACAGTCACAGCAATCAAGTGTTTTGGCAACAATAGCCTGGTGTCACAGCTTAGAGTTATTTTGGCAGTTTGTTGGTGAGCCTCTCATTCCTCTGAAATGATGCGATCTCTCTCATAGCTTCCTTTCTTCTGATAACGCCCTGTGCATTTGGTATTAGCCTTGAAAATGCTTGGAAGTATTTGTTGCCATGATTATATCTGAATTCATGTTTCTAGCAACACTTTTCATTTAGCAGGCCTGTTTTCGGGGCATTTTGTTTCATTTGTCTAGAATTCTAAAAGCAGCAGTCAAGTTGCATTCTGAATCCATGAAACCAAAGTAAGAAAGACTGTTAACTGGTGTAATATATCTATCTATCGATTTTCACTTTACTACAAGATTTGTGAAAAATATAGTTTAAGTGTTTTTTTCTTTTTTAAGAATTAGAGTCTTTACATGTCAGTAATTATCTGGAAGGTGCTGACCTTCTCTTTTGTTTCTCTGTCACTTCACAAGAAATTCGTCATTGCCCAGTGTTTCCCTCAGTTTCCATTTCTATTTAGAGATTCATGCTCTGAAACATGATTATCATAACTAACATGAATAGAAATTGATATATTTTATACATGTTGAAGTCTCTTGCTGCAATTTTTGCACTAAAATGACCCCTACTGGTTGTATCTGTTAATGAAAACTCTTTTGAAAAACTTCTTATTTAATTGGCTCCACTGAGAAAACATATTGCATGGTATAGAAATATTATCATGACTAAGCTACCTGCTTTCAATGACATAATTTAAATACAAATTACATTGCTCTATTTGCCAACTTGCAGTAATTTTTATTTGTGTTCCTTCTCGTACAGGCTTTGTGGGGGCGAAAAATCATGTTTTTAACTGTAGTTCACAAAGTGAATTAGATAATAAATCAGGGCAGAAATGGACTCCTTCCAACTTGTGGCTCACTGCCTTAGATTTTTAAGGCACGCCAGCCCACAGTAGGCTCTCACTAAACATGCATTGGAAAAATAAATGAACCATGCTCTCTGTAGAAAAAGAATACTGAAAAGAATATTTTCTGAAAACTTAAATAATGGGAAGAGTTGGGTCCTGTGAATCATGTGACACATACGCTTGAACTTTTGAGCATCATTTAGATTGTTATTAAGTAAATCCTGATTTAATTTCTTTTTTAAAAAAGTTTTTGGCTAAGTACCTTTTAAATATAGAGTATAGAGCCAGATACCTAAGGTTTTCTCTGCTTTCTCTCAGTCTAACGAGTACTTTCTTTTCCCCAATGAGAAAGAGGGCTCAAGTCTCTTTCCCATTTCCATTTGGTGAGTCTTCCTGAGCCTTTTGCAACATTCTAAGTGGCCTGTTTCTTGGCGAGGCTGCCTGCCTCCAGGTAAATTGCCTTAGAGCCAGAGAAAACGAGTTTGGATTCTGAACTCCTGAGAAAGAAGACTGGATGGGAGGAGACCTTTTGGGAGATGAAAGATGGAGCATTGAAAAACAACTGAAGTAGAATATTCTAGGAAGAATGTTTTGATGGGATAGTGAGGGTCATATTTTCCTCCTAATGCAAACTAGTACATTATGCTTCTATAAGGGGTGGGGCAAGGTACGGGGAGTATGATCGGCTTTCTCTAATAAAAGGGCAGATGATGGCTTGAGTTTGACAGTCTGTGAGTACAGAGTGATTTGAGACCTGGTGGACACTATTGAGTGGTTTTGCTCTGAGAACTTAGTTGTATTGGATCCAGGTGATCACCATGGTAGATAAGCACTGACTTTCTTTCCAGTGACTAGTTACTTGGTGGCTTCATCTGTATGGAGCTTAACTTTCGTGTTTTCACTGCCACTGTCCCCAAACTGCCTCTTTCAAAACACAATCCTTCTATTTCTTCCAGGTGTTTTAAACTTTCCTTTCACCCACTTTTCATGGGGCAGTGAGTGGAGGAACCGAGGATATGTGCTGGATCCTTACAGCAAAGAACAGAAAGTGGTTTTTCTGATACTGTTGCCATTAGAAGGTTACAGTTTCTCTTCTAATCACCTCAAGATCGTTGCTGAGTAATGTGTTTGATTTTTTTTTTTTTTTTTTTACCTAAAAATCTTTAGGTAAAGTGAGCTTTTCCATGTTACAGAAGCAAGCAGAGGGCCTATTAATAAGGTTTGGGGAAGAGAAACCAATGCAAGTAAACAAGGAAATAATTAGTTCCTCCCAAAAGTAAATATTGATAAAACACGGAGACTCTATTCACTGCATGTATACAAATGACAGGACTTCATGACCTTCACTTTGACTATCAGGCTTACAGAATCCTCACTGTTATTGAGGAGTCCAGTCACATAAAACACTTGGCAAAGGGCAAATGAATTGCATAGGACCAGAAAGGCAAGAATAGCATGTCTGGAGATATTTGCTGCCGTTAACACATATTTAACAGTGACAAGGAGTGTCTTACAAACAATATGTTGGCAGTGCAATTGTGAACAGACAGGTTTATTTATGAAGGAAACGGAACAGTCTTTAAACTGGGCATTATATTCAGCTGTAGGAGATATTTAATGATTTGGTGCAGGTTTCTGTGTTTTGTGGGGCTTGATTAAGATTCGATGATCTGGATGAACAACACCTCCGGGATGCAGAGGGCAGGCATTATGAAGTTGGGGGAAATAGATAAAACAGATAACCCTAGAAAGATAATGGTGTGGGAGGACTAAAGAATGACAAATGAGAGAAGGGAAAAATATTGAATTCATCTTAGGGCAACTATGTCATCCTTTGAAGAATAATCCAAAACACATTCCAGACATTAATTGTGAAATTCTTGAAAAATGTGGGTATGTTTAACATCTTTCAAGCTATGGCACTTACATGAGAGATGGCAGTGCTGCCTCAGTATGAAAATACCGTCAAATGGGGGTGATAAAGTGAGTGGAAGGTAAATATGTTTGGTGAAGCAGGGTCACCGGTAATACTATGTTCCACATGGCACATGCAGTATTAGGATTTCGCATACACCATAGTAAAGCTCAGTTAATTATTTGAGGAAGAGACAGTGCACCAGCCAAACATGCATGAATATCAGACTGAAAGCCTTCCTTCTCAGAAGTCAAATTCTCCAAAGCCGAATTTTCAAAGATCTGACTTGTCTTTGCATAGAAATCAATCACTCATTTATTGATCTTCTGCTCTGTACAAGGCCTTCTGCTGGGGCTGGGGAGCAGCTGGAGAGCCTGGGGACCTCTCAGACCAGTTCCCCACTCCTTACACTCTTTTAATCAAGATGAATAAGGCAGGAAGACCTTAAAAAGTCAACATAAGTTCAGGCCAAGTAGAAGTGATTTTGCGAGTCTGTATATGATTAGTCGATGAGTGAAATATGTGGTTAAAATTTGTTCTAGGAATCACTGGATCTGAGATGATCTTTTCAGTTCCTGGTGGCAAAGCCGAAAAGGAGAATTTGAATTGTAACTAGATTTAAAAGTATAAGTAGGAGCCTTTTTTGGTGGGGGAAGGGATCCCACCCATACCTCTTAGCGCCTGCGCAAAATACACATCAGTGTTTCCCAACATGTAAGAATGAGGTTACATTCTTAACGCTTTACTAGCTGTGGTTCAAAATGGCAAGTTGCCTTTTGAGTGATTTTCTCTTTGTTCTAGCTTGTTCCCTTAGGCAGATGATTGTGGGCAGTGAACTGAGAGGTGTCCCTTTATCAGCATCTCCTGACTTCACCCACTCTGTGCTGCTTGTCCCGGCCAGTTAGCCTGGTCAAATCATGGAGAACCTCCTCAGATTTATGCATAGAGGGGTAGTTGAATATACTTAAATTTAAGAGTGCCCTCATGATAAACACTGGTAAGTGTTCATTTTGGGATCATATAAAACATTTTTTTTTTATGATCCCTTTCTCTTCTGTTACAAAATGAACAGATCTCAATTCCTTACTTCCCTCCCCCAACCCTGATTAATTCCCCATGTGAAACACTTATACCTCGGTAAAAGAGTGTGATGCTTAGAAACTTGGTTTCTGGGGTCACATCTGCACTCTGCTTTTCTGTGCATCTCAGTTTTCCCTTCTGTGGAGTGGGGTTAATAATAAGGTTGCTATAAGGCCTTAGTGAATCTCTACGAAGCACTTAGAAGAGTGACTGACATATGTAAACAATAACAAAGCTACTAATCAGTCTAAGTAAAACAATTTGATATGGGCTCATTCTCTTGTTCTGCTTAATCCTCATCTACCTGCGTAATTGATCATCATCAGTAGTTTGGAGTTTGGGCTCTTAGGAAACGAATTACTGAGTTCAGGTCTCCTCCCCTCCTACCCCCAACATCATAAATGCATTGAAATAAACTTATTTAAAAGTTTCTGAAGTTATTTGCTTCCTTTCCTCCTAATGCCCATTTGCTATTCTTTGTCTAAATTTCTACAAAATTTGTGTATTAGGGGTAAAAGTTAGTCATTTATCTGTGGGCTGATGTTTCATTTGGGGAAGAGTGGGCACCTAAACTTCCTGTAATCAGTAATGTATGTTTTCCTTCACGTACTTATATTCTGGAAGAATTTGCTCCTAGCTCCTGGAATGTTCACAGGATTGGGCCTGGCCTATGCTCAGGAAACAACTTGTCTTGCTGCATCTCACCTGCATGGGGCCCCAGTCCCACCTGCTGCCATAGTTGGTACAAACTTGGCAAAACCAGAGGTCAGACATTTAACCAGTCCTTCCTCTGTTCTCTCTCTAGCCCTACCTGTTTCCCTTCCATCTGTCACAAGTATGTGGTACATCCATCTTTCACATAGAGCAAATGCTATATATAGGATCTGATTTTTGTGCCGTATGGTAGTGATACCACTTCTCTAAGCCTCAGTTTCTTTATCCGTTAATAGTAATAGCTATCACCTATGTTTAGAGTATTAAATGAGAAAAAACTGTGCCTCTGAAATTTTAATGTGTACACAAATCACCTGGGAATCTTATTAAACGTGCCGGTTCTGATTCAGTAGGTCTGGGCCAGGCGTGAGATTGCGTTTTTAATAAACTCCCAGGTGATGTCAATGCTGCTGGTCTTGGGACCACACTTTTAAGTAACAGAAAGCTAGTACATGGAGAGCATGTGGCACAGAGTGTGACATATAGGACTTGGTAACATTACCTGCTAGTATGATTATTTTTCAACCAAAATAAATAACATAGGGGCCATGCTTTCACAGAGGCCTTGGCCTAATGGTAGTTACCTAAGACAGTCAATTATAGACCAGGGCAGTCCCAGCTGCTCAGCCCTGAGGTAAGGAAGCTCTGAGCACCTCAGGAGAACTGAGAGGGGTTCTGACTCTGTCTCTGACTAGGAGGAAGGATTTAGTGGAGCGCGTGGCACCCAGAAAGGCCTCGGAGTACCCTTCCCTCCCTCTTTTCACTCTGTGCAGGATGTTTTAGGAAACAGAAAATAGCCTTGGGGCTAGCCGAACCTGTGTTCAAATCTAAGCTCTGTTATTTTTTTTTTAACTGAACGACCAGCTTGCTTAGTTGTTTGTGGCTACAGTTTCCTCTTTTGTGAAAATGGAATATTAATAGCTTTCTATCAAGTAAATATTACAGTGAGGATTGGAGAAAATACACCTATATTTTGTTACATAGATGTGTGTTGGTGTGTAATGGCTAGTATTCCTGGTGCCAAGTAAATTTTAAAAAGACAATTAACATTCATTTTAATTTCCATTGTTTTCCATATTTTCTCATTTTCTTAGCTTTTTCTATACATAAGCTTTTTAAAAATCTACTTTTTGGACTTACACTTCCTCCACATTTAACTAAGTCTCTTTTTTGGGAAGTCAGCTAGAGGAATTTTGGTCTCATTTGTTGGAGAGAAAAGGTCTGTGAAATACTTGGAACAAGGGGCCATAATTCGTGGGCCCCTGGATCAAGAAAACATTTGTTGTTCTGATCCTATATGACTGTAATTCCTAGCCCCTTTGGTATTTCAGCAGAATGTGGACTTTGCTCGACTTTGTGGTTTGACTCCTTACTTCCAGGTAGCTATTTGAAATTAAGAGTTTTGAAAAGGTGACACATCTTAATATTCATGGCATATGGTTTCACGAAAGTGAATTAAATTTCTTTTTATCGTTAGAGGTTTTCTCTGTTTCCAGACATCCCTGGAGACATTGCAGACCCCAAGAGTATTGCCAAGGGCAGGTTGGGGTCACTGGGGTTACAGAAGGAAGCAACAGCAGCAGGCCTGGCGGGCTCAAAGACAAGGGCAGGCTTTGGAATGAGTAGGGGATGGTGTGGGGCCCAGAGTCCACCTGCGTTTCTTTTCTTGATCCCATGTGATAACATGCAGCTTAACTGTGCATTTGCCTTGTAGTTTCTCTGGAGAGTCTGTGGTACAGTAGAAAGCTAGAAGAGAATTAAAATACCTGATGTTCCTAATGTAGGTGTGGTCCCACAACTGTGACTCTTCACATCTGGAAGTATTACTTTTATCAAGTAGGTAGCGACAGAACTCACAAGGCAAATGCTTTATATTGGCTATTATGGAACAAGGGTAAAGAACTTGATGAAGATGCAATCCTTGGGGTCAGTAGCTGACAACTTTTTCGTTTTCTTGACAACCAAACCTTATTATCACACAGTAGAAATTGATTTTTTTCCAGAAATTCTTTTAGTTCCAATTATTGTAGTGCCTCTTTCATCAAGAGTACTGGTATTCAAACATGAAAACTACCAGCAAGATGAGATGAACTTCCAAATTTCAAGGTTTTATTTAAGTATGTTTGTCAAATTGAAAAATAACACCCTAATTTGAAATATCCTGGGAACATTTGTCTTATAAACATTTAAGAAAGGAAATTACATGTTAATTATATTTTTAAGGTGTTGTCATTTTACATTTCAAGTTCCTGAGAAGATAATTTGAAGAGTCTGCTATTTGGAAATTTTAGCAAAGGCCTTAACGACTAGTTATTCTGGCTAAGGCAAGATTAAAAAAAAAAAAGAGGAAGAAAAGAAGAAAGAAATACTGTAGGCTGTAACTAGAGACTGTGCCTGTCTTATTTAGCATTTCAAAACAAAAACCATAAACAAACATCTCAGATTCAAAACAGAAAGGAATTTCTGGCAGGGCAGAATGAAACCTGAGCCTGCAAAGTCCTGGTCTACAAGAGGTAACTTATTTAGCTTCTTATCCAAAGGCCACGAGCAAAACAGTTCACAGCTGTGATAAAACAAAAGGCACCTCAATATGGGACAGTTGTGATATCTCTTTTTTAAGACTTCAAAAGACCTGCCAAAATAAGGCAAAGCTACCTTGAGGAAGTTTGGCCCGAACTAGACTTTTAGTATTAAGAGTATAATTGGACCACGTCAGCCCTGTAACGTGGGAGAAATCGTCCACACAGGATGTGTGGGCTCAGTCCCCTTAGAGGGTATGGTTATAATTCAGAGAAGAATAGTCCATCATCTTGTCAAAGGCAGATCTTGAAAACCTTCATATTGCTTTGCACTTTCTATAGTTTAGAGCTTTGCATTTACATCCTGAGTAAGGAAAAAGGGATAGATGGCAGACAGTTTTATCTCTGAAAGCCAAAGTAGAAGGATTATTAAATGGTTAGAGAAAGATTGGGTATGCTCTGTCTTTTTCAGAACCACTGAAGTTCTCATATTACAGACAAATTTTAAGGAAATTTATTACAACTATCTATGACATAAAAATGGAAGGACAAATAATATTCTATATTGTAACCAAAAGAATGAGTGGATTTGTGTATATCTTAGCTTGCTGCAGGAAGGATTTAAGGCTGCTCAGAAGGGTAAATATCACAAAATTCTTGTACATGAGAATAGCTTGATAAAAGAGAAAAAAATAGCTGTGGCTTCCTGATCTTTCATCTTTCAGTAGCTAGTTCAGTAACTTAAATAAAACCTCCTCAACTTCCCTTGACTTGACTTTGCCTTAATTTGTCAAAAGGGAATTAAGCAGTTACTTACCTGAAGGCAAGGGGACTGAACCAGCCATCTTAAGGCCCTTCTGGTTATAAGATCTATGTTTTTATTACAAAGAGTTGTTGGGCAGGAGTCAAATATTACCTTGTGTTTGCAGAGCTAGGGAAGGAAAAAGTGGTGCCTACATGATTCTTTGCCAAGTGCTGTAGACAGAAAGGCTTCGAGGTACAGATCTAGAGTTCTCCCATACTTACGTTTAGTGTGAGGTGGTGGAGACAGCAAAACATCGTTATTGGGAAGTTAGTGACATCGTGTAAGTGCTGGCAATGTTTAAGCCTTATTAACTGTGGTCTAATCTGGATTCAAGGTAGAATTTATGCCTCTTTTATGTCTGTGCTGGCCTGCTGCTTGCACTCTTCCTCCATTTTCTCATTTACCTCATTAATTATTACGACAACGAGGTAGGTAGGTGACAGATAAGCTAAGGGAGAAGCTTGAGGAAAGACAGGCCCAAACTTGCTGAAATTCACATGCTCATTTCTGCCTCTGACACTAGGAGAGTTGAGTAATTGCTGTTCTTCCTAATACTGCAGGCAGCAGCCAAATTCTCAGCATTCTTTTACCTTTGCTGCTGTTTTCACTTGCCAGGGAGTCTCCTTAAGGAGCAGACTAAATTTAAAGAAACATCACAGTAATAGTGTGTGGAAGGAGGGGCGAGGAGAGGGGCACTGGCCGTTTGTGGCACCTGGGTGCCTCATTTTGGGAGGATGAAATGATTTGTCTCTGAATAGAGACCCGCTGCCCTCTCTGCCAGCTCCCTTACCTTCCGTTTGTCTCTGAGCCAAGGGACCAGGAAGCTCTTTTGCATTTATGCGAGCAAATCTTCACTAAATATGTTTCAAGTACAGGCCAACTGTGAAGCTTGGAAAGTTGTCTCATAGGTAGGATCTAGAAACTTCACCCTTTCCATGTTGTCCAGTGGCAGGGTGTTGAGCGAAGTTAGGTGGTGCAGACCTGTCACTCTGAAATTTGATGTAATATGTGATATTCCAAAGAATGTGATGAACACAGCCCACAGTGCACACCAGCAATCAAATTGCTCTGCCTTGTGCATATTACGCTTTTGCCAAGAGCAGCCTTCCAGAATGAGGTGCTAGTTAATTCTAGTTGGGCATTTTTTCGCTAATAAGTCTGCTGAATGCTAAATACTCCATTTGGGAGTATGCGACTGGAGAAAACGAGAAAATGCAGTAGCTAATTATTATGTAGATCTCTTCCATGATTCTCACTTCCAGTTCAATTACTTCAGCTGCCAATTGCTAGCAATATGAATTTATCTAATTTTTTAGTTTTGTTATATTTTGCTTTTTGCTCCCAAAGCTTTTTCTTGTTTTTACTCCAATGTAGAAAACCACTGTAAGTTTACTAATAACTCGGTAGACATTTTATATCTATATATATTGTTTAACAGAAAATACCTATAGTGGAGTGGTGTGACTTTTCTTCTCTTTTTCTTTCTTAAAGACGATATCAAAAGTTAAATCCTGTTCCGGACCTTATCCTCTTTCTCCCAGGGTAGATTTCTGGATATCTAATAGTGGTGGCAGTTGAAATAGCCATTGAAGGGTAGGTGTTCACTTACTAACTGGAGCTTTTGCCTAAATAGGTTTGCTTTACTCTCTTTTGATACATCAATAGGTCTTTATTTGGTTCTCTTCCGGCTTGATTAGTGCATGTTAGCCGAAGAACTTTTAAACTGTGAGGCTAGTAATGAGAATCTGAATGCCCAGGACCAGACACCACTTCTCTCTTGGAAGCTGCCAGAGGATTTAGTTTGTTGCTGTCAGAGTCAGTTCTTGAAGGTCCATTTGGTACCTCCCATGTCCACGTCTCTGGCTGTGCTTTGGGCCCCCTCCTCTGGTGAATCCCTGCCACGACCCAGTGTGGGCTGGCTCTCAGGTGCCCTGAAAACCGTTGGAAAGGCTTGCTTTCCAGCAGTCCTTCCGTTTATCTCCACAGTCTTCCCATCATGGTTGCATGCAGCTCTCCAGTAACCCAAACATTAAGAGAAATTGGTGCCAAGTGTCAAATCTTCTATGAGGACGCCTTACAATAATGATGTCTGCAACTAACAGGCTGGAAGAAGAGGAGTTCTGTAAAAATGTTTGGAGTGGGGTGTGTTTGCCAGCACATAAATTTGTTCGACACTGCGGGATATGACACTATGGATCAAAAGTACTAAAACTTCATAAAACGAGGTTGCGGTAGACTTGCTGTCCTACAAATATGTGCCCAGGAGGGTAAAATATATCTGCAGCATCAGCAGCTGGACCCCTAGTACAGTCACAGATGTGACTTTGAGAGACAGGAAGCTGTGATAATTCCTTCTTTCAAGATGTAGTTAACTTTGTGCCTTTGGACATAGAGTGTGTGCGTGCGTGCGTGTGCATGCATATGTTCGGTTGCTGAGGGCTCAACACAAACAGAATACTTTGCATTGTTTTATGGATGCGCTGAAAACAACTTGCATGCTTGAAGCAAATTAAGTATACTATCTCCTCCATAAATCAGCAAACCGAAAATGACTTCTTAATAAAGATTGTGCATCGTTTTATTATATTTGAAAATTCTAATGTCATTGGCTTTTAAGCTGCCTAATTAATTGAGATATATATATATATGTGGGCAAGTGGAGTTTAGGAAAATTACTGACTTATGTTTTGGTGATTGGAATAAAAGTTTTATTATCCTTAAGGCAATGTGGGGTGATTTTAAAGTAGGTTATCTCTAAACATGGTTTTTAGCCTCACATAGGAATTTTCAATGTGATAGCAGAAAGGAAAAGTAGAACTTTAGGATGAGAAATGGAATACCTCTGTTGAGAAATAAGCAAAATAAAAGAAACCAGAAGTGTTTTTTGTTGGAAAGAGATTAAATTATTTTCAAAGATGATGTTGGGAAAAGGTGAGCTCTCAGCAACCAAGTTTATTGACTCCTATTCAGGAAATTATAGTCAGTGCTTTGGAGAGAGAAAGGAGTAAGACTCTGCCAATAGAGTTCTGGAAAACTTGAGAGAGATAAAGTATTTACATGCTTTAATAACATAAAACATGTCCAAAAGAAATATATAATGACATGTACATTTGGCACTAAACATAATCCATGTATTATATTTTTAAATATATACTGTGTGAATATGTAAGCATGTGCCCTTGTATTAGAAATGCTTGGGTGATACTATTGAGAGAATGGAAAAGTAGAAGGTATTAGGAACTACAAAGAGAGAGAAAACATAGGGTATAACTACTAATAAAGAAGGAACAGTAAACTTTTTTTTTTTTTAGAAGGGACGTATTTCATATGCATAATGAGTCCAACTTGACCTTTTTTTAAAAAAAAAAAAACAATGTAATAAGCATTTACTTTCCCTGAGAGTCTCAGTAATCTGCATCTTATTACTAAAAAAGCCCACAGGTAAGGAAATTAGACTCCTAAATTCAGTACCTGATAATTCTGAAAGTTTAGGTTTTCCAACTTCATTTCACGTTTGTCTTAGAGGCCTGTTGAGAACTCAGAAAATTAGGAGGTATGTTCGACACATTCTTCCTATTGGGGGGGCACAGATGTGGGGATTTGGGGAGCTCAAAGCCAGCAACTGGAAAATGTGTGTGGTGTCCTTTCATATTTCCAAAGTTATCTTATCCTGTAAAATGTGTTCTCATCCTTCAAACTTGACCATTTTATGTGCTTCCTTCGTAAAGCCTTCCTGCCCTGCCCTGCCCAGGAACAAATAATGCCATCCTTCCACCCCGCATTGCCCACAAATAGCACTTTCTCCTTCCCTTGTTAGAGCACTTTTCACACTGTGGTGGAGTTCACATTTTTGTCTCCCTGCTTCATTGTGATCCACGTGAGTGCCAGGATTGTGTGTTATTCTAGTGCTTGGCACACAGGAAGAACTCAATGAGCATTTGTTGACTAAATCTAGACTCAAGGTCATCCAAGATATTATACAAAAACTTTCCCATCTGAACTGTTTGGTTTGTGTTATGGAAACTGAAACAAATGACTGTACCTGTTGAGAGGATCCCAGTGAGAAGTCATATTATTGCAGAAGGAAGCTCAAAACTGGTTAACCAGGTCCCATGTCCTCTTCCTCTCCCCTTACCCCAAATCATTCTTAGAATTTATTTTTTTAATTTTGGCTACGATGTGTTAGTTTTAACTGTAGTAGTTTTGGCAGCTATTTAAAGGTATTTTTTATTTGTGAGGACTTTTCCTCTTACCAGTTTGTCATAAAAGTATCATCTTTCATTCACCAACCCTTCATCAGCTTGTAAGAATTTTCCTCGTGGGTGGCTGCTTATAACCTTCCCACCATGGATCTAGCTGAGATACTATGGTGATGAGCAGCTTGTAAACAAGTGATGAACAGTTATGGATTATTTTACAGACACACCTCAGATGACCATATGAATAATTGATTATCATGAAACAGACTTCTGTATTCTTAGATCTAGGGCTGGGTCTTAAACATGTATGTTGACTAATCAGGAGGGAGTTTAATTAAACGTATATTGAATTTTCAGGCCGAGTGCCATGCCGTGAATGACACAACCTATTTACTGCTCCAGGTGATCTCCAAATGTCAGGAATTTTGGGGGGGGAAGGAAATCCTAAGTCCACAGCATACGGGTGGAAGTGTGTGACTGTGAATAATAAAAGTGCCTCAACAATGGTTTGAACAGGAAGTCCGTAGGAATGCAATATAAGGAATTTAAAAAAGCAAAATCCCATTTGGATTTTCTCCAAACCCTATGACTTCAGGGACTGAGGAATTCATGATGACGAGTAACTGGAGTCTCAACTTGTTATTTAGCAGAATAGAGTTGTTTTTCCTTCAGCTCCAGTCATGAAATCTTTGTTTACTTTTCTAAAGATCTTAAGGTGGTTTACAAATTAAGGTGGTAAGACATCGGCCACTTAAGGATACAACAGCAAATTACAACCTCTGGGTGATACATTTGGCACTAAGTTTTTTAACTGCTAAAGAAGGAAGGTTTGGCCAAGATAAAATATACAGGGTCATCAACACGTATACACAGTTATCCTGGTATATGCTCAGGCACCTACATACCCTTTTATCACCCTGGTGGATGTACCCAGAGAGCTCCATTTTCTTCTAGCCCCATTTTCTTTGATGTCTCTGCTGCAGCAACTTCATCTTTTCCACATTTAAGATGCTCATCGCACACTTAATGCTAATTATTTCTAACATTATTGTCACGGTTGTTGGCTTTACAGTAACCCACTTTAGAGCCTTTTATTAATTGCACTCCTAAAAGTTTGGGGAAGGGGAGGAGGGGAAGCTGGAGCAGATGGCTAAGTAACGTTAGACCTGTATAGTTCATAACATAGCTGTAGCTCTCCATGATGCAATGAGAAGCGAGGGTTCTAAGCAAGGTGATTTTTTAAGGATCCACTATTGATTTTCCTGTAACGCTTTAAAAATACATATTTTTAAACTTTTATGTGGCTTCATTACTATCAAAAGTGAAAAAGTCAGCTCCCCGGCCTGGGCACAAGTGTGTTCTCCTTGTGAGTGTTGCCTTCTCTAAGGCTTTATCAGCAGAAGGAGTGTTTAACTTGATGGTGGATGCTGCAAAAATCAGAGCTGTGACTCAGATACTAGGTTATCTCAGAACCTGTAATTCCTCAGTTAATTTCAAGGTAGTAGGTGAAGGACCCAGAGCTGTTCTTGCTACTGGAATAGCACATTTACTCTGCCTCTAATAAAATAAATGAATGGAGGCAGAGGACTGGGAAACACACTTGAGAGAGGGAGTGCCCTTCAGTTGTAAGCCAAGGTAAACAGTCCCTGTAACCGAAATGTAGACTTCCTAGCAGGCACGGCCGGGAGGAGTGGGTGTGAAGTGCAACCACCAAGTACCATTTCCAGTTATACAGATAACTGTGTTGCCCCGAGTCTCAAAAAGAGCCTCTCAGAGCTATTTTGGGGAAATCGGTTTCTTGAACCAGGGTTTGGCCTGTTGTGCCTACAGCTGGACCCAGAGACAGCGTTTGGGGAGAAAGCAAGCAGATGAGGCTCTCTGAAGGGTAGGAATGAAGTCGTCTGTGACCTAGGGATAGCCTTGCAGGGGAGCTAGTGGACTGGCAGAATGCAGCTGGAAGGCGTCCCTGAGTCTGTGTGTGATTTAGAGTTAATAGAAACAGACATTTTCTTTCTGTCTGTCTTTCATTACAGTGGAAAACTGTGTCATTACAGAGGACAGCTGTGCACAGTTTGCAAATCATGCTATGTGTGCCTATGAACACATTAATATATGCAACTCTCACACATGTAGAAAAATTTCTCACAGGGTCACTGTTCTTGTCCTGATAGTCACTTTATGTCCATTCTTCCACGATGGCACCTTCTTCTAATGGGAGCTGTTAAGTTCTGTTAATTCCAACAGAAAAAGAAATTCTCTCTGGTCTCTGACCATTTATTTATATAAATAAATATATGTAGACTGTCTCCTAAGTGGCTTGCATGAAGCTGTGGTCATCTCGCTCCTGTGTCTTCTCTTCTGCTGTTAATGAGATACTTCATCAGGTTTATAGTTGCTGATGTCCTGCCCATGTTTTGTGTTGAGAAATGTAGACCATCAAAAATGACAGACACAGAAATTCTTTAGAACTTCTCATACTCAAAGATTCCTGGAGCTTGGTTGCATCTGGGAAAAGTTCCGGATTTGTAAAGAGACCTAAGTCCCTTTAACGGTCACTCCAAAGAGTGTAACCTAAATTCCGTGTCTGTAGTTTTATTTCTTGAACATCTTATTTCCCGAAACTAGCTGTATATACTGGAGCCAAATATTAGGTCTACTGCCTTTCTTTTAAGAAAACTATTATAAAGGCAACGTAACTTTACTAGGCAGTTTGGGAAATAGAGAAAAGACAAAATGACCCAAAATGCTCTTGTTACAAATACAAGAACTAGTTTTGTGTTTTCGTGTGTGTGTGTGTGTGTGTATACACACACACACACACACACACACACACATATTTGTGTGTGTGTGTGTGTGTGTGTGTATGTGTATGTATGTATGTGTGTGTGTGTGTGTACACACACACACACACACACACACACACACATATATATATATCCTGTCTAATCTTCCTCTATATACATATTTTATTTCTCATGCATCTTAATTCTTCTTTCCACTGAAAATTAAATGCATTTTTCTATGCTACTATATAGTCTTCGTTATTATAATTAGAGTTGATTAATGGAGATGTACTGATTACAAACTTCAACTTTATTTCCTTTCAGGACTGTCTGAAAGGCAAGAAGGGGCAGGGAATGGCCATTCCAGGTGAACTTTAGAGAAAAGTCTGTGTAGCTTAATTTATTTTCATGAATGCCTAGGCTCTCCAAGCGTGATTGATTTCCCCGTCCTTACTCAGGCTCTAACTACTCTCTACCTGTGCACCTGGTCCTTTGTGTCTAGGGCATGTGACAGGAGAACTGTGGCCCTTAATTGTTTTGTCTTACATCCTTGCTACCACCAAGACTATGTTGACTCTAAGGACACTGAAGCTTTTTAAAAACCTTTTCCTCTATTAAGTAACAATTTGGACACTTTGTGCAAATAGCTAACCCACTGGGTAAGGACGTTTTAATTCTGTTACTCTTTTTCTTTTGCAGTGCATTATTGGATTGCAAATGTTTATTTAGTATGAAAAATGGATACAATTAACTGTGTCCTAAATAGGGACTAGCTATTAACTTCAAGATTAATTTGCCACCTTTGCGCTTTGCATGCAAGTGATGTATGCTCGTTACCAAGGATTTTATCTGAGGATTTAAAATGGTTTTCCACTTCTGCTATTTTATAAAGGAAAACCAGAGGCCTAGAAGTTATTCAGTAGCACATATATAAAATTTGGAAAAACTCGAATCATTTTTAGGATTACGTTTATTGAAATTCTATGAGGAAAACAGACTTATTTCCTTTTGTTATTATTGGCTGATATGATATAAATAGTTTTTACAACTCAGATACTGGTTTTATATTCAAAAGGTATAGATAGCATCTGTTGTAATATTTCAGATTCATTTCTGTTATGTTTAAAAATATAAATTCTCACTCAAAACCAGTTACTCAAATAGTATGCAAAAATCAAATCACCAGGCTTCAAATATATTTTTTATAAATTTTAAGTGCTTTTCGTTTTTATCAAAAGGAAGACAAATTTTGGATTACCTCTTTAATATTAAATTACTGTTTGAGTCATTAATCTCTGAAAATTTATAAATCGTGAATGCTATATACCAATCAAAACATTCAGTCCAGAAAACGCTGGACCTTTCTTTACCTGTGCTTATTAGTTGGAGAGAAAGCCTGTTTAGTCTCCTTTAAGCCACAGCATATAGCAAAGTGATTGCGTGTGCACAACTGGAATTTATATACTTTTCGGATCAACATACTGATTTAAAATGAAAAAGCATACTTTGTACTGAAACATTTGAAGGTGACATTACATCAACTGTAATAGTTTAACCAAGAGTATTTGTGGAATTTTAGTTATATCATGGGACAATACCATTAGCTAAGGTCAGTAAGTGTGTTAAAGTTTTAAAATAATTATAGCACAAAGTTCAAGAGGTATTTATATTCAACAATAATAAGCAAATATTTGATGCCCACCAACACCACCAAAATGTGTATGCCGAAATTGTGTCTCTGGGATAAATAAAAAGGTATTAAGAAAGCTGACAGTTCTTGGGAAAGGTTTGTAGAGGGGGCCTGAAACTCCTAAGCTCTGCTCCAAGATATGGCCTGTTGCTCTTGTTGCAACCAGTTATAAGACTTTATTTAAAAGTAGTAATCAATACATTGTTTCCAGTACTAAACAGTTAATCATTAATCAGTTGATCTTTATTATCAACCCAAAAGCCTTATGTTTTCTTTTCAAAAGCTCTTAACAATGTGATTCTCAATGTTTCAATCAATGGATGCTGAAGGATCTTTATGTTCCTTGTCACATGGTGGAGAGTAAAGCCTCTGGGATCGGGATGAAGGTTCCAACAGTAAATGCGGGTTGGTCCAGTGTCACTGGGCTGTGTTTCCTTGCTGATGGAGCTCTGGAGCTTGGCCAAGTAGGATGCGAGGGGAGGAGGAAAGGTTCAGGTTTGAGAGCCCTGGGTTTATTTCTGGCCGTTGAGATGTGAGACTGTGGGAGAAGGCAAAAATGTAGTTTGAGGGAGGTCGCAGACTCAGAAATTCTTGCCAGGGGTGACACTGAATGGATTTGTTTATGGATGGATTTGTTTATGGCAATTTCACACTTATACTTCTTGAAGTCAGTGCTTCCAGGGGGCTCCTCTCAGTGTCTGGATCTCGCTTGGTGGGTGTCTCCAAAGTCACTCCCAGCCAACAACCACGATCACTCTGGTCCCTTTCTTTCTGAATGTGTAGTCAAATAAGAAACTTCCTGACCTGCCAAGAGAGTTGATATTTTACTTACTTAACTTATTTTTATTTTTTATTTTTTTATGGTGACATTGGTTAACGAAATCCAGTAAGTTTCAGCTGTACACTGGAACAATAAGGCATATATATATATTTACACTGTGTGTTCCACACACACACACACACACACACACACACACACACAGCTTTGTGTGTTCACCTCCCATAGTTAGATTTCTTTCTGTCACCACATATTTGACCCCTTTTACCCTATCTACCTCCCTCTTCCCCACTACCCTCTGGATATTTTTAAAAAATAATGTGAGCACCAAGCATCTTGGGAGAAGACAGTTATGTAAATACTAGAAGCATATAGCACTTGGGGCTGGAGCTGTGGGATGTGGGAGTTTGTGGCTCTGTCGAAGCATCCCCATCTCCAGTGTACCGAGAGAGCAAGGGTGGCTGCTTCTGAGTCTCCAGCCCTCCCGCCCCCACCCCGAGTATCTTATACCTCTGTTGGTTGCCAGATTTCCTTGGGCAGGTTCTGAATCCTTTTCCCTGCATCCACCCAGTGTGTGTTCAGGAGTGCTCCCTTCCAGCCACTGCTCTGGTCGTCTCCAGCCCTGCACACTGGTGCTGTCTGCTGTTGGCAGCTTGGGGTCACTGCCCAGCCAGCCCAACCACAGCTCTTCTCATTTACAGGCCCCTGTGTGCCTTTACCAGGAGCACTGGCCCCACTCACAGTGCTGGTCCTGCCTCCTCGGCCCTGTTGCTTGCTCACCAGACTGAATCGCCCTAGTCTTGGGGCAGGGGCATCTTACCCATCTGTATGGCTAGCACACATTGCTTCCATTTGCCAGGGAGCGTTAGGGATGCAGTCTCAGGAAAACCTTCCCAGAGAATATGACTTCCTCGGGAGGGATTTCAATGATATACATTCCTTAAGGAGAAACAACACTTTATTTACGAGAGGCAATGTTGTATACTAGCGAGAGTTCTGGCTCTAAGGTCACTTCACAGTCCTGCCTAGCAACTGCCTGGTGTGTTTTCCCGACTAAGCTACTTGAATTCTGTGTGCAATTTTCATCTGTAAAATGGGAATAATAATAATATCTACGTTGTAAGGGTTGTTATAAGGAATAACTAAGTTGCTCATTCATGTAAAGCAGGGTTCTCCAACCCTTTGGCTGTGGATAGGTACTGGTCCGTGGCCTGTTAGGAACTGGGCCTCACAGGTGGTGAGTGGTGGGCAGGCAAATGAGTGAAGCTTTACCTGTATTTGCAGCCGCCCCCCAGTGCTAGCATCGCCACCTCAGCTCCACCTCAGATCATCAGGCATTAGGTTCTCAGGAGCACCGGTCCCTGGTACCAAAAAGGGACCGCTGATAAAGCACTTGAATGTCGGCTTGTACATAGTAAGCACATGCCAAATGTTGGTTGTCGTATCTTTGTACCTCAGCATCGAACACTCGTTTATACATAACAGGTATTCATTAAATGTTTTGTTGACTAAGTAATATTCAGAAGATGGAAACATGAGTTTTTCATCTCAACATAAAATAAAAGTAATATTTGGTTGCAATAAAGCATTGTAGGCATGAAGACATTTACCCCCCGGTTGGGGGCAGGGTAGTAAGATGTTCCAAATTCAATATCATTAACCATGTGCCTATGATTTGTTCAGCCGATCTAACATACTCAGTGTGTCAGAAGTTTGATTAATGTTTACTGGCTCCCAAGGTAATTTTGAAAGGGCAAAACAGCTTAATCGGGTGATTTATTTCCAGTAAGCATTGTTATTGGAACATTTCAAACCCCAGCATATTTGATGGCTCTGTTGCCCAGGCTCTGCCCTTTCTCGATGGGTTCACTCTGCATTCTAACTTAGGTTTACTGTGAAGCTGGAAGATGGGTAGAAAGGTGCTCTTTAATTGAGTAGGTTTTGGCTCCCTTGCAGCCCACTCAGTGCCTGGCATGGGGCTATGTAAGTAGTAGTTGCTCAGTAATGCTTTAAGTTAACAAGTAAATCACAGGACATTTTTCTTCACATTGATGGCTGGAAGGTATTCAGGAGAAGGTTTTGTTCATGATTTTCCCCTGAGGCAGGTGCCTCCTGATATGATCGTTTCTCTCTTGCTGTGGGGTATTGAATTTGAGGGCTGCTCTCAGAGTTACTGCTCATCTGCTATCAGAGGAACAAATGGTCCCCAAGTGGTCCAGATGAGATGGTGGGGAAGGGGCTGTCGTACTCAAGATGAAGATCATAGCTCTGACAGAAGGAGGTAAGTCATTGTTTTTTAAGTTAAAGTTGGTTTAAAAGTTTGTGCTGGTAGTATTTCATGTGGCAGGGACTGAAGGTCATTATCTTTTTGTTGTCTTGATAGAGACTGTGATCCTACAGACAAGAGTTTACCAAGTTCCTAGAGATTACAATTTGGAAAAGATGATTTTACGAAAGTGATGAGGACATAGACCTGCTTTTCACTTTTCACTGAAAATATTCACTGATTCAAAAAACAATTTATGTAACAGGATTGCAACAATAGTTAGAATCCTTTTTTCCACACGGAGTAATTGGAAGAGCTTTAAACAAACACACACATGCTCATTCAAACACAACAGTTTATCCTGCTTTTTAAAATTCCATTTCTGTCATCTGTTGTCATTTTAATAATGTTTCCTTTTTTCCTTTTTTTTCTTTATTTCTTTTTTTTTTTTTTTTTTTTTAGGCCTCAATGTATTCCAGAATTTTTTTTTTTAAACATTAAATTCTCCCTTGGTACCCAACTTAAAAAAAAATAAATTTATTTTAATACAAAGAGTGCAATGTGGTTCTTGTGTGGCAAGATTGTTTCACACGTGGATTGAAGGATTCACCATTTTATAAAAAAGAACTGAGGAATATACAGTTGCCATCCATCTTTCTCACATATCTCTTGCCTGAGTTGAAGCAGCCCACTGAAAACCTGACCTTCATCAAAGGAAAAACGGTTGTGGGGCCTGCTTTACGGGCCATCTCACCGCTTCTGCTGTAGACCCACACACTGCTCAGGTGCAAGAGTCAGCGTTGACAATGGAGCCGTCCGCGACGGTCCAGGGAGACAGCAGCACGTGGCAGCAGTGTGCAGATTCTACTCAACAGAACACTGAACCATTTTCTTAGGAAAGGTAGTATGTACTTGGCGGGGGAAAAGTCCAAAACCTAGTTAGTTCCAGATGACTTGCCACACAGAAAGCGTACTGTCTCACTAGCGTTTGTGTCTTAGTAAATAAAGGGGAGTGTTCTGTATTGACAGGAAGGTGGTGAAAATTGATCAGAGGTTCTGGGTTTTTTTGTTTGCCCCCCCCCCCCCAATAAAAGCAATTGCTTTGAAAGAGATGACTTCCATCAGGGAACCTTTTCATAGGATTGTTTTCATCATCTTATCCATATACTTCATCTTTGCTGTCAGACTTTACTCATAGGGATTTATTAAAAGCAATGGTTTTAAAAAAGGAAAGAGGCATTTAGTGGAAGTACAGTTGGCGGGTTTTGACCACTTGTTTTCTCTATGGAATGTCTTACATAGGCAGAACCTGCCTAACATTGCTTTTTATGACTTTGTGTGACACATGAATGGCAGCCCTAAGTGGGTTCCTCTTCATTTATTTCCTCTTCCCAATCTCCCCAGTACCATATCTCTTTTCCTCCCCTTCCAAATTCCATTCTCATCAATCAGAGACCTGATGAGCAGGCTGACTTCTGTCCTGTTTAGGTCGAAGGCCAGGCCCACTGTGTCCTGCTGTTCCTTCATCCTCCAGGAGAAGACAGTCACCTTGACTCTCGGGATGAAACAGGAGATGCCAAGCCCAGACTGAAATCAGCTTATTCACCTGTTCACAGGTGACCAGTTTGGGCTCCAGCTTCTCATTCCTCCGCAGTTTCTGGCTCCAGTGGAGTGGAATGTCTTCTGCGTTTGAGGGATTCAGCACTGGAACCATGTCATGATTCTCCCAGCACGTCCCTTGTGTCCAGGTGGGGCCTGAGTTGTCAAGTCCCATCATGCTGTGGCCCTTAGATCCAGAGGGTGACCTTGATGGAATGCACTTCTTGGAGCCTGATTTTACAAGCCCTAGGGCCCTGTGAGGAGAGGGAGTTAGGAGGCCCATGAGGGGCCAGGGCTTGAGAGTTTGAGCCCAGACTCTATAAAAACTTGAAGAACACAGATCACAAGAGAGACACCAAGATAGTCCAGAAGACACTGAGTCACAGGCAGAGAAATCCAGTATTGCAAGAGGAGAACTTTGCTTCGAGAGGTTAAGGAACTTTAGTTGCCTTCTGAGTGAAATCGGTATTCTATTTCAGCCAAAAACACATCTGACCTTGAAAATGCCTGAGGTCAGAGAACTGTTGCTATACCAGGAATCAGAATTATGAAGTTGGACGAGCCCTCAGGCATCTCTATGTTGTGATCTCTCAGGCTTTTTACAGTTTCTCCTGTGCAGTGATGGCCTCTTCTTCTATTGGAACCCAGAGAGGTTGAGGAGCTCTCTCTTGCCTGCCTTGTGTGGGGGGCTCTGGGGCCCCTGTTGTTTTCCCCACCCCATGACCTTGGTCCCAGAGCAGTGGGCACAGTGGGTCCCGTCGGCCTGTGCTGAACTTTCCCCTGCCCGCCTCCCCGCCTGCCTCCTGGCCCCACCTCACCCCCCATGAAGGAATCCAGAGCCCTCCCCCAGGGTGTTAAGCCACTGGAATGTGGCACTCTGACCCCTGGCAGTGGAGCGTCCTGGGTGGACCTGGCCTGGGAAACAGGAAGGACTCAAGGGAGGGGGGAAGAATGCTCCATGGCCTCAGGGTGGGATGGAGGGAAAGGAAGTGCTGGACAGTGTAGCCTCCCACATCGGCCCAGCTGACTCCCAGGTTTGAGACCCCAATGCTTTTTAACACGCTCACCCTTGGCAAGACAGTCATGGCGAGATGGTTAGTAAAGGGAGTGGCTGTACCTGGAGGTGCAAGGCTGATCGACACTTGCCTGTCCTAACCGTTTCTGTCAGAGATGGGCCCCCTGAACCATGCTCAGATCAGTTACCTTCCTCAAAGAAATTTTCAGAAACAAAGCTGAGCTTCAGGATGTGGATGTCCCTACCAGCTCCTTGCCCCTCTCGAGGAGGAGAGAACCTTGTCTCTTCAACTTCCTACCAGTTAAAGCCTGTTGTAGAACCAGGATGCAGAGCAAGGGCTTGGACCCACCTCATGCAAACCCTTGTGAAACCACAAGCAGGTTGCGCTGTTGCCAAAATGCATGTGAGCTTTTCCAGGAAGGCAAACCAGCTATTTGTGGGGGATGTTTAAAATTCCATGCTCATGGGAAAGGAGTAGAGACCACAGGCAGCAGAGTGTTTCTGAAACACCTGTTGAAGAAGAGCGAAATCTGAAGAGGTTGGGTTTCCTTTGGAGCTGGAATCTTTCCATGTTGAGTCAGTTGACTATTCCCATGTCCAGGGCTGTCTTGAAGGAGAATTAGATGTCATGCCACGTCCTCTCTGAACTGAGGGTGCTGATCTTCTTTTTCCTTTCTCACATGACATTGTACAAAGCCCTAGGAATAGTAGCCTTGGTTCTCAGCAGAAATATCTTAGTTATTAGACTCATTCATTGGACCTGCAAACCCTAGGGAATGTGGCACCCCTTCCTCCACCTAACTGATACCAAAGCCACCAGTTTGAGGCCCAGTGGGATACTGCAGGCTGCAGCAGGTGAGCAGGCCAGTCTCACTATTCAAGGTGTATATCTTATGGTCTGCCCCGAGAACCTAATGATCTATAAATTTGGATGTTTAAATCAACTGAATTATTAAAGAACATGTCAAGTGCTTATATGTAAGCTTAAAGCTACATATCTCTATATTCTAATCCTTTAATTGATGATCCTTGATGTTAAATAGGATATAGATTTGATTAGAGCATCCTTTAGGAATTGTCTACCTTTAGTATTTCCTT
Organism: Pteropus alecto; assembly: GCF_000325575.1. Lineage (NCBI taxonomy): Eukaryota > Metazoa > Chordata > Mammalia > Chiroptera > Pteropodidae > Pteropus > Pteropus alecto. The sequence continues at coordinate 22,685,090 of NW_006434835.1, forward strand.
TTATATCCCCCAAACCATTAGTTCTTGAAACATCATGAACCTAATAAAATAGGCATTTTTAACCTTTCAGGTAGGAGTTAAGGTAGATATAGTTCCACAAATTGTGAGTTTTGTCATTCGAACACTTTTCCGATGACTTCTTTTACACTATAAAGACTAACTTTAAATGGAATAACATTGCAGAATCATGATCTTAGAAAATCCATCTACCTAACTGCATGTAGGAATACATATTGCTGTAGCATGTGGAAAAAGGACTGGATGATTCACGTGAGTTTTATTTATATTTCCTTTAGGATGCAAATAGTTACTCTATATGTATATGTTTATGCATGCATGTATTCTAATTTGAAATGTAGAAATCTATCAACTTTATTCTTTGACACTGTGATGTTTTAAAATACCCAAAGGTACCTGCTTCCTAAGTCCCTGGAGGCATGAATTACTATAGTTCATTTTTTTTTGCATCTCAAACATTCTAGAAAGATATTAAATATAAATGCATAAGTATCAAAGCGCTGAAGCACGCCTGAATCTTAGATACCCACGGAATGTCTTTAAAGCTCCTGCTTCCCCCCCACCCCCACATGATATTATTGGGAATGTTACCTCATAAAGTCATCATCTATTTCAGTGTACCATTCATTTTTCCCATTCAGTGAGGGGCGGGGTGGGGGGGGCCGCCATGTTGCCATCTACTCAGCTCAGCATAGGGTGGCTACAGAAATGAGGAAGGCACAGTTTCTACCCTCGAGAAGCTCAGAATCTAGCTGTAGACAGACCACACAATGCTTTGGAATAAGTGAAGTGTTGTGAGTGGCAGAAAATCAAGTAAACATCTTTGAGAAGATGTTTAATCAGCACCGTAGGATGGTAGCAGATTTTCAGGTTGAACAGGGGAAGAAGGATCCTTCTTCCCAAGAGAGAATAAAATTGGCAAAGGTCTGTCAAAGTGAAAATGCACCATGTGCTCAGGGACTTGATTGAGTCCGTCAATATTTATGAAGGACCTACTGTGTCTGAGGCCCTGTTCCGGGTGCAGAACGTGTAGCGGTGAACAACGCAGATGAAAATCCCTACCAACTTGGAGGGACCATGGGGTTTAGATAGAGAGGTAATGGGAAGTCTTGCTCAGAAGTTGAGTTTGATCAGACATCTGAGGGCGTAAGGGAGTGAACCGTGCACATACTTAGGGGAGGGTGTTCCAGGTGGAGAGGGCTCTGCGACAAGGGCCCTAAGGCTTCATGGCCTGGAAGGGAAGAGATGCTGGACGTGCAGTGGGAAGTAACTGGAAGGCTAGCTGGCGCCACCTCATTTATCAGTGCGAGACGTCAGACATGACCCTATAGGCAGGAGCCATTAAGATTTTTAGATAGTGTCGATATTGTTAGCATGTCATTACTGAGACTCCCCCCAAACAGTACTCAGTGACTCAGCTGAGTGTCTGCATAGAGTTCAATTACTACACAGAGGAAACTTCAGTTTTATGAGAAGTGTGCAAATGTATTTTTCAAACATGTTCTTAAGATTTCTTAATTTTTCTCTGGTCTTGTTACACTTACTTGTATGGTTTACTTTATACGAATCTTATGGAGTAAATCACTGCTGTGTAAATTATCATCCTCCCAAGATATTAGTATCCATTTCTTGACATACGCGGAGGCAAGAGTCCTGCTTTTCATTGTCCCTGATCTACATTTGCTTCTAGATGGAGAGTTCTAGGATGAATTTCAAGAAGTTGATGTCTTTAACATAAATCATATATCAGACAGGCCCAGCATGGCATGAGGTTTCTTAATAGACCGCAGTTGTCTCTCATTTTTATTTCTCATTTATAACACTACTTCCCGCATAAACGTATAGTAGCATTGTGAATTTTAATGATGTTTTAGGGAAAAAAAAGATCTGTACATATACATCAGACTTTGACTCATGGCATTGTAAACTGTGGAAATTGTAAACTTTGCACACAAAGAAGTGTTCATTGAATATCACTGGCGAATTGTGCTTTGTGGCCAGGACCAGAGAGCAGGAGATTCATGGAGTGTGTAGGAATATGTAAGATCAAACACAGAGATGCACGTACTTCTCGGAAGCATTTAAAGGTTTGAGTGTTTAGGCATGATACTTAGAGATGATATTTCTTTGTAGAACAGTGCTGGAGTTAATGGTACGGATCATCTAGGAATGTAATTGTTGGAATTTAAACTTGATCACTCTTTCGCTTATCATCTTCCACTTGGTTTACTTTGAAGAATTCAGATAAATTATTAAGGTAAAGTTCACAGCAGTGGTCAAGTTGATTTGTAAAAACATTCCGTACAAAACAACCGTTAACTGATTTCACAAAATTATCATCCTGAAAAAAATTCCTAGGGCTACTTACAGAGAATTATACCTTTAAAAAAAAATTTTTTTTTTTTTTTTTGCATCTTCGAGATACTGCTGTACTGTACATGCAAGCAGTAGTGCCTTAACAAAGAAACCTTTGTTTCCTAAATGATAGAATAGTTGAGATTGTTGAATTTTCTGTTCTACTGATGTTTCCAAAGGTGCTCTTGCAACTGCATTTGGCTTGGCTCAGAAAGTGTCTTGGAGAGGCCTCTTCCTGCACCTGTGGTAATGACCATCAGGAGTGAGTCTCTCAGCCATATGCTCTCGAGATGGGCCCTCACTGCAGTGAGATGGGAAAAATAGCAGTGTTCCTTCCATAGCAGTGTTCCTTCTTGTCCCTGATGCTCAGGCCTTCTGGACTCCCTTGAACTTGAAATTTTGCCAGATCCTTTGACTACCTCACTTCCCGGTTTGTTCCTTCCTGTCACCTGCTTGATGATAGCCTGTATGGAATCCAGACCTAGGTTGCTTAGCTTCTCTCCTCAGCCAAATGTGTTAATCTGTGGAAAGCGCCTCATATAACTTCTGGCACATAAAAACATGGCTCATTAAATGTGAGTTATCAGAAGATTCGTCTTGGGGGGTGCTTCGTTATCTGTGCTAACTGTTCAGAGAGTACAATGAAAAATTTATATCCTTTCAAGTGCTTATTTTCCAAACACCATCTTCACTTTGTTCGTGTTCAAAATTCTAGTCACATTTTTCTTTTCACTGTAGTGGTTCGCACTTTTGAATGAGCACAGTCTAGGAAAAGGGCATTCTCATATCTGGTCCTGGCCATTTGACTAGTAGATTTTAGGTTAGAGCATTAATATTTATAAAACGATACTGAGCATTACTCATATCCACAAGTACCTTTCTGGCAGGAAGCATTAACTTGTGTCATATTATCTAATTATGGTCATAATAGAGGGGGTAGGGATTCAATAGAGTTTATTAAGTTTTTTAACATGGTTGAGGAATATGATATTTTATGTCATAAATATTTATTGATATGTGAAAGTGTCAGTTAATACAATGTTGAGGTTAAAAGAAAACTTGAGTTAGTGTTAATATTTCACCAGTAGGAAGTCTGAGATCCAAAGATTTTTCTGTTATTTTTGAATAGTTGACTTTCTTTCC
>NW_006434835.1:22688618-22722802 GCF_000325575.1 Pteropus alecto
AAGAGTCAGACTGCTTTGTTTAAATTCAAGTCCTCTTCTAATCCTGTTCTTGTTCATTCCTTCTGTGGGCATTTATTTTGCCAAACTACTATTTGCTAAGCTCTGTGATAGCCCAGTGATAAAAAGATGAATCAAACTAGATCTTTGGCTTCAAGAAGCCACTCTCTGGTGGAAGAGATTAGATGAGCCATTTCATTATTCTGCCATAAGTGAACTCATTTTAATAGGTGTACAATAGAAGGCCTGTGGAGATAATTCCTAATTCAGTCTCTATTGAGCGGATGAAATCTGAAGAAAGCATTAAAGACTGAGTAGGAATTTTCAAAGCAGGTAAAGAGAAGATACTTTCTAGGCAGAGAGGACAGCTCGTGCAAAGCCACGGAGTCATGAAACAGCATTTGGGGAGCACAGACACCGAGTGTTACTAGAACAAAGGGGAGGACTGGAAGAGATGAAGTTGAAGAAGTGAGTTGGATCAAATCGAAACAGGCTTTGTGTTCTGTTCCAAAGACTTGAATGGCCAGATGTTGAACTCTATTTTATGGTGGTGTTGCTTCTCAACTCCGTATCCTTAAGTTTGATAGGGCTCCTCTTATAGCACCTCTCCCTGGGTGTTATTTACACTAAAGCACCTTCTGTAGGAAAATACAACGCAATGAAAGCGGCACATAAGGCGTACGTAATTCAAGCATGGCTGTTAAAATATCTAGATGTAGAGAGGAAATGTGCAACAATTAGGCACTTCTCCAAGGTAATTTTTCCTTCAACTAAGATGTATTAATTCTTAAGCAATACATTTGATAATCGAAAACCAATATTCTTGGAGGCTGGTTAAACATGGAGTTACATGTTTTAATGGATATTCAAGCCCAGAGAACACTGTTGTTTAATAATGACATGTGCCTGAATAGAAGGCCCGTTCAGTGTTGTACAAACGTGGGCCAGGGGAGGAGGCCTGAGATTTTCCTTAAAAAATTTTGAGATTCACTCTCAAAGCAGAGGAAATGTAACCATAGGGTACAGTCAAAGTAATTGTAGCTTGGGAAAAATTTACATGAGGAATCTAATACCTGTCATTCAAATACCATAAGCATATGATTCTATCACACTGTTCCCAGTAAACTATTAGCATTGTGCAATTTCAACAAAGATGCCAGAGTCAAGGAAACATGAGGAGAAAGTCTAAGGGAGCCTCATGAATTGTTCATTCCACCTCCATTTTAGTAAAATTTGGAGTCTAGAGGGCCAAATGCCTTGTTCAGGATCGATCTGTGAACTAATGAGAGCTCAGGTTGTGATCTCCCAGGCCAGGTCCCTCTCCACGGCCTCCCCTACCTCTGAACTGGTTTTGTATATACAATTTAAGATAGTTCCTAATATAGGTGGAATTGTGAAGTAGCAGAGTTGGGTTCTGTAGTCTCAGTCTCTCTTCTCCTTGTTGCATGAATTCCTTGCTTTTAGAGACACTGTCTTAAACTGCTGTCTGTTCCCCACTAGCTTCCTACAATCGAATAGGAAATTATCCTCTTACTTCACCTTTTCCTCTGTTTTAGGATTCCTAGAAACATCTCATTCACACACTTAGTATGATTTTGATTAGAATGGCGAGAAAATTGTACTGTAAATTCCTCTTTCCTAGAGTCTTGAATCCTTAGCATCTTGCTATATAATAGACAACAATATCTGTTTGAGCAATAAATGATTGAAAGAAAGCACGAATGAATGAATTTACATCCTATAATTCATCTCTTGTCTTCCTCTGTTAATTGTATTGTTAAGGTGTCCGACAACAATTACAGCAATGAAACATTTGCTTATCATTATATTTACTGTAAATTGATGTAGTGAATTGGGCCAGTACTATTTTTCAAAGAATTCCCCACTTGAACATAATATGAATCAGTGGTCATGTTTGTTAAAACTTAAAGGTTTTAATTGGTTTAAGAGTCTTCAAAAAAATATTTGTGTGCATATTTTAGTATTTCCATTGTTTTAGATTCAGGGTTTGGCCATTCTGGTGTATAGTTACATATGCCTAACATAGTTTCACTTTGCGGAAATGCCTGTAAAACAGATTTTTGTAACATGAATCATTCCTGATAACCATAATTCTGCCTTTCCTACTTTGCACTGATTACAGCACAAGGAAAATTGGGAGAGGGAAGCATCAGCTTTTGGAACACCCGCCTTAAGCTTGAAGCGGAGGGAATGAAAACTCGCTGCATTAGATTCCTCCTTGAGCAGAACTGAATGCCTGATAGCCAGCCAGGAACTGGGGGCGTTAAGAGCAACAATTTTACATTACACTGGAGTTTCTAGGCTGGCATGGAAAGAGATGCCAGTATTAGCTATTTGCATCTTACTGTAGCCACAGGGATATGTGAACAGCTGGAGAATTAATTTGATATATATTCCCAGAAGCCTCTCCTCTGCCAACAGAATTCCATTACTATGAGCTTCTGAGTGTGTGCTGTGAATTTATTTCTTGCTTTTTTAATATCTGCTATAGCGTATTTCTGGTAAGTGGATTCCCACATAACGGGGTGCAGCTATATCTTGGTTTGGTGTAAACTCCATTAACTTAAGCAGATACAAGGTAGAAAAAGTACGGCCCTTAGTATGCAAACGCCTTCTGCCTTCAAGAAGTTGTATTTCAGATGGACAGTGCTTTGTCCAGTAAGTGCAGTCATACCTGAAACATTTCATTCCGTGTTAGTGGAATTTTCAACATCAACAGGCAGATGGAAAGATATTTTGAAGGGCAGAGAGGTGGAATCTAGGACCAGTCTGGCAGTGTTGCCGCGGCTGGTCCCTGTAGCTCCTGGGCACTGAGAGGGTGTGTCCCCAGGAGCTGCTGCTCGCCAGATCTGGATGTGTCTTCGTGCGCATTCCAAGATGCCACTTCGCATCCTTTTCCTCAGCGCCCCCTTTCCTACCCTCAGGATCGACACTCTCTTCTAACTAGACTTTGCATTTAAAATCTTTCCTATCAAATATGGAAGGAAGAAACCTCAGGCATTATTAAGAATGTTGGAAGATACTTTGTGGAGCAGAAGGACCTTGTCCAGGACTGACTATGGCAGTTGGAAGGACAGGCGTTTTTGCTTCAGCACACATGTGCACTAGTAAAACAAAAACCGAAGTAATTGACTGCACTAAAAATATGGGAGCTGTTAAAAAAAATAGGGTTTGGGGCAGGTCACGCAAAACCTATGGAACTGTGTGCACAGAGGATAAATATAAATCAGAATCCAAATAAGAATACTCACACAGGTGAGCCACACGTGTCATGTGCACCTGGAGACAGAGCAGCCCATTGGTGGCAGCCTCGCCCACTCCTGAGATATGCTACTCCCTTCAAGGCACAGGATGACATTCACTTGTAACGGAACCAATTTCATCTGAACTAAACAATAAGATCCAGGGGTCGTTTCTTCATTGTGATTTTTAAATACAGGGGAAAACATTTCTAGCTTTTTCATTTTGTTCTCACGAACTCCCAGGATAGTTTAATGTAATAGTTTAGCTTCTATAGCGGCCATTTCTTGGCACTAAAGGAATTTAAACAGGGTTATCAGCAAGGAGTTCACTTATGACTAAGACTTTTCCCTTAGTTGTGAGAAAACTTGCTCCTGGTCTCTTTATGACGTTAACCTGCTGAGAAAAATCATGAATGTTCCAACAATACTTCTGCATTTTACTGACTTAATTTTCCTATTTACTAGTTACGTATTAGCTAAATCACATTAAATAAATGTGTGTTAGGGTTCAGTGGTAACTTAGGAGGAGAGGTACTCAGTGTCCTTTGTTATTTCTCAGCGTCCTTTTGTTGGATCCTGTGCTGCATTGGCTCAGGTACCCCAGCAGGACATGGTCTTCAGAATAGTAGTTCTCAAATTGTGACCGCAAGCACATGAGATCAAAACCCTTTCCTTGTTACTTGCTTTTATTCCGTGTCAACATTTGCACCGGTGGTACCGACCCAGTGGTGACAAAACTCCTGGCATCTTAGTGTGAATAGAAGCTGTGGCACCAAACCGTGCTAGTCAGTCACCGCATTCGTCACCGCCATGCACTGGCAGTAAATACCAATAACAGAATAATAAACAATGTAAAGTCACTTTCCCTTAAGAATGCACTGGATTGAAGCAGTCAGAGTTCTTCTTTGAAATTTCAGCCCTTGATGACACATTTTACGAGTGTTCTGTGGCGTGGAATGGGAAGTACACATGAGGTAATTCTGCTGCAGACCAAAGCACCGTGATTGTCTCGAGGGAAAGCATCCTATTTCGTGATGTCTGTTTATTCTAAACATTCAAGTGGAGATTTCAGATTAGCAGTTAGATATAACTTCACTGTAGTACTCACATATGTGGACACATTGACCATGCATGAATTTTAATTCATACGTGAAATTATTTCTCATTTTATGTTTAGAGAAAATAACGTCCTGATTTAGTATCTTGCGGAAGTTGCACACTTAAAAATACGTTTGCAGAGGTTTCTCAATTGCGTTGACCTTTCACTCTAGGAGATTTTATCTTGTCACATGGATGAGTACCAGGAAAAAACTGCTGGATATAGTAAAGGGCAGTACTCTTGTTTTTAACTCCTCTCTCTGCACCCCCCCCACCCCCCACCACCAGACCAAGGAGAAACCAGGAACTATGTAAGAGAATCGGAACCTTGACCTTTGTACTGTGTATATGGATTTACTTAGGAAAAAAGAGATTTTAAAAGCATCGAATTTACCAAGTGCTGTCAGAAGCACGACTGGGCTCAGAATTTGATTTCTGTAATCAAACCCCACTAAATTCTTGCTTTCAATTCCTGTTGGTTGGCTGTTAAGTGATTTTAAAATATAATGTCCTATAATAGAAAAACAAAGCATTTGTCTCAGGAGCATGCTGTACTTGATCCTATAAAGCAGTGGTTGCCAAGGGAACTATTTCAAAGAAAAAAATAATATTGATGAGGGTAGGGACATGGAAAGAGTTTCTCTCAAAAAAAAAAAAGCATATAAGACATTTTTGGCTTCAAGGTCAGATGCATCCTGGCTGGACACAGTGGCTGTGACATTTCCTAAGGGGAGATGGTCAGGCTTACCTGTGCATCCTCAGGTGCAGCCCGTTGCTGCTGCCAAGAGGTTTCTGCTGAGAATGAAGCAGAAAACAGGAGCCAGGTAGAGCATTAAGGGCAGTTGCCTTTTAATTCCGATTCCACATTCAGGAAAAATGGTTTTCCTGTAGGGAGGCAGAGAAAGTATCTGGCAATGAAAACAAATTGGACCCCTTGTAAAGGCTGTTGTTGCTAGCCAGGTGATCAGAGTCTTAGAGCTGAACTGGGAAAGAGACTAAGGACAGATGATTTCTCATGAGAAAAGTACCAAAATATGTCCAAGCCTTTCTTTAAAATGTGTTCCTCATTAATGTTTTACTAGTAAACTTTTTAAATAAGATTTTTATTGTGTAAACATCTTTATATTGAAACATAGTTTTCCTTGTGATGTTCTATATATATATGTGTGCGTGTGTATACATTTTTTTTTAATTAACATAAAAATCATTACCATAGGGAACAAGAGGGTTACGTAGGTGTTCGCAGAAGCATGGAGGATGGAGCCGCTCACAGTTGGAGAATTCTCAAAAAGGGTAACATTTGGATTGGGTCTTGAAGGATTAATAGGAGTTATCAGAGGAAGAAGAGAAGGTGGTTTTCTAGGCACTTGATACTCCATGAGCAAAGGCATAGAAGCAAGAATTGAGGGTTTGTAATGAGGATCTCAGTATCCTTAGAGCGTGAGGATGTGTCAGGAATTGGTGAAAGTCTTTTGCCTTCTTACGCAGAAAGTCAGTGATGTTACCAGAAGTAAAAGTTATCCCCTTAAAAACGATCGCCATTCGTTTACACCATTTTCTAGAAAACACATTCTTAAGATGTCTTTATACTTGCCTTTGTTTGAGCAACAGGTTTAAGGTATCTTAAATTCAAACACTTTAAAAAATTCTCTCTAGATATGATATCAGAAACATGCTTATTATTTTAGTCAGTACTTAGTTAAGATGTGATAAAATATCTATTAAAGATAATGTTAAGAGAGGGGGGAAAAAACCACATAACATCCCAGAGATTCAAAGAGAAATAATCTGGTTTCCTGTAAGAGATGTTTCAACTCTGAAAAGTATTATTAGGGATTGATAATTGATTGCCTAGGGTTCTGTCACATTTGTTTCATTTGATCTGGGTTCCATTAAAGCTGGTTTTAGAGTCTACTCCATTCCATGACCAGGACAGTGATTTGGTCTCAGGTTCAGAATATGACTACCGCAGCTTCTCACCAGCCTCTAGCCCCTCGGTTTGTTGTCATTTCTAGCCTCGCCTTGGCATGTGAAGAGTGATGGATGTTAGCAGACTGAAATGTGCTAGAGAGGATCTCTGCCACTGTATTCCATTCTTGACTTTTGGTGATGTCTGACTTTTTATATTTATTAGCTGCCTTGATGTATTAAGTTACAGAGACGTTTCAAACCTGAAGCTGGTCTCTACCTGATGGAATAAGATACTGTGGGGCGTTTTTGGCATAATGTTGTAGATTGACGAATATGACTTCTGTAATTTGATTGAACATAGGAAAATCTGGGCATCTTGGTTTAACATTAAACATTTTAAAGGAATCTCAGTTGTTATTGTAATAACACAACAGAAGTGGTGGTTTTTGATCACAAATATTTGTCTACGCGTGTGGCTATATATTTCAGTCTTCTCAGTTATTAGGAGGTAAGGTTTCATTCATTTGTAGAATTGTAGCCAAACTGCCTTTTGTAAATTGAAGTGTCAAAACTGAATGTTAATTTTGACATCCTTGCACATTTTTGCTTTCCAGCAGGCCTTCGAATGAAGCTAACAAGCAAACATTATGTGGTTCTTAATTGTTTTACAGATGAGAACTGGGATGATGACCAACTGCTTGGTGTTGAACCATGTAATGAAAACCTTGTCTCTGGCTGCAATATAATCAATGGGAAATGTGAGTGTGGCACCATTCGGACCTGCAACAATCCCTTTGAGTTTCCGAGGAAGGATATGTGCCTTTCAGCTTTGAAGAGGATTGAAGGTAAGTATTCATTTTCATAATTGTAAACTTAGCGTTGTGTAGCCCTGAGCACTGATAGTATTTGAGCTTGAAAAGGCAAAGACAAGCTTACAGAGATTGGAACTTTTATAATCCCGAACTAGATGCGTAAAGTGGACCATGTGTTGATGTGATGGGGTGTGTGCACACTTGTGTGTGTTTATTTCCTGGAAGCTGTGGAACAGTAATGCTGTGGTGGTATGAGCAGGGTACTTTGTGCCAGCTTGCCTAGGTCACCTCTGCATAATGGATGATTTCACAAGTGGTGTGCTTGAAATCAGCATCTGTCGTCACCAGATCCATTCTGCTTGATTTACCATAGGAAGATGCTCCATGAGGAGAGTGCTTATTAGAAATGCAACTCCTCTGGCAAGAAAGTGTATTTCTTTAGAAGAGATGGAGAATTGTGCAGTGATGATTGAAGGTTTAGGTTGGTTTTGCCATGGGGCAAAATGACATAGGTATAGATGGATCATTGGGCACGTCACCTCTGGAATGAAATCAGAAATCACATTAAAATAACAAGAAAAACATGCTAATATGGCTTTTAACTTTTGTACATTCATGCATAAAACCTAGAAAAATGAAGACTTGAAAATATGATTCATAACTACCATGAGTAGCATAGCCAGAACTCGGTGCCACGGCTCGCCATCCGAGGTGACATAAAGAGTGAGGCCTGGGCCTGGGTCTCAGCCCTTCCTGTGACCAGCGTTGAACTCTCTCTCAGCCCCAGGTTCCTCCTGGGGAAAAATAATATTGAATGAGACATACTTAAAAATACCATTTATCTCTAAAACGATGCATGCTAAGATAGGTAGGTCATACAGTTTGGAATACCAAAGGTTTGTGAGGTCCAAAATCAGACTCATCAGGGCAGTAGATCAGGACTGAAGTTTTTGCATTGCATTGTTTCTAAGTCATATTAAATGGTAATAGAGAATAAGAGATTTATAATAGCCTCTAAAATAGCATTTCTCTTTGTATTTACCAATGCTGCTAAATCATTAAAAGAAAATATAGTAGAACACAGTAGACATAAAGTTTTAGAACCACAGAGAGAATCTAAGATAACATTTAGTCTAGTCCTTGAATTTGAAAATCCAAACTGGGATCCGAGCCTAGTTAGTATCACTAACGAGCCTAGTACTAACCGTGTCAAGTCTTTTTTCAATCACATCATGACATTAGACAACAGTCAGTTCTCTAACTCATTTTTATTGACTCATAGCTCTGCTCACATCTGTCCCCACTCCCATTGTCTGGCCAAAAAAATATTTTGCCAATATATAACTTTCAGGGATGTAGATGCAGTGGTCACATGTCTGTTTAAATAATCAATTTAGTTACTCATATGTATCTAAAATCACATTATGTAAAATAATAAGCAATTTAGGGGATTGCTTTTTGTCAGTCTTACATTTCATGAAAGTGTGTTGTTCAGATGCTGTCGTTACCTTTGCTTAAGTTACCTGCCAAGCCATTTAACATCCTGTTTCTAAACTCTTACCATCTAACATGTTTGAAATGTAACAGATTTTGAATCCATATTATCCCAAAAAGTTTTATTTTTAACACAGAGTATCTTCTTACATAAAACTAAGGCTGTTGCATTTTTATTTAGTTAGGTGTATATTTATGATCTTTACAAGGCTAAGATTAAATGCATTGATTTTTAAAGCGATTCCTTAAAAGACTGTATATAAGATACAGCACTTCCAATTTTGGGATTATTCTCTCAGGAATAGTTGTCGTAGCTCATTAAATTTCTTTACTTTTTTTTTTTCTTGTTTAACAAATTCTGTCAGATGGCCTCTATGTAATCCAAAAGTAGGATTGGTTGAGGTCACTTAAGTTAACTTATCATCTACAAATAGTATTGTGCTTTTCAAGAGAAGGCACCCTGCAATGTTTGAGATCTTGTAAGAAGTCAGGATTAGGGGATTTCCCTTTTCTGAGAAACAATTTTGAAGAAAAAGCTCTACTTGTATTCAAGTATGTATATTGTATAAGAAAGAATTAATGAAGATATAGTACTATATATAATCAAATCATTAATAGCAATGAAGACTCTGAATACTGTAGGAGTTTAGGGCCACAAAATGTGACCTAGAATTATATAATAAGGTATCATGGAGGAGGTGGAGTTTGAACAATTCAAAATTTGGGTGGTGATAGATTCCAGGAAGGGGAAGGATGGGAACAAAATGAGATTTGTATGACTTATGTGTAAGACACTTGGGAAACTAGTCTAAAAGAGCAAGTTTCTATGTTGATAGGTAATAGGAAATAAAAATGAGAGGCAGGATGGAACCAGATCATGAAATGTCTTTAACATCGTTTAGGGAGCTTACACCTGATAATAGGAGCTGTCAGTAGTCATTGTATGTTTATGAGCAGAGAGAAGCAGAGCATGAGGAAATCAATGTTAGGCAGACTGGGGTTGTTGGGGGATGCGGAGTGGATTAGCAAGTGAGATACTGCAGTCAGGAGGCTCACTGGAGAGCTGTTTCGGTTATTTTGATATGCCACAGAGCAGAGGTTAGCAGGAAAACGGTAAAGAAGAGGTGGACACATCGCATTTTGACAGAAGAACCTGCAGTATCTGCGAACAGATAAGGGAAGGATGAAAATGCACAAAGATGATTCTAGAGTTCCTAACCTGAAATAATAAAAGAATAAATAGTGCAAGTAACAGACATGGGAAAACTCTTTTGAGATGTTTGTGATAGAGTAGAACTGAAAAATGGGGTTGTTTTAGGGGGATATAGGGTCAAGAGGGACTTTAAAAATGTGGGCGATGTTACAGCAGGTTTGAATGATGACTAGAATAATCTCGTAAAAAGAGACCAGCAGTGATTGCAGGAGCAAAGTCTTTGAGGAGGGAGAGGCGCAAAATTGTTTCTGTTTCTCAGAGATGTATAAAACAAGGTTGTCAGCTGACATTGAGGCGGAAGAAGAGGTGTGAAAAATTGAGGAAGGAGAGAAAATGTGAAATAGGTATCTCAGCAAGAGGACGAGTGAACTGACTAGAGATATGTGTTAGGGTCTCCTGCCAGTGCTGACAGCTTACTTCGGGTTAGTGGTTATAACTTTGAAGTGAGATCAGCCAGCAGAGTTGTGTGCTCTTCAGCTCTAGTGCAGATACATTGGAGGTGGAGACATGACTTTAACCAGGGTTCGGATTTTTCCTGATGAGTCCTATAGAAAGAGAAGGGCACAGAGAGTGAGGGTTATGCCGGTGTTTTGGTGACTTATCATGCAATCTATGCTGGGAAGGAGACAGAAGCAATGAATAGAGAGGAAACACTGAGCCGGAAGTTCTGTAGGTAACTGTCATGATGCGTAGCTGGCATGTAATCGGATCGCATGTGTTTCACATGAACAAGGTTTTATTTTTTAAAGGGCAACCAGAATAGTGACATAAAAGAGGCAATGAGAACAAAGAGGACACCTATCCCTACCCCCAGGAGTTACGGAATGTGAGGGATGAAGCCATCCCCACCTGAAGGGACTTCAAGGGACAAAGAGCAGTCAGGGAGTATCCAGGTTTTAAGTAGAGCATGAAGGTGAGGGGAGCATCTGGAGAGAAAAAGGACAGCAAATAGGATTTTAGTGACAACAGACCATGAGTTCTAGAAGGCACAGTCGAAGGATTTGGGAGGGAGGGTCGTGTGGGGCAGGGGTGATTTTACAGAGCCAAGTGAGGGTGAGTCCAGTGACGATGGGTGACATGGTAAATGTAGACTCGATTCTCATGGTCTCTTACTGGAAGGTGAATAATTAGTTCCAGTTAAAGCCGGCTTTTGAGGACAATTCTCTTGTGCAGTTTGTAGTGTTAAGGTGTACAGTTGGGGAGGGCGGGACAGAAGTAATAGTGTTCTTGCCAGAGTATATGAGGGAACACGGGTCCCCACATCTGTGGTTTGGGGGTGAATTCTGAACGCGAATTCTAAGTATAACTACGACAGCACTTAAAAATATGTGGAAGTCATTGCAGGACATTTCAATCTCATATTTATAGATTTGTGGAGAATAATGGCAATTTCTGGGTATTAAAAAAGTTCCCGTGTATTCCTTATAGTTATTTAAAAGAGAAGGAATTGGTCCTGGATTTTACTAAAATCCTTTCCCAAAATCTATGACCACATCACCATAAATTTAGAGGATAGAGGATGTTCAGTAACAGCCAGCCATGGTTATGCATGGAACGGTTTGTCAGAATCAAATAAATGTATTTCTCCAAGGGAGAAGAGAAAGACTGATAAAGGGAATGACCTGCAAGTAATCCCACCTTGATCTTAACAAAGCTTATAATTTTATGCCACGTTACCTACTCATCATTGATTTGGTTTTTGCTGTACTGAGGTCCAAAAAGTTAAGGTGTTACACCATCAGAAGAGGGGACCAGACTAGCAAACCCAATACCAGCCTCTGGGGCTGCCACAAGGGTTTTCCAGAGGGGCCACTGTGGGTTTAGTAATTGTGGTTAAAGTGGATACCAAAGATTTCAATGATGTAATGAATAAGTTGAACTTTTAAGTTGTCATATGCCTCCCAGTACGAGTAAGTAGCTTTTATATTCTAAAAAAAATTACTATAATTCAGAGCGGTCAAACTATATTCAAGAAGTAATCAAAAATATAAAACCATGCCAAGTTCAAGGAAGGATAGAAAACACCCTGGGAAACGTTTTATCTATTCGTTCATCCAGCAAATATTTATTGAGTGCCAAATATGTACTAGGCACAGTTCTGGTTGCTGAGGATTAGCCCTCATGGAGCTTATATTCAAAAGAGAAGGGATGACAACACAAAAATGAATAAGGAAATATAGTTTGATAAGAACTCTGAAGAAACAGTGATCGGGGTGATATGATAGAGAACTGTGGGAATACTGGGGAAATTGCTTTAGATACAGATGGCAGAGAAGAGAGGGCATTTGAACTGAAATCTGAGTGTAAAGAGTCAAACTTACCACGATCTGAGGGGAGAGAATTCCATGCAGAGGGAGCTGCACGTGTGAAGAAAGCTGTAGAGTTTGGAGTGTCGAAGGAATAGCAAGAAAAAGCAGAAAGGTCAGTGTGATCGGAGGGAGGGAGAGCGGGTTAAGGGCCTCGTAGATTAAGGTGAGGTATGTGGATTTTGTGATGATGACATAGGGAAGCTGTTTAAAGGATTGTGAACAAGTGTGTAACGTAATTTGATTTGTGCTCTAAAAAAAATGAGTGTGATGGAAAAGAGAGGAGGCTGAGTCCGCAGGTAGGGATTCTTTTAGTAGTTCGGGTGAGAGATACTGGTGACTGCAGCTAAGAACTGGGGATGGAGAGATGGTTTGATTTGAGATACGATTTGGAAATGGAATTAACAGGACTTATTGATGGATTTCATGTGAAGGCGGGGTTGAGGGGAAGGGGAGCCAAGGAGTTCTCTTAGACTTGGGAGTTTAAGCAAATTGTGGTGCCCTTGACAAGGGGGAGGAGCAGATTTAGTGAAGACTTAACAACGGTTTTGTTTTGGAAAATTAAATTTGACTCCCAAGTAGAGCTACTTGTCACTTAGGTAATTTTCGATGTAATTAACTCATTTAGAAGGATTCAGACATGCATAGCTCCATGATAAGTACACTGGGGACTGCAAAGATACGTACTCCTGAGCCCTTTCCATGAGAAGGTTGGGAGAGTGTAGAGAAAAATTAAAATAACCCGGTTTACACTGATTTATCATCAGAGAGCAAACAAAGGGATATCTGTGTAGGATCTTAAAATGTGTTTTAAATACAGTTTTTAGCCATTGCTGCATCACACATTGCTTATGTTACTGGAATAGTATAGATTATGTGGACCTTATTCCTATTTGGAGCTGCACAATGAACATTTGGAAAAGGAGGAAGACACTTGAGACTTAAGAAATTCTTCCTTTGTTTTAGCTAAAAGTACTTAGAGGGAATGTTTACATGGTTTATAATTTGGGGCTGTATTTTCTCTACCAGATATTTTAGAGAAAAGATAGCTAATCAGAATTTGGCATATGATACTTTAGGACAAATAAGAGCTGCTGTACATTGGATAAATCATGGAAGACTTGAGGCTTTGCGGAGGAGTTGGGAACTGTATCCAGCTCTGAGGAATATGTTGAGTGGCTCAACAGACAGGAAAGGAGAATTTAAGAGCAGCTTTGGAGACAGAAAAGAGAGGGTGGACAGCGAGGCCCAGACAGGAGGGAATTGAGGTGGTCAAGTCAGCAGGCTTTCACGGCTGATCGACTGTGGAGGATGAGGAAGGAGGAGGCTCCCAGATTTGGAGAGGAGGAGTTAGTGAATAACAAGATAGATTCTTTCGGGTCAGAGAGGAGAATGGTCATGATATATAGTGGTGTCATTTACCAGAATGTGCCAATACAAGGAGAGCAGCTTTATGGGGAGTAGGATGAGGTATATGTCAAGTTTATTTTATGTTTGCCATATCTGTGCAGAATCAAGGGGGAAGATGAGAGTTAAGGATCTGGACTTGGAGATCTGGGCTGGAGATAAGAATTTGTGAGTCATCCTCCCAGGGAGAAGGTGGTACCTTAACGACTTTGGAGTGTGGGGCTGTTAATGTGACAGTAATAGGCATAATGGAGGAAAAAGTGACTGGCAGTGTTAACACAGCAAAAGTGAGATCATTGTACCACCTGTACAATGCGATGGTGCGGGAAGTGTTGAGTGATCTGTTAGCACAGTGTAAGGAAGCCTAAGGTCTGTTACTGTCAGCTAACCAGAAGTTCGCCCAAAACACAGTTGTTGGCACTCACGATACTGGGATGCATAAAACGAAATATATCATCTTAATTACTGAATGAATGATTGATTGATTTGTACTCTCTTATTCAAAAAAAGACTTTTAAAGGGTTTGAGTACATGAGAGCTAATCGGACCCATACCTGAGAAGAGAGCCATTTAGAGTGGGGGCACAGAGATGATTAAATAATCGGATAGGGAGGTAGAGAAATAGACACTCTTTCACCAGAGGCATCCTCTCCTTAGCCTTTTCTGCAAGAACCTTCCAAGGTTGCTCTTTTCATTTCAGAGGCACTTTTATTGTTCATTAATTTATTCATTCGAAAAATGGTGTATTGAGCACACGCTATACGCCACTACCCTCAGCTTCCACTGATTTGACTTTGTTTTGCCTTTGACTGAGAGAGACCATTTTCTAAATAGCCTTCATGGTGCAGGTGCATGAATTGAATCACGTTTTTAGATATACCATGGGAGCTTGCTTTTGTCTTTTTAAAAAGATATTTTATAAATGTCTTAAATGACATTTTAAAGCATTTATCCATTCTGAAAACTTACATTGCATAACATATACACACTCAAGCAGAAATTAAAGATTAGAAAGATGAGAAAGATTCGTTTATACAAAGTTTTAACTGTATTTTTCTGCTGCTTAAAACAAAAGGAAGTTTGATTTTACATTGTAGGGCTATAGCCTCTGAAGCTAAACTAATTTTGGCACAGAGACAAATGGCTTCTGTTACAGACTTTCTTCTTTTAGTTTTAAATAACAGTTGTTTCAGATCCTTAATTTTTATTAATTTTTCTGTGCTCTAAATTTACTATTTCAGTCCTACCTAAGGAAATGTGAGTATTCTGTGAACTCAATATTCTGTTTTTAGTTTTTTACATTTTATTTATTTCTTTCATACAAGCAAAGTGTAAGTGCTAACTCGTATTCTTGGTGGTTCTCTTTTTCTTAGCCTGTAGTTTACAACTTGTGCTATCAATAGCCTGATCAGATATACGAACTCTCAATGCCATCTATAATGTTTGCTAGTTTGCTATAGACACTATTTAGAAAGATAAATAATACTGTTTGCTTTTGTTCATAGAACTTTTTTCCTCAATTTTTTTTTTTTTTTTTTTTTTTTTGGTGGGAAGTTGGACAGTGGGAGGGATGCTAACAAAAAACACTTAAGGAAATGTGATTAAATGGAGCTGTTATATTATTTAATATTCATTCTATCTTTGAGATAGTGTCACAGAATTCCCTCTTGACCCACATGCCACTGGTACTCTGCAGGATGGAGACATTTTGAGCTGTGGCAATCCCCAAATCTGTAATCCCAGGGACCACAGATGCACCAGCTCTGCCCCGGCCCATGTTCCCACATAGGGCTCGAGGTGTGTGGCAAGGCCTGGGTGTCCTGCACAGGGGAAATCTCCTAGGTCTCTTAAACGTGAAAGAGTTCAAAGGTCCCACAGAGATTTTGACTTACCAGGATGGGGGGAATCTGCATTTACCCCAAGCCTGTTAGCTGATTTTGATTTTTCCTTTAGCTGTCCAGGTAGCATTAAAGATACCTGTTTCAGTCAGGCAGCAAGGCTTTTATGTAACTTTAAATCTGTATTGCTGTCCCTCTGCCTTTGTAAAAACAATCATTAATTGGTAATATCACTTTCCTTTTTTGGAACAAATCTATAGAGAAACTTTGAAATCTAAATATCTGTGTTTCGTTTTAAATTCCAGCAATGTCTTGGGAAAGTGGAGATAAAGTTATTTATTTTCATAAGTTGTAGATTTTTATTTACGCTGACAACTAAATCAGTATCTTAGAGTTTTGTTATAGGTGCAAAATGTTGTTTTGATGCCTTGATAACTGGTACAGGGGGAGAAAGGGCTACCAAAAGGCGGAAACTGGTTTCGAATATCTGGGAAATCAAAACAGGAAACTCAAGGAACTTGGCATAAGACCAGCTGGAGAGGAGCAGTTGCTAGAATAATTATACCTGCATTTTAACTGTTGGAAGTTATACAGTGACCTTCTGGTTGTTGTCATTTCTTATGTCCAGCAGAAAAATTTAAAGTCCTAATTAAATATTTTATATCCTAGTGCTAAGGGAGTGTGTGTGGTTTGTGTGCGTGTGCATGTGTGTGTTTGTATGTGAGTGTGTGTGTGTGTGTGTGGAACATTTTTTTCATCCACTTTGAGGTTACAATACATGATATGAAAAACATTTTCAATTTGACCCTTGGAATTATGCTCTCTATACAGTTATGTGTAAACCGCCAATAACGTTCTGTACCATTTCTTGATTACCTCCCTTTATTTGCTTTAACTCTTTATCTGTGCTTGTAAGCCATCTCTTCTGTCCCTAGCTGTGTGCAGCCCGAACGGCTGTCCTCTTCCTCACCTACTCCAGGTTAGTACAGGGGTACCAGAAGTTGTAGGTGAACAGTTTTTGTTACAAGTGTATGCTTGTTTCGAGATTAAATACCATGTACTTAGTATATATTTTTTAAAATATACTTACTGTTATTGTTACAAGGACAAAAACAACCTGATACCTCCAGCCAGAGAAATGGTGTTCTTTGGGGGCCATGCTTAAAGTTTTCTATTTCTACCTACCAGGGATGCTTAAATGATGTTGGTTTAAGGATTGTCTTTACAAGGTTAACATTTTAGCTTCTGGATGGCCCTGAGCAGTCCCTTGCGTGTTTGTGGTTTCTGACTTGGCTGCAGGCGACTTCTCAGTTACTTCCAGGGCTTGGCATGTGCTCTCTCACACGGAGTTGCTGAGTTGCGGCTTTGCCCAGCTGTGTCCGGCTAAACCCTGGCCCCCACAAAGGTTCTTCCTGACATGAGCAAAGAATCTGGAATCCTCGCCCAGCAGGCCTTCAGAGCTGCTGCATAGGGAGCTGGGTGGCGACCACTCCCCACAGCAGCGCCCCCTTTCTCTGAGAGAAGTTGGCCTGTCCCTTCTGCGTCCTCTTGCCGCAGGCCAGCAGCTTCTCCATCAACTGTCCAGAAGGTACAGACCATAGCATTTGTCATTCCCAAACTCAGTCCATGAAAACCTCATTAATTGTTGTAATTCGTATTCCAAAAACAATCTGGGATTTTGGACAACTCAGGGACGCTTGGTGGTTTATATTTGTTCTGCTTCTAGAAAAAAAAGAAAAGTCCATTAAAAGGGAAGTTCAGGAAACAGTTTGGAAACATAATCACTTTAGCAGGAATTGACATTCCAAATAGTCTTATAAACTTATCAGTATAGGTAAGGATTCTCTGGTAGATACTGTGTTGTTTTCATTTCCCAGCTTTGGCAGTATTACATGTTTACTAGTACCTTGATTAAGATATCTTCCAAGGAAAAAAAAAACTTTTTTGAATAAAGAGAGTTTTAATTTTTAAAAACACAAGAATATCTTCATTGATAGGAGACAGGCCTGAAAGCATACAACCACACATAAAGATATACCTCTAGACAAAGCTACAATTTCTTCCAGTTCTTATTGAAGGTTAATAGAGCAAACCTTAGGTGAAAATGGTAAAGATTGCCAAATTTGTCTTATTTCCTCTACGACCACCCCATTCTATGTTTTCAGTTTTCTTCCCACTTCAAAAATCCAGCATCCTCTTTCTTTCCCACCAGCACCTATAATCTAAGAAAAAAGAATTAGATCATTTACTTTTATTGATTATACTCTAGAATGTTACTTCAGCCAGCATTTGCGTTGTAATCCTTTTTAATTGTGAAAAGCCTACTAAAGGAATTCGGCCCCAAAGTAGGAGAGCTCTTTAGGATGGAGCAAGTGTCTCTCAAGTTAATCCTGCCCCTTCTTGAGTGTCGTGTACACGTGGGGAGCATGCACCTGGGGCTGACTTCGCTGCAAAGGAGCATTCAGGATGAAGTGGTGAGGACCTCACCCTGAGAAGTCTGGGGGGGACACGAGATGGGCACACAGGCCGTCGTAAGGGCAGAGCATCCATTCACAGTCTGCGTAGTGTGCATGGAGGGCTTTCTAGAAGACACTGATAAAAGTAAGTCGAAACTTATATTAATCAATTTAAAAGCTATTTCATGATTATTTACTTCTAGAACCGGTGCCTGTATCTTTGTGAATGTCTAACTTTCTCAAGAAAGGTATTGAAGAATGCTAAAATTCAATATTTGGGTTTGTTTTTTTTTAAAGAAATGTTCCAATAAAAATAAAATGTGACTCATTCTCTAGTTTACATTGACCTTTACTAAGCATGCTCTTCTGTGCATTGGAATAACATTTTGAAACCTATGAGGGGATTCTTTTAATGGTGCATAATCTCTAAGATGATAACGGATTCACATGGGTTGTTGATACATCTAGAGCTTGGAATATACTCTGATAGAGTCCTTCCTGCTTTTGATTTTGAAATCTCTGTTGCTAAGTGTTTTTCGCATCAGGAGGAAGTAACAGCTGTAAGTAATGCTTGTAAAGTTGGAAGAGGGAAGGAATTAACATGTGATGAATTAATATTTGTGTGAGTTTTTAAGGGACTGGAATGTTCCTTTAAATTATGGATGTGTTTTTTGTTTCTGGCTGACAACTTCCTAGTTTTCCTACACTTCATTATTCTTTTCTCTGTCACTAGGGTTTTTTTTTTTTGTTAATTTCCCGAAAAGCAAGTAAAGTGCTTCCTCCTTATCAGTAGCCTTTCTTTTCCTGTTCCAATAACAAAAGAACAATACAGGAATTTAATAATGTTAAAAAAATTGGTACTTCTTTTTCTTAATATATCCATATATTTGTCAGTAGATAAAATCCAAGTTTTATAGACATAGAGAAAAGCTGAGTATCAGTAAAATAAACTCATATTTTATCGTGTACTTCTTCGTTTTTTTCCTTTTACCCAGTTTAAAAACTAGATTTTTTTTCCTCTTCAAAATATGTTCCCATGTTCTGTTGTGAAAAGTCCTGAGATTTAGAAAGCTAGGTAAGACCAATGGTCGTTGACTTAACAGAGGACACTTTAAAGCTGTCTAAAGTACATTCTGATCTTGTTCATGTATTTACATTATATAAAAGATTTTTTTTTTTTTTTTTTACTGTTTCTGCTGCTTTGGCCAAAAAAACCCCAAAAAGTCCAATCCGCCTCACAGCTTTTATAAATATCATGGGTGTGTTTTTGCAACAGTGGACATGAAAGGATGCTTGTTTCAGTGTTTTGATGCAGTTGGAGTTCATGACAGTGGTGCATTTAAAGTGGTTTCTGAAGTGTCCTTGAAACCACGCTGAGCAAGGGCTCTGGTGACCTGTTCCATAGTGGTCCTGCAGTGGTTGCAGAGGACCTTGTATGCTTCCTTCCTAAGGCATGAAACAAAATCAGGTAGTCTCAGTTGTGTCTGACCCAGGTCTGGACAATTAGTGAGGTTTTAAAACTTCCTAAATAAATACCTTGCCTATAACATTTAAAGTTAATACTTATCTCTGTGGTAGTAAAAAGAAAATATAATATTGTTCCATTTATATGTTCTTAGTGCCCTTTGGGATTCTGGTTACTGATCACAGTAGAACCTCCCGAATGCTTTCTGATTGAGAGCCAACTTGGTTCTTTTTTGTCAGTAATTTTTCAAAGGATGTAAATCAAAACTTATTTTAGGCTGTGGTGACACCCCTCAGTGTGACATGGAACTCTCAAAAATATTACCTTTGTGTTCTTTTGTGCCTCCTTGCCCAGCTTCACATTTGCCTAAATTCAGGCCTTATTATAATGTTTCCCTTGGGGTCCTTTGGATATGTCAATAACTTAGCAAACGTCTTTAATCCTGACAGTGTATCTCATGCTCTATAATAGTGTATGTTCATATGCATAGGAAATGTTTTTTTTCTGTTAAAAAAAAATCATACATGCCACATGTGTATTTGTCTTTTCTGTCCAAGAAGTGCATTGTGTACACATATGTCCCATGTGCATATATGAATCTCTGTAGCTAGATGTATATAAGCACATACACATACGTGGTGACATACAGCTTACACATGGAAATAAATGCAACCATATGATTATTTTTATCCTCCCTGGTATGTATATGTCTGCAGTGACCTATATGTTATTAAGTATGAAAGTGCAGATACTGGTGTTCCATTCTCTGATTAAGAGTTCTCTAAAAGTTTGCTCTTTTTAGTCGTAGAACTTAACCACCGGCCGTGCATTGCAACAGAATCAGTGTAATATTATGCACTTAGTGAATGGCTTATGGAAGACAAGGCAAGACTCTTCAGATAAATATTATTCAAACTCCCTCTACTTTCATTTCCCTTATCACTGTAACAGCCACACCCAGCGTTGCTGTTGAGCCGCGTTGTCTCTCTGTTTCCCACACACCAGTGAAACTGACCCTATTGAGTAGCAAAGGAAATATGAGAGATAAAGTCGAAAACTGCCTTCCTTGTGTTGACATTTCTATAACAACGAGTCAGAAAGCTTGTCTCCCTCTGGGTGGACAAGCCGCTACGGGTCATGATTACATGGTATGTCCATTAGTAACCATGCTGACTCCCAACAGAATTATTTAAAACATTCCAGTAAATAACCCTGAATTCTGGTAAACAAAAGGGGAGTGGTTGTGAACTCACAGACTGTTTTAATTCTATATATGGAAAGGAGAATACTAGGGAAGCAGGTGAAGATCAACACAGGATGAAGGTCCCCAAATCTCTGAGGTTAAGCCATTCTGGACCACCCTGAGTGAACTAGGGTATTTCAGGAGCCTCCATAATTGACCATTCAGAGGCCTGAATGGTCAATTATGGAGTTCTTTGCTGTATTTTACTGCTCTCTTGATTGATGTGAGGTCTTTATTAGATCTTTGCCACATCTTATAGTTGCATGACTGTTTCAAGAGAGTTTTAATTAAATCACACACTAACATAACATTTTTGTTTTGTGTTATTTGTCTATTCCTCAGTCATGTCAACCTTTCCATCAAGAGTTTTGCTGTCTCTTAAGAGAATTTCTTTGTTTAAATGTATTTTGAAAACTTTGATATGAGTCATATAACCAAATGGGGTGGCCCACTGGATATACATTTTCCTAACATAATGTAACATCATTGATTTTGTTGTATTTACCATGGGCTGAGGTCCTGTTCTCTATTGCCAGAAAACACATTTGAGGTTTTTTTTAAATAAATCTTATGTCAAGTATCTCCTAAGAAGTGAAATAAAATGATTATATTTCACGATATTTACTATTATCTGAAGCATCAAAAATAAATGTCCCCAGAAAAAGGTTATAAAATTACAACATTATAGACATGTTGAGGGATTGGGAGATAGTAAATGTAAAATGGGCTTAAGAATGACTTTATTCACTTACTGGCATTTTGGAAGGGCTCAGGCTGTCAGGGAAATGAACCAGTTTGTATTAATATAAAGCACTAGAAATTTAAATAAATCGTGTTTGAAAGCGATACCAGGATTTTTCTTGAATGCTGCTGAATAAATTCTGCTTCTTAAATGTCAGCTAAATGTGTGTCACTGACATGCATAAGCTGAGAGGGCTATGAAAATATCCATTTTGGGCTTTAAAATATTTCAGCTCTTTAATGTTCTTTTGACCTTCAGTTAAAGGACATAGTCACATAACAGAGGAAATGCCTCAAATTCTAGCATCTGGGTTTGTTTCCTTATACTTTTTTGGCACAGTTACAACAGTAGGACTTTTCTTTCTTTAATATTTTTCACAGTACAGTCAACACAGGCTTTTTACACAAGCGAGAAAGGACAGTCATGAGGCCAAAAGCAATATGTTTCTGCTCTGTGCTCCATAGCAGGACCTAATTGAATGGCTTGTTGTTTCACAGGGAGCCTAGAACCAAAAAGCAAACAAACAGTCCCACATGAATACAAATTTTGCATAAAATTAGATACCTACACATGTACATATAAATATGGGTATATACTCAAAACTTAATATAGTCAATGCCCTACTGTTTTGAACTTGTTGAATCTTTGTCACTGTGTTCAAGTTATTTCATCTGTATATAGTTTCAGAAGCTTCATCTGGATTTTCAACTGCTTAAAGATGTTTCTTCAAGAGTTTCTTTTGTAGCTGAGAAGAGACCCTAGTTTAAAGAACTTGTTAAGTGTGTGTATTTTGACATGGGTGCTTTATTTCAGCTCTCTTAGTATTTTAGCCATTTTGTCATTTATCACTAGTGAAAAGTCACTTAAAGTTTGAGAAAATGAAGCAATGGCATGTGACTTCCCGTCAATTTAAACACCCATAATGAAACACCCATATCCTATTTTCATATTTCCTCAACTTTACATCCAATTAAGTTTCAATGTGTAGAAGCTTTTCTTGAGAATTTGAATAATATCAAACAGCATCCTTTTGATGCTCTTTTTTTCATAGGAGTTGAATTTGGTAGCATCTGCCTTCCTTTACATGGGTCACCTTAGCCACTCGCTGCTGGAGACCCTCAGGCTCTTGCTTCACCAGTGCTTTGTGGGCCATTTGTGTAGTTCTGACATGACAATAGGACATAATACTATTATGCACAGCTATTAACAGACAAAATTAAAAGTAGCTCTAATAGTAGTTTTCAAAAGTCAACTGACTCACAGAAGCTTTCTTTGTCTGAGGTTTATATGTTGAAAATACCCTATAAAGTCATGTTGAAAGGGATAATTACCTGCCCTTAGCAAATGTGAGTTTTCCCTAATTCATTAATTTAACAAATATTTATTGAGCACTTGCTCTGTGTCAGACACTGCTAGATACAAGGTGAGCAAGACAGACAAGGTCTCAGTAGCCCTGAGCTTCCAGTCTTATGGGGAAAATAAATAAGAGCCATAAATAAAATTACATAAGTGCAGCTGGGCAACAGAATTCCGAGACCAAGACAGGATGGCTTGAGATGGTCTCTCTCTGAAGAGATGATGTTTAAGTTGAACTAAAAGTTAAGAAGGGGCTGGGAGCTAAGTGCAAGGAGCCTGGGAAAGAGCATTCTAGGCGGAGTGAAGCATGTAGTCAGCACCCCAGGGTGGGAGAGAGCTTTGTGTGCTGAGGGACTGAAAGATTTAGTGTTGGCTGTAGCGTAGTGAGTGAGGGTAGGAAGAGCAGCAGGAGAGGGAGTCAGAAAGGTAGGGGGGGACTGGTCACAGACTATAAGATAAGACGTTCCTAATTTATTTTAAGTGTAATCAGAATCCATTAAAAGGTTTTAAGCTTTAGATGGAGGTGATAGGATGACCTTTGTAAGATCAACTGGCCGCTTTGTGGAAAATGTAGCGGGAGGCCAGAGTGAAACCTAAAGGGGGATTCGATAGGGCTCTGAAGGACAGCCAGGAGGGTGATAAGTGGCGGACAAGGGTGTTGGCAGAGGAGTTGGGTAAAAAGGAGTGGATTCTGTATGTCATTGGAGGTTCAGCTTAAAAGTCTCAAACCGATTGGATTTGGGGGTCAGGTTATTATGAGACAGACTCCAGACTGACCCCAGGCTTCCGGCCTCAGCAGTTGATAGCATTTTCTGAGAGGCGGAAGACTGGGCAAAAACTGGGCAGAGTCAAAATTACCCTTTGAAATGCATCAAAGTGTATCAAGGAGGAGGTTATTTTGAGTCTTTTTCTTCATATAGTGATGATACTTTGAAATGAAGTCTTTAAAGTGTTTCATTGGAACGTGCGAGCAGAATCCCAGACCTTCCAGCGCGGCGGCTCTCGGTCGCAGTTGCTCGCCCTGCTCTCCTGCAGAAATGAAGTCTTTAAAGTGTTTCATTGGAACGCGCGAGCAGAATCCCAGTCCAGGGCGGTGGCTCTCGGTCGCAGTTGCTCGCCCTGCTCTCCTGCTGTCTCACCTCTGCCTCCTCCAGTGTTTCTCTCCGACCTTGGGTGAATGCTTTTATTTCTTCCCCAGGCATGCCAACACGTCCCCTACCACAGGTTGCTTAGCCTCCCTTTAAAATCGTTCACATATTCTTTTTCGTAAGTTTTTGACGACATGCATCCACTGTTTCAGGTGTGATTATTCTCATACTAGAACCCCAGGGGGACCAAGGCCACCCGTGAATGTGCACGTGCGTCACTTCTCGCGCACACTCCTGAGCTTACCCATGCGGTTGAGATCATTCCCGAGGACCTGTACTTGAATGCGGTAGGACCTTGTCACACTTGCTGTGAACTTACACCACAGTTTACTCTCTTGTGTGCCTGCCTATATTCCCTGAGGTAGAGACCATATTTGGCACCTAGGGGGTAATGAATAAATGTCTGATGATTAAAAAAAAGGGATTAAAATTTAATCATAAAAGGTCATTCATACTTAAAAAATTGGACTTTATCTTGTAGTTGTTGTGGGTATATCACAGGCTTGTAAATAGAGGCACTGAGATAGAATGTTTTGGTTCCTTGACTGAAAACACTTAGTAAAGAGATACTATAAACAAATTGGTTGTCAGAAAGTATTCTTAAGTATAAAACACATTCGGAATTTGGAAATACTTCAAGGTCATGATCATGAATATTAATTATCGTTGACCTGATAAGGAATTCTCCAGTGTAATTGGAGATAGAAAACAAGACACTAACTCATACTACAGTACTCTATAGTCCTCTGAAAGGAATGGACATAATAGATTTAGTATTTTTTGACCTGTCATTTGATTTTACTTATGCCTAATTTTGTTTCAAGTTACCTTTTTGGCCCTGGTCACATTTCTTTTCGGTATTATTGCTGCCAACTTTTCAAATACAAAGGCAAAATCATATTTTCTGTATGCCTTTGGAAGAAATCCTAGCACAGATCCTCCAGAAACCAAAGAGAGAAATTATTAGCAATATCCAGACCAGTAGCTGACTGGCTCAGCTTCTTCCTCCCATGGCCATTCCTGATTAATGGGAGAATCTGTTCTGTAGTTGAAAAGCCTCTTTCCTGAGCCCAGTCTCTCCTGGCTTCAGAGCGTGACCAGCTGCACAGCTAAAGCCATTGCCAGAACTCTGTTTCTGATTCCATCCTCAGCATGTCAGATGTGGGGGACGGGGAATGAAGAGTTGGTAAGAGCATCCAAACCAATTTAGACATTTCAACTGATAACAAAAGACACAACACCCTTTAATCAGAAGAAGCCCTTCATTCACATTGGACACTGTGTCCCCTTCAGAAGCACACTGTTCTTCTCTATGGAGATGTTGCAATTCTTCCTTTTTATTTATTTATTTTTGTTCTTTTCTCCAGACCACTTAGCTCTTGTGTCTATAGTGATTAATTTGCTCTGCATTTTTCTTCTCCCAGCTTCTCTCTTCCCTTATCTCTTCTTTCCTCCCTCTTTTAATTTCAGTTTGTTTCCCATCTCTCTCTAGCACTGCATTTTCCCCCTTCACACTGAAATAGCCTGTATGTTGGCCTGTTTCCAGCAATATTAACACACCTCTTTTTTTTTTTTTACCACCCTAAAGTATTTACCAATTTTAACGAAACTAATGCAGTTTATGGCAGCATTGGTAACCCGAAAAAATGAAAATTTACTAGGATGAAATAAGCAATTTTGTATTTTAGAGGTACAAGAGAAAGTCTTACAAGAGTGGTGAGGAAGGAGTGACATTCTGACTGAGAAATCAGCCATAATTCTCCGTCCCAGGGAAAGTAGCATTTTATCTGCACCTTGAAGGATGGACAGGATTTCAGTAGATGCAGAAGCGCAGAGGGCCCTCCAGACCAGGGAGGCAGTGGTGGGGCGAAGCACCCCGCATGAGCAGGGGGAGTGCAGATCGGCGGCTTGGAGTGGCCGGCACATTGCACAGAAGCGAGTCCTGAGTCCACTTTCAAAAAGGTCGGGGCAAAAGGAACAGGAGTATGTTGGAATTGTAGCCTGAGGGTAATGTAAGGTCTAAAAGAAGAGTTTTTTACTTTCTAAATTTTAGAAATGTGAGCGTGTGTATAAACTGAATGTAAAGAGAGCCTGCAGGGAGGGAGAAATTCAAAGCACAAAGCAAGAGTGAAATCGAAAGTCTCCCGATGGCACAACCTAATTTCTAGACTTTTCATGTGTCAGCTCTCGTCCTGCCATGTCCTGAGGTCTCCACAGAGCAAGTCATGTAACTTCTCGAAGCCTTCCTTATCTGTTAAAGCATGATAGTGACCCTGGATTTGTGTCAGAGGCCACTCTGTGACCACTCTTTAAAGCTGGCTTCAAAGCCAGTCTCTATCCTTTCTGTCTCCTCCCCTCCCTCCACCTCCCTTCCTCTCTCCTGCTGTAATTATTAACCTGATTTATTCTGACACCATGCCTGTGATAAAGATAAGGGAATGTTGCTCATTCAGCACGAAGGTATTTAAAGAAAATTTCTAACGATACAGTAAAGAAGCTGAGTGGTTTATTAGGTTTCATGTCTAAGAAGAGGGTGTCCTAAAGTTTAAGACTGATTCAGTTTACTATTAGAACAACATGGTAATTTTGTTGAGAGAGGACTTTTTTCTCTCTGCAACATTAAAATGTACCTATACTTTACGCAGTTTCATTAATAGCCTTTTCCTTTTGATTTACACCTAGTATCTCTTTGGAAAGTTGAGATCGATGTCAGGATGAGCACAGGGTTCAGTAAAAACTGCAACTCCTTGAAGTCCTTATGTCAATGTTTGTGGTCTCCTATTTGCATTATTAACAAGAGTACGTTTTAGTGCCACTTGAAATAGATTCACCACCATCCCAGAACAGATAGTTTTGATATTGGCAATTTGTTAAGGCTGCACCCAAGCCATTCACATTCCATGTTCTTTGTAATGTGCCAAGTTCTTGGTACACATACCTTATTTATCATGTCGAAGAGACCGAACACACTGATTTTAAGAAGGAGGTCTGCTGCCAGGGGAGCTAGCTCTTTTAATATTACTTTTCTCATTCCTGAAGCTTATGTTAGAATCTGAGCATGAAGTTTCATTTTATTTTTCCTGGAGCCAATTATTATTTAAAGATGAGAAATGCATAAATAAATAAATCAAAGAAAGACTTTTGGAAATATTCCGACCCGAGGGCTCTGTGCAGCACATCTAAAATACCTGAGATGTAGTCATATACAGTGGTCATATTCGGTGGTGAGATTAAGAAATGATGGCAGCTCATAAATATTTTTAATCTATACCAGAGTGATGGCATTAAAGCCCAATGAGGTGACTGAGTTCTTTGTTCTAGTGACCCTGCAACTTTAAAATCCCATTCTGCTCTCTCTCATTTTAAAGATTCACTTACTTCTGACTTTTATTTCCTCTTTGTCTTGTTTCCTGTCTTTGTATTTGTTTGAGTTCTTAACTCACATATTTATTCTCTCTCCAACTTCCTGCTCTCTTTCTTCTGTCCATATCTTGTCCTTCAGATCTTCCATGGTTAAAATGTTCTCTTGCCTACCGACAAACTATTATTTTGTTTAAAAACAAATCTCTTATTTCTGAGAATGGGACTATCTTGTAATAATAACTAACATTAGAAATTCTTACCATTTATCAGATGTCACCAGACCCTTTATATAGATGATTTGCTTTAATAATCACAAGCACCCCATGAAGTAAGTTAAAGGGGCAAACTAACTCGCCCAAAGTCACGCAGCCAGGTAGAGATAGAGCCAAGATTGGAACCCATATGATTTCATTCTGGACCCTGTGTTCTTAATTAATTCCGTTACTTCATTGTCTCAGCTATTCAGTCTATTGAAATTAAGTGATTATCAGCAATGCCATGGCACCACGCTGGACACATAGACACTAGAACTGTAGCAAAGATCCTTTTCTATTGAGGTACCAGATCCTAAGTGTCATTTGAGAGGTATACGCAGGTACTTCCATGATGACCTGTGCATGCCAGATGCCTCTTATTAAAAGGGAAGTAGTCGCCTTTATGGAACCAAGGTTTGAAGGATAATTAAAAATTTGCCAGCTAGGAAGGAAATGCATGAGATATTAGAGAACACGACACAGTTGAAGTGACAACTCTCATTGTACCTGGAGCATACACAAGTCCAACGACAGAGGAGAAGAGGAGGCAGGTGGTACAGCGTGTCATGAGATTGGTGGAGGCCAGATGCCATGGCCTTCAAGTGCCATGGTTCAGATTTGGACTTTATTCTTCAGTCGCTAGGAAGCTGGTGTGACCCCTACCATGTTTCCCTTCTCACATCCCTCCTGCCCTTCCATGGGAGCCACTGGAGTCCCTGGGAGCTCCATGGTGTTGAATGTCAGTAGCTGTCCATAGCCGAGAGCTCTGAGTGATCAGCCTGGAGGAAATTTTATTGCCGTAGCATTGTAAAAACTTGTGTTTTCATACAATCTTTTGATCCTTGGTCCCGCGCAACTACTATTAAATTAAATCCAGAGCTATAAACAGAAATTTAATTTCAATGTTTATATCCTTAACTAGTAAGATTAATGCAGAGATGTTTTTCAAAGAAGTTTTTGTGTACGCTTAAATGTATGTCTTTTATGCAATTATGGTTTGTTTTTCCTAATTCAATTTCCTTTTTTTCCTTTTGAGAAATTGTGCATTTAAGTGGTGCTGTGAGGAAGCACTGGGCATTGTTGAAGAGCTGTAATCAATGCTGTTTAAAATGCTTATTTAGTTGCGTTCACTGCCGTTTAAAATTAACCTTCATAAAGCAAACAATATCTTTCTTGATGGCATTTTTATTTTCCAAAAACATTTTATTAGTCATTTTTTTTTTGGCCTTAACAAGATGACTAGATATGGACTCAGTTGCTTTTTTTTTTTTTTTGCTTTAAATCTATTCTTTCTTTCCCACTTTCAGTCAGAAAATGAGAAGATATTAACATTTCAATCAGATTGTAGATACATTGCCCTGCCTACTTTGGGAAAGGGAATTACCAACTGGCGAAAAAAAGTAGAATAAAAAAAGTAAGGTATATAACACACTGAAATTCTTAGGTGAGGACTGTTTAAAACAAATTCCAAATAAATTTTAAAATCTAGAAGATAGTCTCTTCTCAGAGACCTTGGAATTTGGAGATTACCTTGGAAGCCCATGTGCCAATTCTAGAGAGGCTGCCATTGTATGAAGGATGAATGTTTTTTCCTTCCCTCCATCCCTCCATCCTTCCCTCCATCCCCCATTCCTCTCTGTCTCCCTCTTTTTTTTTTTTTTTTATTTTTAGTTGCCTCGAGTGTTTATAGCACTTTTCTTGTGAATGCCTTTGGTAATGGCAAACTTTCATTTTGAAATTGAATTTTTTTTATTCCGGGATATAGCCAAAAGGCATATGGAGTCACATCTGATTAATAAAATAGGTGAGCACTTTGGGGAGTTCTATTTTTGCTAAAATATAACCTAGAACTATTAGGCACTGAGGCTGATTTTATTGTATATCTCATGAACCGCCTTTAAAGAAAATGTCAAAAAGAACATTAAAGTGTTGAGAAATGGCAGAATTGGAATAACTATGTAACTTCCTAAGGTGACTTTGAAGAACAACATGATTTAAATGTGTGTAGAAGTCCAATTATTTTGTTTCTTGGGCTTTGTCCTTTTATTTACTGTCATATCTTACACTTTAAATATAGTTAATATTTTTTCATTCAAAAAAAACTTAAGGATACTTTAATAGCTCTGTCGTTTGTTTGTTTTTTTTTTTATTTGAATTTTAATTAGTATGTTATTGTATGCAGGGATATGCCTGTGCCAGTTACTAGAGTTTCTAGTAAATACAAGGTAGCTGGATAAACCTTTTTCCACACATAATTGAATAGTTTTGTCAGTGCCATTTGAAATTCAGAATATCCAGAAGATTATCGGATTCTGGTAACTATATATACAATCTGAGAAGCTTTGCTTACGGTCACTGCCAGAGTTTCTTCTTTACAAGTTATTTCGCTATTTATCCCTCCTCTGATTCACCCTTGATTTAAGTAGTAATTTACTCATTTGAAAAGGTACCCTCTTTTCCAGAGGCTATTATGATACTAAAGGTTTGGTTTGTCAGTGATATTACATATGATGTGATACCTGAGGTAAAAAATTTTAAATAATGTGGCGTGTCAGCTTCATGAATTAAATTATTTACTGCCCTTCCCTACTTCCCCCCTGCCCCAAATTTAATGATGCCAGTTTCATTCTATGATTTTCTCACTACAACTCCCTAAATGCTCCACTTAATACTTGGGAAATGGTTGTTCTCTGCAGGATCAGTTCTCTTACTGCTCAGTCAGTGATGGGTCTGAGGCTAAAATTTGTTTTCTTGATTCTTGTCCATTGTCTTGTCATATTTTCTCAGTTGCCTTCAATATGTCAGACTCAGGGACTAGTTGCAGAAATACTGCAATGCATTATCCAATCTAAGCCTTTTTTTACTTTCTTTCAGATGAGCTTTTAAGCATATAAATAGTATATATGATGGAAACAATATTTAGAGTGCTGGGTAAGGAGGAATGACTTCCCTGCTATAGTATTCCACAACTTTGCAGAATATCTTAATAGTGTAAATCAGAGATTCTTGAGTACTTTAGAATTCATTTCCATCCACTATAGCCCTGTAAAAGTTACAAGTAAATTTTGGTAGTTTGTTTTCAGAACTGATTTTGAGAATTTCATTGTACTTTTTAAGGTAAGTAGTGAACTGGGGGCCCTAAGCCAGAGTCAGCCAGAACTCACCGAAGCACATACTCACTCAAGGATTTTGATAGAGCATGTTTTTAACTCTTTAAAACAATTACCATGCTGGATCTGGAGACCTTCGAAAAGTCCATAAAGTTAATTACACCTTGGACACACCCTCTGCCCAGCTGCACTGCGTCAATTTTACAAGGTCCCTTTGTTAGCAAAACCAATGTGGTTGAAGTACAGTATTATAGCAATATGCAGCTCATTGTACATAGACACTCCTAAAGTAAGATAATAATTACACACTTATTGGAGAGTCCAGACCTTTTGCTGTTTTTGTATAGCTAAAATAGGGAGGCCTTGTGAACTTGGCATATTTTTTGCTTACATTGGGTTGGTGCTACATGACTATTGTGCTAATATTTTTGAGTTCTTTGCCCTTGTAGCATTCGATTCTTTGGCTTTACATCGATTTGGTTCCATGACTTATAAAAAGATCCCAGAACCTCTTGCAACTATTTTAAGGTCAGCAACTCATGATAATCAAAGCTAACAAGAGCTGCTTACTTATGTGCCAGGTATTAGTGTAAGCTCTTGACTTGTGTTACTTAAATATCTTAACAAGCCAATGAGGTAGAGACTTTTATTATCCTAATTTTACAGATGAGGAAACTGAGGTTAGGCGGTTACAGAGGGTCATGCACCAGTAGTAGATAGTAGAACCAGGTAGGCAGGTAAGTAGATAGAGACAGGCACACAGACAGGAAGAAGCAGACACACTAAGAGTAGTAAGAGGATATTAGTGAGATGTCTGATATTAATGGGCTGCCTGCTCTGCTCTAGGCACTATGTTGTTGGACAGTAGGGAAACAAAGAACAAGACTCAAGTACAGCCCTAATGGAAATCACATTTGGTCATGGAGTGCCAAGACATAAATGTAATAATTAATGATGCAACGAGAACATTTAATACAATTGATTTATGTACAAAGGCTGTAAAAATAGACTAGAGGAAGGAATCAGACTTGTGGGGGAGACAGAGATGAAGGCATGTGTCTCAGAGGAGATGACTTTTGCTTGTAAATGACCAGGATGCTCTTTGAGATGGAGGACTGTATATTTTCAACTTTGCATCTCAAATCCCTAGCAAAGTGCCCAAAAGGATGTAATAACTGCTCAATAAATGTTGGATGGGTAGATGGTGGCAGTCTGGCCGGCCGGGTGAATGTGGGGGAAGAGCATTGGAGGAGATGGCCACCCCTGTTTGAAAGTACAGAGGCAAGGAGGGATTGGGGTGCTCTTAAGCAGTAAGACTGTGTGTGGACTGTGTGGGAATGTAACTGGTGTGCAGCATCACACATCACTCTCCTTTTACTTGGACCACATCCCCTGCTAGCATCCTCTACTCCAGACTTCCTCACTACACCCGTTTTAATTCTTATCCCTAGTACAAGGCCTTGATAAAAATTACACTTCCTGTAGGAAGCTTTCTCATCAACTGCCATGCACAGTACTCCCTCCTTTCTCTAAATTCAGTTTTGTTTTGTTTTTTGGTACCTACCATTCATTTGCCACATAATAACACGCTGCCTTGGGTCACCTCTTTAATTACCATTTGGCATTGCTGTCTAACTTTTCCTGTATTGTTCTCTGCTTCTTGGAGGGGAAAGAACCTTAGGAAATCACCTGTTAACCTTCCCACTGACGAGGAGGAAATGGAAGCCCAAAGAGAAGAAAAGAATTGTACAGGATCACATTGCAGTTAGTGACAGGCCCGGGACGCAGTCCCTGGCAGAGACCAGTCATGCTGGCTATTGCTCTGCTCTTTCTCCTGAACTCAGTAGCGGGTTCGTAAAGGTGAGAAACCGCGTGTCACACCTGCTATGGACTGCAGAGACAGCTGCCCAGAAACATTTCAAATGAAAGAATGGATACCACGTGGCTCTCTGAGTAGTGTAAAGATGATGTGGTCCCCAACTTACAAAGTGGCATCGAAGG
Source organism: Pteropus alecto (assembly GCF_000325575.1). Classification (NCBI taxonomy): domain Eukaryota; kingdom Metazoa; phylum Chordata; class Mammalia; order Chiroptera; family Pteropodidae; genus Pteropus; species Pteropus alecto. The sequence goes on from NW_006434835.1 coordinate 22,721,096, forward strand.
GATTAAACAGAGAGAGAGTAAAGACCTCGACCGTCAGATAGGTTGGTTCAGAAATCACGGCAGAAGAGCAACTGCTGGGCAGTTTCCTGTTTGAAACTATTTTACCGGGAATACTGTTAAAGGTAGCTGTTTGATTCGTTACTTAAAACTCATGTGAACAACTCATTCAGCTTTAAGTGTTTCTGGCAGTTTAAGCTTAGGTTGCTTCTTTTTAAACTATGATTAGAAGTTAGTCTTTTTCCAATGCAAAAGAAATTATTTTCTTAATTTAATGATTTTTACCTCACGGTGACATAATGAAGGGTGGAAATTGGAGCCCGCAGTGCCCTTGGAATTGCTAAGTGAGAAATTCTTCTCTGACTCAAAAGGGAGGCTTCCTGGTGACAGATTCTACTTCCCCACATTCTAATCAGAGACTGAGATGACGTGGAACCTTCTGAATGCGTTGTTAAGTGGGCAGTGGGTGAAAGAGTTGGGTATGAGGTTATTGCTAAATACGAAGAACCGTGAGGCAGGATTCGTTTCACAGAAATCCACACAATAGGCCCTTTTGATTCATTGATGTAACATTCACGAATTCAGTTATTCATGAAACAGTGACCCAGAAGATCTGTGTGTGACTTGTCGTAATTTGTAATTTGAACCAGGTGTGCTGTGCAGGACCTGTGCAGGAGCAAATCACTTAGCTGGTGACAGGCCAACTGCCCAATTGTTTTTAGCTCATTATCGCATATGTGGCAAGTCATGAACTGGTCAAAACTTTTTTCTTTATGAAAGAAATCCAGCTGCTAGGGTTGGTAATAAGAGTGAGGAGGAGTAAAAAAGTCATAGAAGTAATGGTTCTTTACCAGAAAGAAAGGAAAAAAAAAAAAAAAACCAGAAATCTGGGACAAATTAAAAAGCCGGTATGCTATAGTTGGCAGTAGATTGAATCTCTGAAATACATGATACAAAAATGAGGAAGAGCAGTTCCTAGAAATACCTCGGGGAGTGCACTTGCCACCGTGTAAAACTTCACTTTCTGGGCAACTGCAATAGATGGTGTGACGCACCAATTAGCGTGTTTGCAAAGACTCGAGGAATTCTCCTGGGGGAAGTTCTGGATCTACTGTATTTTCATCCTTTTTTTAAATTACACCATGAATCTTTCAGGTCATTTGAGATGTCTCAAATCTCTGGTTTAAAGCTTTACGATCAGGCAAAATTCCTAGCATATATCAGTAGCCTCTTGCATCGAATACTGTCTATGCTTTTTAAAAGAATTTTTGACTGATCAGATTCTGTTAGCCTCCTAGGAGGAGATCATCTTGAGTGTGGGGGGCAATGAAACGGTGTTATCTCCGAGTAGAACAAGAAATTGGGACATTAGTCACCCTAGATTCTGAAGGTTTTAGAGCACAGTAAGTCAGAGAGGAAGGATGGCTTCTTAATCTGTTAAAAAACACTTAGAATAGAAATTCACTTACACTCAGTGTCATTATAGAACACCTGTGAGATTTCCTGCCCCCCTTGTTCAGATCTGACCCCCTGTGAGGCTCCCTTTCCCCTTCCAAGGCAAATTTTTATACTCTCTGTTATAACATGGACAAAGGATACTACTAACAGAAACTCTGAATTTTAAAAAGTAGCTTTCTTAGGAATGAGGATAGCTGTGACTTCACAGCAGGAAAATAGTAAGAAAAGGAAGAGGAGAACATAGAGAAGGGA
>NW_006434835.1:22722820-22725769 GCF_000325575.1 Pteropus alecto
AAGGGATCTACAGTGCCATGTGACAAGACTGGGTAGGTAGAACCATCACTCGGTTATCAAGACAGTCTGAAAATTGCAAGTTATGCATTATCAGTAGGATTTCAGCCATCACCAAGTGCAGATGTCCAGATAAGTCAAGTCCACCATAAAACCGAGGAGAAGGGCAAAGAAACTTAAAATGTGAGAAAGCCATGGCAGCACGGAGGGTTTTTCAGAGGCTACCCAAGCCAAGGCCGTGGCAACAGATATTCAGCTTCCATGTGGGACTTTCTACAATTTTTAATGTTGAAAGACCCTGTCTGGTATTACCAGCTCCTCTAGTCTCAGAGTTTCTGTTTTTCTCTGGCTGGGTTTCATCTTCTGAGTGGATGAGGAGAAATTGCCAGAGGTCTAATTCCTGGGGATTAGGTTGTTACAGAAAAACCCTGTGGTATGAGGCCCTAGGGTATTCTGCATGGGAGCTGTCTCCTTCCGCGTCCCCAGCCCCAAGGCTCTTGGCATGCGCACAGATTGCCCTTGTAGTCCATCTTGGCAGGCCTGCTCTTCCTCCTATTCCCAGCATATTTGTTCTCCAAGTCTCAAAGAGCGAGGCTTTGCCTGTGTGGGTGCCCAGCCTCTCAGCACCTGGGTGGTGGACAGCACCACAGCCATCCTATGACCAGAGGTAGCTCTTCTGACCTTTCTTAGTCACTCCACTTATAATGGGTTACTTTTGGTTTGGTTTAGTTTGTATAGTCAGCTGATTTTATGATAAAAGAGCTTTGTGATAAGATTTTTAAGCTAGACTCTAAGCAATGTTAAGTATTATGAAAGAGATGAATAACTATCAGGGAAAGATGCAGACTGCAGACCAAAAGATGAGGAAGTTAGGATGATGACTGTATCTTTCGGTTGAACTGCTGTAGGTTTCTGTAGGAGACCTGGCTTCTGGCCCTGACTCAACATTCATTAGATGAGTGACCCTTGGGCAAGACATTTGGCTTCTCTAGGCCTCCATTTACTCATATCTCAGAATTTCTGAAGAAGAAAGCCCTTTTGACAAGTCCTGTGGATAGAATCATTACCATGTTCTTATGCAAGAGCAAGCGTATTAATTCCTCCACTCCCTTATAAATAATTCTTCAAATCTCTAATCCATTTATTTTTATACCTTAATTGTAGGAAGGATTAGACTTGTTGAAAATTTTGAGTTATAGAACATTTCAAAAGAAACCCAAGCTTTCTGCTTAAAGTTCATAAGTATGGAAAAATCTAGTCTCACTGATGGCTAAGGGTTTTATCTATAGATACATATCAGTGCTTTTATTAAAATATATGACTTATTACCATGTCTCATACATGATAGTTGATTATTAAATATTTGTGAAGTTGCTAAATAAGAATTTTCCTGGTACTTTTAACACATTGATGTAGATTTTTCATAAGAAGCACATATATTATTTGAATGTTTCTCAAGTGATTCTTCAGAATGCTATTTTTTAACTTTCATTTTTCAAAGGACAATACATTTCTCTTGTTTATACAGTTTATTTTCTTAGGAAATTTATTCAGAGGTTTCTTGTTGTCTGCATGTTCATGTGTCCATTCCCTTCTTCTCCGATAGATAAAAAATATTAATGGGAGATCTGGGTACCCATAATAAAAACTACATCTCCCAGACTCCTTTGCAGGTCTGCGTGACTAATTCCTGGCCATATGAAGGGAGCAGAAGCAACAATGTAACTTTTTACATCATGGCATTTAGTGTTGTGCTTCCCACTAATTGGAATACTGCATGGACAAGGGCTACACAATAGGTACTGAGGAGCAAAAAAATAACAGGAACTTAAGTCTAGCAGCTCTGTGGAGCCCAGTCCCCACAGTACATGTAAAGTTAAATTTCACAACATTCTTATTCCAAATTCCCAATTATTGCAGTACAAATTTGTGATAATTGGTTCATCAGAAACTACTTTTAATTCATTCTGATTGGACTCATTTATGGAATCATTATGGCCTTTATTGTATTTGAGAATATTTGGAAATAAGCTGTATCCCCAAAATATGGAAGCAGCCCCAACACTAAGCAGTGCGCAGCAGCCTGGACCTCTCCTTGCCGCCCAGCATGTAGGTCTGAACAGTTTGCCTGCTTTCTTTATGAGCTATTCTCTGAATTTTCTCTCAGGCCTGAGATGGTAGCTCCATGTGGGTTGCTATTTATATGGAAGAGGATGAGATTGGCCGGGACCTCCGTTGTCCAGGTTCATCAGGTTCACAAGTATGTCACTATCCTCTTATACCTAGATTCAGCTCTAGTATATATCTAGAGAGAGAGACAGAGACAGGGAGAAGCAGCTTCGCCTAGGAGAGGAGAGATGGCGGTAGAGTTTATGAGACTGAAATATTCAAACAGTTGTGGTCTAAAGCAAGCAAGTTCCCAAAGCATGGTACCTGGACAGCAGCATCCGTAACCTGTGAAGTTGTTAGAAAGGAACATTTGCAGGCACCAACCCAGACCTGTGAAATCAGTAACTACGGAAGTCTGCATCTTAAGAAGTCCTCTTAGTATGCTCCAGTGAGAACCGGTGTTCTAAATAGCATTGGAAAGCCTGAGAGCAGAATGGAGTTACAGTGGCTGTATCCTGATGCGAATACTGGGTCCAGAAAAACCTTGACTGGAGAAAAAAGACCAGGTGGAGAATGAGCTGAGAAAGCATTGTATTCAGAGAGAGGAGGGCAGATGAGCTGGGATTTACATGATGTCTTGTGAGGAGTCTGAATGCTGTATCTTCTGTGTTTGGTACCAGAAGCCAGTCCGGCCTCGCGCTTCTAGTTCAGGCACATCGTCAGCCAGATGCGCCTTCCTTTCACTTCACATACAAACTGCGATTCATATATCACTGGTATTTTTGAAGTGGGAAAAAAAGGAGCTAAAATCCATGCTGACTGTAAGAAATAAAGAGGACTTTT
>NW_006434835.1:22725819-22749911 GCF_000325575.1 Pteropus alecto
CCAAGGCCCTAATGGCAAGGAAGGAAAAAAATATATATTTCCATGTAAGGACTACCAAGAATGTAAGTGCCTATTTCATAAATTATTTTTTGAAATGCCTTTTCCATTTTGGTAGTTGAAGTTTGAAAAATGTTTGGATAACTATAATTATCATTTCTGGGAAAAAAAAATACACATTGCAGTATTTTTGTTTTTGCCATGGGTCAAGTTGTAGTTCAGGGTGGAAAGTAAACACATCCCTTTGCTCAGCTGCAGCTCACATATTTGTAGTCTCACGGTGCCCTCTTGGTGGTGGCGGTGGAGGGTTTACGCCGTGGGTACACAAAGAATACAAAGGAGGCATAGAAACCCGGGGCCCTTTCAAGGGGCTCAGCCCAGGGCAGGGCTGATTAGGAAGTTGGTGCTGGAGCTGAAGGCACAGTCAGAAGGGTGGAGAGGCCTCGGAGAGAGTCCTGAGAAGGGATTGAGGCTGTTCTGAGAGGGGCAGAGAGGGTGGGCAGTGAAGAAGCATGTTCTCTCCAAGGAAGGCCTCGACTGAAGGGCAGAAATGTCAGGAGGCCTCGGTTTGTTTTAGGAGGCACTCGTTACCATAATATGCCATCTTGTCAATTTGACAACTTCATAAGCCAGGCCCATCATCTATACATCTTAAATGCAGAAATAACTGGGGAAGACTCTCCAGGGAAAAGTACCTGTGCGAGACAACTGCTTTCTTTCTGGACAGAGCAAAGACTGTTCTCTCAAAAAGTAGTCCTTTAAAAAACAAGGAATTAATCAAGAAAGTAATGGAAGCTGACAGAGACAGCACTTGAAAACCCTTGGCATGCTAAGATAACTGTGTGGGGATACATACCACACATATGTGTGTCTCATAATCAGCTTCGCCTTAACAATGATGAACATTTAATGATCACATGTGTTCCAGGCTTTATGTTGGGCATTAGGTTTAAAACAAAATGGGAGGGAGAAGTGAGCTAACGTGAGGGTCTTAAGAGTGCCCTCCTTGTGTGTGTGTGTATGTGTGTGTGTGCGCGCACACGCGCGTGCATACACACATAAAATATATCAAATATTCTTTTATTTTTATAACGTAATGTTTTAAATATTATACATTTCATATATATGTACTATCAAAGAATGTTTATATTCTTTTAATCTCTAAAACAGTCAGAATAAGCATTTTTGTGCCATTTAACATGAGTGAGTGTTCTGAGGCCCCTCTGACTCAAAGCCTAGGCTTCGCGTGCATACACACATAAAATATATGAAATATTCTTTTATTTTTATAACGTAATGTTTTAAATATTATACATTTCATATATATGTACTATCAAAGAATGTTTATATTCTTTTAATCTCTAAAACAGTCAGAATAAGCATTTTTGTGCCATTTAACATGAGTGAGTGTTCTGAGGCCCCTCTGACTCAAAGCCTAGGCTTCTAATAATTGATGATGATGATGATGACTCTGTTGGGCACTTAGATATGCCAAGCATAGAGCTACCTGCGGTGTATATTATTTCACTTAACTCTCATAACAGCCCTGAAAAAACTGACACACAGAGGTCAAGAAACCTGCTAAAGGTCACACAGCTAATTGTAAAAAAAGCCAAGATTTGAATATGGTTCTTTCTTGTTCTCTAGAAACTTCAATAGTAAACTGGTAGTTATACTGATGCCCAGATGAAAAAAAGATGAAAAGTAGCTGAAAAGTAATCTCTGTTAAATAACAAATAAGTGGTACAAACGAGTTTATCTTCAGTAAAACAAATTTTTTTTAAAAAGGAAGAGAAATAAAAAATGGCCAAAATATTTTTTCAAAAATCTATTTCTGTACTTTTATCCATATGGGTTTTTTTTTTTCAGAATGTATAAACCCTCATTGAGAGCTGCCAGTTAAAGAGTTAAATACCACAGTTATTTTTTGTTTTTGTTTTTGTTTTGTTTCATTTTTTTGTCACTGCTGTCATCAGCAAAGACACAACAGCATCAATGATAGAATACTCATGTTTCATTCATGCTGTTCGGCACCCTCTGTTTATTCTCGATGTATCATTTTAATCATTTAAGTAAGGAACCTCTGAAGACCTCAGATCAAGAAATAATAGTCTTTGGAGTCCTTCTAAAGACTTTTAAAATCTCTATACCACCTCTGGGACTCAAGAATTTATTGAGAATATTACTGACAATACCCTTGGTTTACTGTTCCTTGTTTTTTAAACATCACATACAATCATAGTCTCTACTATGCTTCTAATACTCTACAGCATTAACAAAACTGGAATTCCGAGAGAGAAGGACTGGCTTCTCCTTTAATTCAAAAATCACTGGTTGGTCTTTCTTAAGGGATGGGAAGTCCCTGGAGCCTCATGCATAGGAAGGGCTCAAAGTTCTGGCTGAAGGATGCTTACAGAAGACATCCATAAGGGCCAGACCCTCATTTTACAGATGAGTGACACCAGACCCTTAATTCTCACTTCTTTAAAATCTGACATTTTATATTTTTTCAAATCATGTTCTCACACAAAGGAACAACCAAGTTGCAGCTGGAAGAAAACTTGAAGTATGGAAAGCAACCCACCCAAAGTCACAAGAGTCATTCAGCAAAATAGAGGCTTTGTTTATGTTTCATAATGGATGTTGCCTTCCGTTTAAACACCACCCTGGGGAGTTCCTCATTTCTAGTGTTTATGCTTTTATGACATTTTTAAGCCATTAGGAAGATTCCTCTTAAGATGTTGCTGAACTAATTATATAAATTTCATTCGTTTAAGTTTTCCTCATTAGTCATTAGTCCTACTGTCAAATAATTTTCATTCCTTTTTTATGAGCTTATGTTTATGGTAAGAAAAGGGGACAGATATTTGGAGAAGGCCATAGTTTATTAGTTAAAAATCATCTTTTTGAAAATCAGTCTTCAGTTCTTTGTACATTTATCCAAACTATCCTTAGGCCTTATTGCCGGATTTTTAAACATTGTTACATTTTGAAAATTTGTTACTGTGTATGAATATAAAAACGTAACTATTCGAATGGCACATCCCTCCGGGAGTAAATTGAATACGTCTCCCGGATGGGAATTAACAGATAAATGAAATAAAATGTCACAGGCTCAAAATTCTAATAATCACTCATGAACTGTGATTTGAAATTATATGCACACCTCTGGAATGAATCTGGCTTCCTCACTCCCTGCTTCCTCCACCCACCACCTACCACCAGAGGGGAAACCTATAGCTCTCTCTCAGCACTTTTCACTCTTCCCAGGTAGTTCTGACCTTGTTTAAAAAGGTTCCAGAGAATTAATTCATTGATTCAGATTTCCTGAGAATTAAAGCAGCTTCACATCTTCTTGAGAGTGTGAAGGATTGCGGGGGACGGATGCCTAGAACAGTGAATCCAACCTTGACATCACCATTGGAGTCCTCTGGGGGATGACTTTTAAAAATACTGATACCAGAGTCTCACTTTCAGTAATTCTGATTTAATTGGTTTGGGGTGAACTCCAAGCTTCTGGACTTTGAGAATCCTCGGGGATTCTAATGTGCTCCCAGAGTTGCAAATCATCATTCTAGCACTGGTTCTCACACTGGAGTATGCATGAAATCACCTGAGGGGTTCATTCAAACCAATTGATGGGCATCATCTGAGTTTCTAACTCTAGCTCTGATGTGGGGCCTTAGAATTTGCATTTCTAGCAAGTTCCCAGGAGACGCTGATGCGTTGGTCCATTGCCCACTGTTTGAGAAGCACTACTCTAGAGCAGTTTGTCTCAAACATTACGGTACAGCTGAATCGCCTGGAAATCTTGCTAAAATGCAGATTCTGTTTCAAAAGGTCTGGCACGAAGGTCTAAGTCTGCAGCTCTAGCAAGCTCCCAGATCATGCTGATGCTGCTGGTCCAAGGGGACACCCTTTGGTGGCAAAGTTCTAATCTAGAGCACCATTTTCAGCCCAATTTAGGAACATCTTGCACAGAAAAGACATGTAGTCTGGGAGATTCCTAGTGGTATGGTGAGGCTCAGCATATAGCATAGACCACTTGGTGGTAGGCAGAAAGCTGGAGGGCTCAGTGCTGCTTCGGCATTTGGCTAGCTGCTGTTTGAACATGCCCTTGGCAAAGCTCTAGTGTCAATAGGGAACTTCATCGTATAGATTCCCACTTTGCTTGGAAGAGTAATGAAATGCAGCGATTCTCAGCCCTAATCACACAGTAAAATCACCCAGGAAGTGATGGTGCCAAATACTAATTCCCAGGTTTCTCCCCCAGAAATTCTGATTTAATTGATTTAAGGTGGGATCCAGACAGTGGTATTCTGAAAAGCTTTGTGATTCTAATGCACAGCTAGCGTTGAGAACCACAGAAGTATCACATGTTACAGTCTTATAGATCAGGGGTCCCCAATCCCTGGGTTGTGGACCGGAACCGGGCCACACAACAGGAGGTGAGTGACAGGCGAGCAAGCGAAGCACTAGCTCTCCAGCGCTAGCATCACCGCCTCAGATCCACCTCAGATCATCAGGCATTAGATGCTCATAGGAGCAACAATCCCTGGTGCCAAAAAGGTTAGGGACCACTATTAGAGATCATTTAATTTTTTTCTTTCTATTTGGCGAATTTAAATTCTACTATGTTGCAAACTAACTTTATTAGGTAATTGAAAACAATTTAATATGGTATCTTTAACAAACTACTAGAAAAGGCTCTGTGTAGATTCTATCACTGTTAAATCCTAAAATCAGAGTAAAAAAGTGCTGGGAAAGTACAGCTGGTGTTTCTGAACGAGCTAAAATATGAAGTATTTCTGGGACTGTATCAACAAGCCTAATTTTTCCCCTCGGGGTTATGATTGTGCGGAGCAAGTCTTCACCGCGAAGCTTGCCAAAAAAGGTTATGATAAAATCATGGAATGTGAATGAAAAGAATTCACAGTATAACTTTAAAGGAGTCAGTCTCTAAACTTAAAAATGTAGGGATGACATATGCCTTGCATTTGTAATATAAGTCTTCAGAACAAAATAATTCTGGGTATAAGAAGACTCTCCCTTTTATCATGTAATGTCTATAAGGCCAAGGAGCAGATGGGAATGGAAGGATGGCCAACCAGAAAGAGAAGTGGACAAAGACCCTGAACCTCTTTATCTTTTCAAATTAATTTTGCATTCTATATGTGAGCAAAAATGTAGCCGTACAAATACCAGAAAAATTGACTAGAAGAGTTGAAGTTCTTTTTGTGTTTAGCGCTGTGGACTTAGTGGGGAGATCATGGGCTTTGAAGGCTCTGCCACTTGCTTTGTAGCTTTAACCAAGTTTCTTAGCCTCTCTGTGCCCATCTCCTCATCCGCCAAGTAAAGATGTTATCTCTTCTTTATGTGGGAGTGCAAAGGTGTGTGACAACAAGTAGAAGCCTGATACCTCACACAGAGAAGGTGCCCAGTTAGTAGAGATTGCATTTCTCTAGCATGGTCATGAGAATCGAATCCTTAATAAGAAACATTATCTGTCAAAATATTTCTCTTGTTTTTGTTAGTGTTTTTCTACTTGTGAGTTATACCACATAGTTTAGATTTCTTCTTAATGGTTATGAGGTATATTTTTGTTCTTAGAGAGTAGGCTCATTCTTGCCTTAGAGGCTTTATTCTTGCTGTTCTCTGTATCTGGGACCGTCCTGCCCTGCTGTTCGCATGCTTTCTCCTTTCTTTCATTCAGATCTCTGCAGGTGCCACGTCCTCAGAGAGATCTGCCCTCACCCACCTGGCTAACGCAGTACACCCACATCACTGATTCTGCTTCAAAGCATTTATCATCACCTGGCATTATGCTGCGTGGCTCTTTGTTTATTGTCTAACTCCTCTGGAATTTTAAATTCAGGAAGGCAAGGACTTTATTTAATTTCCTGCTCTAAGCCCTGTGCCTGGAACCCCTGGCACATGGAAGTCATTCAGTAAATATTTGTTGAATGAATGAGTGAAAGAATTGGAGAGGACTTCATAGATTGCACCTCAGCTGGTACCGTATTTATCTCCCAGGACCACCAAATGGCCCCTGTGATCACCTGGGCTGATGCCATAGCTACTCTGGGACTTCACATTATAAGGGAGGGTGATTATTAGAGGGAGGTTGTGAAGAAAACAGTAATCGCAGACTCTCTCTCTTTACTCTTGTGCTTTACCTACTGAATTCTGTGATAGCGGGTCTAATCAGACTTGGGGGTCCCCTGAAATATCTATAGTTGGAACGCCCCAGAATTGTCTCTGAATAATTCTGTGCTGCCTGCAGGGATGTGCGTGTGTGAGAATCGGGGTAGATTTCAGCAAAGGACAGAACTCAGCAGCATCAACTTTGTAGTCAGTCACCTATCCGAATTTTGCTAGTCCATTTTATGTTACCTGTTTTTCATCAATAAGCGTGTAGTATATCTATTGTTATTTTTAAGGGACCATTTTAAGAGATACTAGAAGAGGAGGAAAGTTTCAGTGGCAGACATGTAGGACTCTACAAAAATTAAGTATATATAATACGAATCTGGCAATATAATTTTTCTCTTTTTTTCTCTTCTCATCTAGCAGTTTTTCATTTGGCTTTGGTTTTATTTAAATCTGTGCTTAAGCAAAATACTCTTAAACTCATTTGCTGCTTGTAGGTCATGATTATACTTTTCTGTTAACATACGGACCTGGTGGTCTACCACCGGCCAAAGTGCATTTGCACAGGTTAAAGTGACTAGGATTGATACATTTTTGTTGTAGACTCACTTTAATACTGGGTGGTACTGTCAATATTTAAGGGCTAACCTCTTGTAGGAAGATTATTAAAATAACGAAACTGGCTTTTTTTTTTTTTTTTTTTTATTTTTTTTATGACCTATGTTGCAAGGGATGCCTATACCTGGGACAGTTTTTGTTGATTTCTTTAAGATTCCGTTTGCGAAATGTTTCCAAGGCAACCAGACTGAAAAGCTTGTTAATTAACTGAAGTATTATATATAGATTTGTTAGACACCGTAGGGAGTCAACAGAGGCTTCTTTTCAAATGGATAAAATTAAAACTTCAGAAATAATGTGAGAAAAACCTTCGAAATCATGAAAAATACATGGCGTGGCTGTAGCTTTCTCCTCATTTTCTCCATGGAAGAAAAATAGAATAGAGACATAGATGACTAAATGAAATCTACTAGATGACTTATTTAGAAACAGGCTGAGAAAGAAGGTATCAGAAAAACAATTCTTGATGCTATGGTAACCATTTGGTTTTAAATGACAGGCTGCTGACTGGTTGGGGGCAGGGAAGGATGCTGAGTGAGTAAGGAAGGGTTCTGGATCATCTATTGAAAGGTGAATAAAGGATTGAGAGGAGAAGGAGAAAGCTACGAAAGTTAACAATTACGAAAGTAAAAGAAAAATATAGATCTTAGGAATCTAAATTCTTCGAAAGCATTATTTTACAGTTTGCCAAGTCAATATAACAGGCTTGACTGTGATACCTGCTAGTCATGAAGTTAATAACACAGCCTTGAAAATTTAAAGCGAAAACAGTTAGAAATAACAAGGAAAAGTTAACTGGTTCATGGTGGGAAATTTTTATAGATCCTTCTTGGAAATAAGGTTAAAAATGTAAGATACAAGTGATCTGACATAATTGAAAAGTTTGACTTAATAGATCTGTAAGTTCGTATTCAATAAACAGAACACATGTTCTTTTCAAATATCTATGTATTTTAAAGTTGGCCATAGGCCACATTTAGACACACTCATGCCAAAAAAAAAAAAAAAAAACCCACATAAAAAACTCAAAAAAATTAACAAAAGTAGAAAATTGTATAGCCTACATTCTCTAGCATCAAGACAATGAAACTATAAATTAAAAATTTTTTAAAAAGCCAAAAAAACCTACCTGTGCAGAAACTGAATAGCATTCTTTTAAAAAGTCTTCAAAGAGAAAATCAGTGTTGAATTTAGATTCAACTAGAAATGAGTTACACCGAGAGTAATGCATATCCAAAATTAGAATGTAACCGAAACAATATTTGGCTAAAGTATTAAAATCATAATTAAGATGATTAGCCTTTGTAGGAAAATAAAATAGAAGTAAATGAAGCATTAATCTTAAAACACTAGAGAAAAGAACAATAAAATAATTAAACAAAAATTAAAAACTAAATTGATGAACATAAAAACTACAAAAAAGAAAGCTTAGTCAATAAAGCCTGAAATGCATTTGAAAATCTAGATGAATTAGATCTACTTAAATGTTAATACAGATGGCTCTAAAAAAGGTAGAACACCTGAATAATCTAATAACCAAAGAAGAAATCTTTCCTTCCCTCTTTAAAAAAAATGCCAAGTACAGATAGTTTTACAAGTGGGTTGTATGTAAACATCAAAGAATAGGTAATGCCTGTTTTATTTAAACTGTTTTACAGCAGAGAAAGAGGTAGAATGTGAAACAGCTTATTGAAAAAGTGTAACTCTGAAACTAAGACTGAATGAGACTACATTGACACACACAAAGGCAAGAGCTACCATAAGCTTATAAATTTAAAGATCTTAAATGTTACAAAGTCAAAAAAGATCCAGCTGGATCTTTCAAATCAGGATTTATTCTAAGAAAACAAAGATAGTCTAAAATCTACTAATTGATTACATTAGTAAATTAAAGGGAAACTCGATACTGTCATCTTGAGAAAAGTTGAAAAATCATTTAGAATAAGATTTAACTCGTTTTCAACATTCTTAACATCATGCGTAGGAATGCTGCATTTTCTAGGATTTGACATTTTCAGTGATCAAGAATCACTATATTCTGTAAATGGAAATACCACTACTAAAAACAGAATACAGTGATGTCATTTGTTTCCAAAGACAGTTGAATGATGCGAAAATAATAATAAAAGCGAACTATTTCGTGGCCAACTTTGGGAGTAAGATTAGGACTGTAATCCGTGAGTTACCTCGGGATAAATGCTACAGCCACAGGCGCTGATGGCAAGTTCTCTCCTGGCTAATAAAAGCGAACTATTTCGTGGCCAACTTTGGGAGTAAGATTAGGACTGTAATCCGTGAGTTACCTCGGGATAAATGCTACAGCCACAGGCGCTGATGGCAAGTTCTCTCCTGGCAAAGGGGAAATGGCTTAAACGTTTTCTGACAGTGGTTCAGTGTCTACGGCAGCCTACCTTATCGCACTTTTATTACAAAGGCACTTCCTAAGAAGTAAATAAATCTCTAAAGGCTTGAACTGCAAATAACACGTTAATAGATGACAATGTTGGGACTGTTAAACATAAAGAACAGAATAGAAAGGTCTAATATATTGGGTTTTAATGAAATGTGTTTTATTGAAGCATATGTTTGAAAAGTCTCATTATACGTACCAAATATTTTGCACAATAAGAATGTAATAGAATGTGATACAGAATGAGTTAGTTACAGCCCATTAGCAAGCGTAGGAATTAAGTGCTATTTGCAATTAAAGTCACAGAGCTCTTACTAATTATGAGCCCATGTGTTTGTGTTAGTCAGATAAACTGACTGAATACAGTTTACAAACTCCATCTCAGTCAGTGCCCATACACTCAAGATTGACTTTGTCCTCCTTAGCTCATTGCTTTGTTCTGCCTACCCTGACAGGGATCCCAGAGTGGAATTCCTCTTTACTTATGTTTTCTTCTCGAGGCAGTTCCTTGGGGTTATAGTATGGAAAAGTAGGATATATGGACACGCAGGGGTTCATTAGCGTTCCCTCTGCTGGGATGCCCTTTTCCCAGACATCTCCACGGCCCACCCCACCACCCCTTCAAGTCTTTGTTCAGACATCAGCTTCTCAGTGTTGCCTGTTCTGACCAAATTGTAACTGCCTCCCTGTACTCTCATTCCCCCTTGCTCTGTTCCATTTTTCCCCTATAGTACTTATCACCTTCTACTACCCATGTAGTTTGCTTATTTATAATGCTTATTGTTTATTTTCTGTCACCCTCCACTGTATCGTAAACTTTTCGAGATTAGAGATCTATGTTTTTTCTCTTTATGGTGTATCCCAAGCTGCTGGAACAGTAGGCACTTGGTAAGTATTTGTGAATGACTTTACTAGAACTATGGCTATGAAGGCTCCCCTATGCTATGTTTCGATTAGACAAGGAGCAGTTAGACAAGGAAGAGGGACAATGAAATGAGATATATAGCAATTAAGGTAGAAAATGACCTGAGGAGTACTTGGTTTTGGAAATAGATGTACTTTGTAGTATAAAGAGCTAAGTGAACCGGAAACGACTAGATTCTTGCTTTATTTTTGCCGCAGACCTTGGGCAGGTCACTGGAACTCTTGGCCCTCAGGTTCTTTATCTACAAAATGGACTATAATTTTTAGTTGAGAAGACGAAACTAGGTGACCTCTTGGGTCTAACCCTGTGTGGGTTTTCCTTTAGAAAATAGAGAGCTTATGATAACGTACATCAATACTACACAGCACCATTTTGACCCAACATTTTCCAAACTCTTTCTCCCTTCCCTCACAAAGGTCACAGGGCTATAATGATGTACTTTAGGTTTATTTCAGTCTTTTCCTTGAGGACCTAATGTTGGTGTAGGTTTCTTAAAAGCTTAAGTCAAGAGACTGAGGGCTCCAGAAGCTAGGGCTTTGCTCGATGTATTTTTTAAATTGAGCTACAGCAATAGATTAATACATAATACTGGAGAAAGGAGAATGAGGGACCTTTGATGGATCTCTCCTAGAGACAGAAACACCAGATGTCATTTAGGGAAATTACATGGGAATTTGGCTCATTATCCGTCTTGCTAGGATTTCACATCATAGAATCATATAATCTTACTAAGTTCATCTCAAAATTCAGAGCTTGGGGGTTGAGCAATTTCCATGTTGATTATTGTGCGCCTCGTCTCCAGTCCCTGCAGTAATTGCGATTTATTTGCAGGTCTGTCATGGAGTTTAAACATGCACTATTTTCAAAGAACAGCCCTTAAAACTCCTTTTAAATGCAAAGCTCTCTGATGTAGTCAGTGATTGAGTCCATTTTTCAGATTCTCCAGGTCAGGTTGGCATCTTCCCTTTGCCTTTCTTCATTTTGGTCCATGTGCTGGACATTGTCCAGCACAAGTGAGTGGGAAGGTGGAGAAAAAGATCAATTCCTGCCTCACGTTCTGGTGTCGTGAGCAGGTCTCAGGAGAGATTGTCATGGTCGGCTACGCCGAGTTTGAGGGTTTTCACCAGACTTCTTCCTCTCCCCTCCTCTTTGGTTAGTAAACAGATCCTCGGGGGCTGCCTGTGCTTCTGATGAAAGTGCCCCACACTGCCCTTGGGCGTGTGTTAAATTCTTTCTCTCCCATTTAGAAGAGAAGCCAGATTGCTCCAAGGCCCGCTGCGAAGTCCAGTTTTCTCCGCGTTGTCCTGAAGATTCCGTTCTGATCGAGGGCTACGCTCCTCCCGGGGAGTGCTGCCCCTTACCCAGCCGCTGTGTGTGCGACCCCGCGGGCTGTCTGCGCAAAGTCTGCCAGCCGGGATACCTGAACATACTAGTGTCAAAAGCCTCAGGGAAGCCGGGAGAGTGTTGTGACCTCTATGAGTGCAAACCAGGTATGCACGAGCTTTGTCTCAGCAACCTTGCTTCTTTGCATCAGAGGGTAGCAGGCCTTCTGCAGCTAGCCCGGCCCCTCCTTCCACGTGAAGATGAGCATTGTCATCAGCACACTGCAAGCCTGCCACTTTGGGCTACTGGCAGCCTGACTTCTGGCCTTCTAGTCAGAGACCCAGAGTGATGATCCACCGGTACAGAAGCGCCTGCAGAGAGGGACCATGGCTTTTTCTCTTTTCTTCGTCTTCTTTTTTTTTTCCCCCTTCAAAGTATGCTTAATGGGGGAGGCGGGGTTAAAATTTATGGTACTATGTCTGCCTGCTTCATTCCCCCAGAGGAGGTCGTAGCCCTCATTTGCAGATATATCTGTCACTTTAAAGTTGCATTTAGAAACAATCATCATACATAACACAGAAAGTTATTTTTAGGTACACATGTGCATCAAAATGCGAGATGTGTCATAACAAAATACTCAGCCCCAGTTTTTCCCCGCCATCCACCCATTAGCTCGATAGCATGTGCTACGTCGTCTTTGACTATTGACTCACCTTCTCTGCCACATTCGATTCCTCGTTGTGTCCCAGCTCTTTCTTGCTTTAAATTATTTCTAACATCCTTGTTCTTATGGCAGCATTTCTAATGTGGTCTGTGAACAGGTCTGGACTCTAGTGATTTCCTCTTTGCAAATTTCTAATCGTCAGTCAGATTTTTTTTTTTTAACTGCTAGATAATGCTTCAAGCAAAATGATCCCTTGCTCATCTCTTGAACTATTCTACCAGAAATGCCTCTTGCTGACTACCACCATCTGTCCACATAACCCCCATTGGTTTAACTCTCTCTCTGTCTCTCCGCGTCTTCATCTTAACTCTTAAATGTCTTGTCCCCTGCTTCCCTTGCACAGAAGACCTGGGAAATATTACAGTTCTCCAATGTTGAGTGAAATAGAAATGCCAGTGCAAAGACAGGGTTTCTGGGAAGCAAGGACACTGCAAAAATCTGTCAAGAGCCAGTGTTTCTTTTTGGGATTCAAAATGCCAGTAAATGTCACAGTAAATAGTGCCTCTGTCTGCCCCTTCCAGTGTTCAGCGTGGACTGCAGCACTGTGGAGTGCCCCTCCGTACAGCAGGCCGTGTGCCCCCTGGATAGCTACGAAACTCAAGTCAGACTCACGGCGGATGGTTGCTGCACTCTGCCAACAAGGTTGGTTTGTCATTGGTTTATCAAGTTTCCTCCTGTCTTGTGTGTTAGCATCATGGAAGGCACAGTTTCAAGCATGCAGTTCATTTTCCCCAAGTATTAGGGAAAAATCACTGAACTGTTACTAGGACTTGGTATTTACATGTGTGGTTCCTCAGGTTCAAGCCAGGTGTCATCAGGTTAAGTCACCAATCCTTACAGATTCTTCATGTTGGGGTGCTATGCACTTTTGCAGGCCAAGGACTATCCAGGCAAACATGACCCTCAGTATGTAGCCAGGGAGGCAACCTGTATCCATCCACAGTGGGTGTGTCATTGGATCCTCTGCAGTGAATCTTATAGGTGCTTAACCATCATGCCCAATGGGATGAAGCCCTGTGCATGCATCATAGAATTACTCCCAGGAATCCTTGACATTTGCAATCACATCTACCCAGACCCACTACTTGATTAGGCAAAGAGGAATCTAAATTTTTTATAATGCTTTCTGGAGTAACAAACACATCTCTCTTTGGTTTGATGGGGGAAAAGGTTGCTGTCATTTTAGTCACAGTAGCAGGACGTCCACTTAGCCCTACAGGACCAGGCTCACTCCAGAATGTGAGGCTCTCCAGGTCCTGTCCTTGAGAGTCTACATAGCACCCACATAGAGCTGGCCCTCATGCTTGGCTTTTGGGAAGACCATGCTTAGAAACATGGAGTTTACCTTCTCTTTCTCCTGCTGAGATGCTCTCGCCTCTTTCCTGACATAACCTCGCCTCCATCTTTCCCAGGCCTAAGTCATCTCATTTCTTTCAACTTTTGCTCTGCCTTTAAAAGCCAGAATTAAAATGGTGCCTTGTTTCATTCAATCTCCTTTATTCCCTGTGCCAGGCACTTAATATCTGTGTTTGTTGCATGAGCAGTTGTGATTATTAAAATGATTTGATAAGATAGGAATATATATGGGTCCTTAGTTGGGGTAGGTATCAGGTATGTGTCCATAATTGGAGTAGACATCCAGAGAGTGTTCTGATAATTTTTTCTTCTTTCTCTTCTTAAAATACATTAGTTCTTTGACATCTCCTAACCTTCGTTCTGTCAGAAACCCTAGGATTCTCTCAGACCTATTTTACATGACTTGCACTGTTTTTTGTACTGTATTATAAAACAAATACAAAGATTTTTGTGAAGATAACGTAGTAACAGTGGCGCAGCACCTGATGACGTGATGATAATTTATGCGAAGATGCTTGGAAAGAGGTGAATTATTGTGCACACATATGGTATTACCAGTCACTAAAGGAAGAGAATGGAGCATTACTAACAGTAACAGATGTCCCTTCAAGGTCTTTATGAAAAGGAAGGTGGCACATTATCTTAGGGAACCTGATTAATTAAAACTAAGTCAGTCGTTAATTAACAGGTCCTTTAGTGAGGAAAAGAGACAATTCTCAGTTCACTATTATAATATAATATCGTACCATCTGCATGTAGGAGGCACAGTAGGCTATTTTTTTTTTTTTTTAGTCTCTCTAGGGGGTCAAAATGGGTAGAAGCTACAGGAAGACATATTTAATCTCAATTTAAGAAAAAAAAAATTCTCACAACTAATGATGTACAGTAATGAATTGGGCTGCTTCCTGAGATAGACTGAGCTCCCTGGAGCTGGAGAGATTTCTTTCCGTCTGGTTGGCCACCTGCCAGGAGTGCTTAGAAGAAATGTTACATTGGAAAGGAGCTTCAGCTAGATGTCTTCCGTTTTATCTCAAAGCTTCTGTGAGTCTTATAAACATAAACCTTAGGATGGTTGTTATTGTATTGACATAATTTCGACTTTGGCATTCAGAACTAAAGAACAGTCAGTTTAAAGGTCCCTGTAATGAAGAAATTAAAAACATGGAGAAGGAAGTCATTCAAAATCCCACTGTAAATTATTTGCAGGGAAGGATTAAGTTCTCACAGCTCTTTAGTTTCCTGTCTTTTAGGTAGTCGGTGACCCCTGCCCGCGCCCTGCCCCTTCTCCAGCACGCATCCTGTGTTCCCACCTGAACAAGGCCCCCTCCCCGTGCTCTCTCCTGGCCCATGCCTTTGCACTGGCAATTGATCCTTCTACCACTTTGACTCCTCTTTCAGGACTACATTTTCTTCTCTTGGAAATATTTTCAGTCTTCAGTCCCTAAGGATGACTTAGGTGGCGCTCTTCTGGTCCTTGTGATTTAATTCCCATGATTTAATTCTCTATCACAGCACTTTTAATAATACATTGAAATCATTGCTTTTTTTTTTTTTTTTTTTGTCAGTCTATCTTACTCTGTGTGATTCTCAAGAGAAGAGAGTATTTTGTAGTCTCTAGTACCTAGACTAGGATTTGATGTAATATATCAACCTACATTTATTGATGAATGAATGAATGAATGAACAAACAAACAGGCCCACTCAGCTGTGATGATTGATATGTTGAAGAAGAGAAAAATTATCTTCTTGCCGTGGAGTGGTAATATTATTCCTTGTCTCACTTTAAACTCTTTCAGTTTTTAACCAACCGCTTCTTTATGGCCCCGCTCTCAATACTTAAGAAACTGTCTGTTCCAAGCACCAAGCTCACCTCTCAAAGCACGAGATGCCTTTATCTCTCCCTTCCACCTTTTGTAATATTGTTCATCCTGTAAAACTCCAATTAAATTCCACTTTATGCACAAGGTTGTCAGGCTTCAACCAATACACGTCTGACTCCCTAGGAACTCTGAAAGTATCCCTTTCCATATTGCCAATTAATCATATACATCCTTGCATTGTTATTTAACTGTTATATACATTAAGTCTTATCTCACCAACTAAGGGTTGTTTGTAGAGGTCAGGAATTGTGTCTTCTATTTCTCTGTGTGCATTAATACTGAATGGTAAGCACAAAGTATGTTCAGACTGTGGCTTAACCTAGTTTAGCATATTAAGTAGGTTCCCACTTATTAAGAAGGATGATAGACAAGTCACAGTTTGTCTACTTTGTCAAGGGAACAAAACCCCAAAAAATGTAAATAAAAAGCAGAGTACTTAATATGTTATAATAATGGTAGCATTTTAAGAGAAAACATGACATAACTTTATTCTTGTGTGTGATCTGTGTGAATGGTTTGCTCTTTAGGAGCATGATGTTTAGGTATATAAAAAAAAAAGAGCATTTTAGAACATTTAAAGTCCTGCTAAGATTATTTGATCTTCACCAGCATATTTAGAAAGAGCGTTGTTAAGAACTTCGAGCCATCTGAGATCAAGACTGATTATGTGGAGAATTCAGAGGGGAAAGTCCCCTGTAGATAGGACAGAGTAAGGTGAAACATCTTAAACTTTAGCAGAAGAGATTTACCTTTGGTAAAAGTAACAACCTCTTTTTTCTAAGGATCTATTGTACCTTCCATAGACTAGAAAAGGAGTCTGTGGACCTTTCCCCCACCACCCCCTCATCTTCACGGGTAAATTTCTTCCTCCTTCGTGCCTACCCAAATGTAATTGCCATTCCTAGTGAGACTATTACACCCATTCTGGCTACTTACTGCCCTATTTTTGGGTGACTTCTTTCTCAACTTGTGAATTCTCTTTTGAGTTGTCTGTTTGCAGTTCATTCATTCATTTATTCACTCATCAAACATGAGCCCTTACAAGAGACAGACACTCCCCTCCAGATGTTCTTTTGACGCATGGATATCTCTTCCCATTTCTGTCCCTGACAAGTACTAGTTTTCTGAAATCCCTCTGCCCTTTCTCAGTATAAGTTATTCCTTCCCCCTTTGCTGCATCTCTGCTTTTTCTTAATGGCCCATCCTTCATTTTCTCTCTTTTATTATCTTTCCTCCTGAACTTCATCCTTTTTAGACATCATTCTATGTGTGATATAATTAACTTTTAACCATTTTTAATTCTTCCTTCCCTCAGCTGGGTCTAGGCCTCCAGGCACCCTGCCAATTCTTGTCATCCTTTTCCCTTCTCGTGGCACTGGAATATTATGGGCGCTACGTGGCAGCTCATCATACCTTTCAGGAGACAGTGAAAGAGAATGAGAGTGGCTCTGCGCCTTACACTGGGCCTAAGGACTACATAATGACAGAGAGTAAAAACGGGACTGTCCCTGGTACCTTCTGGCCTTTGGAAGGCCCTCCGTACTGCATGCGTGTTTGCATACAGACACCTCGATGCAGAAGGAAACCTATAGCACAGAGACTTTTGGTAGATACCTTGATCCTAACAAAGTCTTTGCAGAAAAAGAAAAAGAAAAGTTTAAGAAACATGTAAACAGCAGTAACAATGACAACTTAACTGTGTAATGTGCCCTGCTATTTACAAAGCATTCACTTTTGTTCTAATTTTACCATCATCTTACACCATGAGGAATTTACAGATATGAAAACAGAGACTGAGAGAATAAATGACTTATGCAAAATCACAGATGTTCTCTGGTGCAGGTCCAAGTCTTGAACCCAGTTCTTTGATTCAAAAGCCTATGCTCTCCACTGCAGTACATTTGATAACAATGTTTTATTGTTTTAAGTCCAGGAAATACATCAGTGAATATGAATTTAGATCTCACCAACATATTTATATCAGTGTAGTACATATTAATATGCACTGTATACATATATAAACAACATACATATGTTTCAATTACTAAGTGCTGTGTAAGAAGCCACCCCCAAATGTAGTAGTTTAAAACAAATAAAACAAAGATTAATTATTTTTCATGACTCTGTATTAAGTGGGTGGTTCTTCTGTAGTCAGCTGGCAGATTGTCTGGGGCTGGATAGTCTAAGGTGATGTCACTCACATGTCTGGGAACTCAGCTGGGATGGCTGGAAGGGCCTCTCACCCCTTAGAGTCTTTCATCCTGAGCTTCTTTACATGATGGCAGAGGCAAGAGAGGAAGTAGCAAACCCTTAAGAGCCCAAGACATGGAAGGCATCACACAACATCCCTTCCCCCACATCCTGTTGGTCAAAGCAAATCACTAGGTTAAACCTGCTTTAAAAAGTGGGGCGGTAAACTCCATCTCTTGGTGGGAGAAGCTGCAAAGAATTCCGGGCCATTTTGAAATCCACCATAACATATATTTATTCAAATAGGTGCCCTGTAGATTTTGTCTTCTGACTGTAGAAAGTTGGTGGAGTGCTACAGCTCAGGTGACCTTTGTCCAGAGACTAATGTCCTTCTGGCCCAAGGGCGCTGGTCTCCAGTGTAATTTAGGCAACCTGGTCATCAACCCCCTTCCACTTCAGCAGCTCCCTTCCCACTTCTCTCTCCACTTACCAGCCAGCAGCTCACCTGCAAGTAGACACATGACTTAGGAACCTCTCAGTACCACCTCATTATTTTTAACTCCTCTCCATAAAGAATGTTGTGACTACCTAATTAAACTAGGTTTTCTCCCATCATACAACAGGGAATCCCATTCTGGGATACCACAAGATCTGCCTGATAAAACCAGGTCAGTTTTATAAACAAAACACACACAAAACAACCTTTCAAGATATTACATAGAAATTCTCCTCTATAATGCTTGATTAGATCGTGGCTGTCTGAGAAATTTGGACCCACCAGATATGGTTGGAAGGTAGACCCAGCCTGGGCTATACATCTGTGCCTTCTGTGTTCTCCCGTGTCAGCCAGCCCAGGCCTCAGCCCAGCTGAGCTGTTTCTCAAGAAGACAACTCCTAGAGTCACATTTTTTCTCTCTACACTGCTCTTTGCTGTCTCCACTGTATGTGCCTAATTTTACAGAGTCTTCCTTTTGCCTCTCTAATTTTTCACCAGTCTTTTTAAATATAGACTTACAGGGTAGACATTAACTAGTCAAAAATCCAGACAGTAATACTGCTATTTTATTCGCTTTCGCTGTAAGTCAAATGAGTTTTTCTGTACCCTGTGCCTTTTGATTTGATACATAACTATTTTTATATTTTCATTAAGAAGATGAATGAATGTAATATGTTACTGACAGTCACCCATTCTAAATTTATTTTAATGAGATTTGTCTCAAACTTTTTGTTCTCTAATGTTCTGTTATCAGTTTCTGTTATAAATATGCATTCCTTAAAAGTTATTGAGAAAAACCCAATCTGATTATTTTGTGGGGGAAATCAGTCATTGTTTATAATGTTCAGAAACTTAAAGTAGGGTTTCTCCTGGGTTGTGCACAGTACAGCAAGCCCAGTCCCCAGGCTCCCTCCTGGCTCCAGCCTCTCTCTGGCTAGGGTCTAGTTCTCTTTGAAAACCTGTATCCAGAACATTCATATCCCTTGCTTTCTGAGACACAATACAAAAATACGCCTGTATTTTTAAATCAAGATTTAGAAATACTTTAAATTTTTTCTCCTTAGTCCAAAAAAATTAAAAATTTTAGATTGTTGGTGAGCCAAAATGTTGACTAATATGTGACTTTGGTTTTCATCAAAACATTTACCGGATATCTTAAGCTCATTAGATTCTAGGTATAATTCCACTGGAAATGTAGATGAGCCTGAATTTTAGTGCTCCCCCTTACTCCTCCACCCCCAGGAAGCAGGTCGTATAGCTCCCCTATTTCAGAGATGGAGCATCATGAGCCAGAAGGCTCCTGCCTAGTGAGTGGCAGAGCCAGGCTGTGCTATGTGACTATAAACCACACAAGGCAGCACTGTGCCCCTGTGTCCCTGAGCTTACTCCCTGCCAGCCCCTCCCCGGCCCCTCCACTCAGGAGACCTGACCTTCCATGTCCTACACTTTCTTTCATTGTTGTAACCTATGAGCAAAGCACATGTGAGTAAACTGTTTAGCAGCTAAAGAATAATCCTCCATCCATCACCTGATACTGTACAGAGAGAACATGTTACTTGGATGATGTTGAGTGCTAGAATCTAGGCCCATTTCTACATGAATTTGGACAAGCCTCTCACTTCATCCAAATCCATTTTCTTTTCTGAGAGAGAAGGGAGGAGGGATTTAATGATCTCAAAAGTAATTTCTAGTTTTAAATTCTTTGCCTTTCCCAAACTCTTTGGAGGGGAAGGAAGCCAAGCTCCTGCTGCAGGAGACTCCTGGGAAAGAAAGGAGAAGGAAAATTTTAGAAAATTCCAGAACTCAGAATATAATGGGGGAAATATATGGTTTGCATAGTGATAGGAAAGGGAGAAAGTCCAAAGGAAGTCATAAAAGAACTATGGTTACTTATTTTTTTCATTCTCTCCAAAACTTAGGAAATGAACAGTGAAATAAACAAATTAGTAAACTGATGATTTAAACCAGGGTAATCATCGTTGATTGAATTGTGAAAGCTGGGTGATTATTCAGTAAAATACATTGCCTGTTCAATGGCTGGTTGAATATTGCAGTTACATATTTTTTACATCTATAAATAGTTAGTACCTTATATAGCAGGAGGAGAAACTATCTGGCCAAAGGCTGAATCCATAAGATAAGGCTTTATTCTTAGAAACTGCTTTCTCATAGAACATGGCTCTCCGTGCCTGTCAGCCAGCCTTGGTGGATGTGTTCAGGGGAGGGTGATGTCTGCAGCATCCTCATATCTCTTCACATTCATTAGCATGAACTACATGCTGTGCTTGCTGCCTCCTGGGCCCACAGTATATTTGTTTCTCCCAGCTATTGCTACATTACTTTCCCTAAGGTTCTGGGTCTTTGTCTGTCTTCTCTTTGACTCTTCTTTATCCAGCTCCTCCATATTCTTACTGTATTTTCCTGTATCTCACACTAACTTAAACACACACGCACCATCACCACCCCTGCATTATATTCACGGAAGAGTTTTAAATTCTCTGTTTCTAACTTTGGACCATCTCTTTCTATGCCTCTTAAAGTGATCTCCTGAATTAAGTTCCATTTTTTGGTTTGATCCTCAGTTTTATTTCTCTCTCATCAGATATTGACCTTAGAAGACAATTTCCAATTCATACCCTGTCATATCATAACAGCTCCAAACTCTGTAATCCAGGAAGGGAAATAAGATAAAAGGAAGGATTTCAACCCTGTTGTCTCTGAGATATGTCAGATACAGAGACCATGACCATGAATTTCTTTTACTTTCACTGTAATATCTAGATATTCTACTCTACTGTTTCAGGTTGAAAATCCAGGATGATTAGTTCCCATTTCTCAATCCTGGCTTCTTTGGGCTCTCAAGAAGATTCATCTTGTTGGTGATATATTGTACTGTGATAACAGAATCTTAGCAGATTGCTAGCACACTCGTTGAATAGATGTAGTGAATAGATGTAGATATTTAGAAAAGGATCTTTCTGGGGTTCCAGAATTCACAGCCTGAAATCGACTCGCACAAGATGAGGCCAGTAGAATGGAATCTTTGGCAGATCATCCCTTCCCTTCTGAAGTGCTGGAGTTAAATAAAAATTAATCTAACCACAAAGCTGCAGTGAGTAAAAACAAGGAGGAGATCTAAAAATTCTGTTAAATGGCAAATCCCCATGAGGGACCTCATGGAAGATAGAGAACACTGGGCTTGGTGTGGGATATGGTGATGAATAAGGTATGGCCCACCCTTGAAGAAACTCAATGCCTTACAAATATCACCACTGCCAGTTTCAAAAAGTTCCAGACCTTTGGAAGGTGATAAGAAGGGCACACACACAGAGTAATCTGCCTTCAAGAAAAGAATCAATTAGTAGACTGGCTTTCCACCACATAATGAAAACTGACTTTAAGAAAAGGCTATAATGTAATATTCCACTTTTAAGTCTAAACTAAGAGATCAAGGACCTCAAAAAGCACACACACAAACCATAAGTGATGATCATTTTTCACATCCCTCCCTATTTACCTATAGTTTCAAATCGTGGCATCATACAGTTCCCATTTTGTCGAGAAGTCAGTGGATTTTCTTATTCCTCTACTCCATTAACATCTGAGTAATCTTTTCACTTCTGAGTAATAGTCTTGGCATGACCGTGTCAGGAGTCCTTTAACTTTCTGTTTGCTAATGTACTTAACACTTGGGTGGTTGAGCTCCTCAGTCAACTCTCCAGAGCCTCAGCCCATCATTCTGCTGGTTAAAGACTTTAGGGGGTGGGAGGGTTACACAAGGTCAGGGACACAGGCTCATCAGCCCAACTACACACATATGTCAAAGCCTGAAACTTCCTCTCGGTGGCTTGAAACTGCCAGGTTTCATAGCTCAGGGAGCACTCTTTAGTTCTTTGAGACAGCGTTAAGTTCTTTAGATCATCAAATAGTATTTATGCTTTTAACAGTGTGCAAGGTAATTAAGTTACTTGTAGACGCCTACTTGAATAGCCAGTGGAAATTACCCCTGAATACGCATTTTCAGAAGAACATTATCAAATAAGAGCCTTGTCATTAATTATCATGTCCATCTGTTCCCAAGACATCATCTCAAAGAAGATGGCACTTAATGACAGATTTAGTGCTTATTTTTAAAGATTAGTCTGTTAGAAGACAAATTTCTCTAATTCAATTCACTTTTTGGTGGTTTCCTTTAATTGGGATAATTTATCCAGCTACTTTTTGAATAAATAAATTATACGTTGTGTAAAATATGTATTAGCATAGTACAAATTTAAAACATTTCTGAGTCTTGGTATGCTATCATGATAGCATTCTGTTTTTAAACAAATGCAAAAAAAAAATTAGAAATGTATTTGAAGCCCTTCTTTCTCAACTAAGAAAAGAACATCTTTTCCGTTGCCCTCTGTCACAGTAATTTTTGGCCCAAAAGAGCAAATCAACTCATAACTAAAAAAGCCAGAGTCTATATTAAACTCTGATGTTTTTAAAACAAAATAATTGTAGGAATTCGATGTTGTCATTGGATGTATCCCCAGATTGAAGAAAATATGCTTTCCTAGAAGTAAAGCCCTTGCCCACTGGAGATGAACTGTCTCTCTATTAAAGACTTTAATTTGTCACAATTCATTTCATATGTGGAAGCCCTGTACTTCCTGTATTCATGCCTTATTATGTCTTTTGTGTTTCTCCATGAACCTGAACAGTGTCTAGTCTTACGTTTGTTTCAGTCCTGAAACAAAGCTCAAGGCTCTCACTCAGTGGCATCCAGTTTGGTCTGAGTGGCCCTGGCCATCACCAGACACTAAATACATGGCCCTCTGACTCTCACTGAGACACAGAAGCTCAACTGAATTCCATCAAATGTTCGGTAAAGTTGGAAAGCAGAACCCACCACATAGCTAATACCGAACCTCAGGCTTTCCCCACTCACTCTCATTGATGCTATATCATCCTCATGACACAGGCAAACAGAACAACAGCTCCAGAGTTAAGCAAAAATATTTTGTGAAGTTATTTACATCACTAGTAAGCAAATCTAAAATGTTAAAATCCTACCTCTTCTGGAAATGCCAAAAGCAACCCCAAATTTCATGGAAAATATTTTTCTCTTCATTTGTTGTGTAGATACAGTTTGCACAGCAAACTGTTTTAACTACTTAACTGAGATCCTGGAGGTGGAGACAGCTAGTTTCTTTTGGACTTGTTGCTCAGTTAGTCTGTTGTGAATGTATCACACAGATAAATGCATTTTAAATCATTTTTTTCTGGCTTTTCCTTTGTAAAGGAAAGAAGTCGTGTGTCATAGCTCTTGTGATAATATGATCGAGTGCTTTGATTTCCATAGCTAGGTCATGGGTTCTTGAAGACTGTTAGGAAGACTATTATCTTCCTACGACAATAGAGTATATACTTTTTGAGAACAAGGATACACCATATCTCTCTCATCAGTGCCTAGCATAGGTAAATATTCAATAAATGCTTTTAATTAAATTTATAGATAGTTCATCTATGGCACGTCCTAGCATCAAAACCCCATAGTGTTTTCAGTCTGCCCACAGAGCAAATATTCGAGTGTTTACCATGTGCCAGCCATGTGCTACCTGGTGAGACTGAAACCTAGTCACACTCCCTTACGGACTCTGCCCTGATCCCAGAACCACGTTCTCCCGCCCCCTTTACCTGCAGCCAGTGTAAATCCTTTCAAAACAACTTTTATTTTTCTCCCGCCCAGCTTGATGTATAAAAGAGCCCCCATCAACCCCAAGATGGCAAGCATATTGCTTTTTCCACCTAACCCTGCTGCTCGTGGCTGAGACTGCATGCCCCAGGACCCGGTTTTATATCGGGCTAGGATGTGGCTCAATAAACCCTTTCTTTTAGAAGAAGAAAAAACAAAAACACACCCATCACTTCATGTCTCTTTGTAATCTCTCCTTCTCTTCCTCCCATCCCAAACCACTGATCTGATTTCTGTCCGTATAGTTTGCATTTCCTAGAATTTTATATAAATGGAATCAATA
>NW_006434835.1:22749987-22782083 GCF_000325575.1 Pteropus alecto
CTCAATAAACCCTTTCTTTTAGAAGAAGAAAAAACAAAAACCCACCCATCACTTCATGTCTCTTTGTAATCTCCTCCTCTCTTCCTCCCATCCCAAACCACTGATCTGATTTCTGTCCGTGTATAGTTTGTTTCCTAGAATTTTATATAAATGGAATCAATACAGAAATAAATAAATAAATAAATAAATAAATAAATAAATAAATAAATAAATAAAACATAGTCACCGATGTCAAGAAGCTTACACTCTAAAGGGAAGACAGACGTGTAAATCATTGCCATTTAAAGTGCTGCTTGCTTGAGAAATAGAAGTGTGCAAAAAAAAAAAAAAAATAAGCTCACAGAGCAAAAAGGTACTGATTCTGATTTGGAAAACTGTCGAATTTGACTTTTGAACTGAGTCTTTAAGAATGAGTCAGAGTTCAGCAGATGGAGAAAGAGGAAAGGGCATTCCAGCCTATCGTAGTCATTGATTTGTAATCTTTTCATGTGTCTTGCAGCTTAAAACATTAGCACTATCCCACCTATCTTTACAATTCAAGAAAATAGAATATATGAAACGGTTGGTTTTCTCCTCAGATAGAAAGCCCTTGGCAAGACTGTATCACTTGTTTAAGATGTGTTGTTTTCTCTTGCTTTCAGTTAAAGATGCTTCTTAGTGTGATAGGCAGGACCCCTTATTCCCCATCCTTGGCCTGTCTCACTAGCCATGTCTCCTGCAAGTTCCCCGACAAGACCCCCCGGTCCTCATCCCAACACATAATATAATATGCTCCTGGTGTGCTGAACCATTTGTTCCAACCTAAACACACTGTACTCTTTCTTGCCTCTATAAATTGGAGTAGGTTCATCCCTTTTCCTGGAACTCCCTTCCCTCCACCCCCACTTCCTCATGCTGTGAAGTGGGCACTTCACAATCTGTGCCCACTCACACACCCTACATACATGTGTACACACAGCGTCGGCTATTTGTCTTTATGCCTCGAGTCAAAAAAAGCCTTATGGAAAAAGTGATCCTTGGGGATGAATGGAGGTCTGTTAGTCACAGGAGGGACCTCAGTGTTGACGATGCAAAGCAGCTACTGCCAGGAGTGTGCTTTTCCCCCGGCAGCCCTCAGCAGTTTGGTTATGAGCACAGAGGACGTAACTGGTTTGAATCACAGTTTGCAATTGGAAGCCTCGGGGGCCAAATTTGACCCTAAGACATGTTTTCTTTGATTTGCCTTTTTGTATGTGTGTGCCATCTTTAAATTAGTCAACATTTAAAAACTGGGAGGCCTCACATAAAAATCTGGTGTTATCTTGAACATTTGGAAGGTATAGCAACATTGACTGTCCGTTTCCACATGAAAGGAGTAGTGAAGCCCCCTCGGAGGGCCGAGACCCTCTTGAGTTGTCTCTAGTATTTCTGTACTCTCCCAGGGTTCCTGCCCAACTCCTGAGACATTCAGGTTTCTCATCTCTGGGTTTAACGTCAGGGCAGGAAGTTTGAAGTCAGCATGAAGACGGTGGCTCAGGTAGAACACCATGGGTTTGGGGCCACGTTGTTAAGGAGATAAAATCGGGACAAGGCCCTTGCTGAGGAGAACAGGGAACAATATGAGGCTGAAGAACCGGTGCAGTGGGACTGTCGGCACCAGAGGACTGGACGGAGGAACCATTGTGATCGGCGAGTAGGACGTTTGACTTGAGAAGTTTCAGAGAGCTGTGGCTCTAGGAGCGAGTGGCTGAAGTGGAGAGGTCACTGCACTTCAGGGTCATTGAATTTCAAAAGATCAAGTGAGGTCAGGGTGGTGAAAATGTTTTGTCCACATAGACACTGAAACCTTCCAAATTATAATTACGTAAAATAGCTAACAGGTGTCGAGTGCCTCTGTGTTCCAGGCACTATTCTAGGTGCTTTTCATATATCTGTTTATTTAATCCACATGTGGTACAGTCAAGGCTCAGAGAGAGATGACTCACCCAAGATCATATAACTCCTAAGTGGCCAGAACCCAAGCCTAAGACTGATGTTAGAGTGCTTTCTTCGAACCTCTACCCTTTTAAGAAATGGGTAGGAATCACAGCCGCAGAGAGGGAGGGCTTGCACAAGAGAGGAAAGCGACAGCATAGGGCGAGGCTAGCTAGGGTTCAACTTAGAGAATGTCGACCTGCCTTCCAGCCCGGGTGAATAAGTGAGTGTGGCTACAAGGAAACTGTTTTTAGGGGGAGCCAGTCAGGCATTAGAACGGATTTGAGTGGCGCACCTTGTGGTGATGTTTAGGTGTTGAGTTTGCCTGCAAAGGAAAGGCCGGGAAGGCAGGGAGGATGGCATGGAGGGATGAGTCCCTGGGAAGCGGAGCAGGACTCTGTGGGGATGCACAGTCCCTTGAGTACAGGAAACCAGAGGATCGTGGCACTTTGCACTGATGACAAGGATGAGAGGCCTGGGAATTGACAGCCCACATGGACCCACGTGGACACAGGCTTAAAGTCAGCTGTTTCGGTGGCGATGGCTCTGGAGGAGGGTTAGCATCCCGGGCCGTGGAGGCTTTGCTCAGGTTTTCAAATCAAAGGTTAGTCAGAATGTCATTGGTTTCGTTTCTCACCGGCCCCAGGGAGGGGATAGAATAGTTCTCATCTCATTGTGCTCCCATTTGTGATTGTATGTCTGACACCTCCGTAAACTAAACCCCCTAAACTGAGGACCAGGACCCTGTGTGTGCACAGCCCCACCCAGCTTAGTGCCCTACTGCATGTGCACACGCAGCCAATAGGCATGAAATAACTGCATGTTCATACACAGGCAGATTCCATGCTCCAGAGCATGCATTTCTAATGCAGTTGACAATTCTGGCTCAAACAGGAATACCTTCTGTTGCTTTATTAAAACTTACTCTCCACATCCAAACCCACTCCTGCAACGTGCCAGTTTTCCCTTTTTGCTTACTTTTTCAAACTGGTTCCTTGTGCATCTCTCACTCCTGTCCCCTCTGTATTCTCTGAGGCCATCCTGCCCACCCTGAAAGCCAGTGCCAGCATCTTTGACCGAGAGCCTTCCATTCCTGGGACTCGGTTGTTACTGGATAGTTGGGCTGAGCTGAGCAAAGTTCAGAAAGCCTGCCAGGTCCCAGTTGTCACATTTTCAGCAGGGCCACTGGCCCCGGGGGTTCTTTCCAGCTGTGTTTCTGTGCCTCTGATTCCCCTCCTGCCAGGATTGAGGCCCTTCGCAACTTGCCCAACTTCCTTCCCCAGCCAGTCACATCGAGCTGGTAAATGTGTATACGGTGCCATTGCTTCTCCTTACCACACCTGCTTCCTGTGGGGCATGATCCTAAAAGGCAGTTTGATAGATCATATAGGAACCGTGTGGGCTTGCAACTTCCATTTTCCTACCACTTTGTCTTTTAACTTAGCACCTTAAATTTCCTGAGCCACATGCCAGCCTCGAGGAGGGAACCATAATTATTCGCCTTTTAAGAAAGCAAGGAAAAGGAAAGCTATAATAACCATTTTATTAAGGGCTTACAATGAACTTTATTATTATTCCTAATATTAGGAAATGCAAAAGAATATTTTACCTAATTGCCCTCAATTATACCTTTTCTATCTTGGAGCAGTTTCTCGCCCAAGGAAGAAAAAAAAAAAAACGTAACAACAACAACAACAAATGCAGAATGATTTCACTGTTGTCTCTGAAGGGAAGGTAGAGAGTGTACAGGTAACATCCCGCTGTGACAGGGGAGCGACGGCCGCTGGAAGGAAGCGCAGGATCCCCAGAGCTGGCCTCTGTGCCGCGCTGACTCCCAGGATTTCTGGCCTGGGCTGGAGAAATGCAAGGAGCTCGTACAGCAATTAGCTTGGGAAAGGGCGCAGGAGGGTTTGTGACTTAGAAAGTCGTAAATGTCTCATGGTGAGACACGAGGAAAATTATGACCCTAACAAACACCCATGGGGAGGGCTCCATGTAGTTTGGGGAGTTGGACACTCAGGTGGGAAACCTGTTTCCTTCTGGATGTTTATTTGCAGCCTCTTTTTTAAAACTTACACATGCCTGCAAAGAGTTAAGAAACTTAATTAGTAGAAAGATAGTGCATCAGATTTAATTAAAGTTGAAGCTACTTTTTATAGAGTAGGAATGTTTTATATGTCATTATAATTTCTGTTGCTGACAGTTATTTCCTTAACACACTGTGTGGAATCCTAGTAGTACAAATACTTTGCCCTTTTAATTCCTCGTTTATCCTTCTTTTCTGACAAAAGGGAGAGCTCTCCCTCCCACACATAAAAGAGTAGTTTTTGATTTATAGACAATGGTTCTTCTCTTTTGAAGGGCTCAAGCACTCAGTTCAGATGTGGCATAAATCCAGTATTGGGAGATGTCCTTTGCAGAGGGCCTCAGTGAACTGTTTCCCACCAGGGTTTGGGCAGGGATGTGGGTCTGCTTGGGGAAGATGATGGTTTGCTGCTTCTGCATTTCCTCCGCTGCAGAAAGAGTTTGTTGTAGGGGAATGTTAGAATAACGTTCACCCTCAGCTCTGCGTGGCACCCACCTCAGGGGCACATTCCGGGGGTGCTCCTGTGCTGTGCTAAATAGCATGGGGGTGGCAAAGAGGACTCCTACTCCCTAGAGTCTCTTCCAGCAACACCTGCTAGTCCATCCTTCACAGTTCCTCTGGTCATTCTGGGGACACAGACTCTTGATTCTCCAACTTAGTTATGAAGCCATAACAGTTACGAAGACAAGCCTAGTGCTATGGAGATGCCAGTGTCGGGCTTATTCTCCTCCTGCATTGCTTAGTCTGCTTTAGTAGGGAAAAAATGACTCGTAGATGTATAAATATACTTCCCTTCTCCAAGAAAAAAAAAATCACCAGAAAGCGTCAGAGAGAAGGCCCATCTTGAAGCGAGCGTGAAGGTTAGGTGCTTGGCGAGGAGGAGGAGTGAGCAAGCGTGGAGCACGAGGTTGTGATGTGCTCCATGAGGTGGTGATGTGCTCCAGGAATGGTACAGGCCACTGGGAAGCAGGAGAGGGGACGAGCCGGGACCAGATGGTGGCGGTGATGGGGCCGGTGACGCAGTGATAGAATTGTGAGATTTTATAGTTAGAAGAAAGCTTGTTATGGTCCAACCATCTCATTTTAAGGATGAAAAAACTGAGCATCCCAGAGTTTAAATGGCTTGCTAGCGGTCACACATGTTCTGCTGGATGATTGTATTGGATAGTAAATAAAGCTGTTCATTTCTTCATCCCACGTGTCTGTCACTTCTAAGCAGCCATATCCAGGCAGGAAGGAGTGTTTGTAAATGATCAAGGGCAAATACTAATAATCGTCATTGTTATTAAAATGTTAAAACTAGTCATACTTGGCTTTTTCCAATGGAAAGTGCAAATTAAATTGACGACCGAGGCCCTGCACCCGTAGAAGAGAGTTACTCAGAAACTGGGTCCCAGATTCCCTTCAGTGGAATCTCCTGGAGAGATTATTATACAAGCAGACTCTGGAGCCCTGCCCCAGACTAGCAGAAAAACGAGCTTTGTGGTTAGCACCCTGGAATCTGCATTCTAAACAAATTCCATAGTCTTTCCCTGTACACACTAATTTTGAAAAGTGCTGCACCTTTTAGCTCTTGGTCTAAAATTTGTAAAAATGAAAATTATAAAATGCATGGTTAACCTCTGGAGAAACAGTAGGGTTTTGATATTGTAGGATGAACATGTACCCTCCAAGAGTTTGGTACCTCGTGTACTATTAAAGGCCAGAGGAGGGAAGATTAATCCTGTTGCTTTTTGATCAGAGAAGGCCTTGCGGGTTGGGCGGTCTTAAGGCTGTGTGGAATCCACCAGGGGCGCAGGAGAGGCATGGATTTGAGGCAGAGTGGACACCTGAGCTCTGGCACTGAGTGATAAGGTGTGGGGTGGATTTAGTGAATGGCAGATGACCATCACTGCTCAACTGCGGGACATATGGAGGAACCAGTAGAATCTGGAAGCTAAAGGATAAGGAGAGGCCAGACTTGAAGCACCTTGTAAGCTGTCCCAGGACTCTGGCCTGCCTGGGACTGTGTGTGGAGTCCAGGAAGCAAATGACGGGAAGGGAAAGCGTGTTTGCACTGCCTTTCCACTCACAGACCAGCAGCATGGGCCTCCTAAGGAGGGGAGTGCCCTCTAGGGGCTTGGATGGTTTTCTGAGTGCTGTTCGTCGTCGTGCTCGGGCACTCAGATGCCCACGCAGCTGAATCTATTACCTACTCAGGAGAAAAAAAAGGCAGCTTAACCAAGCCACCTGGCTGCAGCTGTGATTACATTATGCAAACATTTATTAATATGCTGCCTTGATTGATCGTTATCTTAATACCGAGGATAACATGAGAGGCTTGATTTTCCCGGAGGATTGCAAATACAGGTTGCTTCTTGTTTAAAGTTAAAAAGCCCTTAGCCCATATATTGTACGATTCTATTTATATGCACTGTCCAGAATAGGCAAATCCATGGAGACAAAACATAGATTAGTGGTTGCCAGGGGGCCGGGGAGGGGGGGATGGGAAGAGCACAGGGCTTCTTTTCGAGGTGATGAAAATGCTCTAAAATTAGGTATGGTGATGGTTGCACAACCCTGTGAATATAAAGCCACTGAATTACAGACTTTAAAAGGGTGAATTTTATTTAATTAATTTTTTTCTAACATTATTTTTAAAAGCCCTCAGTACTTCTGTTTTAAGTTATCATGCAAAGAGCTCTCTGCCTTAGGTACTTTTTTTTTTTTTTTTTTTCGAGTTAACCATATAGAAATCTCAGTGCTCTCCTTCTCACTTCGTTTTTGTTGTCATTATTGTTTGGCTCATATACTATCGCTTTTTTTCTTATTTTATTCATCTCTAGTTCTGTTTCGTTTAAGAAGTATTTACTTAATGACTGTATGTGATAAATACTAAGAGAGCTTGTGGCACGATGAGTGCTCAAGTCACTGCAAAATAGTGAGAAAGGGGCCTTAAGAAACATTGGGTATTTGGGGTTTCAGAGAGGAGCTGTTATCTGAGGTTGCCCTAGAGAAGCACATAGTAGCTAGACAAACAGCTGGAGGTAAGGGCTGGAGGAGGAATGTTGAGGAGGGAATAGGGCGAGCTATGCAAAGACAGCAAAATCGAGGCTTATTTGGAGAATAGAAGTACAACGGTAGCATATGGATAATGGAGAGAAATACTCGAAGAGAGAATTGGAAAACCAGTCTATGAACCTGAGAGTGTCGAATGCTAGGCTGAGAAATTGATCAGTTAAGTGAGTAGTAATTGAAGATTTTTGACCACGGAAGTACAGGAACTGAGCCATAGGATGGAGATGGCATGGGTTGAGAGAAGGAGAGACTGGTGGGTGGGGACCAAGTTATAGCCTAGAAACTGAGGCAAGGAGGGTTTCGGAAGGGAGGGGCAAGTGGTGACATCAACAGTAAGCATCTCTCTTCCTCACTTTAGTCTGCTTCTCCCGCCACTAACCCACTTTTCTCCGTTTCCTTGCTCACTCTGCAGGCATGGGGGTAAAAGTTAGGAGGACGGTTGGGGTGGGAAGACAAACAAAAATAAAAATGAAGAGAAAAGGTGGTAAGAATGAGATACAGTTCGCATGCTTCAGTTGTTTTCTAACTTAGTGACTCGATAGAAGAAAGTCTACTCTCTTCTAGTGGAAAATACAGGACAGGAAATGCTATTTTATTTCCGGTCAGTTACTGAAGCTGTGTGCCTCACTGTTCTCATCTGTAAAAAGGAAGGCTACCTACTTCCCATGTTGGCAAACCAGAGAATCTAGAATAATTTTATTAAAGACTGCTAAAAACTACCGTGAACTCACCTAATTTGTAGACATAATAACTTTCCTTGGCAAATAAGGGTGATGATAAGGATCCCTCATTTGTTACCTGACAGAGTGAGTGTAGACGTATCTGTCAAAAGGTAATTCAGATGAGTTGTGTCGAACTATCTGAAACTGCAATTTGACTATTTTCAACCTGCAAAAAATTGCAGTTTCATAAAGTTTCAACGCCGTAGCTAGTTGCTTGATAGATATCTGACGTGAACCTAGATTTTCACCTTTTCTGGTTCCTTTGTATGTTTCTTTTTTTATTAAGGTGCTAAAAGTCTTTAAAATCTGCTAATGTCAGGTTCAGGGGAAGTTGTGAGAAGATGGCAGCAGGTAGGAAGGGAGGTCTCGCCAAGGAAGATGCAGATACGGAGACAGATGCTGGGGGGAAGCCACCGGCAAGAACCAGGGCATCCGAATTTTTAGATCTTTAATATGCAGTCATTCTGCTTTAGCAATAAAACTTTGGCATAAAAGGTTTTCTTTCTCCAAGCGGGTTAATAAGCAGTTGGGTAGTTTCAGGTCATCTGCAATTTGCTGGAGGCAGCCTGTGCGGGTATCTAGGAAAACGAGATATTTAAATATTGGGAAATAGATCCAATGTAAAAGGGGAAAAAAGACTTACGGCAGCTTAGTTCTGGTTTTCAGGTTGGCGTGATTTCTGACAGCCTAACAGAGAGCCTGGTGCATAAGGGCACATACGTGTTCATTGAAGGTCACTGAAGGGTTGAAGGGCAACATCTACAGAGGGGTATTTTGGTTGGATGTATTCTCTTTGGTGTGTAAATTAGAATGATTCCCTGGAACACATCAATGGGCAAAATGTGAATGAATCTCAGAAGATGAGGAAGAAAAGGTTTGTCAGCTATTCTTGCAGGATGCTTTCGTTGTAATCACATCCAGATATTGGGATCAGGGCATGGCCTCTTGATACTTAGAATGTCAGTTGTAATAAATGTAAGCAGAACATTGCTACTGTAATATCACAATGTTATGATTAAGTGCTTAATACTGCAGTGGGTGGGCACATAAAAATGAAAGACTATAGGATAACCTTACTAGGGACTAAAAAACCCAGTTCATATTTACTCAGTCCTAGAAGGTGATCAGCTCCACTCACAGAAAACAAGCAGACATTTATTTTAAACCACAGGCAGAAATACCATTACAGCAAAACTTTAATTATCTCATACCCTCTTCTCCCTGTAATCCAATATAACGCGCCCCCCCCCACACACACACACACATAGAGGAAGCCTGAGAGGAGGGACGTCCTTGGGGGAGGTCATTCACACCTTCCCAGTGGCTTTAATGATCTTTGGTACAAGTTTTAACTTAAATTTGTTTCCTTTTTAGTTCTGTAGTTAACTGTAAATGTAATTAAACCTCTGGGCCTGGTCATTGAGGTTCTCCTGGACCACAAGCTCATTTTATTTATGATATAAAGAACAATAGACCAACGAAACAATCACTTATGTAGGAATGGAGGATAATACAGAATTAACGAATGTGTGAATAGCCCTTCCCTGCTGAGACGTCACCCTCTCCCTGATCTTGACCCCCACTATACATTTTAGGACTCCTTCCTTTCACTCCTGTCAACCTGGTTAACCCCTTAGTCATCCTCTCCACCCTCTGACAACACCTCCATCCCCAAGGGAGCCGCAGAGCAGGAGCCTGGCTGTTCCTTCCTAGTATTACGTTTACATCCTGACCCTCTGCTGCCCTGAGCTGCTTACTTCCTGCCTCCTATTTCATTTTTACAGATCAGTGTCAGGGAGTTAACATGTTTTCCTTTTCTTATTTTTACCCGCCTCTTATTTTTTTATGTTTAGGCAGGTTTCACAGCAGAGTTGAAGTTAAGGGTGAGAGCCAGCAGAGCTAGCTTACAGTTCATGGAATACCTACCTCATTTGTGCATATAGAGGGAAATGCATATGTGTAGCTAAGAAGATCCCAAAATTAAGACTTTCATCTTCCAAACAGCTTTCACAGAGTTCACTTATGTGCCACAGGTCATGCCCTTTATAAAGAACTCCTCAGTCTTCAGTCAGGATCTTTCTTTTTCCATATTCACAATTATAAATTAATGACACAATTACATACACACACACACACACACACACACACACACAGACTGAAAAGCTAGTAACTTAGTAGTTGAAAGAAGAGTCAGACAAATTTCTGAAAAATGCCTAACAGTCAGCAACAAAGCAGCAACATGGAGCCACTGAACTCAGGAGCACTCATTCTGTGGGAGCCTGTGCAAGCATCACTGAATTATGGAATAGCATAGTAATATATGCATATGAAAATGGCCCTGATTCATCAAGAAAATGTTATGCTCAGTACTGGTCTACTTAAGTAAGAATTAAAGTAATGATTTTAGGAATATTTCTGTCAAAATGGTTAAAGTTAAAAATCTGGGTGTATATTAAGGAGATGAGCCTTAGTTATGTGGAACGCACATTATGCTAGAACCCCCTCCCCAGTGGCACCAGATAAACAGGACAGTGTCACATAGTGGAGTCAGTTTGGCACAGCCACTTCGTGGTCTCCCGACTTCTATGTTGTTGTTTATTCATGGGGTTTTCCTTCCCTTTTCTTTGGTTTCAGATGCGAGTGTCTCTCTGGCTTATGTGGTTTCCCCGTGTGTGAGGTGGGATCCACTCCCCGCATAGTCTCTCGTGGAGATGGGACACCTGGAAAGTGCTG
Organism: Pteropus alecto; assembly: GCF_000325575.1. Classification (NCBI taxonomy): domain Eukaryota; kingdom Metazoa; phylum Chordata; class Mammalia; order Chiroptera; family Pteropodidae; genus Pteropus; species Pteropus alecto. Next base: position 22,760,539 of record NW_006434835.1, read on the forward strand.
TGATGTCTTTGAATGTGTTAATGGTACGTGGGGTTTCTCTTGTTCTCAGAGTGTGTACATTTGTGCAGGAGGAGGAGGCGGGAGGGTTCAATCTAGCTGTTGCTGTCTTTATAAGGCAGAGAACATACTCAGGGACTTGATGAAACTCGCTCAGGAAGAAGGTTTGCCTAAGATCCCACTGTGCAGTAAAGGAAGTTAGAGAATCATCATTCCATCCACCAGAAAGAGAATTTTAGAAATCTAATAGCAGATTACATGTAGCCGTCATATTCTGCCGTTTCACTAGTATAACGATTTTAGGATTCCAAGAAAAGGGTCATGGAACTTCTGATCATATTTCTACTGTCATTCGCCCCCTCGTCCCATTGCTGTCAGGATGAGATCTACAGAACTAACAGCACGTTGGAGCTACCACGATTTGAAACAAAAGACACTGTTCCTCTAGCATTTTCCCACTTAGAGGGAACATGTGTGACCAGTGCTTGGCCATTATTAGCATTGGCCTGCTTTCGGCTTGCACCTTGTGGGCCAGAAAAAGGATTCTCCGGTCACAAGATTCCTTCAAATAGAATCCACCTCTCCCTTTCACCTTTCATGAGAGGGCTTGGTGTTTGGTGACAGGGTGTTTATTGAATTCTGATGGCTGGAAGGGAGGACAACCTAAAACATGCCCCTCCTTCAGGGTTTTCAGAAGAAACACAAAGAATAAAACTCGGGCAAGTGGTTTGTCAGTAATTGTAGAGCACATTATTTAGTTAGTACCTAGACTCACAAGGAAAATGAAGATGGATTTGGATAAATACAATAAAATTATACATACGGAAATGTCCTCAGTAACTACTACTTATAAGAAATTAGAGTTCAAAAGATTCTCTGCTCCCTCTCAAGCCTCCCCTCCCCGACAAGAAAGGTTATATTACGGTCGAGTCCTGTTTCATCGTGTCCTCTGGTTTTCAATCTAGTGATGACCACATCTTGTTTTGTTTTGCTTTGCTTACTGGATAGCTTTGTGGTTGAGAGAGAACATAGACTGGAACCAAATGATCTCAGTTTGAAAATTGGTTCTTCCACTTACTAGCTACGTAATTTGGGCAATTCTTGGTCTCCCTGGGCCTCAGTTTCCACCTCTGTAAAATGGAGTGAAGAACAGTGAATTAAATGAGGCTTTATATGTGAAGCACTTGGAATTGTGACTCAAGGGCAAATAGTCTTATTGTTTTGTATCCCCACCTCCTGTTCACATCCAAAGACACTCCTCTGGACATTCCAGGGAGATAGACAAGGTGAAGTGAGCTTCCTGACTTTAAGTTAAAGACCTTATAAATACAAGCACAAGTGCAGAAAAGGTTCCATGTGCATAAATAAATCTCAGTGCTTTCCGCCACCCATATTGTGGTCCAGGCAGTAGTAGTGTCTGTTAAACATAAGGAAATGGCCAAGCAGACCCTTTTTCTATGGCACCACTGCAGCTTAATTGATTGTAGGTGATGTTGTGTGATTATTTAACTTGTACCATTTGAGACAGAAATATCGTTCCTTACTTTGGGCTTCCAGCATCTCAGATGTTATTTCTTCCAGTACTGACCACTCTGCAAGTACCCTCATGTCTGTCTCATCCTAGAATCTGAACTGCCAGAGGACTGGGAGTCTATCCTTGTGTCTGTGGATGTTAGCATGTAGTCTGCCTTACAGAGGGCATCCAGATTTTGTTGAGTGAGCAAGTGAGTCATCTGATTCATACTATCTTAGTTCCCTTTAGAGCCGGCCGTTTAATACCAGCCCACAGAAGGTTACTTTGTGGGGATCCTCCACCTTTTACTGCCCTACACTTTAAGCTCACATCCTTTGTAGAAATACCACCTCTAGCAATGTAATTTGCTGTTTGTCCTCTGGGTAATGAAGAGCAGATCGATCCTTCCTTTTTTTCTTTCCAATAGAAACCCAAGTATCATGCCTTATCAGGATGTTAACTCTGTATCTCACGCTAACATGATGTGACTTGGACAGCTAATAACGGCACCCCCACCTCGGTGGCATTGGATTAACCTTCAGGGCCTGCCCCTGCTCAGAGCCTCACTTTTTAGAGATCTGACTTCAGGAACAGGACTTGCCGTCTACTGTGAGAAATAGTTGAGACAACAAACCACAGTCAGTGTTTCTGGTGGTGGCCCTTTTTTGCTACCATAAACTCGTTGGGTGATCTTTGCTTTATTTCTTGTCCTGCTATAGTGTCTCTTTTACTATATTAGTCATTCAGTTGTAGATGAGACTAGAAACTATAATACAATGAAAATTCATAATCCTACAAAGTCTCAAAGTCTGTATTTTAGTTCTTTTGACATATACATACATGCATGCACATGTGCACACACCTTCCTTCCCACCCTCATATATTATCATCACCTGAAAAAGCAGAGGTTTATTGTATGTGTGTGTGTGTGTGTATGTGTGTGTATGTGTATGTGTGTATATACATATATATGTGTGTGTGTATATCTATATATCTATATAAAGCCTTGCTTATCTACAAAGGATTTGAGGCAATTTTACAGTAATAACAGATACAGTAACATAGTGGTAAAGTATCAGTGAGAAAGAGAATCAGTACCATAAAGTTCTACTTAGAATTTGAAAGTAAAAAGCAAAAAGAAAGTGCCCACAGATGTGCAGGCCATAAGTATCTGTGTAATCGCTGGAGGCAATCATCAAAGCAGACTCCCAGCTTCCTGGCCATCAAGGAGAAAAGGAAGCAAGAGTCAGATCCACAATTCTTATTTTGAAAGGAAAGAAGCCCACTGGACAGGGGGACAGTCTTCTCGTATGGAAACCTAAGTGCTCTGGATCATGCAATAGGTAATGTCTTCAGTTTCTTTAATACCGCCAATGCAGAAACTGGTTTCCTGTGGCTATTCTTCTCAATAAAAAAGCAAAGCAAAATATTAAAATGCAACTCAGTGAAAGCAGTTTTCAGAGGTCAGTTTGACGACAGAGCTAGAACCTAGATGCCTCGAGCACCCTCTCTTAATTTTGAAAACATCCCAATGTGTAGGAACAGATGTAGAAAGCCCAGTTTGGAGGACAGTGTTAACATAACTAATCCTGTGTGCAGACACAGAGACTGCATGGCAGCGCTGTTTCTAAGCTGCCATGAGGATGATCCGTGTGCTTATGTTATTTTTTTAAAGGTACATGTTAAAATAAGATTTAAAAATGTTCACAGAGGATTTAAGAACTCTTGAGTTTTGAAAATATTCACCTGGATGAATAGATGAAGAGAACATTCTCCATAAATATTACTTCTCTATGTGCTTTGCTTTGGTTTGGTTTAAGAGAGGTGGTAGAGTTGTAAGCAAGATTGTGACAGTTTTTGACTACATTCCCTGACAAGGGCTGAAGGCAGGTCTTACGAGGCGTTCATTGAACGAGAATCCTGTTTAGAAACTAAAGGAACAAATGGTATGGCCGAACTCCTGGTACATAAACTTAGAAGTCATCAAAATCATCACCTAGAAGTATGATCCTCACAGCAGTGATGGAACAATCCCAGATCTCCTTCAAAAAACAGTTCTGTGTCTGCTCCAGCCCACCAACAAAAGCATTATCATCAGTCAGCTGGAGCTGAGTAACAGCCTTTACTTTTAGATGCCTGGGTCCTCTATTTTGTCCCATTACACCCTAATGCCTTACACTGGCCCACCTCTGTCATTCCTGGAGGTCTTAGGGTTTGAAATCTCAGACATAGAATGTAAAAATGATCATTTGGTTGCTTAATATCATAAGCTGTCCAATGTAGATGCACAAAAATCTAAATAAAATAGAACATTTTGATAGTCGATAATTGACTCTTCTAGCATCAGACACTAACTTGTAAAATGAATCAGTCACAGGAGAGTCTTAGCCAAAGTCGGCTTGATCTTCATGTAAAAGTTTGGCCTGGAAAACTCAGACCTGAAGTAAGTTAATAAGAAAATTAGTACAAAGATATCTATTGAGAATCCATTGTCTGCAAAGCAATAATGCTCAGTAGTGTTTCTAGGGACTCGCTGTCTATTTCTACTCCATTGTACTAATGGAGAGAATAAGGTACTTTAAAGCACTGTTCCACTTATGCATTTATTGAGCACCCTTCCTATTCCTGGAGCCTTATCAAGCTAATTTTACTTAAGAGTAATATAATCTTTTGCAGTTCTTTAGAAATATTGTCTCCTTCCCCTTATCCTGAAGTAGTATCTGCTTGGTATACTATAGTACACACACTCTCCCTGTCCCCCATAGAAAAGATTTTTATCCAAGTACTCTGTCTTTGTGATTATATCAATTTGCAGTTGATTTATGGAGAAATTTTCAGACGTTTTCCTTCTGTCATATAGTTAGTTCTCTCTCTCTTGGCTTCTGATGTCTACCCACTTGGCTTCCTGCTCAACTCACCTCTCCAGTAAAATGAGACCAGAGGCAAGATATTAGCCATTTTCTGCTGGGGGATTGAAGAGAAAAAGCAACAGAACTGTATCTGTTTAGATTTCTTTACATCTGATGTGAGGTTCTACATTTTAGTTTTTTCCTTTGTTGAAATTATATACCTATCACCATCTGCCAATCAGTGTAATTTGGCAGGAAGGAGAGGTTATTAACAGTCTATGCTATCAGGCTTTTTTTCAGGAGTTCTGGAATACATTACAGAGCAAAGAGAAGATTCCAGAACTTAGAAACATAAAATTTTAGTGCAGACGAAAAAAAAAAAAAAAAAACCTAAAAGTACACTTTTATGCATACCGCTTTGAAAAGTACAACTTATATAATAAATTATTTCTTTGTAGTATTTCTCCTTTTCACGTTTATTTAAATTATCCTCTTGTAGAGGTAGCGATAGTCCCCACACTGTTCTGAGAGTCACATCGTTCCCCGACAGGTGAAGAAGTAATTGGTTGTTGCTTCTCAAAGACCAGCCTTTTTATCATGCACTTTTCTAAAGAGCCTCTATAAATTTCCCTCAACATCAAACAGGAATTTCATTATGTTATGTGATTTTTTATCCTAAAGAATTCTGTTTTCTAGGCCATGTTTTTGGGGACTCTCCATCCCTCTAAATTTCACGCTCTTGCTCTTCGTGCATTGGCTGGTGAAACAGCTGCCCAATCCTCTCATCCATCCCAACTCCTCCCTCTTAAGCTTCTGCACATGTCACCATAAAAACCAGTGCACCTGGAGCAGCTTTATTCATAACTAGAATCTTCCCTCCTCACTTCAGATCTTGCGCCAAGATTTGTGGCTTCACCCAGACGGTAGACGTGGTTGATTAATGCAACTAAGCAATTAATATTGGTTGGCTTATAAAAAATTTTCTTTGGTTTGAATGGATGCTCAGCATTTTGTTGGGGGTATCATATTTTGCCTCACTGCACAGCGTGCTAGTTTGATTAGTAAAAGCACTCCATTTTCTGTGTTTTGGAACTTGTGGTCTAACTGCCCAGATCCTTCCAATTTCAGTTCAGATTAGTATGGCTAAATGTATGTAGATGAATTCTGAGCTACAATGTGATTTTTTTTTTTTTAACATAACATTTTCTGAAAAAGAAATAGCACATCCAACAAGCAGGGGGGAAGAGGTTCAAATAGGCACATTTAATACCTGTGTATACATACATGCAGCTCATTTCACACTAGTTACGTGATTTTAGGCAAGTCATGTAATCTCTTTAAAATTTCATTTTCCTTATAGAAAAATGCATATTAATACTTGTTCTGGCTTCTCTGCAGGATTATTATAAAATCAGATGAGGTCATTGTTCTTCGATACCATACAAATGTAAATATACTCAAAACGCAGTGAAAGTCAGGTGACACATTAAGAGATGATGTTGGAGAGAGGAGCCCATGCACAGAGTGTGTATCTTAATCCACATTTTCCCAATTTATTAATCAGGGTGCATTAGTTCAAGAGAACTTCCTTCAGCTGGGGAGTATTTTGATTTTACCAGATTTATTGAAACATATACTGTGCAACTTACTAAGTGAAGTCATACAATTCAGTGTTTTTAATAAATTCACAGTTGTGTAATCATCATCACAATTTTAGGACACTTTCATTAACCCCTCCCTGCAAAACTCTGAAACTCATTAGTTACTCCCCATTTCTTCCCAAAGCCTCCAGCCCTAGGCAACCAGTAATCTACTTTCTCTCTCTGAAATGTGCCTATTATGGGCATTTCAAATAAATAGAATCATGCAATAGGTCTCCTGTGACTGGCTGGCTTCTTACACTTAGCATAATGTTTCAGAGTTCATTCATGTTGCAGCATGTATCAGAACTTCATTCCTTTCTATGGCCAAGAAATATTTCATAGTATGGGTATACCACATTTTGTTTATCCATGCATCAGGTGATGGACTTTTAGGTTGTTTCTTTGTTTTCCCTCTCTCTCTCTCTTTTTTTTTTTTTTTTTTTTTTTTGGTCTTGTAAATAATGCTGCTATGAACATTTGTACACAAGTTTTTATGTGGGTATATATTTTTGTTTCTCTTAGGTATATACCTAGGAGTGTAATTGCTGAATCATATGGCAGTTCTGTATTTAACATTTTGAGGAATTGCCAAACTGTTTTCCAAAGGAGCTGCACTTTTTACATCCTCACCAGCAATGTATGAGAGTTCCAATTTCTCCACCTCTTCATCAACACTTGTTATCTGTATCTTATTTTTCTATAGCCATCTAAACATATGAAGTGGTTTCTCAATGTGGCTTTGATTTGTATTCCCTAATAGCTAATGATGTTAAGTATCTTTTCATGTGTTTATCGGCCATTTCTGTGTCTTATTTGGAAAAATGTCTATTCAGATGTTTGCTCATTTTTCAGTTCAGGTTATTTTTATTGTTGAGTTATGAGAGTTCTCATAACTCAACAACTTATTTGTACTACAGTTATACCATGAAATTTTATTGAACTTGTTTATGAGTTATGATAGTTTTTTTAGTAGATTCTGTAGAATTTTTTTGTTTTGTTTTTTGTATACAAGATCATGTCATCTACAACTAGAGATAGTTTTACTGCTTCTAATCTGGATACTTTTTATTTCTTGCCTAATTGCCTTGGCTAGAACGTCAAGTACAATGGTCAATCACAGTGGTGAGAGTGGATATCATTGTCTTGTTCCTCATCTTAGAAAGCATTCAGTCTTTTACTAAAGATGTTAGCTGTGAATTTTTCATAGATGCCATTTACCAAGTTGAGGATTTTTCCTTTTATTCATAGTTAATCGAATTCTTATCATGAAAGGGATTCTGTCAAATGATTTTTCTGTGTCTGTTGAGATTATCATGTGGATTTTTTTGTCCTTTATTCATATGCCATATTACATTGATTTTTGGATATCAAACCAACTTTACATTCTTGAAGTAAATCCCACTTGGTCATGGTATATAATCTTTTTTATATGTTAAAAAATTAGTCTGCTCCTAATTTTTTGAGGATTTTTATATCTATATTCATAAGAGCTATTGATCTGTAGTTTTCTTTTTCTTGTGATATCTTTGGCAGGAGTTCTTTTAACCAAAATTAAAGAGAAGGGATGAATTTAAGGAAAGTGTTTCAGGGCAGGGAACACATTTTCAATCATTGGTATGAATTCTAAATGAATTGATGAGAATTCTAAATGCAGGGCTTTGAGTTCTTAGCAGAACATAACTGTGAAGCACGATGGAAAGATCACCAGGTTTCAATGGAGGAGCTACTGCTTTTGTGTCTGTCATTTGCCATACATGTGACTTTGAGCAAATTACCTAGGATCTCCTCACTTCTCAAATTGGGATAATATCTACATCAGACCTTTGTTATTGGGATTACATGAAGCAATGTACTTAAAGGCCAAGTACTATTCAAATTACAAATTACTAAACCTCATAGAGAGAAAAAAGAATTTAGGAGAAGATGTTAGAGGAACAGAAAGCTATCACCTCCTAAAAGGCTTGGATAAATTTTTTGAAGCAGAACAAAGCCTAATGTGAAGATAGGATCATTTATTTGGGGTAAAGAATGGCTTAACAAAACAAATGTAATCTCTTTAAAACACATGTCAGATGTGTGAGTTTCATGGTCAAATGGCTCCCTTTATTGGGAGAAGGGGAAAGTCAGTATAGACTTTGCTAAGGGGAGTTTGGATTCCTCAGGGTAAGGAAGATAAGAATATTGCACAAAAAAAATTATATCGAGTTTAGTAAATTCCCATCAAATTATCTACTCCCGCTATCAGACAGAATTTTCTGGAGGCTCTTTGAAAAACACAAAGGGACATCACTCAAAAGTGACTTTGAATATGCCTTGTCTGTGTGAATTCCTTTCAGAAACAAAGCCAGCCTGTGTATTCAACAATGTGGAGTATAATGACGGAGATATGTTTCGAATGGACAACTGTCGGTTCTGCCGATGCCAAGGGGGCGTTTCCATCTGCTTCACTGCCCAGTGCGGGGAGCTGAACTGCGAGAGGTACTACGTGCCTGAAGGGGAGTGCTGCCCGGTGTGCGAAGGTAAGACAGGTGCTAACTGAAGAATATTCATGGCTCAAGAGTTTTTATATCAAAATTGACCTAATTCAGTCTCACCCCAAAATAGAGGAATATTGAAGGAGTTCTTTTTTTTTTTTTTAATGACTTTCTGGTCTATCTTTTAGGACTTCAATAATGCCAGGTAGACCGTGTGAAAATGCTTCCCCGAGGGAAGTTATGCCCTGGTGTAGACAGCAGGTCACCAGTTTCCACAGGTCAGCGTGAGATGTCCCACGGTGCTTTCTGTTCCTGCCCTGCAGTTCTAGCAGCTCCTCAGCAAGTCCCGGGGACATTCCGTTCACCCTGACATTAAAATCCACCTCCCGTGCTCCTCAGATTGCCCAGCTGGGACAAGACAGCCCTTGTCACTGACAGTCTCAGCCAGTCAGCTCAGAGGAGAGCTTGCCCTGCCTCCTTTCCGGTACCCATGCCCCTTCCGGTGGGGTCAGGACCCTGCTGCTCCCCTTCTGAAAATGAATGGTGTGAGAGGGTCATGTGGCATGGTGGTGACATCGGCTCAAGGTCCAGCCACGTGTCAGGTGTGGCCCTAGGCAGAAGGCTCTCAGGAGCCTGTTTTCTCTGTCTTCCCGTCTTCTTTCCAAGAATTAATAGTTCCATGTTCCTTCAACAGGCTCTGCCCTCTCACGTGTGGTATTCAGAAATAATAAACATTTCAGAATGATAACTCAGTTTCATTCACTATAACCCACACCTTTTTAGGATCAGGATACTAAAATTCAGGAAGGTAGTCACTTGTCTGAGTTTACAGTGAAGCACCCTCTGCCTGACTGTGCCTCTGGTCTGTACACACCACACCGTTTCCCCTGCCGGAAGGTCATGTGGACTTTCTCGTCCTGACCCGGCCACAGATCTTCGGTCTGGAGTCAGGCGTGTCAGTCTTCTGCCTGAAGTTCATCCTGCCCTTATCTCTGCACACGAAAATCCTGTGGCATGTGCCGTACTTTTTTCTGTTTTTCTAAAATCCTTTTCAATATTTGAGCTATATTTTCCACAGTATATGGAAGATCTGACAATGTTTGAAGTATATAAACTACATTCCTAACACTGAACAAGTGTTCACGACAGTGAAGTCCTTTCTCCTGTTAGAAATTATTTTAGCCTATGTAGGAGAAAGAGGGTTCACTTTTTAGGGTCATTAGGATTTTTTAAAAACCACATCAAACTTAACCTTCCTTATTGATTCGTTCCCTAGCTACCCCCAGTTTGTTGCAGTTAGGGGTGTAAAAACATAGATATGAACCTCTGTGTAATACTCATAATGAGTTGTCTGGGCTTGGATCCGGTTATGTCTCACTTCCTGGAATTCAGATCCAGGCTCAAAGTAGAAATGAAGTATGCGGTGTAATATTTTTTTATAAAGAAATTTAAAAAGGCTCATCTAACTCAGGTCTCTTGGCCGCTTCCATCTGTGTGTGGCTCACTGCCCTTCGAAAGCGGTGACTGCATGATTTTAAATGTTGGCCTCTGAACTCCTTGTAACACCCTCTTACCTGTTGAATGAAGAGGACCCAGCTCAACACCGCATGGACTTCCCTCCCAGCACAGCAGCACTTGCTTGTTGAGACCAGACTTTATGCGATTCATCTAGTTGCTCTCATTATAATAATGTTTGGGAACTGTGTATGCAGCATTTATGTCCTGGTCGGTAGCCTCAGAAAACATTTTATTTTACAGTAGCCTTGGCTACTTTTGCCCCGCAACCTTGGCTGCTGCGTGACTGCTCAGCTCATGGGGAGAAATAGAGCGTAGGGGTACAGTCTTTCCTCCAGGGCATAAGCCGAGACCTATGGTATGTCTAAACCAGCCTTGTCATGAACAAGCCACAGTGAGAGCCTGCTATATACTCCTCACTGTTGTCCACCTGGACCTCCACGCGCCAGAAGGTAGAGGTCTGTTAGCCCTAGAAGTAATAGTATCACTCTAAGTTAGATGGCGGCATTATTCTTTCCATTTTACAGGTGGCAAAATTGAGGTGTGCTAAACATGTAAATCGACAGCTCAGAAGACATTGTCAGAGCCTAAAATGGATCTGAGTTTTCTAATTATCAACCCACAGCTGTATGCCCAAACTTGTGCAGCTTTATGAAGTGATAACACCTGCACGTTGGTTTTTATGCCACAGATCCCCTGTCCTGTGTGCAGTGTCAGGATGGGTGGACATAAATTCAGTATGATAACTGCTTTTCCCTGTCGCCCTAGAGACACCTCATGAAACCCTGAGCTTCTGCTGATCACAGCTGGAAAAGAACTGCTGATAACTAGAACTTGGGGGAAAGTATCTCTAGATGCAGGCAGAGATAAGATTTAGAATGCCCTCGATCTTACTCTGAACTCACGTTTTCATTTAGATCCAGTGTATCCTTTTAATAACCCTGCTGGCTGCTATGCCAACGGCCAGATCCGCGCCCATGGAGACCGTTGGCGGGAAGACGACTGTACATTCTGCCAGTGCATCAACGGAGAACCCCACTGCGTTGCAACAGCCTGTGGACAGAGCTGCATGAACCCCGTCAAAGTCCCTGGGGAGTGTTGCCCCGTGTGTGAAGGTAAACCTCGTAGATTCTAATGAGTCCCTGGAGAACGTTTTGTGTTGGATAAGCTTCTACCAGTACATTCTTGTTTGTTGTTTATTTCCTCGGGCATGATGTCTGCTTCATGCTGTTACCAGTTGCAGAGAAATTTATCATACAGCCAAAACTCATAATTTTGGGGGAAATGTTGCACATTTACAGCGAGAATCGTGTGGTTTTTATTTTACCACTGCAGATATGCTTATCTGAATATTTTATAAGAATATATACATTTTAATTCAATTCACTTCAAGTCTGACTGATATCTGAAGGTCAGTGCAGTGAATGAAGCTGGAAATAAGACCCATGATTCAAGCATAGCATGTTTGACTTGTAATGCTTCCATAAGCCCGAGTCCTGGCAGATAGAAAAAAACCTGGAACCTTCAGAGGCAGTCTTCACTGCCTAGTGTCTTCACTCTGAGATCCATTCTACTGCTGATATCACAATGGCTGTGGCTTTCTCTCAGGCTTTTACTTATGCCTTGGTTACCTACGTTCACTGCCTCAGTCTATTTAATGGAGAGGAGACTGAGGCACCCTCAGCTAGTCTTAATGTCCAAGCCCCTATTTCAGCCCATTTCTCCCTCCTGGGAAGATTCTTTGCACACTTAATCTTAATCCTCTGTCCATGTCTGTTAGTACAGAAAAGAGATCGAATATTTATACTGACAGATCCAATAGAGAGTATTCGTCATTAAGAGGCATATTTGCATAGTGAACTAAATTGGTTCAAAAATTAATCTCTATTGAAGATGGATCCTTCTAGAATTTTTTAAAATGGCTTTTAAGGAACCGACAGCTCTTTCCAGAAATTCAGTTAAGTAGACTAAGTCTTATATCAAGAAAAGTCTTTTGCTTCTACCTAAATTTTCATAAACTCAGACTTTGGAGTGTGCCTGACAAGCTTCGTTAACCTCTGAGGGGTTTGCATTATTAAAGACCTTAAAAATCATATAAAAATGTAAGCTGGAGGACTCCAGTTCCCTCACCATAACTCTACACAGAACACAGCTGCCACACTCCAAAACTTTATAGCTTCCAGATGACCAGTTCTGTGGAAATCACCCACCCCCTCACATGTACACTCCTCCCATCCCCTAAAGGCAGCATTTTAGTCCTGGAAAAAGTAATGCACAGAAATATGTGTGGCAGGGCACAGAGCTTTACAGGAAAGGCTGCCTTGCTGAAGCAGATAAAGGTAGAACTGTCTACCCTTATTCAAGTTGTCAGCTTGGAATATTTAAGTACATATATGTGCTTGATAATGTAAGAAGAATTAAGAGCAGAAATATGTGATCCAGTAAGCACTAACCCTTTAACTTCACACATCTCGGATCATAAATGGAAAGACTAAAAACACTTGTTAAAAAAAAAATAGGGCCCTTTCTCTGAAAGTAAATGGAGGGAAGGCAAATCCTTTTGTACTCGTCTTTTGCATTCATTAGCATATTTATCATAGTGAGTAGAGAAGGGAAGCAAGCAGTTGGCGAATAGAAGTATATGTGTGAAACTGATTTATTCTGACATCATGTAGATGTTTGGGTAGGAAGTGAAGTCTAGTTTGATCACTTACAGTTTGGTGTCTGCAACATACTCATGGAGTTGTATCTCATCTTCCACTGTTTGACAGTTTGGGTTAGCTATTAATTCCAAAAAATAAAAATACTTATTAAGTACTTCCCATAATCCAAATGTAGCACTGGACAGGAAGATAAATAAGGGACAGCTCTGAGTTAACTTCAAATATTTAGGCCATTTTAAATTAAACCAGGAGACAAGGAATGTTCATATTTGGGTACCGCGGGGTAAGTGCTTTATATTTGTATCTGATTTCATTTAATCCTCACAACAACCCTGTCCCGACAGCCTAATTAGTCTGTGTTAGGGATAGAGAAATTAAAGTTTAGAGAGATTTAGATCATTTCCTCCAAGGTCAATTGCCATTATGTGGCTGAGCCAGGATAAAGCAAGGTCTGGTGGATTTAGCTATGTTTTCGTCTGCTAAACCTGCTCCCGAATGCCATCTCAGCTTACTCATGCCCTTATTTCTAGTTTCCTTATTAATCTCTCTTCATCTCTGGCTTTTGGCCTTGTGCTGGGAAAGACAGGAGTGGGGTGACGGGAGGAAACCATTTGCGGTTTGACAGCTACTCCAGGTGTTTTTGATGTGCTCCCCCACCTGCCCACTCCTCCCACTTTGGGGACCTCAGGGGAAGGATGCCTTTGGGATTCATTCTGGATTTGCTTCTGAAGCCTCAAGTCCAGGCCACATCCTCTACCTCACCAGAACTCAGCATCTTTATTTCAAGCCCTAATGTTCTACTGGTCCCAGTTCCTTTCTGTCTCCTATGTGTTCTGGCCCTTATCTCTTTTCATCAAGACTTTCAGAAGATCCCATTGTGTAGTTCTCAGAGAACTAATTGATCTTGTGTTTCTTGTTTTTGTTTTTAACTTAGTTAAGCAGCGAGTTTCAAATAAGATTGTTTGCTTTCCAATAACCCTCTCATTTTAAGACCTAATAGAAAGATGGAAAGATCCTTTTGGTGTGGAATCAAAAAACTGCACAGCTCAGATCATGATACTAAAAAGTTATTAATATCATAAGAAGCTTAAAGCAAGAAACTTATAAAGTGAATAATCATTTTGCTTAGTTAATAGGATCCAAGATAGTGTAAGCAACTATTTGAAAATATTTTTCTCAGTAGCTTTTCAATAGCATATATAGATAGCATTTCAAGTGATTTCAGACTAGCAAAAGGATTAGATGAAATAAGAAGAAAGCAAGGTGTTAATGTGTAATAAGTAATCAGCCAGAATTATTTAGAGAAAAACAGAAACACTGGTATTTATGCAGTTTATACACACAATAAATTCCTCGGTGCATAATTGCATAACAAATTTTGGCCCTCACCCTATTGGCTACAATCTCAAGGCGCATAGTCAGCCCGAAATTATATGAAAGGACCCCACACAAGGATTGTGGTTTTAGATTTTTTTTCTAAATAAATTACTGCATCACCAAATACGGTATGTTAGGACCTACAGGGAAGAAGAAATTTGTTGTGGCTTTTGTTATTAAACATACATACCTTCCAAGTGACAAAATAATGTGCTTGGTTACTCCTGGAGGACCAGGGACGTGAACCTGGGGGCCCTTGAAGAGTAGGCTGTTACTTGACAGCTAACTTGATTCACAAGTACCTAAGTGCTTTTTAAGTTGGCACTTAAGTACTCTCATGATTAAGTCTTACCAAGTTATTGTCAACACCCAATTCCGGTACACAGATAAGCCATCCCGGTCTGTAAGTCTTTAACTGATTGTATTCTTATATTTTGCTCTGTTGGCTTTTCTCTACATGTTCATCAATCACGTTAGTTTTATTTTCTGGCCCTTGTAAAGAGCTAAGATGGAAATGCATGAAATAGCAGACAGATGGAAGCTATGTCCTTTTCTCCTTAAAAACTAGAAACCAAAAAGGAGGGCAGCAGAATTAGGTCTTCCTCAGCATCTAGCACCATTTGCATTATCTTATTTAGAGCCTTTAAGGACGTTTCTTGCATACCGACATGAACCAGGCCTAACTGCTGTAAGAGCATCAAACAGCTCATTTGATCCTTACAGCCTCCCTTTTTGCACAGGTACTGTATCCCATTTACCATCACAGAACCCAAAGTTCAGAGGTCATGTAACTTGCCCCACGAGAGTGGGAGAACAGTGTGTCCCTAGAGTGCAGGGGCAAGGTTTGCATGGTGTAGTGCACCCCCTGTTGGCCTGTAGCCTCAAAGAAGCCGCATATCCCCTTGAGCCAGGAATTTGCCATATTCTTTTGAATCTCTAAAACAGCACCTGACATATAAGTAGGTGCTCAAAAATTGTTAATGAATAAATGATGAGCGAGTGTGTTAGGTAGAGACTAGAGTAGGAAATCACAGCCAAACTCCCCTTACAAATCTCTTCCTTGGCCAGGTCGGGCAGCAGACCCTGATGTAGGGTTTCTTAACCAGGGCCTCAAATGCTGATGGCCAGTTGGACCTCTGATCAGTTGAAAAAAATAATAATAATAATGACAGAAAGCTTATGTTTGAAAATGCACTTCGAGAACAGAAAGTAGAGTTTTATATAAGGAGTGTTGGGCACACAGTGGGCCCAGCTACCTAGAGGCAAGTTGGACCAATTAGCTGCAGATCGACTGCTCACCCTCCAGATGAACACCCGGCTCTCAGCCTCCTTCCAGGGGCAGCCACAGGGGCCTTCCAAGACTAGTTTGTAAAGTGTGGTTTATTCTCTCTTCGTTCATCCTCTGAAGGCCAGAGCTTCCCCAGACCCTCCAAAGGCCAGTGCTCACTGTCATATTTAATGCACTGCTCTTAAGATGTGCCTCGTTAGTGTACGGGTGCCACTACATTGTATTGGCAGCTACTTATACAGGCATCAGTGTTTATTTTAACATCACAATTAGGTATTGAGAGTAATTTGATCCTTTTTTTTTCTAATGACATCAGGTATAAGTGCTCCCTAAGCTGATTCTTAATGTCAGAGAGACCCTAAAGACAGAGTACCATTTCCCATTAAAAAGAAATCTGTTTTATAATGAAAGATAAGATGGAGAGGGACTTTTTGGTTGCAAGATGTATGTGACATGCCCATGATGACTGAGTAAGAAAAATGCAAGAGATGTGGACAGGTATGAGGCCAGCTTGGCTATGTGTGACACTGATGCAAGAGAGAAGAATTTCATCATCACTTAGAAGTCTCGATGTCAAGATTGATCTGCTGTCTTGTCTTGGCCTGTGGCCAGGTGACCACTGTGACCAGAGTGTTCTTCAGTCCTACCTCGCGTTATCTTTTGCTGGGATGAGTTGATGGTTTTGATGACCTTGGTGACTTTAGAGCCAGTACCAAGAGTATCACTTTTCAAGAACCAGTAAAATATAGGTAATATGTTATAAGATAACATTCAGTATTATGATTTGGGTTTCCATCCTTGTGGTTGGGTGAATGGGTAGTTTCTTTTCTCTATTTCTGTTTCTCCAAAACAAAAGCAAAGCATGTTCCCCATCTCCGACAGGAAATCAAAGAGTTATTTGTAGATTGTCAAAGCCGGGTAATAGGTATATGAAGGTCCATCATATTAGTCTATATACTTTCGTATTTTAAAAAAATTTTTTCTGTAATAAACTTCAAATCTGATATTTACTGAATTGTTATCTGAAACTAAGCTGAGTTTTCAGGCCGACCTAATAATTCTGCACTTAACCAGCTCTTGAAGTGGAGGACTAAAAGATTTCCTGTGTGTGGATTATTTCTAAGTCTCTGGATTTAGGATGGAATGTGATAGAACCAGACAGTCAGCTATCCTTCTTCCTGCCACCTCGCTTTCTTGGATCCCTTACCTGGGGAATTCTGGTCCTACTCGAGACAGTGTTGAAGAGAGGGTGTTAGTCATTTCTTGACCTACATGGATTTAGTAAGCCACTTCAATGTCAGCTCACCCAACAGATTGCATGC
Source organism: Pteropus alecto (assembly GCF_000325575.1). Lineage (NCBI taxonomy): Eukaryota > Metazoa > Chordata > Mammalia > Chiroptera > Pteropodidae > Pteropus > Pteropus alecto. The sequence continues at coordinate 22,777,180 of NW_006434835.1, forward strand.
CATCTTCTATAGGGCAGGAAGTCCATGGTCTGTCAGATTTACTCTCCTCTTTCTCATCAACCATAATTTCATAGGAGCATTATATTCTTTTCCACAAATACTGATAATATAGTTTGAATCAAGCCTCCCTTCAAATGACATTTCTATTGGGCTGCCAGAAAAGTCTGTACCAGGCACATATCTGGGTGGGAATTCCTTAAAAAAAAGAAAAAAAAATGTTTCCAGCCCTGCCCATAATACTTCCTAACTGGACAGTATCTCAAATGATTAAGCTACTGCTTCTGTGGCAAGGAGTCAAACATAGTTTGGCTGACCCGAGAGGCAATGAAGTCAAAGATGCCACAGGGTCACATGATATTAACATTCTGGTACATAGCAGGGATCAGAACTCAGTTTATGGGTGGTATTGCTTCAGTGCCATATACTATGCTATTATTAGTAGGCCAAAAGTAATAAAATATTCGTAATATCTCAAAGACTCTTAGGCATGTTGTTTCATCCTTTAACTCTAAGTGTCCTGGAAACTAGTTCCATAAATGGAAGTTAAAATATAACACAGTCTGTGTTTTTGCTTGTCCAAATAAGGTTATATGTGGAGTAGCAGATGCATAGCAGATGACCGTGTGTTAACCTAGGTCTTTAACCCAAGCATCAGAAATTTTCATAGATAAATTTCATAATGTTTTGTTTTTCTCTGGTAATTTAAAATGTCTTTAGATATCCCACGTAACACTAGAAAGTCATTGTTCAGAGCTGTTTCTGAAACACATAATTAGAAAAATGTCTACCTTTGTACAGCATTCAGCAGCCCTGGCTGCTAAGTATTTTTCTGTGGAAGTGGCATGCAAGAAGACAGGTTCCTCTTTATTTGTCCTGCTCGCTACTTCCCATACTTAAAAGGGCATTATTGCTGGGAGTCTCATAATTTTTCTCCTAAGATAATAGTTGAAGCTAATAGTTCAGACTCGGGCCTGCTAATTTTCATCTAATCAACAGAGGCAGGAAAACATAGTCTGGAATGCTAACTATGTGAATGAAAAATATTTAGTCATTCTTGAAATGATAGGAATGTTTTTCCAACAAACTTAAATAAACACAATTTCTACTGAGACTGTGTTAAACTTTTTTTGGATGAGACAACTCTTAGGCAACCAAACAGAAGTTAATGAAGGTTATTAGGAGACATGGCCTTCAGAAAAGCCTTGCAGACTTTAAAAAGAAAGATCTCATCTTTTTCTGGTACGACCATTGACCAAAAGCAGCAGAATTGGTTTCCTATTAACTCCTCATAGAATTGAATATTTTAACCAGTAATCACATTGTCTAGCTTTTAAGAGATGCTCTGCTTTACCTAACTGTGTCTGTATTAGACCTTCTTATTTTAAAATTCTCTTCATCTCCTTCCGCTGTTTGCCTCAGTTCTAAGGGATGGATTGGTCTCAACATACCTGTATCTAAAGCACGTGACAGCACTTTCCATATGAAGCTTGTTTATTTCTACCATACAAGGTCCAACTATAAAGTAATGAAATTATTTTTAAACATAACGACATTATTTTTAAACACACCAAGATTTACATATCCAAGTGAGTGTTCTTCCTTTCAAAATAGTTATCTGGGGAAACTACAGTTACTGCAGAGATATAATCATTCAGAATAGTTTTGGTACATCTCTGTCGAAACTGATGTTAGAGCTTACAGTACATCCTTTTGTATATTTTTAGCTTTGTAAACTTCTGACTCTTAAAGGTTTATCAGACTCTAGGAAATAGTCAGAGTCGTTCTCATCTTAAGTCTGGTGAAAAAGGTGAGTGATCTATCTGGGTTCAATTGTTCAGAGGAAGCAAAAAGTGACAGTAAAATAAAGGCACTTTGTCTTCTGTGACATAGTAATTTGCTCTGAGAGCAACTCTGAAGAGAAGTTTCAAGTAGAATTTTAACGTGAACAGCATTTTAGCACAAGCATATAGCCTCGCAAAGTGACTGCTTTTAAAATCAGTTCACTCATAGTATTTTTATGATATCTAGGGGTTGGAGGCATGTATTTAAATGGTTATATATTATGGTACAACATTTTTGTGAAACTACAGGTACTCCATTCAAACATATTTTCAAATAAATTAGACTTAAGTAATTTCCCTGTGGAAATAATCCTTTAAAAGAGATGGTGATTCCAGTATAATTAATTTCTGATATTTTACTTATCTAACTCCACTTCTGATTATGCCATTTTAAACTATTTCATTGTATAGACTTAAATTTGTCTTATAAAAACAAAGTGATTTCACATTTGATACATGACAAGTTAGCATTAGAGATAGTAACCCAGTGAATTGTTTTTAAAGGCCCTCTTAGAAGCATACTTTGTGCTGTGTCCATCTGATCGTTGAAGATAAAATGTCACACAAGCGTATAAAATTTCTACTACAATATTAATGTAAAATAACATTACAGACTGAAGGGATAAAAGTATCTAGTAAAGAATGTCCCTTGCCCATTTATAGATCCCTTAACACAGGTAACTGCTGAAGTGTCAGGCACCTAGATCAGACCCACACGTCACCCTCTCAGTTTGAGATGCCCAGATGCTCACTGTATCTGTCAGCATGTGGACTGGGAAATTCGTTACCAGGAGACTCAGTAGTGCCAGATCTTTGTCCAGGGGTCATACCATCGTTCGATAAGAGATGAGCGATAATGAACATTTAGCACTTCGGTGAAACTTGTCAGTGCATTTGGTGATGCATTCTATTTTACACAGTTTTGCATTTGAGTTGAATTAGCAGTTTGGTCTGATTTTTGCTTAACCACCTATATCTACAGGATGCCTAGTTACACATCAAGGGAATTTTACTTTTACTTCTGAGAGGATGAATTGATTTGTCATGCTCGTTTGAAACGGAGCCCGATTCAGGTGTCCAGACCACTGGAGACCACAGAATTTAATGGGAACTGCCTACTGAAAATAAGACTCAGTTCAAGCCTCTAGCTCTTAGTTTGCAGGACCATCATGCATTAGGACTAAGAGTCCCCAAGAAAATTCTAAGGCCCACAAGTGCTAGTCCTTGGGGACCCTGAGGGTCATACAGTGCTCTGGGTTTGATTTTCCACTTTGGCTATTGGAGTAAACTGAGAATTGAGTCTGTAATGCACCTCCCCAACCAGACAGAACCTCAGGCGTGAACCCTGCATGCTGACCTCTTCCCTAGCAGCAGCATAGTCTTTTCTACTTAAAATTTGCCTTGGTCCTCATTTCCTCACTTTAAAAAGTATGCGTAAATGACATGATTTGAGGCCTCCTTGCATCTGCTTTGGAATCAAACAGGGCATATTTAATGCCTGCGCATATATTCGGTACCTACTGTTTGCCCATGCCTGTGCCTTGCCAGGTGGTTGGGCCGCCCGTAGGTTGGACATCAGCTGGAAGACGTGAAATGGTGTTCTTTTTTACCTTAATTAGAAAGCTATGGCCCTGCATATCAGTTCTCTTTATAAAACAATTCAGTGAGTCTCTATTTTCTTAGTGAAGCTTAAAAAAATGTTCAAACATAATAAGCTGTCAGTCTGGGATGGGCTACAGCCTTGGGTATTGAGAGGGATCAGCAAGCCCAGATATTTTCAAGGCTACGACTCTCTGATGCTTTCTTGGGACCAAGCATTAAAAAGGTTCCATGGAGATTTTATGCCAGATGAATTCAGTAGGGGCACCCCACAGTCCTGTGACACAGATCCTGAGAACATTAGTATCCGAGTGAAATGCTCCCAGTATTGCTAAAGAAGTACCAGTTGAACTATCTCTTCTCGTTGATGTAAATTTTAGATTACTGACATTCAAACTAAGATTTGCTGACCAAAGATAGCTTTAGAGATGGGTCTTGTGTATCCTCTTTTAACTTGAGAATGGCAGAACTACTCGTAAAGCTACCAAAATAGAATAAAGGACACTGTGATGAGTTTGCCCTCAGCCCCAGAGATCCAGCAAGGCCCCCAACATGAGAGAGAGGAAGAACGGGGTCAGCCAGGCACAGAGAATCATTGTTTCAACTCACATTGGATAAGCTGATTACCAAGAGATTTCTCTTCTCTTCGAGACACCATGGACGCAGTCAAAATGCGAAACAATGGTATCAGACTGCTACTCAGCAAATGTGAAAGGCGCCAGTGGCTGGTCACTAACATGCTCCGAAGCTTACCAGACCATATGAAAGGATGTCATGCACCCACCCACATCTCAGATGCTTTTCTTGTTATCAGTGGAGATAGAAAACGATGCTTAAGTTACAATGGACAGGGTTCAGAATGCCAAACCAGTTGTCATAGCGTTTCATTATCAGCCGATCGTTTGAGGCCTGCAAAAGGGCACATAATTCATTTACTCAGCCATCGTCCGAGACCAGTTGTAGCTCCAAGCAGGCAGCATAGTTGTCACAATAATTATAACAACAAGTAAATATTCCTCTAACCTTTAGAATTTATAGAAAAGTCCCCTCTTTATGATCTTAGTTGAGCCTTACTGTGATACTATAAGGTAGGAACAATGGGTATTCCCATTTTATAGACACCCAGAGACTTCCAGCGCCACATGCAAGATAATGAGAGAACAGGAACTCAAGCTACATCTTCTGACTCCAAGTCTGTGTCCTTTGCATTGCTTCTCTTTAAACCTCCAACGTGAGAAGGGAGAGAGTAGGAAATAAGGTCGTGAACATGAAAGTACTGGATCATCATGGCTCAGATTCAAAAGCCATTCTTGCTCCTGGCTCTGTTCTCATTGCTGACACCCAGTTACTGTTATTCTGACCTTCTGTGGCCTAGCCTTTGACCTTGGATCTTTTTCTGAGCCTCTGCCTGGAATTTTGGCCTTGCTGTTTGACCTCTGGGAAGGCCTGCTTTCCCTGTCCATT
>NW_006434835.1:22782205-22869475 GCF_000325575.1 Pteropus alecto
AGGCCTGCTTCCTGTCCATGCCTGCTTCCCCAGTGTAGGGATACTCTCCCACTGAGAGTAGCACTGAGCTACTCTCCCAGCTGTCTCTGCCCTCACACTTGCCTTCTGCCCAGCCCCATTTCACATCTAGGCCCTAGACCCTGACCTGGGCATTGACATCTCAGCTGAGTAAAAGGAATGGGCTACTCAGCCCCCGTCAGTGTGCCAGGCACTGAGACATCAATACTTGTGCATTCTGGTCCTGACCCTGGTCTCGAGTAGCACTGAGCTACTCTCCCAGCTGTCTCTGCCCTCACACTTGCCTTCTGCCCAGCCCCATTTCACATCTAGGCCCTAGACCCTGACCTGGGCATTGACATCTCAGCTGAGTAAAAGGAATGGGCTACTCAGCCCCCGTCAGTGTGCCAGGCACTGAGACATCAATACTTGTGCATTCTGGTCCTGACCCTGGTCTCTTCTCCTTGTGATTGTTGCCAGTCTTTGCTTCATCATGAGGTAAATTTGCTGAGCATTCAGCAAAAGTACCCATCCTTCATCCAGTACAAGTTGCTGAACTGAGTGAGTGCCCAGATATTTTCAGGACTATTTTAATAACGCTTTATTTTGCACCATCAAGGAATGAGGTAGTCACAGAAGTGAATTCTCCAGATAACTGAAATTTGGGGGGGTTAGGTTTTATGTTAAGAAATTTGAAGGGAGACCTAAAATGCTTTGTACTTTCATGTCTTCTTAAGCCAGAGATACAGTTCATACTTTAACCTATTTTAGGCAACTGAGTATCTCATTTTGGACTGCTCGGGTTTGGGGATTGTCATTGAGTTTTTATTATTGGTGTCTCAGGCTCAAACGGCTTTCTGATCTAACTTACTGCTCCAGCGGAGCTCATTTACTGAGTACCTACTATGTGCAAGGGACAAGGAGCCTAAGGGAGTTACTGTCCCATCCTCCAGTTTAGGAAGTTAGAGATTCAGCCTGTTAGGGACGATATTGCGTGGAAACTCTTCTTTGTCAGAAAGCGTGCCCTATCTTTAGGTGCTCAGATGTCTTTTTTTTCTCTCCATTCATTTATTAAACATTACTGTGGGCCAGGCACTGTGCTAGGTGCTGACATTATAAACCATGAATAAACTTTTGTCCCTATTGCAAGGACCCTTCCTCCCTGGTCGTCAGCTGTTTCTCAGAATGTTGGGTTAAGATACCAAATTCCGACTACCTGACGCCCCTCCCAGTTGAATAGAGCTGTTAAAATATGCATGTATATTTGTAAATATAGCATGTTATTTCCAGTTAAAGGTTACCAAAGAATATTCTCTATGAAAAATGAAAAAAATACAGGAATAAAACAGGAGACAAATATAAAAGTTCCAGATTATTCTTGGAATGCAATCATTTTGTGAGCTCTTCTCAAGCTGAATTCCTGGAAAAAAGATATCGCACTCTATATAAAAAAGTTTTTTTAATTTGTCTTTTGTGGTCTTTTAATAATAATCTCAGAATCATACTACTGTCTTTTCCTATTAAATATGAGATTGGTAAAGGAAGAAAAATAAGTCCAACTGCCAAAATTCCTTGGAAAAAGCATACAAAGTTAATAAATAGGTCTAAAGTAAATACATGATTGCTTCTCTATCTGACCATAAAATAATAGAAATCTTGGGAACATTTCACACCATTCATTTTAAAATAAAGAAACTGCCTTGAGATAAGTACTTTAGAAATTACAAGGATGTAGGTGTTGTTATGAGAAATATATATACAAAAGAGAAAAGGAAAACTAAATGTGTAGTGCCTGAAAGAATTTGAAAACTCCAATTGTAGGAGATATTTTTCCATGACTTAATGAGACTTACTTAAATACACATTCATACCCCATGGAAACTCCCACTTCCAGATTAGGGAATTTTTGTATCCTCAAATTTTTGCTTATTGTCTATCTTAATGGAGTTTCCCCTCTAGCTTCATTTGGGAAATTTTCATCTTTACAGTACTTCTCTTCCCAGGCTGCAATTATGTTGACAATTTGGTGATGTATTTGAATGGTTTTCTGACTAGTTATGGTCACATTTGAAAAACAACTGTGGTAACATAATGACATATGAAAACACAGTAAAAAAGATAAGCTATCTCCTTTGGTTCTGTCTTGATCAATGTTATCTCCAGTTTTATGGCCCTGGACCGGCTACCAATAACTGGTGGGCTGCAGGAGGCCTGACAGATTTAGCCATGTAAAGTGAGCAAAGCTTTGGAATTTTCCCACTCATTAGATACTCAGATGGCATAAACAAGTCCGGCTTCCTGCCCTCCCCGCCAAAAAATCTTGAGAGTTCCTGAATCTAATTGATGAAAAGAGAACATAATTGTTGATCTTTGTCTCTCTCAGATGAGTAGGCTTGTGAATTTACAGAGAAGGGCTATGTAAAGTGTGCAAACCATTATCAAAGTCCACAAGGAGAGGCAATAAAAAAATGAGACGGGTAGGAATAGGCTTCATTTATCTTCTACTTGAAATATTTTTTAACTTACGAAAGCAATAGAAGGATGTATCTGCCTTAACTACTTTTTCTAGAAATTCACCTATAGTGAGGTTTTCTTAGAAAGACTTATTGAGTGCGCGTGTGTGCTTGCATGCACTAATATGGATTTGTAGGAATCCAAGGTGCTAGCCACAGCCAGGCCCCCAGACCTGCTGCACACCCAGGCTCTAGCACAGTGACAGGCACTCCCAGAGACAGCTGAAATCTGGACCCAGAGCTCCTTACCCTCCTGGCAGTGATAGGGCTGCAGACAGACCCAGGAGGGATGGCTCTGTATGCCTTCCACAAATCTGCTTTTGCAGAATCACCCACCCGTACTCAAGAGCTACTAAGTGGCTGTCAGCCTTCTCAGAGTTGCTAATCAGAAAGAGTGCTTCACATACTTCTCAATGGAGATAATTAGTATTATTCGTAAAAGATAAACAGCTCATAGTAACCAAGGTAACGAGGAGAACCTTGCATGCATTAATTCAAAACCAGAAGTTCAATGGATGAAACTCCAGATTAAAAGCATCTATTAACATTTTCATTTAAGTTATATTTACCTGAAATACAAAAAACAGTGATTATATAACTTGTTTCAAAAGCAAATTAACATAATTATTACATATTTTTAAATAACAAGATCAAAAAATATATTTTTTTTTGTTCTGTCGCTGCCCCAAACATATTAAACCATTCAATAGGATGATAGGACTGATGTTAAAATTTTAAGTCAACATCTTAAAAGGTTGAATTTGAGTTTCAACTTCTTATTTTCTTTTCTCTTTTTTTGGAGAATTTTCTATAAAATAAGAAGCAAGGAAGTAGAGAGCTTGGATTTTTTTTTTTATACCTCCTAAATAATCAAATGTGTATTATTTTATGGTCTAGTGCTGTGGCCCTGGAATTAGAATAATGATTTTTGTTTTAATTTTATGCTCTTGACCAAATTAATTGTGATCACAGTGCCTTAATATCCCCATTGAGTAGATTAAATTGCTCCTGGGAAATACTTGCACATCAATGTTAAATATTGGTGTTCTAGGAATTTAATGTCTGATACTCTCTAAATATGTTTTCGTGAAAATGCTTTTACTGATAAAGGGGTTTGTTGGGCTTCCTAGGATATGAAAAAAATATCCTTCCCTAAATTTTAAATAAAAGTAAAATAAAGAACCGATAAGTGTTTACGTTGTTACATGTTATAATAGGTTTCCTTCCAGAATTTTGTTCTTTAAGACATGGAATAAGAATTGGTGGCTGAACATCTGCAACCTGACACAGTCCCCAGGGTTCTTGTAAAAATAGCTCCTCTGGACAGTGTAAGGTGCTCAGAGTCTTTAAAAATCATTCAGGAAAACAACAGGTTGACAAGAGTCTTGATTTCCACCAGATGCAGGGTAGGAAATAGCAAACCGGATGTAGACATAACAAACACCCATTTTTGTTCTTTATTGCTTCTAGGCTCAGAAAATATTTCTAGAATTCTCCACAAAGAAGCTGTTCCAGGGTTCCCTTTAGAAATAGTTGTAGCCAAAGACAATGAATTCCTGCAGTTTCAAGCCTTCTTCCTTTGGAGGACATTAAGGTATTTCTTTAATTCCTCAGCTGATTCAATACAAGATGAGATGGAATTTCAGGGTGATCCTGTAAGCAGTTTGAATTTCCCCTCACCAAATCCCCACCTATGTGCAAGTGCTTTCTCATTCTTCTAAATTAGGACATGCAAGACCCTTTTTATCCTTTGAAAGAGGCACATTAACATGTCTCTGCTCAACCAGTTTAAAGGGGCACAGTTTTCTTTGCTCCAAGCAACAGTCATCACATACAGTGATGCATCAATGTCTCCAAATGTCTTAGCAGGGTCTCTGTAACTGATAATGGCCAAACTCATCAAGAGCAGGCATCGCCATCATTCTTCCAGAAAGCCATGTGCTCTCTAGCATATCATTTCAGTACTGTACCCTATGTAGTAGAAGAGCACAGAAATACAGGATTTAAATGAGGATCTTTTGGTCTTTAGACCAAGACCCATCAGGGTATTTTCCATATTCAGAACACTGTTGCATAGACCAGAGAAAGTGTGGGATAATAACAGTTCCTGATACACAAATTTCAGGATGCTCTAACAAGCAGAATGCACGTTTCTCGTGTTTCACTAACACTTCCTCAAGCTTCTTTATTTATTTAGATTAGAAACAAGCATACTATGGTACCTTGATTCTGGATTCTTTAATATGACCTCTTCCCCCACCAAGAACTTCCTTGAATAGAAACTATGCAGAAAATCTAGCCAGCTTGTGGTCGTTACTCTTTAAGGACTACACATGTCACGTTGATTTTCAGTGCTCTAATTCAAGATCGTATCAATGGTGTCTCATCTTAGAATTCATTATTGAGCATACGAAACTGAATCTCAGTCGTCTCACAGCACTTCTTAAACAATTGTAATAGGACCAGTTCTGAGAATACTTATATAGTGGACTGAAAGCAAACTTAGATCTGTTTATGATAATACCACATTTTTGCTAGATAATTTGTTGTTGCATATTTCTGTTGTAATACTGTTCTTACAGAAATCTAATATAGATATGGCCTAATACGGTAGGACACTGAGCACCAGAATGTTGAGAGAATGAGAAAAAGAAGTAGAATGTAGTGTATGACTTCAGAGAAAATGTTAGGAGACACCTAGTTGCCTGCATATGTGTCTGTGACAAATCATCAGCAACATAGGACAATAGCAGTAAGTACCCCAAAAACATGCATCACCACCCTCAAAGGCTTTTAGAGTTTGTTGGAAAACAATACCTATTTGTTAAATATAATAAAATGAGATGACAAGTGTTAAAATATTTTTTAACTCCTATCTATATTTAATATATCACAGTGTTTATTATTGTTTTCAGCCTAATCTAATGAGGAGAAGTTAAATAGTTCCAGAATAAATTTACAATTTTCATGAATAATTGTTTGCGGAGTTTTGACTTTTTCTGTGAGTTTTGTTGAATATTTCTGTTTTAATATTAAATATTGAGGGAGTCAGAATTTGAAATGTATATACCTGCCAATTTCTTCCATCTAAAGGACACCATAAATGAATGGGGAAATATTAATTTAGGAGGCACGAAATATTTTTTTGCTTCTTGCATTCTACCACATCATCTGAGGCCTAGAAGATATCCAGTGGACTTGTTTTACCTAAAATATTTACAGTGCAGCATTGTAGGAGAGCACCCAACTAAACAGCCCTTCTCTGCACTTTTTTTCCATCGTTAAACTGAGGAAAAGCTGTTATTCCAGTCCTTGTAGGGAAGCAAATTGAACGTATTTCCCCCTCTGGAGAAATGTGTGCTTGCCGTATGTGTGTGACTGAATACCCAGCTGATGAAGCTGTTTGGGTAAAGCGTGGGACTGTTCACGTCAGTGTTGGGGTTCTAATCCTCGAACAACTCAATTATTTATTTTTCTTTCCAGCCAAAGATCATAATCCTAATCCCATCCAGTAGTCATAATATGTACCCCAAATAGCATATACATCGCTAGTAATTCTCTTAACAAGTCCCTAATATTCACTGAAAGTAAAATTCCAATGAAATATATTTTCTTCCATAATATATTTTCCAAAGGCAAAAGTTTCTCCTAAATCTAAATGTCAGTAGTTATGTTCAGGACATTTCTATACCTGTAAACCATTCACTAAAGCCCTGGATATTCAGGATCCATCTCCGATGCTTGCTCTGCTAAAGAGCACAATCCTAACTCCTTCCTCGATGGGATAATCTGTGGTGTGGCTTACTTAAACATGATACAGGTCCTCTTCTCTCTCTGTCTTATGTTTGTGGTTAGAATAATTTTGACAAATCATTGTCAATCTTGTGGCCGAAGGTTGAAATAAAGTCATTATTTTGGCAGGCTAAAGAATAGTGATAAAAGAAAAACTATTTAGGTTTTAAAACTAAAGATGTTTATGGTAAATTTTAAGGGAATGTAGGAAAGCAGCACTCCTGTATTCAATCCACTATGTCATAAAACTTGCCTAAACTTAAGCTGCTTTTTGATGTTTACAGTTGTCTGACAGAAAGGATACTTTAGTCATTGAAGGAAATTAGAAATTGTAAAACAATGGAAAGTATATATATGTAAATTTCCAGGAGATGTTCTCCAAACTGTGTTGTAATAAAAATAGGGAATATGCTATACCCTCTTCGTATGAATTTTTACTGGGAGAATGCTGACCAAAGAATCTCTTTAAAAACTCATATTGCCTACTACCTGTGAAGAGTTGGATCCCTGGCCCCTTTTAGCAGTTGGATAAAAATATAGAACTCTTGATCTTAGCAGTGGCTAAAACACATATTTTGGTCTCTCTTCCTTGGTAACGGGAGATGAAACTTGAGAAGACAGTGTGGACTAATGGATAGAGTGTTGGACAGGAGGTCAGGAACTCCTGTTCTGTTCTATTCCCAGCCTGCTACTGGGTCACTGTGTAAACTTAAATAAGCCAGTTACTCTGTCTGCACCTCATATTTTCCATTTGCGAAAACACAGGTAGAGACATTCTGTACTTGGCTCTTCAAAAGCTTACTCCGAAGAATTTCATAGTACCCTTTGGTTGAAAAGAGGCTATGTAAATACGTCAGTGTCTCTGTTCCCTTTGAGAATACTCTCACCGCAATCTGATATTATATAAATTGTCCCTTATCAGTGCACTGCAAAACAGGTACCATTACAACAGGCTTCATATTGCACAGAAGCTAAGAGCTGGAGCTAGAATGCCGGGCTTTGAATCTTGGGTCCACCACTTACTAATTCAGTGAACTTGGGCAAGTCAGCATGCTAGATTCCTCATCTGCAAAATGGGGTTAATGGCGCCTATCTCATTGGGGTATAATGAAGCTTGAAGGCGTTAGTGAAGAGCACTTCAAACAGTATCTAGACACTGGTGTAAGTGTAATTACTTATTACCGTGAACAATTCTTCGTTATTAACATGGCAGGGAAGATCAAGCATCACTCCTAGCCTTGCTTTCTTCTATGCATCTCTTCCCAGAATGCCTCCTTGTTCTTCCTCTCAAACACTTGTTTCTCACTCTGGCACTCCCATAAGCCCCAGGGCCTGAGTATAAGCTCCTAGTCACTGTTATACATTGTATCATCTGTAATAATGGAAGGACTGTCACATTAAGATGAAAGGAATCCAGATGTTTCAAACTAGTCTCATAAACATCTCTGATTTATTAACTTGAAACAAAACGCTAATGGAATTTCAGAAGTGTTGCAAAATGGAGAGTGAGATAATTGACAGTTGGAAGCAGTGTCTTATTATAAAATATAAACTCGAAACATTAAGAAGAAAGAGAACAGTTAATTTAAATGGAATTCATTTTAACCTCTCTCGTCTGCTTTCTATAGTAGTGATCCTCAGGGAAGTATTGTCTGAGGATACCAAAAAATGCACAAATTGCTCAAACATAAAGAACTAGAGATTTTAGATTGTCAAAAATCTAACTAAAAATATTTCTTTTTTCAGAGGTTAAAGACATTATGAAAGTACAAAAGTTTAGGATTTGATGAAAATTATTGATTAGTTTTTCATAACTTACTGTAGTGTGTGATTCCAAGATTGACTAGCATCTAAGAAATAATCATATGTTTCATTTTTTTTTTCTCTTTATTATTAGAACCAACCTACATCACGATTGATCCACCTGCATGTGGGGAGTTATCAAACTGCACCTTGGTGGAGAAGGATTGCATTTATGGTTTCAAACTTGATCACAATGGTTGTCGAACTTGTCAGTGCAAAAACAGTAAGTATATGAAAGACGAGTTTGCTGTTTTTATTTTTTGTTCTCTGAACCTAATATGATATTGTCAAAGCATATTATGTGACTGAATATCTTTTTCATTCCTGTTCATGACATTCCCTTAGCAACCTGAGAGAAGAAAAATTTTGTACTGAACACAAACAAATACACAGTCATTTGGGGGAAAAGAGCTGCTCCTTTATTCTGGTTTTCACCTTTATTTCTTTGCATTCAGATGCTCCTTGATACCCAGCTGCATTGTGGGTACAGCCGTCCGGGCTTTGGGTACATCTTTCCAGCCACCCTTGACCAGGCCATCCATTGACAAGGACAGCACTCACAGAGAGGGTATCAAATTCCATGTAGGGCAGCCATAATCCTTAGAATGTGCTTCACTTTGTTGATCCCAGCTCGCCTCCATATAGATTCCAATCGTGTCCCCACACCATGACCTCTGAAACTTGATAAGAGTATATTTCTTCCACCAAAACCTAATTGCTCTTCATGTTTAAAATGATTTTGAATTCCCTTAATTCTTCTACCAAAATAAATGTCTTCAGACCCCTCAGCCATTCCTCAGGTGACATAGTTTCTAGAACTTTCTTGGTCCTTTCTATCTTTTGATAGATACATTTACATTATGTCATCGTCCTTATAAAAACGAGTGGCCCAGAAACAAAATACTCCAGAACTTGGTCTGATCAGTGCAATGCTATCACATGGTCTAAGTTTGCATTAGCTCTTCGAATTACATACTGTTGGCTCATACTGAGTTTATAAATAGCTAGAACCACTAAATGCTTTGTTTAGGTCACCTGCCATTAGGTAGTTCTCATCCATTCTGTATTTGAACATTTGATTTTTTTTTCTTTTAATGGTAAAAATGCAGGGCCACATTTAATGAGAAATTATCCTGAAAGTTTCAAACCATTTTCCAACTAGTTGGGATATTTTTGAATCTTGATAATGTGATCTCATGCTTTATGCCTCCAATTTGTATTAAATAAGCATAACTTACATGTCTTCATCTAAACTTTGAACTAAAATTAAGTTGTACAGAATGAAGAACAGATCCCTGTGGCCCTAAAGACTTTCCTGATGAATGACATTGGACTGTAATCCTCACTCTTTCGATGGAGTTATTCAGCTAACATGTCAGCTCCATCTCCACAGGAAAGTCTTGAAACACTCAGCCCGTATCTTATTTGAAATCAAAATTCATGATATTTGCAGCATTCCTTTGCTGGAATCCCAATTTTAAACATAAAATGAAGTTAATGGGGCATGACTTGTTCTTCATGAACCTATGCTGGCTCCTCGTGGTCATTGCTTTCTTTTCTAAATGTCACAGACCATATGTTTAACAGCTCTTTCTGCAGAACTTTTAGTTGTGAATGTCAAGGTTAGTTTCTGTAGTTTTAGAATCCTTTATCCCTTTAAGATTGACATTTGGCCTCTTTTAGTTTTCTGGACTCTCTTTGTATTCTCTCTGATCACTTCGAAACGTAGACAATGTTTCTATAATAAGTAGGTTCTCTGTGAGCCTCTGGGTATAATTACCGTGGGCTCAGAGACTTGGAATTACTTAATGCAGATGGATGCTCACTTTCTGCTTTATCAGTTATCTTGGGCTTTGTATTCCTCTTAACCGTATATGTTCAGCACTTTCTGTTGTAGGAATATTTTCACAAAGAAGACAGATACAAAATAGGAGTTGAGTAATTCAGTTTTCTCAGTTCCATGTTATCTTCGTGCTCTCTGCCTGATGGACTTAATGCTAAAACAAAGTTTATAAAACTGTTGTGACCGTGGGTATTGCCATCCTTAAATTTCCCATAAACGTCTACCCATCTGGGGCTGTCGTGCCTTCCTCCACTTATTTCTGTTGAGAGGAGGGCCAGTCCCTGTCACGCATCCATCTGCCTCGTAGCTCCCTTTGGAAACCTGACTTCATTAGAAAGCTGCCATGGCAGCCACATTTGTTTACTTAAATGGCTATCTTTGACAACAAGATAATTAGTGATTACACCATGAAGAGTTTATATTTTAATGTTGGATGTGAGCTACACATCCTTTCTAATCATGGGAGTGTACCTAAATGTTTTTCCTGAACATTTTGAAATCTGAAAGTATAGATTTGATTGTGCTTAATGACCTCCCCATACCACCTTCACCTGGGCTTTGCTGTTGTGAACTTTGTGGCCACCTGGTCACACATAAGACCCCTGCCACTTCACAATAAGCCTTTTGTGGCTAAATTCAAAGAAGTATTTCCCTCAGTTGTTGTCAGAGCAAGTCAAAAACATATCACTGGCTTTTTGCAAACTGGGACTATTAGAAAAATTCTGCTCTGCCTGTCTGTGTTAGCGTTGCATTCTGGCTTTGTAAACGGAATGTCCTTGCCTCCTACCCGCTTTGCACCTCCGTTTCATTAACGGATAGGATGAAATATATACAGGAGACTGTTGCATTTTGTGCCAGCAATTTTTTTTTTTTTACATATAAATCTTTATTAGCCATTTATTATTTTCAAATTTTACCTATTCATAGGGATACCTAGTCTTTCTTCCTTCCGTCCTCCGTCCTTTCCTTTCTTGCCTGGTACGCTAAGCACCTGCCAACTTCTAGATACTGTAGTAGATGTTAATGCCATAAAACTGAATAAAATGCAAGACCTGCCCTAAGAAAACAACTTCCTGTACCCAGCATGCTAATGAGATATCATCATTTTAAGCCAAATTCTATAACTTACCAAAATACATGCTACTAAGAGAACACTTTGGTCCTGTAGGAGAACCCAAGCTCTCATCTACACCAGACTGGGAAGTCACCGCCCACCTCCTGAGGCTGCGCTCGCTGCTCAGCAGAGGTTCGCTGAGTGAGTGAGCAGGGAACCATCAGAATCAGGGATGCCAGTGGACATCTTTCTTGTCTGAGATCCCCTTTTGAGATCTCACTATTCTGACCATGTATCCATTTCATCACACCGAGATCCTCGACCCACCTCAGTCTTTTGCCATCTCACTCACTGCCCCTGTATACCTAAAAACATAATTAAACAGCAAGTGGAATTTATCAGTTTTTCATTATCAGAATTCTGGTCATAGAGCATTCTGCTCTCACCCACTCCCAGTAGGAATCTTGGTTATTTGACACGTTTGGAAGCCAAACCTTTGAGAGGTGAGTCAGACTAAAGCAAACTGCCAGATCCTCGTTTGTCAGATTGCTGTGGTTGTGCGTACCCAGCTCTCCTCTCAGGCTCTGGCAGCAGACTGATCTGCATCTGGGTGATCACGGCAAGTCACTTTACTTCTCTAGGTCCCTGTGTCCTCATCTGTAAAGCACAGATAATAAAACCTAACTAATGCCTTATTTTGAGGACTAAATAAATGAGTGAACGCAAAGCCGGCATTACTCCCTGACATACGGTAGTTGTTTACGTGATAGCTGTTTTGTAACAGATGCGTTTCTGAGTCAGCCCAGGCTAGGTGTGGAAAGCCCCCAGCTTCCCCCGCTTTGTTCCAGCGCCCGCCTGCCTTTGGTTCTTCCTGTCCTCGGAGGATACCCACACGAACGACTTTCCTTTTACCTTTTAATTTTGACCCTCAAATATTCCGGTTCTTTTTTACCCAGTTTTAGAAAAAAGAAAGTTCCTTATAGTGAAAGATGGCCCAAGAATGTTCCTTTTTTCCCGTTGCAACTACTTGATAAGTATCGATTTTTTTGTCTGAATTTCTCTTCCATTCTTTTTCTGTATCCCACCAAAAACCTGCTTCACATACAATGGTCCTAATTATTTATGCTTAAGTTTTACGTTAGGGATTAGACCTTGTTTAGGTAAACCACTGGCCTCAAGATTTCTTAAAATCAGACCCACACCAAGTAAATGCTTCTCCCCTGTTCATTGGTTTATTGTTTGCTCATTCACTTTTTGTTTCATTCATCTAGTATTTGTTGAGTGTGTACTATATGCCAAGCACTAAGGATATGAAAAAGATAAAAAATGGACCTTATCCTTGACTAATATTGGTAGTAAGCTAATACATTGTAATGATATTGCAACATAATTAAGCATGTTATAGATCGAAATAAAACCCCAGTGGAAACACGCCCTTCAGAAGTATATGGAAGGTATATGACAAAGGATTCTTTTGTTTGTATTATTGCTATTTTAACCTATAATAAATACCATTCTTATAACACTGCTAAGCAAAGTAGTGCAGTAAGGGCATACAGAGAAATTTAAATTATCCCTATCTCATTTTCTCAAGAACATATTCAGAATAAAGAAAAATGTGATAGAAAATGTTTAAGAAAGTAGAGTAGCAACGAAAATTAAAACTAAAATCATTTAGATAACCTACTAATAACCTAACACTGTTGGTACAAGCTATTAACATTATTCTTAACCCAAAATGTTTTTTTCTGTTAAATGGACATAGTACACTTTAGCTTACTCTATGAACCATATGTAGTAAGTGGCATCTATATAAATTAAATACCATCAGTCTTTTGGCATCTTATTTTCTACATCTTTAAATCAAGCGGATTTGACTGGAGTAAACTCTTCCAGTCTTAACATTTTGTAATTCTAGGAATTAATAATGCATTATCTAGAAACTGATGCAGACATGGACAATTAATGGTAGGGAGAAAAAGCCTTCATATTTTTCATGAAATAGGTGAATCAAGCATCTAACTAAGGTTGCAGCATCAATATAGGGAAGCGGGCTCCTCATTGTCATTCTATTGCAACTCTGAATGAACACTTAATCAGGTCACGATTGGGACCACCTTTTGCAGTGTTGCATTTTTTATTTAAAAGTCTTAAAAACTTCATGGTGTTCTTAACTGATAGCGGGTTGGTGGGAATTGCCAGTATCCAGGTATGAAGTCTGCAGCAAAGTGTGTAGCAAGCTCTGGGGACACCTGTCCATTGTGTTCTCTGTTTAAGTTACTTGGCATTTACTTAAAGTGTGAATGATGCTCCCTACAGTTGTACCACATCTTGGC
Organism: Pteropus alecto; assembly: GCF_000325575.1. Classification (NCBI taxonomy): domain Eukaryota; kingdom Metazoa; phylum Chordata; class Mammalia; order Chiroptera; family Pteropodidae; genus Pteropus; species Pteropus alecto. The sequence continues at coordinate 22,795,544 of NW_006434835.1, forward strand.
CCTGGAAGCAAACATCTCTTTTTCTCCAGAGTAAACAGTTTATTTGTAGCTGCTATTGACCAGCCGTAATGCACAGGCCCTGTACTTTGCCATTATTTATCACTTTCTCTTCAATGGTAATTTCCCCCTATGGATTAGAAAGCATTTTTAAATCACAACGAAGTCATAAGGCTGAAAAATTAGGAATTCAAAGCTACCATTCTTTCTCTGGTTGCCTCGAGTGAGGTACTGAAGCTTTTCAAACCAACTTAAAAACTCCCAGCCCTCTATGAATAAGATATTTCTAATCTGTCTATTCTATTCTTTATGTAAATGTTTGCTTCGACGATATATTTCTCTTAAAGAAAGTCCATAATTGTTACATGGATTTAGGATCACCTTACAGTCAGTCTTTAATGTTCTCTATTTCTGAGTGTGAAGATGGTATTTTTAGATGTTTAGCAAGTGCAAGTGTTTTCAGAAATTTTAAATATTAGCAGAGAAAGCTTTTTCATCATATTATTTTTCTGTTATAGGGCAACCTTGATGAGAGTGGAAGGGTAAATAACAAGAACATTCATCGATTGGTTCATTCATTAGATATTCATTGAATACTCATACCTGAACTGCATAAATAAATAGGTCCCTGGCAGAGAGCCCCCTTCTGCTGGGGAACAGAATCCAGATAGGCCCAGGCCATAGCATGCCAATGAGCAGTTCCTAGTCAGATCTGCTTGGAGCCCTCTGCCCTGGATGGCATAGCCAGTCTACTGTCCATGAATGCCCTGGACTTTTGTTTAGACAGCTTTTGCTTGAAATTCCCTTCCATCGCAAAGCAGGGGTGGTTAAAGACATTTAGTTTTTATTAAAATTCTTAAACTTGGTGATGTAACAGTTTTCTTTCAGGTTGAAAACCACTCTACGGTCTATGGGGAAAAAAAAACTACTTTTTTACAGGACTAGAAAAATAAAGGCACAAAGTTGCTCAGGCTCTATAGTTTCAAGGAATTTAATGCCCAAGGATGCCGACCCTGGGAAGTTCTTAGAGTCTTTGTAATTCATCTATTCCCAGTATTATATACTTAGTGTCATGACTTAAAAATTCTTGTAATAGAAAAATGGGCTTACAACTTAGATCTCAGTGTCAGAGAAAGAAATGTGGCTATGAAAATTTCTCCTTTCTTCATTATTCCCTTAATGGCAGAGAGATGAAAAATGATGACCTTTCAAGTCATATAATTACAGATTTTTAAATAAGCCATTGAGAATTTTGCTTTTCAAGATGCGAATTAGTAATCAGTTGCTTCACAGTGTAATGCAGACCCACGAGGTTGTACTAAATACATGTAATGAAAGGTTTATGGTAATGACAAAATAGAAAATTATACCATAAATCACGTTTTCCTTTTTAAAACATAGCAAATTATTTGGGTATTACTAGCTAAGATTCATGAAAGATGCTATCTCAAAATATTTATGTAAAACAGGAGCCCATTTCACCTATTAATTGTAGTTAAGTTTTAATTTTAGATTATAAAGTTTGTGTGTGGAAAGAACAAATGTGTCATTTTTCCTGGTAACTTACGTTTTTTATATTTATGCTTAAGTAATGTTCAAATACAATAAAGATTTATTTATTATTCCAACAAAAATTTCTACTTCCCATCTTACCAGTCCACGCAAAACAATAATCAAACATTGCCATACTTTCGCCATCCGAAATTTTTCTTTCAAATTCTGCAGTTAATTTAGACAAGTCTCAGCTTGTTTTAGTTACGTCACTGAACGTGTTTTTTTACCTTAACATTTTTATTCCCTATATTATTCTGTTAATCCCTATATCACACCTTTAAAATCTTTTTAGAAGACTTCTAGTAAGCTAATATCTCTAGTAGTTTCTTTTGCCACTCACCATTGCTTCTTTTTTTTTCCTTCTGAAATAGTAAGTTAAAACTGGCCGATAGGAAACAGTTCGAACATTACAGTAGTGGATAGTTAAACATTAATCTAGATAGTCTTTTGGCACATACATATTTTGGTCATTTAGTCATGTGGATATTTGTCAGAAGCGGAAAAAAAATAACTAAACAAAACACCGAATATTTCACGGAGATGTACTTTTTAAAGAAAGGATAAGATCTTTTATGCTGCATGTAATGCAGTCTTATATGATAACATCTAAAACTTGTAAACATTGTGTAAACATTTAAGAATACGTATCATTATGGCCATGCACTAGAGACAAAATATATAATAAAATTTTAGGTGTAATTTTTCAAATTCTCTCATTTTATCAACAAATGGTAATAAGTAGTTTGAGGTGACTAATAACAAGTTTCATGAGAAAATTCTCTCAGTTTCACCTGCACCTCGGATAGAAATCACCTGCCGGCTACCCTCCTGCTCTTCAGCACCCAGAGTACACTTAAGAAATCTATTTTTCACAGTTGGACTGTATTTTGTCTAATTAGTACCAAAACATGCAGTTATGTTGTGATAGCTATGAAATAGCACAAACTATAATTTTTAACCATTCCTAATAGTACAGCTGAGAAATTTGCATCTGCGGAAGATTGGAAGACTAGTGGGGGGAGGCATTGAAGCTTCGATGTGTTCTGCCCCATTCATCTCTGGAAGAAACGTGCTTCTGTGTGTCTTCACAGGAGAGGAACTGTGCACAGGCCTCAAGCGAGGCTGCAGCTTGGACTGCCCCTTCGGTTTCCTCACTGATGCCCACAACTGTGAGATCTGTCAGTGCCGTCCACGGCCCAAGAAGTGCAGACCCATAATCTGTGACAAGTACTGTCCACTTGGATACCTGTACGTATCTCAGTTCAGAAGATCTGTTCTTAATCGCCTACAACTTGGTGAAACGGCTGGCCATGTTTTTGTTTGCTGTTTTGTGTGTGTGTTTGTGAATGAATCAATGATGTCCTGCATCCAGAAAGTCTGCTTGTTTTGTTCGGTGAGTCAGAAAGCCGGGAAAGGATGGTGTCTCCGCAGATAAGAATCGAGTTTTACCCTTCTCTTTTATGAAGATAGGTCAGAGCCTTGTTTTGACACTGTTCTTGGGGCCTGTTATATGCAACTTCCCCATAGCAGTGGCTTTTGGACACTGAGGGGAGAATGGAATTGTCGTGAGGTCCCAGTGTTGTGTTTACGCTTTTCACCACTGTCCCAGTGACTATTCTGTGATAGCTTATTTAATCCATATTTAAGATCAGTTGACAGGAACTCATTTGCAATACTGAGCATCCTTACCTGCCATGCCTTGATAGCTTACCTTGGTGCTAGTCTACAGTTCATAATATTTTTTCTTTATGTAGCAGTAGATTTTGCAAATTTTCTTGGAAATAGGGATTATGAATTATATTTTCAGATATTCTTTATTGAGGCAGACCCCATGAAATCAGATTGTTCCGGGGGAAAATAGACATTTCACATTTGTTTCCTTAGTGTCTGTATTAGCATCTGTTTCTATCTTTATATCAAGTTGGTCCTATAAAAAATTACCTTTCAGAATCTTGCTTTATCATTCTTTCCATGGTTCCCTTACATTTTAGTCTTTCTGCATTTTCAATTTGATGTATTTATATAGTACTGCTAATAACCAGAGACTTAGATCCATCATCCCTTGCCCATCTTATTAAAGCCATCATTGTTATTCTTCCTCTTGGAAATTCTAGTGTAGCAGGGAGGGAGAAATCTTCATTCTAATTTTAATTAGAAAAGTAAGTTGGGAACATTATTCTTAAAGATTTCCCAAGGATGCTAATAAATCATCATTGTTCTTAATCCTAAAATATGAATATGATACCAATAAGAATATATTTATTTCTTACCTTAACTGGTAATATAGAATAAAATATTATTGCCATAGTAGCTATAACCACTTGCTGCAGTATTATGACAGTTCAGAATCAAGGCTGCATTCAAGTCCAACCTTCATCTTGGAGAGAAATCTCTTTGAGGATTATAGATTTTACTTTATATTCTTGTCAGTAAGCACATTCAGGGAGGACCAAGTTGACCACAGTAGACAGATGAGTTACTACATCAGCCAGAACAGTAGCTGTGCTTCAAGGACAACCTCTGAAGGAGAAATCTTGGCCAGACACCATATGGGAGTGTTAGAATGCAGGCAGTTCCTTGTATCCACCTGCTGAGTGGATCATTACTGTATGTAAATGCTTACAAAAGGGAGGGATAAAGGGTGATATAAGTGGGTGAGTGGATGGATGGATGGATGGATGAATAAGTAAATGAATGAACAAACAAATTATTTAAAGCCTTGGTAGGTCTTGAAAATGACACAGTATATGACATGAGATGCATAATTCATTTAATTCATTGTTCTTATTGTGTTAAAATAAGTAGACCATTTCACCTAGCAAAGTATGGTTTGTTACTTGGGCAGTAGTATACCGAGAGTTTCCCATTGGGCTATCTTCTTCAAAGGCCCCTTAAGTTGTCCAAGATAAGGAAGAACAGGGATTTGTTTCCCCTTGAACATACTATTGCCACTTAGGGCTACTTGGGATGAAACCCGAAGGTAGAGAGGTATCGAGCCTGAACGAGGATTCAGGCCTGCAGCCAGTGGACAGAAAGCAAAAGAGAGTGGTTGAGCGTTTTTGTAACGGACAGTATCATTCTCTTTTAGAGAAAAAAATGAATTATTGGTAAGAATTTTCATCCAGAAAAATCTCCACTTTAACTGTTGTGATGTTTCTTATAAACATAAATTTATTTGATTTTATCTTTCCAGTCGGCACAACATTTAGGCACTTTAGCTTATCAGGAGGGATGAGAGGAGTTTCTCCAGCCTTTTTCCTTTGCCCCATATGCTTCAGTCCTACCCTTGGATGGAGCATTGTTCAACTGATGTTCTTTTCTAAGTAATGAAGTGACGACTGCACGTTGACCGCTGGACCTCTCAAGGCTTTTATTCTTTATCACCACTGTGTTACGTTCCCAGGGCTACGGATTCTTAACTTCTTCTATCTGCTTCAGTGGCTACCTCATTAAAATTTTTACGAGTGTCTGAGATTCTCAGAGACCGTGGCTGTGGGAGCAGCCAGTAGCCCCAGCAAAAGGACTTTAGCCCACAGTGCTAGCCTCCAGCATTGACAATCAGTGTATCCTTCACCATCCTGTTCATGGAGTTGCACATTCATCCTTTTTCATGGTGCTGCCACTTTTCCTAATTAAATCAACTGTTGTGTTATTGGGATTCTGACATTTACATCCCAGAAGCACATAAGTGCTTGAACAATTCTAAACCTCAGCTGCGTGGGGGGCAGTCATGGCCACAGGGAACTAATTACACATGACTCCAGGAGTTTTTTAGAGCAAAAAAGTCAAATCATTCTACTTAATAATAATATCACTTTAGTGACCCTAGGTCTGGGTTTTGTAAAAAAAAAAAAAAGCCGCAAAATCAGCCTGGCACTATAAGTGGTGATTAGGTGAAGACCAGAGAAAATTCTAAAGCTTTAAAACTACTCTCCTTATTTTTGAATGCTTTACTCAGTTATATTGGTCTTTGCACTACATTCATGTAAAGGTTTGTGGGTTATGCACTTAAACTCCAGCTCGCCATCACTTCAGTGACTCTAGGCGTCTGGGTGCTTGGGCATCGTTTGAGAGTTTTGGATTTCCTGACCTCTGACAAAACTTTAATTTTCCAGGAAGAATAAGCATGGCTGTGACATCTGTCGCTGTAAGAGATGCCCAGAGCTCCCATGCAGTAAAGTCTGTCCCTTGGGTTTCCAGCAGGACAGTCATGGCTGTCTTATCTGCAAGTGCAGAGGTAAGTGTGAGCGCATGACCCTTCCCTACTCCGAGCACCCAGGGGCACAGACACAGAAGGACATCATGTAAATGAAACAATTTCAGTGATTGCTATCTACTCTGACACAAGTGTCTCTCTCTATGGGACCATCCCTTTTCCTATCATCTCAGTGGAATAAAAGCTCACAATAAAATTGAAAGTAAGCATATAACTGGACAAGCACATTAACCAAATTGATGACTTCTTAGCCCCGCAGTTTTACTTGTCTCGGGAACTTTAGCCTAAAGCGGCTTTATCTTGACCCCCAAAGAGTCTCTCTGCCCCACAGTGGATGGATACAATTAATACAGCGGAGATCCCTTTTCAAAGCCCCTGAGATCGGGTGTGACTGAACAGTTAGCTCACGTATTTCCTGGTAACACAGTTTTTCGTGAGAATTTAGATTTCTGCTGAACAAGCACATGCCGGCCTGTAGCTGTGTCTAGGGGCGAATCCTGGTCATACCTTTTGCCTGGCACTTCCCACTCCAGGGACGTTCTGAAGCCGTGTGAGCAGGCACCCTGACCTCATGTCTGCTCTTACCCCTGCTCCAGCCCAGCTACCCATCCTGGTATGTTTTAGTTGTCAGCAAGATCCAGAGATTAAACAGTAAAAGATCCTTCAAGTTTGTTCTGTGTTTTCAAAGTTGGACAGTTATCACCTTAATAGTGTTTTTTAAGGGGTCAGAGTAAACAGACAACTAGTCACTGCTTCAATTGTTCTGCTCCGCAAAGATCCATCAGTTGCCAGAGGCCCAGGATTTCCCCTCTGGGTGACTTCTAGGGTGATTATTCTGCATATATTGAACGTATGTGGAACATGTGCTCTGAAATCAGTGCTTGTTTATTATATAAAAACGAGAAGGTAGAGTGAAATGAGTCAAAATCAACTATAATTCCACCAATAGGAGAAAAATGTATTTGCAGTTTTTTTCTATTTTTTCTTTTTTCAAAATTGAGAGCATATTAACTTAAATTGTTTTCATGAGCCTTTCCCATGGCATGAACTGTCCTTTGTAGACGTGAGATTTGGTGGCTGGGTAGCATGACCTGTAAGGACGCTATGAGCAGTTTCTCCTATGCAGTAGCTACGTCTTTACCAAGGCTGCCTTCTGTCTGTCCAGAGGTCCCTGCTTCAGCCGGGCCACCTGTCCTGTCAGGCACATGTCTGTCCATGGATGGTCATCATCATAAAAATGAGGAAAGCTGGCATGATGGGTGCCGGGAATGCTACTGTCACAATGGACGGGAAATGTGTGCTCTGATCACCTGCCCAGTGCCTGCCTGTGGCAACCCCACCATTCATCCGGGACAGTGCTGCCCGTCGTGTTCAGGTAAAAGCTGGCCGCCATCGTACGCGCTCCCTAAGCAGATGATCTCTACCTTGCAGGGCCTCATCAAATCTGTGACTCTAGGTGAAACGCAGGGGATGACCCCAAACGCATTTCAGCTCTCTGTGATTTGACCCCAAACGCATTTCAGCTCTCCGTGATTTGACCCCAGACGCATTTCAGCTCTCTGTGATTTTTGTCACCATCAGCCACAAAATCAGCCGGGTGCAATAAGTGATTAGCCAAAGACCAGAGAAAATTCTAAAGCTCTAAAACTACTTATTTTTGAATGGTTTACTCAGTTATTTTGGTCTTTGAACTACAATTATGTAAAGGATTGTGGGCTTCTGTATTTTAAACTCGAGCTCTCCATTTTACAGATAGTGTATTAAGGCTGAATGTCAGTTAATTGGAGGGGATTGGTGCTAATTTTATTCCATAAAAGCTCATTATTTATAAAGTAATATTGGTGAGGGAGAGAATCATTGAAGTCTGTGGCTGTTGCTTTTTTTAAATTAATGGATATGTGGCATTCTTGCCAAATAGAGAAATTTAGAGTGGCCGCACTACCAAAGCATGTAAAGTCATAATAATGGCAATCAAGATAAGTTACCAGAAGAGCAGAACAGATTATAACTCATTGGGGGTCCAAATTATGGCTGTCAATAACTGTAATTATTATCATAATACCTCATCAAGTGCCTTTCATCTAATGAGCTCTACACAGTTTTATATCATTTCTTCCTCTGTGCAAGCCACTTCGAGTTAGTAGGGTAAAATACACATAGGCCATTTTTCATTTGGAAAAACAGGCACAGAAAGATTAATTCTCTTAGTCAAAGTTAAATAGTATGTCAGCTGGAAGGCCAGGGAGAAGTGAAGGTTCCCATTCTTACATCAAATTTGTTTCAAAGTTGAAATATACTGTTCAGTTTTGGAGTTAATGATTCTTTTCTCTCGGGTCAGTCCTGGTCCTGTATCTCCCTGTGGATGAGTCAAGAACCTGAGGCCTGGTCCTTTTGCTGCAAAGCAGGTCCAGCCTGGGAGGGAAGGTGGCCGAGCTTGCCTTGCCTGCCATGGACAGGGTTAGGGGAGGGGCACTTGAAGTCTCTTACCTCTGAGATTCTACACGCCTCAGTAACTAAGGGATAGGATGGACAGGCAGCCCTCGTACCCTGTATAGGACCGGATTACAGTGATTGTTTTGTTTTATTTTTTTCCCATAGTTCAGTCAGGTGTGCTCTGTATCGAAACCATTTCCTTTTTCACATGATTTGCTAGTTACATATGAAAAAACCACTAGTATCCACTGAAATGGAAGATAAATGAGCAGTTCGATGAGACAGAACTCTGTGATGACTCTTTGGGGAAGGAAAAATTGGTTCCAGTGAGGACCTCCTGCTTTAATTATAGGCATGAGTGTGTAGAGTGCGGGCTGTACCTGGGTCTTTGACCAACATATACTCAGTGAAGACTGAGTCAGACCGACAGAAACGCAAAGATATTGCTAAGAACAGATAGTTACTAAGAACCGAAAGTTAGTGGAACGAGAACTAGTTTTCTCTGTTTTAGTGGCATAGAAAGTGCTAAAGCACACACTGAATTATTGATGTGTTGTTGTGGGTGCATGAATATCTAGATGTACATGTATAAAAACACATATACATTGATATATGGATGTGTAGATATATTTTTTCCAAATTTCTCTTGTGGATTGCCACAAATGGACTCTGACTGGAGACCTCAGAATGGTTGCGTTCATGGACTCCTACTTTAAACTCCTACTTTCTTCCCTCTTCCTTTCAAGGGTCGGCCGTTTTTGTTTTTCTGGGCTAAGTAAGCACCTCCTAAACTCTTCTGATAGAAGATTTACCAAGTAATATTGTTTCTTAGATTTCTTTTCCTCTCTCACCTTCTATCTTTGTTTCTATTTTAGCTCCATCTCTCTAGCCACTCTCATGTTTTGCCTCAAGGAACATGGAACACACATAGAGCAAAGGGGACCATTAGCAAGATGAGACCTGCAAGCACACGCCATTTTTTTCTAAGCACTTCCCTACATGTCAGCATTTAGAAGGGCAGTAATCATCGATCCTAAATCCTTTTTGAAAACAATAAGGGAGCCTTTTTCCAACATTAGGTTGTTGACGCTCTTTGGAACAATTTTTTATTCTCTCTGTGAACCACAAGAAAGGCACTTTTGTCATCTTGCCCCAGCTTGGTTTTCATTCTGATTGTCTTCCTCTCCACTTCGCTCATACACTGGAAAATTTGATCCAGTTACTTATGAATGTAAGCATTGGCTAACGTCAGTTTTTTGTTATATGTGCGCTCAAAGTTCCGGTCTTCACATGTTCCCTTGAGATAGATCTGTATTAAAAGTTACCTCCTTAACTGGAAATCAGCCCACACCACTGTCTCTCTTCAGTGTTGACTCTTGTGCAGACTGCCCGTTTGAAAGTAACAGCCTGTGAGCTCTTAGATTAGCTCTGAGCATCTGCACAGATAGGGTGGTTCTTCTGGGGCCTGGTCTCCACTGAGCTCCAAGCATGAGCTAGCCATGGTGTCTCCATCCTGCTTCTCAGCAGGCTTCGGCACTGTCAACACCTTCTTGAAATGCTTGTTGTATTTGGATTACGTGAATATGGTTAATGTCTTCATAGTTCTCATTTCCGCAGCCCAACTCAGGGCAACTCCCAGTACCTCTAGACATTTTCAACATTAAATTCCTTCTCTTATCATCATCATCTCACCAAGAGGCCAAAATCACCTCTCCTCTAGGTAAAGAAATCATAGCTATCATCAGCCTCTGAGCATTCATCTATCTTGGTCATCCTGTTGCCAAACAAATATTTAGTCTCAGGTGAGGGTTCTCAGACTGTTGATTCTGCGAGAACATTCCCGCTCCGTTTGCTGGCAGCTGACTTAGATGGAGGCGTCTGACCTGCTCAACAGCAGGATGTATTTTCAAGCATAAGAGTGAGTACTCAGGGTCCCAGAGACAATGAAGAGGATGGAGCACAGAGCACTTGGAAGTTGTGCTTACTCTGGAGGTCCATCCATGACTGAAACAAACATACGCTTGGGTTCAAATCCCTTGTCTGCCCTTAATACTCTGATCTGAGCCCTCAGTTTCCTCTTATTTAAAATAGGATCATAGCACCTACCTTGCAAGGTTGATGTAAGGAATAAATAACACACGTAGAGCACTTGGCATGGAAATTGGACCATAGGAAGCATTCAGTAAATGAAAAAAAAAATCTTCATTCTAGATAATTCCTACACATTTACAGAGATCCCCTAAGAGGCCCTGGTTCTTTATAGTAGGAGTCATGTCCCTGTAATTTAATTCTCTTATTGGATTCTCTTATTATTAATAATAAACTATTTGAACCTCACTTTCTAAAACTAACTCTTCTGCTGTCGCCTCATATTTTTATACATGGAATGTTTCCTTCGCTATTCTGTTGATAAGAACAGAGTGAAATACTCAACAGTCAATTCTTCTCTGTCCCTTGAAGCACACAGTACCAGGTCCTTCAAGAGTTGGTATGACTGCTGATGAGTGATTTCTTGTGTTTTGATTCTGTGTCCTTGCGCAGATGACTTCGTGGTGCAGAAGCCAGAGCTCAGCACCCCCTCCATTTGCCACGCCCCTGGAGGAGAGTACTTTGTGGAAGGAGAAACATGGAACATAGACTCCTGTACTCAGTGCACCTGCCACAGCGGGCGGGTGCTGTGTGAAACAGAGGTGTGCCCGCCTCTACTCTGCCAGAACCCCTCGCGCACCCAGGACTCCTGCTGCCCGCAGTGCACAGGTAACTGGCACCGTGCCCCGGGGTGTGCTTGGCGGGGAAGGCGGCAGCTCAGGCGTCCTCATTCTGCAGGACCAGCGCGTTGAGCCCCGCATGGGAGTGTCTCAAACCCAGTCACCAGTTACCTAGGCGGGAACATCTGGCAGTCTGCTTCCTAGATTCATTCCCTTCTATAGACCACATATTTATGCAATCAATATGCCTTGCACCTGAGGTGACTTTAAAAAAAAAAAAGTCAATTATTTCTTTCTGCTATTTTTTAATCCTACATTTCAGATTCAAGAGACAGTCCTGCTGCACCAAATTATTCTAGATGATTTTGCTAATGTGAAAAGTCATCTTTGTCTTCAACAAATGGAAAGAGCAGTTATTGCTAAATAATGTAAATAAAATTATTTAAAATCTATGAGGGTGGTGAAGATACTTCGAGAATGTTAAATAGGGGAATTGTTAAAATATACGGGATGTTCACCCTCTCAAACCTCTGATGATTAAAAAGTTAAGATTCAAAAGTATTAAGTGACTAGCACTGCACATGTACAAAGAGTATTAGTGTTTTCTTCTTTGTTCTCAGATAATCTGGCCTTAGCAGGCAAATTTATGGTCATGAAACAAATATGTTAATCAGATTTTGTCATTTTAAACGTAAGTTGCTGGTTTTGTAACTAAAGTAGCATTTAAAATTAACACTAGAATTTTATGACTTTTTTCCAAAAGGCATTTAATTTGTATATATAAAATTGCCAAGTTGACAGCAAACTAGTTTTATTTTGTTGCTGCTTAGTCTTTTATCTTTTCAACTTAAATCAATAACCATTTACCTTCTAAATGTATATTCTTTGGGCATTTCTACTCAGTAAAACATAAACCCTTGTATTTTATTATTATTTTTTTACATTGTATTATCTAGTCAGCTGGCCAGAATCTAATGTTCCGTCATTACATCCAGTATAGTCAATGTCCATACTCTTCGTGGGTTCATATTGATACTGTTTTTCAAATTGCATCAGATGAGCCAGTAGGGATAGCCACATTATTTGCCGTTGTCAGTCATGCACTGCTGCCAAGATATTATCATCTTAGTACAAAAGCTTTGGTGTAATTAGCTACGTTAACCTGAAAAGCTTAATTATTGTAAGAAATCTTTTCTAGTACAAGAAATAGTTCATATCTGTTGTTAGGACGTGCATAACCTAGTTCCGACTATGTATTTATCATTATCACTGTTTTATTCAGATGCAAACCCTGCTGATGTTTCTGTGTTAATATATAACCTTAGTTATTCTCATCCTCCTGGTAGAAACCACTTTGAGTGGTCTCCATTAGCGATCATGAACTTATATCCATTTAGATATTCGTTTTACAAATACTTATGGAATGCCTGTATCGAGCCATAGGGATCCCTGGGTAAATGGGTAAATGAAAATAGACACAACTCCTGTCCTGTGGAGCGATAATCCAAGAGAATAGTCAACAATCCAATATTCTGCATTTACGTAAATATAATAACAAAGTGAGAGGAGTGCCTGGAAAGGAAATAATTAAGGGCACATATAACCCAGGAAGTTTTCACTAAAGTGGAAAGTCCTTCTGGTGCCACTTGTACTAGGATCTGAGGACAAATAACAGGGGTTGGTTAGAGGTGAGGTAAGGGGAGAAGGGACTTCTCCACGACCACTCGCCCAAGTTATTGGCAGGACACCTGAATGGACACACAGATTCAGCCCAAAGATCAGGAGCTACCTGGGAAAGGGTCTCCTGAGTCCACAGAGGTGTGATTTCTTAGAGCCGGGTCTCAAGGCAGGTGCTCATGTGCAGAGGTCTCGCAGATTCTAGCAGAGCGGGGCGGAGGCATTCCTTTCTTCCCTGAGGTCCCTAAAGAGACCAAGCACCCTTGCATGCCTGGCTTTGACTTCTCATTTATCACTGTGCACCTGGGCAATTCTTCCTTTGCTTATATAGAACTTGAGAGAGATTTCAGTGACAGCCCTTATCTTTAACACTAGGACTTTGTGTTATATATCAGTATTACAGAGGTGAAGAAGAACATATCTGGAATCTATATTTTAAAGTCAGTCACCCACCCTATAATTGATCTTTCTGAACTTTGCAATAATTGTGCTGCAGCGATAAAAAGATAAAAGTCTTAATATTCAAAGCAGTTTATTCACATCACAGTAAATTTCAGCAGCAGCATTGACAAATGTATATTATACATCTAGAAAAATACCATCTCTAACCTCGGGATACTTGCATTCTAAGGTAATTCAAAATGATATCTGTGTACAGCAGCAGAGCAGCTTCTGCAGAGCCGCATCCCTCACGGTAATTATTTCTCCTAGGATGCTTGTCATTCCCTCTGTCCTTCCCTCTCCTCCAGCCTGGTTTAGAGCGAGACCCAGAAATGGAAATGCGTTCACGAGGAAGGATTGAACACCCCTGCAGGTGACGACACGTCACCACATTAAAAGAGGGAGAAATTAGAATAGCACTGCTTGCTTTTCTAAAACTTTGTAAATTCTTTTTCATCCTTTATTTTCCAGTGTTGTAAAGCAGCATAGTGTAGAAGCGGGAGCTAGAGTAGAAATAGAATCAATGAACAACAGCAGAAAAAAAAAAAACTGGTAAAAACAAAATAAAAGAGTTAAGATTTGGAAGCAGAAATGTAAAGAAGGGGTTTCTGGGACCGGAAAAATGGCAAGAGAGGCCCAAAGAAGAAAGAACCCGTGAGCAAGATTCCCAAAAGATATTTTTAGTCAGAGTTCACTTGGCGGTCACCTCCTTCCCAAGGGAGGAAGACCCACAGAGCCTGCATGTCAGCCCTGACTCTCACCCCAGCCTTGCCAAGCACACCCCGATGCCCTCTGGGACTTCTCCAGGCCCTGATAAGAGGCCTCCAGACTCCAGGATAATCATTTCAGCTATTAGTTCGTAGCTTGATTCATGCCGTCCCTGCTTTCTCTTCTGTTTTTAGATTCCAGGGTCGGCCATGCTTGAAAACACTAAGCTACCATAACCCACTGACACCCTGATTTGCAGCACCTGCCTAGTGAGGACTAGAGTGTGAGCTGTGCTGATTTCCAGCCAAAGCAAAAGTTAGCACTGGTCAGTCTCAAAAAGTAATTATCCCCGGACATGGATGACCCCAGAAAGGTCCCTGAGAAAGTAATCCTGTCTCACCATCTCTCACCCACCGGATGTGATCTATGGAACCACACCTAAAATTGGACCTACAGCCCATGTGTAGCAGTGGAACCAGTGGCTGTTTTCCACCTGTGACTGCCTTCAGCACTGGCAATAGGAGATAGGATTACACAATTTAAAGGAAGGGTAGGCCCATTTCATTAAGGCCGACTGCCCTCTGTCCCCCCAAACAAAGCAACTTTGCTCTTCAAAGAGGCTCTAATTGTAAAATCAAACTCAATAGCTGTAGGGTGTCTTCATGAGGTAGATGGAAGGACAATGTGACTTATATCCATTTAGAGCTTCTGATTTACTGTGATAACTACCTGTGGATCTGTTATTTCTGTTTCATGGTTGAAAGCAGAATTCATGAAGTAGATTCTGAGAGGGGCATATGATAGAAGTGCTTTTTCATCAGCAGGTTGTGAGATGTCTAAACTGGGAACCTCAGTAACTTTTTTTGTTGTTGTTAAATCCCAGTCTTTTTTCTGCTTCAGGTTACAGTTTTCAAAAACTCAAAGGGATATCTGGGTTTTCTGGTGACATTTTCTGTTTTAAGGGGTCACTAGATCTGGGAACCTTCTAGTCAAAGTTTTCAAATAGTGAAGACACAGGTGACTTGCAAAAGATTTCTCGGTGGGCAAATCCTTATGAGTGATAGAGATTTCCCATCATCTTTCAGCTATTAATGTGCGTGCCTGAACGTTGAAATACTACATGTAGGTGTGTTTTGGTGGGTGCAGTGAAAATCTGTTTGGACATTGATTGGTTGAGACTGCGTGTAGCTGCAAGTAAGAAAACCCAGCTGCAGTTTTTAAACAAGAAAAAGGTTTCTTTTACACGCATTATGTATGAGAAGTTTGGAGGCAGCTGTTTCTTAGCATTATGTCAGTGTCTGAACGATGTCAAGGCCTTGCACTTACAGTGGGATAAGGATATGACAGCTGCAGGCAGTACTCATACTCATGGCGAGAAGACTGGGAGCATGGCAGGAGCATCCCATCTGCCCTTCTTCGAAGGAAGTGAAAGCTTTCCCAGAAATCCCTCATTACCCAGTCATCCCATTAGCCACAACATGGCCACCCTTGGTTGCAAGGAAGACTGGAAAAGCAGGGGGCGGGATTGTCCTGTTTGACTTGTACCCATTGTGAACCAGGTCCTCAGACACCCTCACAAAGATCAGGATTTTGTTCAGAAAGAAGAGGAGAGTGGGTGTTATGCAAGCAACTCACAGATTAGAACCTCTGCGACTTCTTTTGCTGGTCTTTGTTGTTTTGCTTTAAAATGTAGGACCCGGCCTGCATCAGACAGGCTGTTTCATTACTGAGATTTTTTTTAAGGAATATGGCGCACAAAGCCATAGTGACTGAGAGTGCTTTCTGTGACACAGAGAGAAACTCACCACGTTGCCCAGTTGGTGGCCTGCAATCTCTTCTTTTCCCTGCTGACCTTTTGTTCGTTTTTTCAGATGAACCTCTCCAGACTCCCTCATCTCGTAACGACAGCGTGCCTAGCTACTGCAAAAATGACGAAGGGGATATATTCCTGGCAGCTGAGTCCTGGAAGCCCGACGTTTGTACCAGCTGCGTGTGCATGGATAGTGTAATCAGCTGTTACTCTGAGTCTTGCCCTTCAGTGTCCTGTGAAAGACCTGTTTTGAGAAAAGGCCAGTGTTGTCCCTACTGCATCGGTAAGACCAAGAAAAAAACTCTTTCATCTCTGCTGGGGGCTACTAAATCTGTACTGACAGCCATATGCCTAGATCAGTTACTGTTTTTGAAATCTGTTTTTCCAGTTGACATGTCACACAGATGCGCAGTCGTAACACCAGGCAGGGGGAAGATGCGGAAGATGTGTTCCCATGATAAAACATTAAGGACACAATGCTCCCTGAATGTCGTGACGTTACAGCACCGTCATGTTCTGTTTTGCTGCTTTGCCATTGCAGGATTTCTGATATCAGACCTGCCTTTCTCCCCCGTTATTTACAGATGGTCATTTGTCCCACGTAGAAACACCATGCGCTGTAGCAGGGTACACTAGGCACAGAAAGCTTGCTGCTGCTTTGAGAGCAACTAAATTCGAAACGCTAACTTAATCTGCTGACACCTAGTTGATGCCATTTCACCCATGCAGTTGTCCATCTTCAGGGCCTAAAGACACAAAATGAGGCCTGAGTAACTAACTGACAGAGTCCTTTTCTTCTTGTGACCGAATAGGATACATCTTGTGAGCAGGGGACATATGTATATTAGGCCCTAACATCTATAATAGAACTAGTTCTATGGACACGAGCCAGATGCTGTCCTGGAGTCCAGAAGGCGAGGCTCAGACAGCTGGCCACTCTAATAAGGCACAGTCCCTGCTCCCAAGGCTCCAGCACTCCTTTATTGCTTTTGTACCGAGTAAAGCTCATAAAGTCAAAGACATGGCATCTCTCAGCCCAGTAGCGAACCTCTAATCAGAGTAGCGAGTAGAAAATTAGACAAGCTGTATTAAATACAGGTATTGTGCATCTATTGTTGCAGACTTTTGCATGCTTTCTACATAAAAGGCATTGCATGTATGTGGGTGATAACTGAGAAAAAGGAGAGATCAGGCCACAGAGCTTTGTAGCCATTCCCATAGAATAGCCGATGAATGGCGCTCAGGTGCATATTGGCCATGACTCAAGCTTATCTGGACAGCTCCCTCTCCTTGACTCTGACCTCTGGCCACTAGACGGGTGGGAGTAGGGCACTTCCTCTGATTCTTATTCTGTGTGTTGGGATACTAGAGATGGAAAGATATTTTAAAAACACAATTTCTGCTCTCAGGAATTTTACAGAGCTCATGTTTCTCATTGTAATGGCCATGGAATATTTATGTTTGAAAGCCAGATTCTCTTTTAACAGGTTGACCATCTATGTAATTTAATCTTCAAACTGTGATGCTTTTGAGAGTAAAATGGCGGCTATTAATAATGTATGATGAGACAACAGCTCTAGACCAAGGGTGTCCCAAGCAAATTGGGACATATGGTTGCCATACCTTTTAGTGACTGGGTTGTTGGGTTCTCCTATAATACCCATTAGCTTTGTTTCTCCTAAATGGAGCCAAAAATGTATCCAGGCATACATCTAGCTTGGTGCTACTTATCTTTTCAAAGAGCTGACCAAAAGTCCCACCAAAAACACGCACTGGCTTTGGTAAGATCTAAATCAAAGATATAGCTTGGCCCCTATTTCAGGCCAGGGGGTTGAGGGAGGAGGATGTACTGGCAGTATCACCATATTCAAATATCAGAACTTCAGGACTGAAAGAAACAAACAGTTCATGAACCAGCCAGGGTGCTTAGAGAAACCAGAGCCCAAGAGGCCTAAGCATCCCAGTTACCTTCGGGGGAAAAATCTCACGCTGAATCTCTCATGTGTTGAAAATTCTCACATTAATTTGTTTCAATAAAAGTACCTGTTGAGTTTTGCTACTTCATTGATAAATTTATAATTAGTAAATTGCTCAACTAGTAAATTTGTTTCCAAATGATAACAGTAAATCATTTCTCTTTCTCACAGAAGCAATTTAACAAATTCAAAGTATGCAAAGAAATCTGCAAATCAGAGTAT
Source organism: Pteropus alecto (assembly GCF_000325575.1). NCBI lineage: Eukaryota > Metazoa > Chordata > Mammalia > Chiroptera > Pteropodidae > Pteropus > Pteropus alecto. Next base: position 22,813,286 of record NW_006434835.1, read on the forward strand.
TCTGTCTTTTTATTTTTATTTTTCGCCCTCATATTTTCTATTCCAATTCCTGCATCATTTAGACTATACGTTCTTCTTTAGCGTGGGAAGGGAAATACTAATTTGGTCCAAATTTATGATTTTTGATATTAAATAACACTTTCACTAAATTGTGGTTCGTATAAGCTCATAATGGTATTGACACAGATATAACTGTATCACACAAACCTATGACTTATCTTCAGGAGAACATATTGGGGATACTTTACATTTGATGAGCAATACTGTGTACTCCTATTCACTCATTCATCTTAATGCTTCATACATGTTGTTTTATAATTGAAATAGTCATGAAGCCCCTTCTGTATGCATCACACTTATTTTGCAAATAGCCTTGCTAGATTAGCCTTCAGCCTCTCTCCCCTCTTGTGTCCAAGCACACAAAGTCAAGTTCAGTTCTTGACTGTGATATGGGGATTTTCTGACTCCAGTTTGCTTCCTCTGCCTCACCAGACTTGTTCATCAGCTTCCCATCTACGTGGCCCTTCCGTAAGGCAGCAAGCCTGGGTACCACTACACACTTGCAGGTAGTTACCACTGTGCCTCAGTGGCAAAGCCTGCATCACCCTCCAGAGATCATCTAGCAAAGGAAAAAGATGCAAAGCCCATCATTTTGCATGTCTTAAAGCACCTGATTGATTCTCCAGGGGGCACCAAGGACCAGTGCTTGCATTGTCTCTTGTCTTAGGCTTTCTCAGTTTTGAACCCAACGCCTGTTAACCCAGATGATCTGTTCCCTGAATCGAGTGTGCTTCACTGCGGTCTGCAGTGCTGACCTCACCATGGCTGCAAGTCTCCTCCCTGGGTGAATAGTCTCCCTAGTCAAATATATATTTCTAAACACCTCAACCCTGCCTTTAATCTGACTTCTCTTCTTGGTGATAAAACCCCTAAACAAAACCATGCTTGCTTTCACCTCATGAAGTGTCCTTTTCTCTTACCATAAGAGAGTTGAAAAGTGGTGATCCTTCTAAGAGTAGTGTAATTATGAGTATTTGCATTTCTTTCAGCTTAATTATCAAGTTACTAATGTGCAGTGATAATGCTTCTCTTTGATGTGTGAAGGCCTCATATTATGTGTGCTAATTTAATAGAATGTGTAATACAGACATAATTAATAGGATTGATGATTAATTTTGAAGAGTGAACAGCTTTGTCTAATTACTTGTAATATCTATCATTAGGGAATTCATCCTTGTACTAGACAGTAACTAGTAATTACCCAATCACTTTAATGGAACATCTGATTCCCTAATTTTTTATATCCTGGCTTTCTCCACAAATACACATGAACTTAGATTTTATTTTCATAGGCTTTTTGACTGTAATGATGGATGAAAGAATGGGGAACAATAATCCAAAGGTGTCTTGGCTATAAATCAGGTGGAGACAAAAGGTCTGGTGGGAATTCTAATGCATGATGGCAGATTCGATACATGGTTCCTTTTGAACAGCAGATGCCTTTGCTGTGACACTCTTCACATGCAAGAGAGCACCCGTGGCCTTATCACTGACCACATGCCTCTCCAGAACCTTTCAGTACTTCAGTGAGATCTTTAGGCCATCATTCTTGAAGGATAGAAAATAATTAAGACAACAACTCTTACTCTTACTGTGCCTGTGGGATGCTTGCTCTGCCCCTTGCTCTGATGTTTGTGTTGGTGATGCTTCTGCTGAGGGCCAGGCTCGAGCAGCTTCTGTAAAGGGAGGGACTGTCAGCATTCCAGTGGAACCTCACCCTGTCCAGGGGTTCCCTCATTTCTGGTCAAATATTATAAAGAAAGAGCCCCACTTTTAACATAAAGATCTTTCTTAATTTAATTTATGGGGGTTTCAAGCCCATATTGCTGCTGCATTCACATTGGAAATTAATTTGCTCAGATGTGTCCGCTGATCAAGGCAGTCTAATTGAACAGGACTGTTCTTGAATAAGCAACTCTTGGGTTAGCCAAGTCGGAAGTATGACTCAGTGCATAGAATATTGTTTTGAAACTTAAAATTTGGCAAGTATTTATTTGTAACCATGTGTTATTTTAGAAAATATTTGAGGTCAGATATTTAGAGTCATATTTGTTGGCTAGAAAATCCCTGAGTCAGTGCATCTTTCTCACTTAAGAAGTTTTTGTCAAAGGTTAGTTATTTTTAGAGGATAGTTTCTTGGGTGATATACATATATGTTTATATTTCATAACTTGATGTGAACGAAGTTAAGATACTCTGATTACATGTCTTCAACTCATCTGGTATCTTTTAAATGTCTTTATCTCTTTAAGGATCTGTGAAAACGGATTCTGTTATAGATTATATATGAAAAAATAATTTTCTTACAGATTGCATATCTGCCTAATTAGAAGTTAGCTATATTTTATATTTTACATACATTATATTGACATTTGCAGTGGAGCTTTCACGTGGAGCTGGCTCTGCCCTCAGTTGTTATGGTATAATTATATTTCCTCTCCATAGTGATCTTCAACTAGCAAATGATTAATAAATATTACTCCTTAATAGGGGCAATGTCTATACTTTATATCAAGCCAGTCTATTATACAGCATTCGTTTTTGCTTAGATTTATGTTTATTTGTTTAGGTATCTTTTCCTTGAGATAAATATAAATAGTGTCTCTGTGGAACATCTGTTGATCATTGTGTATTTAACTCAGCCAAGAAATCAAACATAGTAAATATTTAATTTAGCATCTTTAAGATATACAACCCATGGAATTACATGTACATTTTTCAGCCATAATGTTATGATACTGGCATCTTCATTGGAAGATTTTTCACAGCTGTTTCTCAAGTGTGTTTTCTTAAAATTAAAAACTTCTGTGTATTGGAAGGAGAACTTACTTGGGAGCCACAGGGTTATGATCCCATTTTTGACATATTCTAGCTATATGTCTCGGTGATATAAATAGCATAACCCTAGCTCAGTTTCCACATATATAAGATGCAAATGATAATACTGCCCTGTACTTCACTTAAGTGCTATGAAAGTTAATAATACACGTAGGTGAAAGTACTTTATGAATGGCAAACACTACATGAATATATGGGTTCAGTACAGTTGTAGCTCTTCTAACATGGAGTGTATCTGATATGAGTAACATGCATCAAATAGATTTTGGTGTCTCACTTGAAATAGTGTCCCAGTGACGAGCTTTTGAAGGACGAGAATATTTCAGATACTGCTTTGGTAGTGTACCTTGTCGTCCTATACACGCTCAACTTAAATGTTCCCTGACTGCTTCAGTCATTTCATTGTGATCCAGGGCGTGCTTCGTAACAGTTGTAGTGTGGCTGTGTTGTGGCAGTGCCTAACCTACAAACCTCAGAGATTCGCTGTCCTTTCATGCCTCTGGATGTCGCCACGGGAGAGAGAATGAAGCTTTTGTTTTTTGTTTGAGAGGCTAGACTCATTTGAGGAATTTGTGAACTTATCGTACACAATCCATTCACTATGACTCCTGGAAACAGTATGTGGCAGTTATAATCAGGCAGACTCATTGAGAAGAGACCTGGTACATTGAGTAGAGACCTGGCATGTTCTTCAGAGCCCTCGGTTCCCGTTGGCCCCATACTGTAGCCCCAGTGGTCGCAGTTAGTGCTGAGGTGATGTAAACAAACGAGAAGGAAACGGGATGCTTTTCTGTGCATTGTTGAGCAGGTATAAGACTAAACACATTCTGGGTGTCATGCAGTGTACTAACTTTGGAACAGGTCTAAAGTCACCACAAAAATAAACAGTGTTTGCTTTCAGTTCGTTTAGGTCTCCCGTACACCCTAGGAAGCATCTCATCTTCTTATTCCATAAACAGCTTGCTTTTCTCACTTCAGTATTCTTTACAGGCCCCCAGCTATGTAAGCGGAAGTTCAAGTTGTTCTAGTTAACTTGGGGGAACCCCCGAGTGTCATCATCTTTATCTGGGCTCCAGCCCCATGTTCGTATTTTACAGAAGGGAGGCTGGCACTGGCGTTTCCAGAGAGACCCACTAGCTTATGGCTTTTACTTCTTATTTTGGTCCAGGAAACCATCCCCGATTCTGAACCCCTCTAATGGTTTGGGGGAAGACCCCTTGGAGGAGGATTGCATTTCTGATGAGGAAATGTAATCAGATCTGAAGTTGGTCTGCAGACCCTCTGGAAGAGGCTGGCAGAGTACTCCTGACAGCACCTGGGCTGTGACAGGATGAAACATCCCTGTAGGTGCTGAAACTGACCACTCTGGGCAGTCCAGTGGCTTCCACCTCAAAGATTCCTTAACAGGATTCTATACTTTGCCTTTTCATAGCTTTAAGTCCTAAAGAAAATGTTACTTTTTTTTCTTATTCAAGCCAGCTCAATCTTACATTGTCCCCGCCTGCCTTTTAGACTACATTACATATTTTCAAAAGGATTTCTGTGTATAATCTCCATGTACCTATAGTTGTGCCTTGGATTGTAGGTAGACCTTGTAAGAAATGAGACCTCATTTAAAGTTGAAAACGAATGTTTCCTTCAACTTCCATCCATGAAGTGGTTAATTACCTCATAATAGATGCTTAATACAAGGCTTAAGTTCTATTACTGAGAAATTATCCTCTTTGCATGCAGTAGAAATCAGCCAGAAGTCACTGTGTTTACCAGTTTGGTGAGATTTCCATTCATGGAACTCAGGAAAATTTGTAATTCTTCTATTAACCGGGAACCCTGTGTCATCACCTATTCCTTCCAGTATGTTGAAGAAACCTGAAAGGCTCTTTTGGTCTTTGTAAGGAGACTTAGACCCCACTCTAAGACAGATGGAATAAAATAAAGCAAAAATGGACTTCCAAGACAGGTCTTAAAACTGTGGTCAGATCCACTGTCACAGCAGTTTAGACATTATTTGGGGTAGGAGCTGGCCTTCATGGCAGTACTGGTCTCGGTTTCTTTTTTCTTTTTATAAAAATGAGTTAAGAGCAGATGTTTTATTTATTAGGAGCTAAAGGTTATAAAATAAAGTGCTCAGGTTTTGTATTAAATCAATAAACATTTTTTGCATTTTTAGCCAAAAAATCTTTAATTATTTGCTGATAGAATTACTGTGTATTAGATCTCTCTGCCTCATTAAAATTGTCTAGACTGCCTGCATCATTTTTAGCAAGACTCCAATTCAGTTACAATTTCACATTCTTTTATAGTGTATGATGGTCCAGTGAGCCAGCATATTCAAAATCAGTCATCATCTTCCATGCCTACGAGTCTCTCTGCACCTCTGAGTGACCTGCAAATTATTTGCTCAGATTTCTTATTTGTTGTGATTTCTGTTTGTCTCCTGTTTATGTAAAAACATTAAAACTGGTTTCTCAAACAGAAGGCACACACATTCTATTTATTCTCCAAATGTGGAGTTTGTGCTGAGCATGCGCCCACTTGAAATGCAGAAATGAAGATGATATCACAGGCCAGGAATTTTGGTGTCTTGTCAATTAAGAGAAAGTAAAATTTAAGATCATAGTAGCATTTTATTTCTTTGTGTGAGGTAGAGAAAGCATACTGTAATGCATTGTTACATTTATAAGCTAAAAATTTTAAACTACTTTCCCTATATTCACCCAAGTCAGCAGTGTCATTGGGGAGACTTGGCTGTCTTTTCCACTCTCTTTTCTAAATCTCATGTTGCCCACAGTGTGCCTGGTACCTTTTCACACCTGTCAAAATGACTTCACTGACGTTTTCTTTAAATCCCTCCAACTTCAAACTTAAGAAATCAACCTGAAGTATAATGTTATTAGCAGGGCAGTAGTTTGTACATCTTTTCAAAACATTTGGCACATCTATTTAGACCTGGAATCACATAAGACTGATGAGACTCTGTAAATCTAGGAGGATCTTCTCAAGAGCAGAGACCATGTCTGCCTTGGGTACCAGTGCATCCAGTATTTAGAATGGTGCTCTTCACAGCGATGGGTAGAATGAACAAGCACCCCGCTATACCCCTGGCACCCCAGGCTGGGTTACTTTGCAGTGGGACTTATACTGAGAGTAAGAGCTACAATTAGTTTCTCAGCCACTGAGATCCCAGAGTAAATACTTTTCAGGACTCTAAATATTACACTGGAGATTTAAAAGAACTGATGCAATTTCTAAAGCTGCCTAACCTCCTCCCAGGAAGTTACTTCTGTGCCAAGACTCTGACTTCATGACCACTGCAACCAGATTTAGAGCCTGAAGTATCTATACAACAAAGTTGTGTCCTGGCAGCAACTGAAAAGCCCAACTATAACATAGGTTTGAGTGGATTTTAGTTTTTATATCCTTCCATGGAGGAAAGAGGCAGAGGGAAATCTGGAGACGCTTTCTTTTCAGGGGCTAATGTATCTCGCTCATCATGGTCAGATTTAGAGCAAGACCTGAGTTACCGCATCAGTGATCCCTGAAACACTGAATTGGATCTTTAGAGAGGAAGGAAACAACACAATTCTAGATTCTAGGTCTTCCCCAGCTATTAATTAGCTTTATAGCATAATTAATAAAACAGCTCAAGAATAGAAGCAGTCCAGTTGTAATAGCCTGTTAAGGTTTTTTTTTTTTTTTTCCTTGAGAAAAAGTAAGACAGAATTTTAAATTCAGCTTGAAAGGAGTTAAGATTTCAAGCCCTTGCCACTTTTTCTTCCCCATTTCTATCACTCAGGATCAAGGTAAATGAAAGAAAAAAACAAACAAACAAACAATGAAAGACAGTGCATGTTTTTATTGTAGCTATATGTGGTGCAAGATAAAGTTGCTTATATTCGAATCCAAAAAAAAGATAAGACGTGTCTGAACATCCATGAGTTCAACATCCCACTGAAGACGCCCTCATGGCACAAGCGTTCCAGGCTCCTGAAACACACTGCAGCGTGTGTCTGCAGAAGCAAATCTCCATTCCTTAGCAGGAACTTTGTTTCTGAACGAGGCCAAAAGTCACATTAAGCTGAATCTGATAGATAAGATACAGGCCAGAACTGGGAAAAACAAATACCAAAGCTGACCTAAACCAAGGAGTGGCTGTAAAATAGTAACCGTCTTCCGTACATGTTTCAAAACCTGGGCCTAGATGATAGAGCAAAAGAAAAAGTCCCAAGCTTTGTGAAGCAAGGGCAGTATCATTGGAATATGGTCATAGCCCTCTGCAGTGACTGCTTAGAAGAGGATCACATTTGTTTGGGTATATAATTCCTGATGTGTTTGTTTTAAAAATAAGCCTTATTATACCAGTGTCATCCCTCATGTGTTCCTCAAAACATTCTCCTCTGATCCTCTTCCTGCGGGAAGGGGGAGGTGGTGTTAAATAGAGATTTGCCTAAGAAGGACCATGAGTCTTCAGTAACCACTTCCTTATCTTCATCCATTGATAGGATCCTGCCAGATATGTGATGCAGTCAGCTGAAGGGTAATTTACTTTTGAGGACAAAGACTCAACAAATGTAAGGGGTAGGAAATCTAAGTGGCCACTTTCCAGAGTCAGTGAACAGTAACCACTTTTGTTTGTGTGGCCTGGATCTCTGCCCAAGAATGCGGCTCTTCCTGAGGTTGTCCCACTGGCAGGCAGAAGGTATGTGGGGCTGTGGAGCCAGACTCACCTTAGTTCCTGTTGTGGCCCTACCACTTCCTAGCCTTGCATCTTGGGCAAATGGTGTCATCTTCCTGTCCCTCAGTTTTCTGTGAAATCGGAAAAATACCTGTCTTATTGGGCTGTGGAGACCAAATAGAATTGACACATGTAAAATGCTTATCACAGTGCCCAGTACATAGCAGGCACTCAATAAGTGGAAGTTGTGATAATTATTAGGTATTTAAGAATCAAAATGAGGTCATTGTCAGTGTAAGCAAACAAGTTGTATGGTAAATATAAGTCAAAATTAAATGGCACAGCCCACTCGATAGCCAAATATAAACTACTTAGATTACTTTTAGTTGGATATTCCTATGTCTCTATTTCTGTATCCCTCTTTAGCCTGACTGCCTAAAATGCTTTTATATGTGCTTTCAATTAGAATATGCCGTTTCCCCAAAAAAACTACAGTGGTATTATTAATTTATTATTTAGAACCTGAAATTGCATAGACTAACCACTGTGTCTCCCTATAAACCAAGTATTTTCTAAAACTTCCTGACAGAGCTTTCTCAGATTAACCCCAATATGCTATGGAAAAAAGCGGTCTATCTAGAAAAAGAAATGCACATGTAAGAAATAGGGGACACCAAGTTCCATCAGTTAGCCAAAATTTACTGCATGCTTTCAGGACTGTGTTAAGATCTTTGCCGGTCAGATGAAATTTAATCAAAAGCATAAATGTTCTGAGACAAGAAAAGGCTAAAGGAGTTTGTCACCACCAAACCAGCATTACAAGAAATGTTAAAGGGATTTTTTAAGAAGAAAAAGGAGAGGAAAAAAATATGAATAATAAAATGGCAATAACTATGTACCTATCAATAATCACTTTAAATTGTAAATGGATTAAATACCTCAAACAAAAGACATAGGGGAGCTGAATGGATAAGAAAACAAGACCATACATATGCTGTCTGTAATAGACTCACTTTAGATCAAAGACACAGACCAAAAGTAAAGAGACCAAAAGTAAAAAGGTATTTCATGGAAATGGAAATGAAAAAAAAAAAAAGCTGGGGTAGCAGTACTTCTATCAGACAAAATAGACTTTAAAACAAGTCTATAATAAGAGACAAAGAAGGACATTTCATAATGATAAAGGGATCAGTCCAACAAGAGGATATAATCCTTGTAAACATTTACCCACTCAACATAGGAGCACCTGAATATATAAAGCAAATATTGATGGATATAAAAGGAGAAATCAATAGTAGTACAGTCATAATAGGGGACTTTAACATCCCCATTGACATCAATAGATAGATCTTCCAGACAGAAAATCAACAAGGAAACAGCTGCCTTAAATGACACACTAAACCAAATGGTTTTGATTGATATTTTTAGAGCTTAACACCAAAGCAACAGAATATACATTATTTTCAAGGGCATATGAAACATTTTCCAAGACAGACCACATGTTTGGCCACAAAATAAGTCTCAATAAATTTAAGATTGAAATCATATCAGGGATCATCTCTGACCACAATGGTACAAAACTAGAAATCAGTTACAAGGAAAAAAAATTGGAAAACACAGAAACACATGGAGGCTAAATAACATACCAATGAATAGGTTGGCAATGAGATCAAGGAATCAAAAGATACCTTGAGACAAAGATGAAAACACAATAACCCAAAATCTATGGGGCACAGCAAAAGCAGTCCTAAGAGGGAAATTCATTGTAGTACGGGACTACAAGAAACAAGAAAAAATCTCAAACAATCTAACCTTACACCTAAAGGAGCTAGAAAAAGAACAGCAAATAAAGCCCCAAGTGAGTAGAAGGAAGGAAATAATAATTATCAGAGTAGAAATAAAATAGAATCTGAAAAATAATTTAAAAGATCAATGAAACCAAGAGCTGCAAGAAACAGGGTCATCCTTCATGCCTCCCTCTTCCTTACTGTCCGTACCCTCACAGCCATTTCTCAGAAATATCTCTAGTCTTGCCTTGCCTTTTCCATCACTGCTGCCTTAATCTAGTCCCATATCACATCCTCTTAGACAGTATCCCCATCTTTCTTACCTCATTTAGTCCTCTACATTGTCCTATTCTAGGGTTCTCTTCTTAAAAACAAAGCTGAGGATTCCATATTAGCAGAAACTTCTATTATGAGTTTGGTTTTAAAGCCACCAAATGAGTTTTTCAGCCTAACAGTGCATCAGAAAACTTTCTGTGGAACAATCACAAATACGGTAAAGTACACTTTTAAATAGACATTGAAAAGGGTTTCCGTTCACAACTAGAGCTTTTCATGATTACTCAGTATCCCTTGTTGAACCTTAAGCAGCAGCAGTAAGAGAAATGATGGGAAAATGTTGAGAAACAAAGTATACATTTTCACACTTGACAGATTCCTTCCTATGCTTGCTTATAACACTCTGGGATGGACCAAGACTTAAATCTAGGGAAATACAAAATATTACAGTAATAGGACATTGTTAGTGCCAATTAATAAGGTAGATGTGCTTGAGTAGTTGGTAAGAAAAGAATGTGGATACTAAAGAGCATTTCTTTATGATTTGTGAGCATTTCTATCTGTGACCCTCCTCTGGAAAAGTTCAAGGGGAAGCTTTGTGCTAGGTCTTCACAGAAAGCAGCTTCGGCCACCTCGAAGCACTAGGCTGTAGAGTTCGGGTAGCTGGGAGGAAATGACTCCTGACACTGTAGCTTACACTTTCTTGTTGCGCCCTCGGGCATTCTGGGTTCTGTCCTTTGTGTCCATCCCTGCAAGAGCTTCCGATGCCTTCCAGGAAGAACCCAAGGCCCTGGACCCCACTCCTTTCCTAAGGGACTTTGCTTCCAGATTCCTTCATAGTTTTCCATTTTCTGTTGACCAGTGGTGAGTGGAGCTGCCTTTAGAATCGGAGCATAAAATTTCCCCGGGTTAGGAAGAATCATCTAGTAATTGTCATGTCCGGTGACAAGGAAGTGCTGTGTCCCCCATGTGTCTCCATCAGTTTGCTCCATCTCTGTTTCGCTGGTCACTTGGGCCTCATTTGGAGCTATCGCCTTGAGCTCAAGAGGAAATGTGATCACACTAGTAAGCTAGTGAGTTCAGGTAAACCAGGAGAGTCAGAGAAAAAGGAACATTCAAGTAAAAGGCTGGGGGAGGGAAGAAATGAGGATGGCACAGGGAAATGCAGAAAAAAAGAGCAGAATGTTTTTAAGCTATAAATTCATACACAAAAAAAATAGCTCTTAAAAATATGTTTTTCTCAGAAACGATAGTTCACTGATAAAAATGGATTGAAATGAAATGAGGTTGTTTTTAAAGTAGAAATGTCTGTTGATGAGAGGAAAATCTGTCTAGCATCACTGGAAAATGAAGGAAATGGTTATCTCAATGCTAATTCCCCTTTGGCTAGCCCAAGGCGCCTACTGGTTCCCCATGACATGCTATTATCATTCCTTACTATTCCTCTGAATCATTTACAAAAAAAAAAAAAAAAGGATTAACTAAAACTAGGAATTTCTTGAATTGTCTCCGTAAACACACTCAGCTGGACTTTTTCTTTTTAATGTCTTTTCACATAGAACCAAACCTGAACATGTCTCTGCCGAGTTGTATGTCAGTTTTTGTTTTTCCACATAGTGTGTTCAACAGCCGTACAGTGGCTATATTTCTGCATTTTGTGATGGCAATCTAATGACCCTTTCCCAGGGGTATCATTTCCATCTGGTTGTAACAGTTGCCACCCTGTGTTAGCCTCAGTGGCCCTTGAGGCCACAAGACTAGAGTTCCGAACCTTCTCCTGGGCAGAGGAAAATGTCACTAAGCAACTAGGGAAGCCACTTTTCATCCAATTCTGGAAATCTGAAGCATACTGTGATTGTACGAAGCGATTCCCCTTTACCGCAGGCATAATAAGATATTGTGCTTTGTCCCATTAAGCCACTCCACCATGTGCTGTTCTTTTCACTAGAAGACACAATTGCAAAGAAGACGGTGTGCCACTTCAGTGGGAAGGCCTACGCCGACGAGGAACGCTGGGACATCGATAGCTGCACACACTGCTACTGCCTGCAGGGCCAGACCCTCTGCTCGACCGTCAGTTGCCCGCCTCTGCCCTGTGTCGAGCCCATCAATGTGGAAGGAAGTTGCTGCCCGATGTGTCCAGGTATCTAAGCCACTGCCGTGCCATTTCTCGAGCTGTAATACTAATTTAAGATGAAACAAGCACACTCGGATCCTCCTTCACCTGTCCATTAGTTCCTGTGGCCCACGCGGTGTGTCAGGCTCAGTCAAAGTCTCCCTGAGCAAAGACATGGGGGGACAGCTGGAGAGACTGTGACCCACAAGATGAGGGCATGATTTTGGTTCATCGCCCTGGTTCTTCTGATTTACATTCTCTAAACTTGAGTGGCATCGTGGCCTTACGGGTATGACAGGCCTGTTAACAACACCTGCCCTATCCGAGTAGCAGTTTTAGTGCAGCATTGGACTAGCCTAGTGAAAAAGGTCCAAGATGGGACACAGTAGGGAATACACTTGATAGCCGTTACAAGGTGAATATACATCAGAACCAAAATGTAAATTGAAAGAATAGTCTGGTTCTACCTTTTTTCAGTTCCTGCATTCCAGCAGTACTCATTCCGCCCCATGCAACCTTCTGTCAGGCCTTCTGCAGAACTTTCATCTCTTCCATATACAGCGTATCTGCTGAGCACACCCCCAGCTGGCTGTTGGAACCCCATCCCTCCCACCCTTCATGTCAGCTCAGTAATTCACCTCCTAGTTTCAAACCTAAGTCCCCTAAAGCTGCCCAGATCCTCCCCAGGCCTTCTGGTTTCCATGTCTGTGTCTCCTGCCAAGACAGCTCCTTTATCCTCTGCCCCTGGTCCCAGCAATGCAGGCCCTGAGCCCTCGGCAGGCCAGCTCCTGGGCAGGGTTCCAGATCTAAAGCCCTAAACACACAGACTTCACAGGCCGTGTAGACCACACAGAGCGAAGAGAGGGCTCACTCTTAAGAGCCTGTTGAAGTCCTGAGTGAGTCAGGAGCCTATCTTCACCTGATTCTTGTGTTTTCTTGCAGTGTATTAGAGAATCCTGCTTCATGCAATACAGTGAGCTAGGCATCACGCCAGCCGAGAAATGCATCTACACTGTGCATTGTAAAATGGGACAGTCATCAAATCCAGAGTTTCACTGAGCTCTGCACGTCCGCCTTTTGTCTGAGTGTTATACAGACGAGCCCTAATCGAGCACGTCTAAAACTGTCCATTTATGCCCTAAAAAGGCTGGCATATTCTGCCAGGTCAGGAGGCTGACCCCAGATGAAGGATACTCTTCCTAATTTAATCTTCACTGACATTGTTTAAGGTGTAGATTGAGAGTCAGAGGTTCACTTCTGTGGTGGTTTATCACTCAGCGTGCACATGATAAAAAATGGAATCCTTTAGTAGTGTTTTCAATGAAAAGAATGAGGGAAAACATGTATTTGTCATTGGAGTCGTTTTATCTAGTACATGTCACCTATGTTTCACACTAATTTTCCTAGTAATAAATGGTGAAACTTGACCTTATTTATTCAACAGAGATTCATCTAGTGCTTCCTATGCACAAGCACTGTTTTAGGCACTGGGGAGACACAGTGAGTCAAAGTCACCATACACAGGGAGCTTCCATTTTCGTAGGGAGAGATGAGAATCCAACGAGTAAACAGTAAATAACACAAGGATAAGGGCTACGGAGAAAACATAGCAAGACGGGGGCTAGGGAGAAGTGGGGACTGGCGGGTTTTTTTTTGTTTGGGTTTTTTTTTAACGTAGAACGATAAGGGAACACCAGGACAAAGGACAGGCCAGGAACTGCTGAACGGCGAGGAGTCGCTGTCAGGAGAGGCCCGTGACGGCACGGTTGGTCTCGATCACAGCTGTATCCCCAGAACTCAGACCAGTGTCTGCCACGGAGGAAGGGCTCAGGAAATAGTCATTGAACAGGGGCCAGATAACTCTTCACTGGAGAAGACATCCGCCTTCCATCCTAGGCAGATCCTCCCCACTTCCCCTGCTGTTGCTAAGAGACCTGACGCACAGTCGCGTTGCTGCTGTTTCCAGGGGTTGCACTTGAAATATACCCACAGGCAGATAGGATGGGAAAACCTGAGGAGAAACAGAACTGAGCCCAGCCGAAAGTGTCTGCGGAGGTTTTTGCTCCTCAGCTGTTGACATTTACAGGTTTGGTGGAACGGATCTCGCGTTCACCTTTTCTACTGAAAAGGCCTCTGAAGCCAGCGGCATGTTTGCCCTGTTGCGACAGGAAGGTTTAGCACTGTGCACTGGACCAGGCAGGAAAGGGGTTCAGGAGTGCTGTGGCGCTTAAAGATGTCACACTTAAAGATGTCACATTAGTGTCAAGGTAGTTTTCTTCCCAAATTCCTCCAAGGAATTCATACCACATCTCAGCGTTTCTCAGTGAGCGAGCTAAACTCCATCCCGCCTGATAAAGCCACCCCAGAACCACCCAGCCCAGACCTACTGAATTACGACCTGTGAGAATCAGCACGTTTTTATAAGCTCTTCGGGTGATTCAGGAATGATAGAAAAGTCAGAATCACTGCTTTGTACTCAGGGCTTCACTGTTGTAAACGATATGTTCAGTAAATTCTTGTTTTAATTCTAGAGTTGTCAGGGACCCGTTGAACTTTTCAAAACTGTAAGACTGTCTAGTTCCTGCCATGTCTGAGGCCTTGTAAGTTAAGGAAGCAGAAGATTGGGGGACTAAGGCCAAAATGACTTTATTCTTGGGGACAATGAGAAGACCTGGACCTTGGAATCCCAGTTCTGTAGTTCCTGGATGCATAACCTTGGGCAGTTTACTTAACCTCTCTGAATTTGTTCCCCAGTCAGGTACTGTGTTAACTCACAGGGGAAGCTAGTACATACTCTCCTCTCTGTCACTTTTCCCTTCTCTCAAACCCATCTTAAGGTTTACTTCTTGAAAGGCTGGTAACCTTAGGACAGACGATATAACTCGGAGCAGAGAGGATTATTCTTTCTATATGTCATGTTTTATTTTTATATTTTATGTATTTTATATTTGGACTAAATTAGGCTATTAGTAAGTATTTAGTATTACCAATGTTGAATAACCTTATTATAAAAATCAGTTAATAATATGGCAGGATCTGACCAAGAGGAAGTGATTGATGAAGACTTTTATTGTCTCATTTTGGAAAATAGAGGTTCTTAAGAATGATTTCTTTAAAAAGTTGGGCTACTTGCTGTTAGCCAGATGCAGTAAGGATATACAAGTATATCTGTAGGAGCGAAGGTAAGCTTTGGATCTTTTCATTAGTCCCTTTTAGAACTTGACTTAAAAAAAAAAAAACCTGATATTTGGGATAAAGAACATTATTATTCTCAGTTTTGTTTCATGGTGTTGATCAAAGTGTCTGTATGACTGAAAGTATACTTGAAGATCAATTTCTAGTCTTCATGATTCAGTGGTAACTGAGCAAACATTTAAGATTTGAAGCAGGCAGCACCTCATGAGGTCTGCCTGCAGTCCATTCCTATTTAGGGGACAAGACTGGAGAGGAAATAACTAAGAAATGCATAAAGAGTGACAGATGTTTTTCACTTCCTGTGACATGTAACTAATTCAACTCATGGGTTAAAGAGCAACAGTTAAAGTTTAATATTTAGTTGATGGAAAGTAAAATATCTTTCCATATCGCTAGTCCAGTGCTTGCACAAAACTACAGAGCCAGCACCATTTGACATGAAAACGCAGAGTATCTGACTCCAGTGGAGAAAGCTCGTTTTTCCCCCTTTAAATGGTTTTAAAACATGTCTCCCACTCCTGCAGCGCTAGTGACTCTCTGGCATTAATGATATAAATGCAGTAACTGGATCTTTCTGTCTCAGGAAAGGCTGTATTGAACTGAATGCGCCATCTATTTGAATTGAAGAAACAAAAGTCAACAATAAGTAGCCCCTCCCTCATCTCTTATGAAAAATGTCCCCTTCTTTCAGAAATGTATGTCCCGGAACCAACCAATATACCCATTGAGAAGACAAATCATCGTGGAGAGATTGACCTAGAGGTTCCTGTGTGGCCCACACCTAGTGAAAATGACATCCATCTCCCCAGAGGTAAGTACTAAAATCAGCTGAGATCTCTCTATTCTTACATAAGGTCTTCTTTGTTTTTCCTTTAATTTTGAAAATCTCCTTTGGGTAACTTTTTAAATGGCACGCCCAAGTAAGTTCAAATAATACTGTAGAGGAGGCTTATAACAGAGTTAACACTGAATACTAGAATAAGCTCTGCAGGCAACTGGGTAAATGCCTCTTTGTGGCCTCACGACGTGTTCAGAGCCTTAGTGATGATAGAACAAAATACGTTCCTGTCCTAGGTGGAATTTCTAAGCTATCACTGATATTTATATACATGAATAAACTTTGTAAGCAGAGTCATAATAAATTATTCACTGCCCCTGTGGATTCTGTACTAAGCATTTATGCATTAGGTTACTTTCTAACTTCTGGGTAGTTTTTACGACACGAGACTTCGATTTATTGTGTCATTTTTTCCACTCACCAGCTTTATTCCATGCTTTATTTTTCTTGCTCTGTCCTTTCAGTTGTGTATAATTGAAATGCTGTTCTGTCTCTCAATAGTTAAGTAGGAAAGCAAGGCAGAGTTTCTGTCAATCCTGCCTTCTCTATAAACGTAGACCTACCTCTTGGTCAAAATAGTATATCCTTGCTCTTAGCCATGCTCTTAGTCTCCCGTCTACTCCAAGGACATTTTCAAAATCATTGCTGTACAGTTTTTATATTTCTTTTGGAAGAAGCAGTATTCATTGCTTCAGAGATTAATAGTCTATTAGCCTAGATATTTGAAGTGTTATGCTTAGATCAAATGACCTGAGCGCCAAATTCTTGGACCCAGTGTTTTCCAGTGTTTTATCTCCTGTAATTACTCTGACCGAATGGTGCCTTAGCATGTTTACAGTCATTCAATTAATAAATATTAGTGATAACTCTGTGCTACACACTGTTCTGGATGCCGGGCTTTAGTCATAAGAACAGCCTTATTTGTTGTAACACGTTGAAGACCTATGCATTACATCGTAGCTCTGTTATAAAGACCCCAAGGAGAAATTTCCTCATGTGTCAATAGCAAGAAAATGTTTCTCCTAAGCAACAGATTGGTTTTAATCTTAAAGACACTGTGAATCTTACTGATGATACGTTATTTCCACTTTTTTTTTTAGCTCAAAGCTAAATTTTATGGCCTTTTACCATCAAAACAGAACTTAAAGACTGAATTTTATAAACAGACCTTAATCGAAACTTCATTCTCTTTTCACCAAGATTTTCCTTAATTTACTTTTAAAAAATCTTGTATAACATGTAGTTCTAAAATTATTTCTAATATCATTAGAAATGTGGTAAGCCAAAAATTCATTCCTTTATTCTTTGTGTATTTAAAACCTGAATTCATCAATAATATTTTTAGTGCTGGCATTTTTCTCAATGCTGATAAATGTGTTCCTCTTTCCCCCCCTTTCCTATGAAGTATTATCTACACTGGCTAAAATGACAAGGATGGTTCTCTTCTTCCCCTCCCCCTACATATACAAAGCAACATATTCATAAAAATCTGATTTTTAAACCGTACGGTCTGTGCAACTTTGTGAGCTGAGTTTCCAGAACAATTTAGAAGCAATTCCTTTTGATAGTATGTGTCCTACATCTTTCACTAACCCGGTCTTTGATGTATTTAGACAACCTGACTACAGTGGTTTATTTGAAACAAAAGACAAGAAACTTCCAGAGCATGCTCCTCATTGGTGTATATTTAACCTTGTTATCTGTCTGCAATATTCATTGCAAGAATGATGATTAAAAGGAGCAGAAACACTTTCATTCATAAGTGCAAAATTAAATGTCCCTTCTGCAGTAAGTTTATTAATAAATAAGATAAGAAAATGATCTCATTGGTCTAGTGAGTTTTCAACAGTTTTATGAAAAGGGAGGCATTTTGGCTTAGAGCTCAGCAAACCAGAGTATCAGTCAAAAGACCAAGCTCTCGATTCTGGCTAAGTTTTTACTATTACACTAGTAATTAGTTGTGGCTATTACACTAATAAAAAGAATATACTTTGTCCTAGTCTCCTATTTGCTCTTAAGCAGGAGGCCAAGCTAATGTTTCTGCTTTAAAATCTTAGAAGCCAGTATAGTTTAATATTAATAAAAATATTTTCAGTAGTCTAGTTTTAGTCACTTTTTAAAGCCAACATAAGAATTTTATTTTCTTGACTAGCTAAAACCATCATCCTGCCCAATTATTAACCTCCTCACTCTAATATTTCCTTTTTTACATCCATTCTTAAGAACTTGGTCCTCTCATAAGTCCTCTTTGGATCAACGGTAGATGTCAATCATGTTTTAGCCTTAGTACTGTGAATCAATAAAGCCAAATTGCTGACCTGTATTTGCAATGTAATTAAAATAATCCTTAAAAATTCCGGTGTAGGTAATTAATGCTTGTAATTTTTTTTTTCCTAGATATGGGTCACCTCCAGGTAGATTACAGAGATAATAACAGACGGCCCCCAGGAGAAGACTCTTCGCTGGACTCCATAGCCTCAGTCGTGGTTCCCATCATAATAGGCCTTTCTATTATAATAGCATTCCTATTCATCAATCAGAAGAAACAGTGGATACCCCTGCTTTGCTGGTATCGAACACCAACTAAGGTATGGCCCTGAAAGAGTTTCAGTCTTCTGAATGATCAAACTAGGAAAGCAATTTATTTCCTTAAATTGTATGATACTTTATATTAGCTAATGAAGTTTTTACTTTGCTCGTCGTAGCCTCAAATACATATCAAGCTGTAACAATCAATCAAATATCTAGTACAGCACAGGGCTGGATCAATCATTAGATGAATTGTCCATCATCCATTGGTTAATGACTCCTGACTTTTCACAGACCCAATTTCCTGGATTTATTTTAGTTTTCAAATAAACAGGTACCTCTGGATTGATTGCTAAGTCATTGTCATTTATGTGAGAAATTAAAAGTTGGGCATCTGGTGTTTCTCAATGATCTATCAACTTAGAATTAGAGAAAAGAAATCATAAAGGAAGGGTTATGAAACTCAGGAGAGGTAAGAGGAGTGCTAGATGACTGAGGATGTACAGAAGTCCAAAGAACAGGGAGACGTGTCTGAGGCAAGCAGAGGGGAAAGGAAGCGAAAGATGAAGAGACTGTATAATACTAGACAGGCACATTTCATCCTCGGGGAGAAAGGGTATGTATTTGTTGTCAAATTTGCCTATTTTAAATGGCAAGAAAATTCATTTTCATTGAGAAATCCTGATTCCTTCCAACTTTAATTCTACCTTTTGAATTAGTTTTTTTTTTCCCCTAAGAAAATCATACAACCTTAAGAATTGAAAATAGCCTAAATAATTATTTTAATCCAGTTTACCATCTAGATTAAACTTCCCTATAAAATCCCATCAGATGGTTACCTTGCCCCTGATTTTCTTTTGACAGGTATGCATTGGGCACAGCTTAGGTGAATGAGCAGGATACAGGGCAAGACTGAGGCAAAGGTACAGACGAGGACTAAGCAAGACACAGTCCTCACTGTGCGAAGCCAGGAAAAGAGACCCACTCATAAAGTACATGGAGGGACCAGATACAGATGGGCAGGCCCACCCCACAATGCTGTTATACAGCCTGATTCAGAATTGTCTATCTGAAATCTTCCTGTTTGGTAACTTTTACTCATTCAACCCCTCTTAAGGACTAGTCTGCACTTCAAGGATTTGAAAGTAGTTATGTCACTCCACTAATACTTTTTTCAATTCCCCCATCTTCTCCATTTGACATTTATTGACATTTCACCTTTAAACAGTTTGTCAGTATCCTTCATAAAACTGTAGTAGGTACTAGAACAGGATGTAAACTCCACATACAGTCTGCCCACCAGTGTCCTGAAGCTATTATCCCACTTGAATTAGATACATTTGTGTTAATTTGGGATACAGGAAGCAGCTAACTCTGATTTTCCTTTTCTCACTAGCCTTCTTCCTTAAATAATCAGCTGGTATCTGTGGACTGCAAGAAAGGAACCAGAGTCCAGGGGGACAGTGCCCAGAGAATGCTAAGAATTGCTGAACCAGATGCAAGATTCAGTGGCTTCTACAGCATGCAAAAACAGAATCATCTACAGGCAGACAATTTCTACCAAACGGTGTGAAGAAAGGCAAGTTGGATTAGGTTTTAGAAGACAGAAAGCAATTAAGTCTGCTCTTAAAAGAAAACTAGAATTTGTGCACTTGCTTAGTGGATTGTATTGGATTGTGACTTGATGTACAGTACAGCGCTAAGAACTGACTGGGATGAGCTCTGGCTACGGCCATGTGCAGAACAAGCATTCCCACTTTTCCTCAAGATAACTGACCAAGTGTTTTCTTAGAACCAAAGTTTTTAAAGTTGCTAAGATATATTTGCTTGTAATATAGCTGTAGAGATATTTCGGGGTGGAGACAGTGAGTTTGGTTGGGGAAATGGGTGGGAGGGTGGTGTTGGGAAGACAAATTGGTCAGCTTGGCTCGGGGAGAAAGAAATCCCATAAAATAAAAGCAGTTCAGTGGCCCAGAGGATATTTTTTCCTGTTGCTCTAAAGACTGCACTGGTTGCGGCAAAGCTCAGGCGTGAATGAGCAGGAAACAAAAAAAAGGCCTTGCGATCCAGTGGCCATAACCACCTTAGAACTGCCAGACAAGCGCATCAGAACCTCTTGATAGCCATCCCAGGTCTAAAGCCACAAGTTTCTTTTCTATACAGTCACAGCTGCAGTAGGTGATGAGGAAGCAAGAGAAATGTGAGAGCAACATTTCTCTAAAGCGGGTTATTAAGGATATATACAGTTATACTTTTTGCTGCTTTCATTTTCTTCCAAGCCAATCAGCCAGTTCCTAGCAGAGTCAGCACATGCACAGGACCTAAAGTCATTTCTCGATGTGAGCACTGGAGCTTTTTCTGACTACAACGTGGCAGGAAGGAGGGAGAGGGTGAAGGACACCAGGTATTTCCAGGGGCTATATACTTCATTGTTTGTTGTTGCTTTG
The DNA here is from genome assembly GCF_000325575.1 of Pteropus alecto. NCBI lineage: Eukaryota > Metazoa > Chordata > Mammalia > Chiroptera > Pteropodidae > Pteropus > Pteropus alecto. Next base: position 22,834,047 of record NW_006434835.1, read on the forward strand.
TTCTGTTATATTGTTGGTTGTTCATAGTTTTTGTTGAAGCTCTAGCTTAAGAAGAAACGTTTTTTTAAAAAAGACTGGGGATTTTTTTTTTCCTTATTATATACTGATCCTACAGAATAGAAACTACTTCATTTTAATTGTATTTTATTCAAGCACCTTTGTTGAAGCTCAAAAAAATATGCCTCTTTAAACTTTAGCAATTATAGGAATATTTATGTAACTATCTTAATGCTTCAAAAAACAAAAGTATTTGTGTGCATGTGTATATAATATATATATACATATATATTTATACACATACAATTCGTGTTTTCCTGTTGAATGTATTTTTATGAGATTTTTAACCAGAACAAAGACAAACAGGCATTCCATATCAATACTTTTGATCACTCACAAATTTTTGAATAACAAAATCTCATTCTACTTAGTTTAATTGGGAAGAAAGATGTGTGCGTTTGAGTATACATACGTGTGTACGCACCTGCCTTGAGCAGTCAGCATCACACCTGCTATGGAGAAGGTATTCCTTTAGTGAATCTTCCTCCTCATTTGGCTTTGCTTTCACTTGGTTTTCAGTTCCCTCACTGGCCAGAGACATTGACGGCAGTTTATCTGCATCACTAATCAGCTCCTGTATTTTTTTTTTTCAAACAACTGTTTGAAACAACTACTGGAATATTGTCCGTAATAAGCTGGAAGTTTGTTGTAGTTTGCCTCAAATATAACTGACTGTATAGTGTTAACTTTTCAAACAGCTCTTAGCACTTTTATACTAATTACCCATTTGTGCATTGATTTTTTCTCGTTTAAAAATGCTTGTTGTGAAAGACACAGATACCCAGTATGCTTAATGTGAAAAGAAAATGTGTTCTGTTTTGTAAAGGAACTTTCAAGTATTGTTGTAAATACTTGGACAGAGGTTGCTGAACTTTAAAAAAAATTAATTTATTATTATAATGACCTAATTTATTAATCTGAAGATTAACCATTTTCTTTGTCTTAGAATATCAAAAAAAGGAAAAAAGGTGTTCTAGCTGTTTGCATCAAAGAAAAAGATTTATTATCAAGGGGCAATATTTTTATCTATTTCCAGAATAAATTTGTTAATGATGTTACCAAAATAAATTTACATCAGCCTGATTGTTATAAAATTTTGTTGATAATTAATCCATTCCTGGCATAAAAAGTCTATCAAAAAAATTGTAAATGCTTGCTTTTTGTTTTTTCAATCATGGCCATATTATGAAAATACTAACAGGATATAGGACAAGGTGTAAATTTTTTTATTATTATTTTAAAGATATGATTTATCCTGAGTGCTGTATCTATTACTCTTTTACTTTGGTTCCTGTTGTGCTCTTGTAAAAGAAAAACAAATATAATTTCCTGAAGAATAAAATAGATCTATGGCACTTGGAGTGCACTGTAGTTCTACAATTTGTTTTGTTTTCAGAAAACAGCTATAAGGAGATTGTCTGCAGTTTGGTTCTTGGCAGCAAATAAACACTTTAAATCACACCATGTAACTTTCAGAAAGAGTCTACATTCGGGATTAGAAAAACGAATTGTCCTTTTGTTTTCAGGTTATCTGATGACCCTCCAGGGTCACGAGTGGCTATCTAGACTCACTGCACTCGGGTTACCTAAGGGAGGAAGCCGCAGAGCTGGTGTGAATGTCTCACAGACCCAGGAAAGAGCAGGGCTCTGTCCTTCCACAGTAGCTCAGCACAGCCTGGCCCCCTCTGCCCTCCTTACCATCATGAGGCTAATCAGGGTTTCACCAGCTCACACCCTCTAGTGATGGCCAATGTGTGGAACAGGGAAGGAATCTAGCTCTGAAAGGGAAGAAAAATCATTACAAAATACAACAAAAAACTCTGAAAATAAAGCTCTCAAGTATGTTACCTGTTTTCAACATTTATTAAATAGCACTGACTTGATTAGAACTGGCAAAAGTGTTTCACAAGTAGTGATGTATTCCATGAGTAGCTGTTTCTAAAATTAGTACTTTAGGAAAACACACAGGCATGAATAAAACAACACAGTAGTGGGAACTGGGCGATGCTGCAGCACAGTTTCTCAAGCACCATAAGGAAAGGGCACTTCTTCAGACACGTGAAACAAAACACAAACATCTAAACTTTAACAGGATTCTGAAAGTAAATGGCAACTTAATCTAAACAATGGTGAAACCTAAAACCAGTCACCACCACAGTTTTGATACTAAGAATTAAGCCAAAATCACACACATTCTGGTTGAGCTATTTATGAGAACAGCCCACATTGGTTTAGTTCCAATACTGTTAAGGTGATATTTATACTACAATTCTCATAAAAATCTGTGCTGGTTTTCACCGTCACTGAAGAATAGCTATAGTGTAAATCTCTCAATGCTTTAATCCAGTTCTTCAATGCAGTTTAGCTCTAAAAAGCCATAAAAACTCACACAGGCATACTGTCAGTTAATGAAAACTATAAATGCACATGCATAATTAATATTACTCTTTACAAAGTTGAGTTCATAATTGTTAGTGTTTAACAAAAAACCATCTGTAGAATTCAAAATAGTGCCATATTTCTCTTGGTTCGTAATATAAAGAATTAGTGAAGGCAGGATCTATTAATACTGAATCACAAACCCAAGTTCAAGTGTGCTGAGTTTCCAACAGCAGGAAGGTAATGGTAGCCAGCTTTCAGAATAATGCTATAGGAAATCTAGCTTGTCCACGAAAGAAAACTCCTGAAGTGATGCCACCCTATGTAGGACACAGAACTGGAGGAAGGAAAAAAATAGAAATATATTTTGTACACATTTACACAAGATGTATATACATTTTATATACATCTTACATGTATATAAAAATCATTAATAACTAAAAATGCAAGGATCTATAATAGCGATTTTTAAAGTTTTTAAAAGGCTACACCCAACAATGAAAAGTTATCTCAAGACACACCAGAATTGCCCAGAAATGAGATACCAAAAGGTCATGTCTCATAGGGTACCACTTAGAGATAGAAGCCCATAACGCTGGCCCTATACCATGAAGCTTGTAACTGTTAACAGGCTCCCGGGTGAACTCAAAGGTGTACATTTTTATTCCTATCTAGGATCAGCAGCCATATCTATACTACAAGCCTTTAGTACAACTGTTGAGGAAGGGATGGCAGCAGGCAGCTGTGGGGTAATTAGCAGGTGTGAGAAAGAGAAGCTTTAGTAGCCCATACAACTTTTATCCCAACTTCCTCAGGCCAAGGGAAGCTACTTGTCTACATTCAATCACTTCTCACCTTCACATTAAAATTATAGTGATGTTTAGGGAGCCAAGCCATAGTCATTGGTGTTAAAACAACAATGAGAAAAGCCCACCAAGAAAAGGAAAGGCGAGTTCTCCCTTGAGCAACACCCCCTCCTAGGCAAATGTTCTGCTACTGGTCCCAGAGGGAGAGGAATCGTCAACTGGCTGTGGGTTTCCAGGATGGGTGGAAAAGAGCAATTTAAATCACCCAACATCTGCACTTCCCCATGCCCTTGAACACCCCTGAACATTAAATCACTCCCTCTTCATTCTCTTGGACTAGTGTCATCACTTTAGTCTGAACCCTTGCTTCTTTTCCACCCAGTCCTTATAATACAAAGCCAAGACAAAACCACAAAACATACACAAGCAGCGCATCCGAAGCAGGTACAGTATAGATAGACCTGGGCTCACAGACTGGAGCCAACGGCGTGACACGGGAGCAGAATTTGATGGGTGCTGCTTCCCTAAGCATGCAGTATAGGTCAGTTACATACTGGATTTTAGAAGAAAAAATTAAAAATTATTTTTCCCCAGAGCACTCGTTCTCTAGGGCATAAAATTCCTCCATGCAGTCAAATGACAAAATAGCTAAAGAATGCGTCGGAAGCTCATTTTATCTCTGGCTCTCATGGCAGTGCCCAGGGAACCCACTATAATTAAAGATTAAGACATGTTCTTTATGTTCATCTCATTCCTGTTTCACATGTATTAAGAACAAACCTCAGAACAATCCAGCTTTCATACCAATGCTAGCACAACACAAAAGCAAACAAAGATGTCAGGTATTAAAAAAAATTCAGAATGTAGTAAGAAAAAGCCTTCATCAGAAAAACAGCTCATGAAAAAACGATAATGTTGATTTAGTCTTTTCTGCCCTCTGTCTACTAATGGCTGACTCCCCATCAAGTCTCTCATAGGTGATACTTAGGTATTACTCAGTTTGAGCTCCTGTGTACACTACTGAGATTCGCTCCTTGTGAACCTAGGTTGAAGAAAAGTCGTGAGTTATCTAACATCTCAGGAATCCCAACCTTCCTATGTTCCGCTAACAAATAGTGGAGGAGAGAGAACCCAAAAGAGAAAAGTTACCAGAAGATTGCTCTCAAAATTGGATCAAACGCTGCAGGATGCATTTTGTGATGCTTTGAAAATCTGTCTGCTGGAAAACTGCTACTTTTCAAAATATAATTTCGTTGCAAAGTATTAGTTTTGCCTGTAATTAAATTCTTTGGTCTCCTCTTTATCATCCAAAATTTCCTCTTTCCTGAGCAAAGCAGGCACTCTCATTAACTTCAGCAACCATCTTTTGCTTCATCATTATTCCCATCCTGTGAGATCTTGATCTTGCTCCTAAGATTTATGGCTCATTTTTCACTCTACTGGGTTTATGAAAGTCCATTCTTTCCATTTTTTCCTCCTCTCATCCCTGTCCCTTACACCAATCCTTTTTATGTTCCCTTTGGGACTTTAACTGACTTGACTGTCCCCTCCTTCCTCCATCCTCACTGATCTGTCCTTCTCTTTCTATTGGCCCCAAGATGGCAGAGACCACCCTTCTCAAACCCTCCCAGGGTCGACAACTGAGACTCATAACTCATAATTATGGCAATATTTCCAAAGCATTTTCTCCGCTGTCTCAGTGTTTATCATTTAGCTGTGAAATGGTTTCCAGCCCAGGACCTCAAATAAATTTTATATAACCGTAATTTATAATGTTGGTAACATAATTGAGCCAGGTATCCTCACCCTGCAAAAATGAAATAAAACTTGTGCATTTGGAAGTAATTTTTAATCTTTTAGCAAGACGATGCACTTATTGACCTAACCAGAACTTCCCAACCATTGCACATAAGCCATTATAAAACTCACCTTTCAGTATATAATCAGTTAACAAGCTCGGAACTTTTTCACTGTCCTCTTTCATGGCACAAAGAACTACAAAATAAAAGATGGAAGGAAAAGGCAACAATTTCAAATTCAGATCAAAAATATAATTTAATTTCACTGTAGCCTTAATCTTAATTATATGGTATGACCAATTCAGGCAAATTATTATTTTCTAGATAAGGGAATACAACTACAAATGCTCAAGAATTTTAATTGAATAAGTCCTTAATCAGGTAAGAATAATCCAATTACCTGAGAGTTTTCCCTGATTTAAGAAACAGTGGCAGCAGGAAAGAGAAACTTGGTTATTTACACAGAACTTCAGTTGTCCTAAATACTGGAAGAAAGCATGTTCCTATAATGTGCACTTCTATGAATTCTGGAGAAGAGAACCTGAGTGCTGCAGATGTCACAAACTAGAGAAACTCTTAGATAAATGAATAGTTAGCTATACTCTTCAAGAAGCATATCTGCCAGCCTTCTTGAAAACTTTTAAAGAAAAGACCAAGATGAAGACGGCACGTCCACGAAGCAGTACCTGCCAGGCCGCCTACCACCTCCTGTATACTACTGAGGGACCCAGATCAATCGGCCTCATCCTAAAGGGAATCTGACAATTTTATCTCTAAGCCAAGACAAAATAGAAAAAACAGCTACTATCACAGTGGTTAAAAAAAAAAATCTAGATCACCCAGGTACAGATAAACCCACAAATACTGCATTTTTGCGGTAACTGACAACTCAAATTTTCACCAGAGCATCCTGGAGAAAACATTGCACTCTTTTCCCTCAGACAGATGACAATACAACATGGTATAACTGTCAAGTCAGCCTTCTCCAGATTTACACCCTGGCTCTGCCACTTCCTAGTTGTAGGGCTTTGAACAAGCTACTTAACCACACAAAGCACCAAGTTCCTCATCCATAAACTGAGAATGATAATTAGACCTGTCTCAAAGGCTTGTTGAGTATTCAGTTACTAATTCAGATGTGAAGGACTCAGAATAGTGCTTAGCACATAATAACTGCTATGTAAACAGCCACAATTAACAACTAATATTCTAATTCTTATTACTATTATTATTGCACCTCCATTAGCTTTTACCAGGAAGGCAACATAAGCATAAGCACTGTGACTGTCTCCACAGGGCTTCCCCTGTGGTTAACATCTACAGGTGGTGACAGCAGAGGCTCAGGTTCTCCCCCAAAGTTTTCAGGAGATAAGCAAAGGTCATCATCCTTCCATCTACTGTCTTCACAACAATCCGGTCCTCATAACTCTACTAACTTGGACGTTCATTCACACACCCCACACATGTTCACTCACCCAAAGAGCCCAAGGTGTGTCAGTCTATGAAGACATCATCTAAGAATCGGCCTAAGGACATTTTGATGTGGGAATTATGACTTTGGTTTGGCCAACTAAGTGTTTGTCCTTGATCTGAGAAGGCAAGGTCTCTCAATAATTCCTGGCTTCTAGGCAGCATTTATGTTCCCATCTTAAGAGGACCACTATGTTCAGTATTTCTGCTCCCAATCGTATTTTAGATTTGTTTTCATTTCTATATAAAATCATACACCAAAAGCCAGCATCATTAAAAGTACAGCAGACTGGGAATTAAAGAGACCCAGCCCTATAATTTACCATTCCCCTGTGTGATCTTGGACACTTATAACTTCATAAAGTTCTTCCTGAAAATTAGAGGGCTGGCCACCCAGTTAATCTCTTAATTCTTTATTTTAGACTAGCTGGCTTCACTTGATTTATCCATATTTAAGTATAAAATGTTCTGAAAGTATTGTTCACCAAAGTAAACAGTAAAAGCTCAGGTTACCAAGAAGGTGGCTAGTAAACAGACACCCGCTTTTTGCCTTGTGCTCCTCTGCACCCATGCCTCCATGTCCTTCGTCTCCAAAACAGATATCATCATCGCTATCTATTCATGTGATGCTCATTTGGCACCCCCTTTAATTAGCAATTATCACAAATATTTACAATTAGAAAGAACCTAAAAGATCAGCAAATCCAACCCCTCAGGAAAAACAAGGCTGAGTGATTAACTTACCCCAAATCACATATATAACATTAACTTAATTACTATGAGGTAAATAGAGCAATTATTTTTAGCCTCATTTTTCACTGTGACAGAGAAGGTAAGTGACTTTCAAGAATACCCTGTAAATAACAGGGACAGAACCAGAATTCAGGGCTAATTATGGCTATCGTTAAGAGACGTTCAATATACACTGTATATTTAAGCCTAACAAATTATTTTAAAATGCAGGCCCCTTGAAGGAAGAGTATTTTTGTCTGCTCTGTCCACTAATGTATCCCACGCACCCAGAACATGGCCTGGCACAGAGTGGACCAGCATCGAACATTTGCTGAATGAATATTCATAAAATATTACTATCACTTTATGTTCTACTTATACTGCCTTGGGGTCTAAATTCATTTAAAAACAAAAGTTTTAGGCCACACTTCTCCACTTCTCCTAAATCTTTCCTATTCAGTTATTGACAGTTATATTTATATAAGATCTATGAAGTACACCTTATTTATTGATAAATGGACATGTTCTTAAACGTACAAAGGTGATGAAGAATAAAGTTACATTTTTTCCCCAAAAGTTCGGCTTGTAAATATTTTAAAAGGCAAGAAAATCAAACAAATATAAATCAACTCTAGATTCAGTTTTGTTTGATGTCATAACCATTTACAGTTTCATTCTCAGAAGAATAAATGATGACACCCATCATTTACTATCCTAAATCAACAAAACAGTACCAGCAACAAAGTCAGCCAACTAAAATCCGTATTTTAGACTAGACAAAAGTAAACAAGGTAACAATTTAATTTTTTCTTTACTCACTTTTTGTTAATATTTGAAGATCTTCAACAGATGGTGGTCCATTTTTTTTCTCATAAGGAATGACTGTTGTCAAATACTGCCAAGTTAAAAAAGAGTCACTTAAATCTGAATTACCTTATCTGCAAAAGTTAGATAGTTACGAGGTCTATTTTATAACATGAAATACAAGGTACTTTAAGTAACAAACACAGGCATCTTACTGACTCAGCTAGAGCTCATTATTTTACCCACCTCTACATAAATAATCCATTTTTTTCGCCTTTTCATTATTGAAAATTTCACAGGAGTAGGTCTGTGGGTGATTTGTTCATTTTTAAAGTGAAGTCTTATCTAAAAATCTCTTTACATATTTTTCAACCTTTTAAAATAGTGATTTGAACTAAAACACACAGTTCCAACAGTCCTGCATAAAGTAATTCCCAACAGCCAAATAATTTCAGACCATTTCTTTCTGGTTGAACGAAATGGTCACATGAATAACTTGACAACTTTAAAAACACATACCAGCTTCTTCCAGAAACTAACAAAGACACACCCACCCAAATAATTTTAGAGGTGTGTTATTATTATTTTAAATTATTGTGTAAGTAGTAATAAATGTTTAAAGGTATTAAAGGAAAAGAGAAAAGTGAAAGAATAGCCTAAAAGGAAATGAATAATGAAAATTCGTGTCTGAAATTGAGACAAACTGCTTAGTTCACTAGTGTAACAGCTCACGGTATCAGAGTGAAAGCACAATCTAAAAATTATTATCCAGATTCTTCTATTCTGGCCACTCCACCACCCTCCGCCCCCTAAATGCATAGTTTAGGTATAATCTGCATATGCTCATCTAGAGATCTACTGGTTTTTCCTTGGAATTTCTTCAGCCCTACACATTACTTAGTCCCTGCCCTAAATCTCAGCTCTATTCCTAATCCTTTTTGAGTGATTTTATCCCATTAAAAAAAAAAAAAAGATAGTTACTTAACAATAACTGGATCCCATGCTTCAGAAAAGTAGAAAAAGTGAATTGTTTAATCTTTAAGAAATTTAATTTTCCATCTTTTTGGTATAGATCTCTCCAAGGCGATGCCTGATTACTATATAATCAAATATGTTTCTTTGTAAAAGATACACAAACAGCTGAAACATGCCCTCCTGGGGCTTCACTAACAGCACATGTGTCAGGAGTGTGTCAGGCGACGTGGAGAGAAGCATCAGGAAGCCGGAGACCGTGCCTGGCGTGCATGCTATCTAGCTACGCTTTCAGCTCTTCCTGCCCCACTCCCATGTGTTGGGTCAGTCTGGAAGTTATGTTGTGATCTTGTGGGTTTGAGAGAGGTGAAAAGCACCAGAATTTTAAAAATTCAACCAGCCCACAATAGAGCCCCTTTATGAAGGATTATTTAATGTCGATTATTTCCCTTCTTGAGTAATACAGAAAAACTCTAGGCTCAAATGCCTTCTTTCGATAAGCTACCTACAAGCTACATTCTGCACTCTCTCAATGTTCACTTAAACGCTAAATTGAAGACTTTTCTTATTGAAGTGAAAATTTCAAAACGTGAAAAGTAATTTTAAGCACACTCAATGTCGATATGTTCCCCGTGTTTGTGCTATTCCTGAAATTATACAAAAATGTTAATAAAAAGCGAACTGCTATATATTTGACTGTACATTCATATCCATGTCTTATTTTGTATAGGGTCTTATGCCTGATTTGGTAGACAAGTGAGTTTGCAGACTACATGATACACCTTAAAATTAAAAGCACATAAATATCATTTAAAAAGATATACTTCTACAGACATTTTTGACCTAGAACTCTAGTCTAAAAGACACCAACATCTAGTTTTCTTCCCCAAAATGGGATGTTTCTTAAACTTTCAGTGTAGCATATTCTAGTTATTTTCACCATTATATATTCTACACATGCAATTTATTATGTGATCATGTTAATATCTATTTGTTCAAAGCTAAGAGTGAAAATGGAGCTCTAACACATGTATTAAGAATGCACTTAGTCTATTGTCCATTTTGCAAAATACTTTTTTCTAAAGGAAAATTCTGTGCATTATCAAGACTATAAACATAATAAACTTTCATTTCTCTCATTTAAGCAGTAGTCTTAGTAAATTAGTAAAACTGCCAGCTTTCAAGCCCTTCACTTAGAGAATGAAAAAGCAGAGAATGAGGAAAATAAGGATAACCGAGCACCTGTTTCTCTCCACCTGAATTTCCAAAGGTGTGGCGGAGGCCATTCTGAATGACATTTGAGATCCCTTCCATGCTGAAGCGCTAAAGGCAGCAATATACGGCCCGGAAGAAAAGGACAGAGAAAGAAGTTCAAAGACTATTAGTAAGAATATACCATGATGACTTACGTGCCCAAGAGGCAAGCAGTTAGAAAATGCCACTACTCATTCAGATAAAGCAGACAAATTCATGCTGTTTTTAAAATGTTTTTGCTTCCATTTTTTTGCAAGTCAAATGCAAAAGCAACTGCTTTTATGCTACTATATTCATATTTTTCTTAACGTAGCAGATAAATTTGCCCCAGTGTAAATATTGTAAGTTGTATACTTAACTTTTATGCAAAATTTACCACATAATTTTTAAGATACCTTTTGATACTGTTTACCTACATTTTATCAAAAGTCTGAAAACTTAATACTAACAGTATGCATATTTTCAGCTTAAGTTTGCATATTTTTACCATAAGTTTGGAGAACATTAACATAACATTTGGCAAATGAAATGCTGTTACTTGGAGAGCTGATTATTGCTTCCCACTCGCTCTTCAGGCCACCTGCCACTTGCCTTGGTACAGAAAATGCAAACTAGAAGAGCACATATGTTTCCTGAAGAGCGGAGTGGAGCCCATGTGCCAGCCAGGTCCCCTAAAACTTCTGCAAAGACTCATCCACTCTGTTTCTAAGAAACAATTCTAGCTTCTTTCTCCCAGCAACCTCCAAGACTTCCTAGACTTCACTGTACCGAAAAGGAAATATTTTTCCAAATGTCTTATCCTGATTTGTAGCCAGTCTATAACATCGTCGGACACAGTGAAAACTGTCCAGTGGCACCTCTATGGCTTCTGAGTCAAAGGACTTAGATGAATTCTTACACTATGACTAATTAAGGGGAAAAGCATCCTGCAAAGGAAGTTCGGTCCTGATTCACAGGATGGTTCCTTTCCCTGGAATTTTATGGGGGAAAGTTGAATCAGGACCCATTTGAGGAGTTGAGATAAAGAATACTTTACCAGGCCCCAAGGAACAGAAGAAAGGAAACCAAGGCGATGGTGTCTGCCCTCAAGCAATGTATAGTTATCCCAGTGGTTCTCAAGCATGGTCCAGGAAACCCTGCCTACCCCTTACCACCGTCCCCCGCCCCGACCACCCACCCCTGGAGGTTCTGGAAACCCTCAAGGGTCCATGAGTCAAAATTGTTTTCTCAGAAATACTAAGACATACTTTGCCTCTTTTTTTACTCTCATTTTCTAATGACTTAGAGTGAAATATTCCAAATGACAGATTGGATACAGAAGCCGATTTCAGAATCTAGCTGAATTCAATTAAGCCAGATATTAAGGAGATTGACCAAAGTGTACGGCAATGTCATTTTTCTCACTAAATTTTTAAAAAGTTATTTTTCATAAAAATACACTATGTAAACATTCATGAATCTCTTATTGGTCTTTTTCAGTGAATTAATATAGATAATAAACTTTTATCGGTTTTAATTTCTAATACGGTAAATATTGATCAATATAACATAAAAGTTCTTGCAGGTCTTCAATAAATATTAAGAGTAAGAAGTCCTGCCAACAAAAGCTGAGAAACACCGAAAGGTTTAATCTTTGAAGGAACTAAGTGCTCCTGTCTGAGTCACATACTGAATGATATTAATGAAAATCTGAGTTACATTTTACCAACTATGTCTCTCCTGAATCATCCTCCTTCCCCACCCCGATCTGCATACACTGTGTCTTAGCAAGAACCAAATGTCTGGTCAGCATACCTCAACTGAACATGCTTCACTTTGCAGACAGAATAACAATAACCTATGACGAAGTAGGATACTTTTAAAAGAAAAACTTACAGCTATCTATTTTTGTAGATTTTTTTTCACATGACATCATATAATTTGTTCACATTTTTTTAAAAAGATTATCAAAAGAGATGGCTTCTTAATCTCCAGAATCTATAACATTATGGGAAATTCTTCGAATAAATAAATCAGCAGCTCATTTTTTTTTAAATTCTTTCTAATAAATGTATTTTCTTTCAAAAGCCAAAGCAAAAAAATACATTATCTTCTATATTACCTGACTCCATTATCTATGGGCATTTTAAAACTAGATATAAATTCAGAAAAATCTCAAACAAGGTTAAAAATTGTAGAATCCACATATCAAGAAACTAGAGGATACTTTCTATTTGAATGACATATTCTAAAACACTATCTTTACTTTTTACTTTGCCAATTAGAAATCTATTTCCTAGAGACTTAGTGGAAATAAACGAAAATGCAATCATGTGAAGCCCCACTAACTGGGAAATTACAAAACTAATAGCTGACCCTAGTGCAAAAAACCTCTGCGCTTGCGACTAAGTCAGTAGCTATGGCCAACCAGGCCCCACTATGTCCTGAGTAGGCAAGGAACGTGGCAGTCAATAAGGTTCTACTGCCTCCTTTTCCAGTGCGAAAATGAAAGAACAAGAAAATCAGAAGATTCATGGGAAATACAAAGAAACCAACTAAAAGATATGTCTGAGGACATTCCTCCACCAAAGCTCCGGTTGCCATCAACTCCCACCTGCCCCAACGTCACACAGTCATCATTTTCTCCCTTTCCTGCATTTTCAAACTCTCCCTCTCTACCAGCTCTTTCTCAATGGCATCTGTAAATTCTCGAACCCTTAACCTCGCTCCTTTCCCCAGTGTTTCCTGAGACTGCTATTCCCAGGTGTCATTTCTTCGATGCTGAGGTCCAGAGACACTTTTCAGGGCTGAGACATCCAGTAAGCTCTCCTTGCACCTGCTCTCTGGATTCCTAGACACCAAACTCCGCCCCTCTGGTTGCTGCTTCTGAGAGGTGCCTCTTTCTGTGCTCATCTCTTACATACCAGTGCCCCCCAGGGTTTTTCCCTATTTTCTCATGCACACTCTGAACGTTCCCACTCTAGAGTTTCAACTTCTGCCTCTGTAAATCTACAGCTCCACTTTGCTAAGGTCAGCAAAATGCTAAGAACAGAGGCTGGCACGTCACAAGGGCTCAGTAAGCGTTAGCTGACTTTATTGTAATTAATTTCCCTCCTGAGCTTCAGACTTGCATGGATAATGCCTATTGGACATCTGTACATAAATGTTCCTAAAACTCAGATCCAAAACTGAATTCATCTTCCTCTCCCCCAAAAATCAAATGAAAATAAAAGAAACCTGTTCCTCCTTTAGCATTCTATAAATCTCTCATTCATTTACATGTTATTTCAAAAACTATGTTGGGCCAGATATCATTGCAGGTATTAAGGATTCAAAGGGAACGCATCAGCCAAGGCCCCTCCTAGCCTCATAAATTGATATTCCAGTGAGAAGGGCAGAAAAAAGTAAAACAAGTAAATGAATTAGATAACTGCAGATAATTATGGTGCCCTGCCGATAGCTACAATGGAGCAATTAAAAAACGGGATGCCTTCTTTATACCGGGAGCACAAAGAAAACTTCTCTGAGGAGGTGACATCTAAGCTGAAACATGAATTACACACCCTGCCAGATGAGCTACAAAGGACAACAGACAAAAAGAGATCCCCTCAGACAACAAAACCAAGGAGTTCACTCTGTGGCCAGGTGCGCAGGGGTCCTGTTATTCCCCAGCAGGATGTGAAACAGTAGCTACTGAGTATTTCCATTTTCCTCTCCTCCCATTAAGAGGCTTTTATTGCTGCAGCCCTGTTCCCTCTCCATCTCAGTGTGCTGGACATATTGGGATGTTAGGCTTATTAACCTCTGCCCCATAAGGGGCTGCATCCAGAGCTGATGGAAATGACAGCCATCCCCTCAAGATGCTGCCCTGAGGTTGGATGCAGTCGCTGTTGACTGCACTGCTCCCTTTGGTGAAGGAGTACATGAGTTCTATCTATACTTGCCCAGATCAGAAATCAGTGACCCAGTCCTCACTCTTCCCTTCCCCAGTGCCCAAACCATCAGATTTGACCTCCTTAATATCTCTGAAATTCAACTATTTTCCCATCCCTACTGTCACTTCCTTGGCTCGTTTCTTACCTCAATGATTGGCACAGCCTCCGAATCAATTCTTTATCTCTAGCCATCACCTTCCAATTAGTTCTCTTTAAAACACTGAAGATACCCTTCCAAAAACCCAATCTGAACATGTAACAGCCCACTTAAAACCTTTTTGGATTCCTGCAGCCTTTAAACAAACACTAAATGCTGAAGCATGGCACGCAAAGCCATCCATTTTCCAGCTTCCAGTTTGCTACTTCCACACCCTCTTCTTGACTTCCTCTCTCTCTTTCTAGTGTTCTCCTTTCTTATCATAATGAACAACCTGCAGATCCCCAGATGTCCCTGTCACCTCCAGGTGGTTGCCCACTGCACTCCCTCTGCATGGTATGCCTATCCCCTCCTCCTTCTTCTTCCTGTCCTCAGATTCAACTCAGCTTTCCCAGTCCCCTAAACCAACTAGGGACAATAGTAATGTGCATACACCTCTACCACGGGCCAGTGCCTGGCCCAAAAAAAACCCTAAAAACATGGCTGCTGTTTTTAATATAGCAATTATCACACTAAGCCTAGGTTTCTCAACCTTGACACTACTGACATTTTGGGTCAGATCATTCCTTGTTGTGGGGTCAGTCTCATGCACTGTAGGATGCTGAAAGGTATCTCTGGCCTCTACTCAGCAGGAGGTCAGTGGCATTGTCTCCTATCCCACCCAGTTGTGACAATGATGAATGTTTCCAGACAATGCCAATGCCTAATGTCTCCTGGGGGCAAATTGGCCCTGTTGAGAATCACCGCATAAAGGGCACTGGCTGGTTTTTGGTCCGGATTCCCAGGGCACAGGCAGCACTCCCTGGAGGCTGGGATTTACTCTATCCTTAACAACCATGTCTGGCACATAATTAAAGATCAATATGTGTTTATCTAATAGTAGTAAAATAAAGAATTTTTTTTAAGTGGGATGAGGCACAAGATCTAAAGGAAAACAGCAGAAAAAGGGAAATTTTAGTGAGATTTTTTAAATAAATTCAACTCAGTTCTCAAAATCTTTAAGGACAAATAATGTCAGCTACTTCTTTAGCATGCCTACAAAGCACAAGCCCATCCTCACCACATAACAAGCATTCATCAATAGTCATTGGCTTAATTGCAAAATTCTTCAGCAATGAGTACCCATGGCAATGAAATATTCCAAATTTTTATATGAAACCAGGAATGACACCTTAGTCAAAAGTATCTGGAATCAGAAAATTTTTCAACAGTCAACTTGAACAGAAAAATGTCAAACTACAAAAGAAATGTGAGTTCTCTCCCCACTTTATCGCTAACTGTGGGACATGACAGCAGGCCCTAATTCTGCCAAGGCCTGTTTCTTCACCTGTAAAATAGATGACTAAGATGATAACATTATTAAAGGTCTTATTTGTAAATTCTATGAATCTATAATTCAACCAAGAAACATTATTTTCTAAGACAAATCAAAAGCATACACGTAAGCACACACACATATGTACACATATATAACAGCATTTACAGAGGCTAAAAGTGCTCTAGAACAACAGAATTGCACAGCCAGATGATACATTGATATTATCTACTCCAATGGTTTCATCTTCTTATGAGGAAATGAGTAAATTTTGAGGAAGAAAAAAGACTACATCTTTCTCTTCATCCCAGTGACTTGCATAGTACCTGGGTCATAGCAGGCTCTATAAATGTCTACTAAGCCAAAGTTTTAACACTCCTAAGACCAGAGCCCAACAGCCTCAGAGACTGTGATCACCACTTCATGAGGCCTCTTGACGTCTTAAGGGCAGAAATTTTTAAAACAGCTAAAAGGCAAAAATAATCTGAGGTTGAACAGACGAAAGACGACAAGATATAAAGTTATTTGTCAAATGAGTGAACAATGGACTTCTGAAAAAGTCCACTGAAGAACTTGGTCTAGGAAATGAATATGAGATTAATAAAGATAAAATAAACTGTGTTGGTATGGTTTGTAAAACGATAAGAGTAACTAAGTCAGATAAAACCCCTAGGATAATAAAAAGAGTAGCAAGTAGAAGATCAATGAATCAGAAGGCTTGCGGATAGGAAAGACTAGGCAGTAAGACAAGGAAGAAAGAGGAAAAGAGCTCTGAAAAGCATGCAATAGCTTCTGCTTCACAAATGCTCTATAAATCCCCAAAAACAATACACCTTTTTGGAAGGCAAAATGAATTTTAAAAAGATAAAACCTCAGAGACAGATTAAATTTACTGTTCAGTAACCTTCACCTCATTTAGAAAGACTACATTTATAACCTGGGGAGCAGATGTAGTGTTATTAGGTGCTTATGGTACTTAACTGGGCCAGCGGGATGACTTTTTCTATGCTTAAATTTTAAAAGTAAGGAGAACAGAGGAGAGGGAGGGGGGAAAAAAGGAGGGAGGGGAGAAGGAGAAAAGTACCACAGACATATCAAAGCACTGAGGGAACGAAGTCTCAGGGTTATGAATGCTCAGTGACCTGAAGGACATTAAAGATCTGGTGTAATTTAATTAAAATAACCACTATATTAGGTATGTGAGAAATCCTAATCCTGCTTCCGTTTAATCTACCATTTCCAAATTTTAGGTAAAAAATCCAAATATTCAAATTCAAAGTGAAAAGCTAATAAAGATTCTGTGAACCTAAAATTATTCTTTTAATTTTATTTTATTATTAGTTTCGAGTATACAGTACCTTGTTTAGACATTTGAGCCTAAAATTATTTTGTCATCTCTCCATCCTTTGCCCATCATCTTTATGTAGGAGTTAATAGCTCTGTAAAATACCCTTCTCAGAATGGAATTTTTGATATGAGCCCATTTATAAGAAGGAAAATGATTAAGCGTTACAGTATTCAGTTTATTGTTCTTCTCACTGCTAAAATAGTGCCTAAGTAATGGGGCAAGGGAAGGGGTTTGCTCAATACAAGGCTTCAATCGCATGACTGATACTGAGAATACTCACAACTGTCTCATGACCATTTCCTTCCCTGGCGTGAGTCTGTATTAAAAGTCTCCAGTCATTCTTTAGAAACGTTTCTCAGACAAAACCAGGAGCAATAAAGTGTAAACAAGATAAAAAAGATTTCTAAAAATGTATAAAAATCTGAAAGGACACAAAGAAATGAGCCAAGATTTCCAGCCCCATCCATAACAGGCCTGAATAACTCAGAACTGAACTATGCGGGGTGTCAAGGGTTCCTTGCACACACCTCTGTATAACTCTGCACAGCCTCGCTCCAGTGCATACTGGTTATGGGATCTAACATGTCTACTGAGCTTTCAATTACCCATTTATGAAACGGCAGTAGTAATATCTACTTCGTAAGGTTGCTGCGAGTATTAAATGAGATCATATGTGGAAAACACTTATCAAAGTGTTCAGCAAATATAAATATTCAAAAAATGTCTGGGCCGTATTCCTTTAAAATGGTTTGAATAACATTTGGGACATAGCTCCCATAAAGAAGTAACCATTCCTTTCTACTTTTCTCCAGGACAGTAAAAACATTTCAAGTTCTCTTTCTAGAAATGAAATGGCAACTGAGCAATAACAAATTCCTGATTACAGTCTCTAGCTAAAGGACAGAAGATAATGTGAAAAGACACTACTGTCTATCACTGAATGTAGAAATTAGCCAAAAAGCTTAAACAGAAAACAAGTAACACTTTAGGTAAGTCAAGGTCTTTCTGAACAATAAAAAGAGTAGAGCTAGAATACACTACACAAACTGAAAGGCAACTAGACTCGGATATAATGTAGTTTGTTAATTCTTTTCTAGAGTTCTAAACACGTCAACTCATTCTATGCTCAGCATATTCACCGGGTCAACTAATTCCGCAAAAAGCAGGATCCAAGATGGAAAAGAGTAAAACTAGCTAGAAGGCCAGGAAATTCAGACTATTTCTGCTACCAAACTTGTAGCATCCAACACCAATTGATACAGATCTCTAAGTAGCCAGGAAATCTTTCAAAATCTCAAAAAAGCTCTATGCCAGAAAAAGGTTAGGAAAAGCAATTAAGAAATGCAATTCATCTATTTCTGACTCTCAGTCTAAACTATGCTCTTACTCCATTAATATTCTTTATACTCATGTTCCAAAACAGTGAAATTGAAACATAATTGCTGTTCTTTATAAATCACATCCTTTTCCCCAGTTTGAATGAAATGATTTCCAAAATTAATTTATAAAACAGTAACTTTAATTTTTAATAAAATTCTTAATCAAAACAAAAAAATGAGAAAAAAAGAATTGAAAGCAATAGTTAAATGTAAAAAAGTTACCAAGTAAAAATATTCAAATAATTACCAAGCTATAACTTACGATGTAAAAATTGATTTTGCTTGTTTTGACATTTCTTCAAATCCAATAATTTTAATGTGAACTATAAAACATTTATAAATGCAAATTCTACAAAAAATATTTTTTTCAAAAAATCAAGTCTAAGTAAATCAGAAAATAGAGATTATACCAAAGCAGATAAACACTTGAAAATGTCTTGAATATTAAACTACTATTGTATAAGTCTCAGAGCAGAAAGATGTGATGTGAAGATTTTCAAAGTTAGGAGTTAAGTGGAATAGTAGCAAACAATTTAATATTTTTGTATTTGAAGATCTTTTAAAATTTTTATGTAATACCAATATGGTAAGTCAATTAAGTACTGTCAAACATTTTCAGAGTCACGAAAACTAGAGTAAAATAACTAACCTTGGAAATTTATAAATTCTTTCTTAATACTTATGGATACTCTTAGTACATAATAATAATACAATTTCCTGGAATACTATGGTTTTTACATGAACTTGTGTTATATTAACAATTAGCGAAACCTTCCAGGACATAAAGGGGTCAAGAACAGACTTCTGATTTTTACTACATTAACTGCAGGGTCATGAAACACCAAAAAATCAGTGCAGAAACAGTAGGTAATGATAAAAATATCAAAAAGTGGATATTTACTTCTCTAGGCAATACTATTTTTTATAGTTCATACTTCATAATTCATAGGTGTGAATTAATTAAAATAAACATAACGCATCTAAGCTTCTCTCTACCCTTCAACAACCTTCCAAAAATAGCCCTGACACTAATTTTCAGGAATGGGCTCTGCAATAACAAAAAATGCAGATAAGTACTATCAACTATCACCAAGAAATTATTGTTGAAAACGTGTTAACATTTACATTCGAGTATGTGTACAGGGCAGCTTTATCCTTTCAAGTACAACTACTTAGAATGGCGGGAGGGGATCATTTTCCACTTCTCTTCTACCTTCTTTAAACCACCTTTTATCATTCTGTATATAGTGTGCTCAGGAGACTACCAATATTTTTGGTTTTTTCATCCGTCCCCAGATCTATAGTCACCTGGCCTACCTGATAGTTCACACACACACACACACACACACACACACACACACACATACACACCCGACGCGCACACGCACTCACACAACAAAAGTCTGTTGCTAGGCAGGGTGCCTGCGGCAAGTGGCCTGGTGATGGTTTGGCCAAGGCATTACCATCTGTGGGCACAGCTCAGGCTGCTAGGTAGGGCCCCGAGGAGAGGAACAACTCAACATATCCTTAAGATAAAACAAAGCTACATTTTATAATATATTTTAGTCACAATATAGTGATCTTTTTATCTATACAAACTAACTTAAATGGAGTTCCCATCTTTCTTATTCTTAATATTTTTAGACTAAATCAGAGGTTGGCAGCTTTTTTTATAAAGGGCCAGAGAGTAAAATACTCTAGGTTTACAGGCCACATAGTCTCTATTGCAACTATTCAACTCTGTCTTTGAAACCCAAAGCATCCATAGACCATGTGTAAATAAATGGATGTGGCTGTGTTGCAATAAAACTTTATAATACAGGCAGAGGGTTGATTTGGGTCCCGGGCAGTAGTTTGCCTTGCCAACCCCTAGTCTAAATCATCTTAGCAGATGTGAAGTTTTAAAATTTCAAATTAAAAAGGAGAGAAAAAAGCTAAGTCCATGTGTTTGTTTGTTTTTTTTAAACAAAAGCCCAAACT
This sequence comes from Pteropus alecto, assembly GCF_000325575.1. Classification (NCBI taxonomy): domain Eukaryota; kingdom Metazoa; phylum Chordata; class Mammalia; order Chiroptera; family Pteropodidae; genus Pteropus; species Pteropus alecto. The sequence continues at coordinate 22,854,413 of NW_006434835.1, forward strand.
CAAACTTTTGTGTCAGAACAGTTGCTTCTAGGCTTAGAGCTAGCATAAATTAGAATAACTTCAGAATGAACTAAGAGTAGCTCTAAAAAGTAAATTTCTCTTAAAGTGAGCTTTGATCAAGATTAAATTTTTAAAAAAAAAAAACCTATTACTAGAGCACTTCTGCATGTAAAAGAAAAAAAATAGACTATTAGTCATAATATGAAGTGAGTCATAAAGACAGGTGGAGAAATACATCTGTGAAAGAGAAATATATATGAGAGTATCTATCATCCAAGTCCAAGCTCTCCCCCATTTTTAAGCTGTTATCTTCCCAATCCCCAAAAATGAAATAAGGTAATAGTATTCTTTTTACAGCTGAAGTACTGATTGCTAATATACTAAAAGTTTTCAGAATAAACTTCAGACTGAAGCAATTACACATTTTCAGGAGGTGAATGAGTAAAACACACTAGAACTTTCTCTTCAAAGTTCAATGTGATACGGAAAACAGAAAAGATACTACAGATTCCTATCTTCTCAACCCTAATCTTAGAATAAGCACCCTACAGGAGACATGACATTTAAAAGCATTACTGCATTCTAAAGGAGGAAGTACGTCCATTTTCATCCGTATAAGCTTACTAAGGTATGATGTGAAGCAGATAAACACCGATGTCTTCAAAACTTCATATAACTCCAGATGACACCACCACTAAATTAAAACATAACTGGTGTACTTTTCAACTTATTCCTGTACTCATGTGAAATGCCACTGAAATACAATGACCTGTGAAATCTATTTTATATAAATAGAAGACTGACCAAAAAAAAAAAAAAAATCCATGACAGAACAACAATAATCCAAATCCTCTGGGATTCCATCCCTTTATCGCAATGTTTCAATTCAACAAATATGTGTTAAGTGATATGTAAAGCACCAAAAATTAGGTGAGGTGCTGGGAAAACAATGTGAATGAGCCTTTGGGAAGACTGAAGTCTTTCTGAGGACAAACTTAAGCCAATGATTACAAGAGTATAGCACTGCGATATCAGGATTAGGTGCACCCTCACAAATAAATACGAAAAACATCTCAAATGTAACATAACAGGCAACTCACAAAAGAATACAAACGGTCAGATCAAACCATTTTTTGCCTATCAGATCAGCACACATTAAAAGGTGTTGGCTGGAGGTGTGGGGAAACGGCCCCTCGCTTACACTGTTACTGGGTTACATTTCCATAGAACAATTTGGGAAGCTGACTGTTTAAAACCCTTTAAAACTACACATGCATTGACCTAGAAATTCCACTGGTTTCAGTGAATGAGTGGACTGTAGTTTGACTAACCAAAAGAAAAAATATAAGAAATTGATTAAACTTCAGGAAAATGGTAACTTTGGTTTAACAGGATAAATTTCAGATTCCTACAAGATATTCAAGGAGAAATGTCTAGTAGGCAGCCGGAAACATAATAACTAGCATTTACTCAGTGTATGTGCTAGTCTTACATATATTATTTCATTCAATCCCTCCAGAACTCAAAGGGGTATGTACCCAGTGGCAAGAGCAGGATTCAAACATAGCTCTTAACCCGAAGCTCTTAAAATTCTATTAAGCCTCCATTGGTTTGGCACCTGGCAGAAAGATTCAAGGTAGAAACAGAGATTTATACCTTTATCTTTCTTTCACGCATTTATTCAGCAGAAATTTATTAGGTACCTAATGCTGGACCTAATGACACCAAGAAAATAAAGATGCATTTCCTATACTTAGGGAACCATACCAGAGACATGAAGACAAAAAATTGCAATATGGTATGACAGTGCTAACAGAAATAGTTAAGAGTAGTAATATTAATCCCAAAAGAAGGAGAGAGCAGTCCACTTGCAGGAAGGTTCTAAGAAGAAAGACAATGCTTGACTATGATTTTAAAGGATGTTTAAAAAATAAATTCCCCCAAGTGGACAAGGGAAGCAAGAAAGGAGGGCCACGGCACAAAAAGGCAATGGCATATACAGAAGCACTAATGTCGAAAACAGCACAGTCAATTCAAAGAAATGCATGAAGTCACCACACTGATTAACAGACACTGCCCTTCAACCATTCCAGTCTCTACCCGCTACCACTCTGCCCTTCCAGATGCTGACCAAGACAAAAGAGATATAAAGTTTTCTGCTCTTGCTCTCTTGAGCCTCATTATTTTCAAAGACAAGATCTACAACTTCAACCTCCCCTCCAAAAGGAAAGCTGGAAAGGGACAGGGCAGCCTGCTTTGCCAATCAGGAAGAACAGTGACACAGTGACAACTCTATCAAAAACAGCTCCCCGACAGCATCGCTATCAACCACCTTACCCAGCCTTTGTTTTCTTGGTAACTTTACTACTAAAATTGCACTGTCTATTCATTCTTTTCATTGTTTATTGCCTGTCTCCCTCATTAGAATATAAGCTCCAGGAGGCCATGGGCTTTGTCTATTTTACTGGCCACTGAATCTAAAATATGCCTGGCACAAGGAAGACACTCTGCAAATATTTGCTGAACAAATACTGTTTTATCTCACCCAACACATAGAAGATTATTTTAAAAATTAAAACAAATCGAGATAACATTTCACTTTTATAAGACACTCAATATTTTCTTCCATATTTGATAGTATTTTCATGCCCCAAAGACATTTCTAATGCTCTAAAATAGCAACCCTGAGACCTATTTTTTTTCTTCATTACAGAAAATGCTTGAAACAAAACATGTCTCTAAAATTAACCCTGAAGAGTTTAACTCTGATCTATTCCCAACCAGATATTTCATCATAGTATCTTTAGACCGAAGAGAACGAGCTAACAATAATGGATAAAGTGTTATATCAACTACGAACTGATGTTCTGTTTCAATGAAGCATGCTTAAGAAAAAAATGGAACGACACTATTCCACATTATAGGAAAAAGTCCAAGTCCTGCTAATAAAACAAATAACTAAAGTACAATGAAAAAAAGTGACTAATGCTATTAGAAATCAGATAATTCATGATATTTGTAAAAAAAAAAAAAAAAGTCATCAATTTTTAGAAATTAGTATCACTGATGATAGCGAAGGCACAGAGATCAAGCCTTGCCAAAACTGCATGTTACATAAAATGTCTGCAGAGCTAATACCTTTTGGAATCTGTTTCTCCAACTGACCATTTCACTTCAGGGTTTTGAGTAGGTTTCAGGCTCCTTATATTGCAGATGGGATGATCTTTCTCTAATATTTTGGGCTTGAGAAAGCTAAAGGGAACGAGCACCACAAGCTTAGCGATGCCATTTCGAAGCTGATGAAAGGTTTTGACACAAATAGTAGATCAGGACTCAGGAGGCAACTTCACAAGTCCAAATATTGTGAAAAACATGTACTGTTATTATGAATCTATTTCAAGGCTAATAAAGGTTTAAGACAGACCTAAATGCTGCCTTGCCATTTCTCACTATAAATGCCATGTACAATTACATAATGAATCCACTCTAACCCTTTTTATGTGGCAGTTCCAAAAAGAAGCCTTTAAACTCCATTAGAGATAAATTTATTTTCTTAAGCCAAGTGTTAACACCAATAAATGGAGGATTTACAAGTAATCCCTAAAAGCAGACAGGCAGAAATTACCAATCATGCTATAACCTTTTAACTTAGCATTTTATTTAATCTCACTTGTATAATAGGGCAATTTAAAGGGTGTAGTGTTTTAAAATATGAAATACAACATATTGTCCCTGATATGTAAAGCAAACTTTCTGGACTGTATATTCAAACAAATGTTTTGGGGGTTTTTTTGTTTTGTTTTGTTTTTCAGAATAGTCACTGAAAGTGACTAAATAAACACCTATTCAATCAATACTACCATTTCTCAAAAATATTTTGTACCACGTATCTGTGAACTTATTTAAAGGTAGTTTATAAGCTATGTCCTTTCTATGTACAAATAGGCATGACATTGAGAAAACATCCATTTACTCATAGGCCAAAAACAGTACAATGAATAGGCTATGTATGGTAAGATTCTTTTTGTCTGTATAACTGCTCACTGGTGGCCCAGAAACCTAGAACTGTATTCTCTTTCCTGGATTCCATCAAAGTCTGGTTAATGAGATTTCTTTGTTAAGTATTCTTTAGAAAAAAGAAATCAAGACTTAAAGACAGAATTTATATTACTGCAAATCATAATAGCTAGTTTGTGGTGATTTGTATTACCATGTTGTATCATAAATTATAAAAGTATATGCCCTTTAGAAAAATGGATTCCTTTGCCCAACCATTATACTCTAAAAATAAAAACCAACATTCCTTTACATACAAACAAAATGAAAGTGGCAACATACAAAATCTCAACTGATCAAAGCAGAATGAAAGGCCATAAAATCAATAAGGAAATGCATATCATATAATTAGCAGTTAATGTTTATGACAAATTTTAATCAAGGGCAATAGGACCACTTAAGAAAAATGAAAAAGCAGATAACAAACTTTATACAAAGAGTCAAAGATTCAAACATTCTGAACTTGTTTTCATCAGTCAGAAATTCTAGTCTACCAAGTACTGAGACAGATGGCTGATGTCACAAAAGTGCCACTGACATCTTCATACTCCAACTTCACTGATAAATGAGGAAGCTGTTTACAAATCAATCTGTGCTTTTAGGCTCAACACCATTCGGCTACCTCTAAATGTATCCCCTTTCAATATTTTATTATACAATTCGTAAGAGACAATTAAAAATATTATTCATAAGCCCACCGAACATAAAAAAACCACTATTAACATTTTAATGTATTAAAACGGTCACTTGCTATAGCTTCTTTAAGACACCTTCCTTTTTTATTCCCCTTTGACCTTCTACTTACTAAACATTTCAGTAGTGAATTACCCTGATTACTGTCATACTCCCACCAAGGAAACATCTTTCTGAAGGAGCACAGTGATGTTCTTGAACGGAAAATCTCTTTAGCGCCCTGGTGAGGCACCCCACTCCTTTACATATAGGCCCAGCCCACCTGCTGCTGGCCTGGAGTGATGGGATTACCATGGAAACCATTTCCAGTGTGGAATGTGTCCTGCAAACATCACTTACTGTGCCGGGCATATGACTTCTCTCGTTCTTCCCATTCTGAGAGCTCCCATTCTTGAGTTTCTTTTTTTTTTTGGCTGTTTCTTTGTGTTCTTTCTGTTTGTTTTGTACTTCGATGAGAATAGAAATAAAGCTGTTTTTCACTTCCTTTTCAAACTCCAGTTCATCTCGCAGGGCCAACTGCTGCACCAGCTCTTCAGAGTATTCCTTAATGGCGGTCTCAATTTCTTCTAGTAGTTCATTTAACTCAGATACTGACAGCCTTTTTACTCCTATGACCAAAAGCAAAGCACCGCAGATACTAAGACAAAAATGTTTCAAGCAAACACAACAGGGTGTTTTATACCAAAGAGGAAATCACATTCTAAGTAATTAAATTGTTTGTGATCTCAGAATCTTAAAACTTCTGATGGGCAGGTGTTAAGTAGAGAAAGGTAGGCAAAATTATGTCTCAAATGGCTGAGAAAGAAGTAGAACAAAATTTTTACTTGTCTAAATCAATCATCCCATGAACAAATACTTCAGTCAAGGCTTATACAAGGAAAAGAACAAACACGAAAGCCAAGGGAATACAGAAACTACCTGCTCACAAGAAACTGTAAGCAATTTAGCAGGGTTCTGGCACACTTCTGAAGAGAGAAGTCCACTTGAAAAAATTAAATACATATTTAGTCACGTACGTCTCAATGTGTGAATTTTATTGAGTTCTGAATATTCCCTGAAACCCTATTTTAGTTGTTTTTTTTTTTTCTCAGCACTTCTCTACATGTGAGATACAGGACATCGTTTAAGTTCTAACCCCCGTTACCTCAGAATGTGACTACATCTGGAGGAGGGTCTTCGAAGAGATAATTAAGTTAAAATGAGGTCATTACGGTGGGCCCCAATCCAATGAAACAGATGCCCTCAAAAATAAGATTAGAACACAGATATGCATAGACAAAAGTCCATGTGAGGACAGAGAGAAGACAGCCATCTGCAAGCCAAGGAGAGAGGCATCAGAAGAAACCAAACCTACTGACACCTTGATCTCGAACTTGTAGCCTCCAGAACTGTCAGGGGACAAATTTCCATTGTTTCAGCCCCTTAGCCTTTGGTACTTTGTTACAGCAGCTAGGGCTGACTAATACAGGATTCAAAGGTGAATATGACACAGTCCCTGAGCAACGATGAAAATATGTCTTGAGTATTACTGGAGGACCAGGGCACGACATGCAACCTGGCCTGGGAGAATCAAAGATTTCTGGAGATAGTCACACCGTATGTTTGAGGTATACAAAAAGGACAAAGACCATTGATTTAAGTAGTTTCTTACTTTCTTCATAACTGCTTGTGCTAAACCTCTTAAGAGTTTGAATTTCCTGGGAAAGCATCGAAAGCCGATCTGACTGTGTGGGCGTTTCATCATCTTCTGGGTCTGGTGATTCCTGCATCATTTCTTCAATTTCTTCAATAACCTTCCAAAATATACATACCACTGTTAATCACATCTACATAGGAAAAATGATCCGTCTGTAACATGGCGCTCACCTGAGTCTCGCAGAGAAATGCACTACATTCTCCACTAACCAACAGTGTGCAGGAGTAGGTGTTTTGAATAATCTAATTTTGACTGTAAGAGTGAACATGGTTTATCTAAAAAAATTTACAATATACTAAATAAGAAATTAAATAGAATATGATTTAATATGTCCATCATGATTCAGTAGTAGGCCCTATCAGATCTTGCAACATCTGAGAAATTTTGCTATAAACACATAAAGTATAATTTACTTTAGACATACCAGAACCAGATCATAGTTCTAAATATAAGCAAATGACAGAAAATTTACCACATGCCACAAGCAAGTGCTCAATCTAAAGCCATTTAATCAAACTGACACAAAATTTAGGAAAAAACAACAGTAAAAACACTTATATAGAGAGCAAGAAATTACCTCTTTGGCAGCAAAATTTTCCTTTAACAGCAGAAAAGAAATTTTGTATGTTAATTCAATGAAAGATAACGGAATATTCAAAAGTTGCTTAAAATATAAAGTGTAAAGAAAGAGGGAAAAGCTGCACAAAAGCAGGGAATCTACTGTCATACATAATGTTGCTCAAATTTTACAACGGCATCTTGTCCTATTCTAGAGTCCAAAAGCTGAGGATCTAGAACTCAGAGAAAATTTAAGGAAAAGTGGAAAAATTACTCAACAGTTAGAAAAACAGACATGAGTTTAAAAAAAAAAAAACCTATTAGAAAAAATACATCAATCAGTAAGCTTAACATATAACACCTGTACCAAGGAAAAAACAAAAGTAAACCTGAAGGAGGTAGTCGTTATGTTAATTAGCAAGATTTTCCAAAACAGGCATTGTAAAACAGTAGGAGGAGGCACTGATGTAAGCTACAGAATCTACTTAAGTCTTAAAAGCAGAGATAGATAGCTTATGGCATTCAGGCAGATTACTGAGGAGTCAATGACTTCTCAGTGTCTCATGTTCCCTGCACTATCATAATCTATCTACCCCACTCAGCCCTCTAACCTATTATCTTGCTTTTCAAGCATTTTACTCTCTCCAGGCCTAGAATATGACAACCACAAATATGACTAAGGAGCAAAATGACACAGATTTAATGTACTCCTCCCAACTTTACCAAACTATATCTCTTTACTGACCTTGTTTTTCCAGCCTAAAAATATAATGTAGAATTCACAGTCCAAGTAGCCATGGAACATTTAATCAAGAAGAAGTTCTTGCATCACATTTTGACAATACAACAGAAGTGGGAAGAGTATTCAGAAAATGAGAAAGCTGATTCAACTGGGTTTAAATGAATACAGGGTTGACATTATTAGAGCATTCCATAGGAATAATGCTCACTTCTTTTGCAAGTTCACAATATGCACATCTAATAAGTCCTAATGATTTTTACATAGGGTTTAGAGAAACTAGATAATTTCTACACAGATATATTATAGTTTGCCTATGTCTGGCTAAATTTAAAGAAGAAAATTCACAATATTTTTTCTGATTTTAGTGTAAGCAATAACCTTCCCTTAGTAACTTGGTGTAATTTTAACAGTGCTTATCTTGGAAAATTGCCTTATTGGAAAATCTTCCCAACTAACATAATCCCATCTGCTTCAGATTACATAGACTCCCTTCTCTTCTCCACGGAGGGGCTAACAAACCAGAAAATACAGGAAAAACAAGTAGATTCCAACAACACATCACTTGTTGCCAAAATAAGGAATTGTTTTTCAGCTGGAGGTTCCCTTCTTTTCATTGGTGAATTTCTCCTTTGTACCTGATCTGCAGTGAAGAGGGGCTCATCGTTAACACAGGACACGATGATTGAATGCATGTCCAGCTGTTCTCTCAACTCCTCGTCGTCGGACGTGTCAAAGAGCAAGCTGTCACTTATCTAAAACCAAATAACCTACTGTTAAAAGCTGGACCTGATCACAACAAAGTCAAAGTGTCTGGGTAAACAAGACTACATACAGAAGGGCACATCTGCTGAGAACTTTCCCTCCAAAGGGAGAAATTATAACAATTGCTCTATACCTGGGAGTGTGTGAAGTACCTTACACATTCACCTCAAATAGGAATGAGAGGAATATAGAATAAATATGAAATTGCTAACATGTGCTGCAAGCATCTCCTATTGCCCAGTACAGATACATACTTAACTGTTTTTTCCAAGAAGAGTGCTATAAAAGCTGACTGGTAAGTACAAAAATATAGGGCATTTGTTAGGAAGTTGTAGGGAAGATAGCAAATAGAGGAGGAAAACAGGCAGGGAAGGCAGCAAATGTTATTTAGTTAACAAGCTAATAGTAAGATTGGTATATATTAAAATTCCACAGAAAACAAAGTTAGTTACCTGTGAACTAACTTCTGACATTCAGGGTGAAGGGTAACTCCCTGGCAGATGGCCACTGTCCATGAGGGGTACACTTAGCCCTTCCAGCTAAACATCACTTCTTCTAAAAGCAGAATATTTCTGGATTCCAAAAACATCTGTAAATCTAACTGTGCTGGAGATTTTCCATTTGCCTCACCTCCAGGAGGCTGACCTTTATAGACTACATCAGAGGATGCCCTTGAGTCTGGCTTCTAGTTGGGTTAAACACCACTGGCAAACACTAGCAGGAGACTGGAAGGTGGGAGGGTGAGGACTGGGCATTTATTCTGCTGTCTCTGTCTCCCTGCCAGACTGCCAAAGGCAGTACCTCCCATCAAGCAGACTTCTCCCCTATAGCTACTCTCTCCAGGTTCTGATAGCTTCTTCTTTCCCTGCTTACCTCTTCATTCCAAGGGGTGCTAGTACTGCTTGTTATTGCCAGCCCCGGGGTACCACACCGGGCCTAGTTGGTGTCCCTTAGCCCTGCTTACACCAGTATAAACAGCTCCTTAACGACGACTTAGAGTTTAGTACTAGAATTGTAAAAACCTTACCTAGAAAACTCAGCAGATTAAAATGGACAAGTGAGCATCCAACTATTTAACGTGATGTGACTTCAGATGATGACTAGAAGTGAAATTAAAACTCCATTCCTCAGGAAAGAGTAGCACACATTGGGTTCACAAATAAATGGCAGCAAGGAAATACGTAAGAAGCAACTATGTACTTCTCTTAGTATACAATTTTAAAAATAGTATTTTACCTAGGAAAATTATTTTATTTACCAATGCAGAGGATATATATATATAATTGAGGATTCAAGTGAGTATTGTAGGTCTCTACTTCCACCCTAGTTCCTCACACGGGAGCATCCAAAGTTTAATGGTGAAGAGAGCCCACTGTGAGAAACCTGCAAGTGAGATGAGCAAAGGAACACTGGTGTGGTGCCTGTCATAACATTAGGCTGAGAGAGGAGCTACATGAGCTCTCCGAGGTCTATCCATTTCCACACAGTACAATTCCATGCTGTACCACAGTGATGACATAATTCCTAATTCTATTTCTCGCTGCACCATCGGCCTAGGAAATGCTTGGCCATGGCCTTCAACACATCATCATGAAACATCAGAACACTGTGAGAGAAAAAGAACATAAAGTTTCCAGAGAGAAAAACCATCATATTAAAAGGGTCGGGAATCAAAATGTCACTTGAATTCTCAACAGCAACAACAGAAGCTGGAAAACAATCAATGTAATTTCGTGTTTCAATTAATTCCACCCTAGAATCCTATATCCAGCTAAACTAACAATTAGGTGGGGGCTTAGAAGAAAGATATTTTCAGATATTCAAATTCTCAGAGATTTAACTCTTATGCACCCTTTCTCAGAAAGCTACTGCAGAATATGCTCCATTAAAACCAGGAGGAAACCCAAGAAGGAAATAGACAAAATATCTAATACAAGAAAGAGGTGAATGGTACTCTTGTAATGATAGTGAAGATCCCACGAGGATGGCTGTGAAGCTAACTAGAGAATAACCAGTTCAGAACTGTTAACTGCAGAGGGCATCAAGAAAAGCCTGAGAGGGAGAAATGCAGAGAGGAGAAAGATTATACAGTATATTTCAATTACTAAAATGAGTTTTATGGCTCTGTTGAGGCTGCATTAGTGAGCTCATGATAACCTAAATAAACCACGAAAAGGCAATTATTATTACCTTAAGGAAGAAGAATTACAAGAGAAAATTTAATCATACTATACTAAAATGGGTCAACTGTGCATATTTAAATAGTCAATATAAACGATGATTAACCAAATATTTTGATATGATTATATTGGGAAGATAAGGGAAGGTTAAGTTGTTGTGAAGGTTATGTTGCTGTGGTTGGACGGAGCACCATGAGAGAGCTAAACTTTCATTGGGTAGAAAGTAAATGGATAAAGTCTAAAATTGAAAAATAAAATCAAGTAAATTGACATGAAGATGTTATGTTAGAAGAAACGGTTGAAGTAGTCGAAAGCGGTTGCATCCGGTAAGTGGAAATCAGGATGGGGTAAGCAGGGCTGAGGCTGCTTTTTCATGTTAAGTTCTATAGTTCTAAGCTTACTTTTTAAACTATGACAGTTATCCTTTTAATAAGGAGAACGGGCAAGAGATTAGGCTTTTGATGAGAAAGGATGTCAGATTTCAAGACTGGAGAAATAGGGATGAAAAATTCCACAATATGATCATAAGGGTGTATGGATAATACAGAGTAGACCTAACAATTACCTTCACTGAGTCTTAAATTTCAATACACACCCCAAATCACTCTTCTATGTTGTAATTTGAGGACCATGGTTTTATTTTTCTCCTTAGAGACAAGTTTTAATTTGAAATTACTCCTAAGGAAGATGTTATTACCTTCTTCCTGTTTCTACTCTTGAAGATTTAAAGATACATAAACAAAGTCCAAGTCCTTGAAAAAAAAAATGCTCACGATAGGAAGAAGAAAATGGCATAGGAGATGTTCCGAAGGCAACATAACTTAGGAGCATTCTATCACATAAGCACGATCAAGAAAGGCACTGGATTTAGAACAGGTTTACAGCTATTGCCAAAACACATGACTGATACCAGTAAGCCATTAGAATAAATTTCCATGACAACAGAAATAATGACCCCAGATCATCTTTCCAGAGAGGGAGCCAAGCCCATTCCCCACAGAGATGGCATATGCTAAGGGCTGAATCCCTTTCGAGGCTCTGAAAACTAACCTTGGCTGTCATGGGTATCATTATTCACTCTCCCATTCGGCATCAATGTGCCTTCTCTCTGCCACGCATTCCCAAGTCACTCCTTCCTGTGCCAGGGTTAGATACACAGCTGGTGGTGCTGTTCCCCTCTATAAAACTAAAGCTGCCTCAAATGGAAAAAATGTGCCCATGGAAGAATTTGGACTGTCCTTGATGCCTTACTCTAGAAAAGGCCCAACAAAGTTAGAAGTGTGACAGCTTAAATATCAATGGAAGAAAAATTAAAAACTGAAATCCAGCAAACTGCGGTTTTCTTGAATGTCTTTCTCATCCTAATGCAAAAGAAATTTCTTCTCCCTTTGTCAAAATAATTTCCTATAGACTTTTATAATTGGAATAATCTAAAGAATGCTTCCAGAAGGTAAATTCTGCACAGTTCGGTTATGGAAAGAACAGAGCACACAGTTAGCAATAGTAATAAAATAACTTTCTCAGGTTAAAAAATTAATATTTAAAAGTAAATTATATTCTATGTGTAATAGAATAACATGGTTGCTTCTAACATAGTTCCTTGTTACCCATTTGTTCTTCAGGAACTTAATAAGTGCTACTCACTCCCAAGGAATAGCTCTAAATTTAGTTCTATTCATCACCTGTGTAGTTGTATCAAGATAGATAGATGACAGATCATCACTTGTTCATTTTAATCTGAGTTTTCCAGGTAAGGCTTTTACAGTGAGTACTAGGACTAAACTCCAAGTCATTAGTAATCACTATTCTGACTATTCCATTGTCTGCCATTGAAAACAATAGTCAAAAGGCAGAAAAAGGGACTTCCCAAAGGCAATCTAAGAACAATACAAGGTATACATGTTATTCAATGAAACTGGATTAGAGTGTCCCCTTCATGCAGCTAATGTGTTTCCCTTTGAAACTATGAAAAGACCATTTCGATGCTATTTTTTCATATGTCAAAATTACTCACTGCGTAGCTATTGTTGATTCGGCACTATGTTAAATAATATAGAAAATATATATATTTTTAAATGCCTTTCCATTATGGTCTCTAACAAGATTCATTCATTCGCTCAACATCTGTCTTAGTACTCACTACATGCCAGGCACAGTGGTAGTTACTAAAAAGACAAATAAAAAGACACGTACCAGGAAGTCACAATCTAACCATAGACCCAGAAACATGATTAGTAAGAGAACACAATAGTAATCTGAGATACAAAAGTGCTGTAGGGACTAGCACCCAGGAGTCAATGGGGCTAAATTCTATGGGACTGATAAGTCCTGTAAGGTTTACGTGCGCGCGTGCGCGCGCGCACACACACACACACACCACCCACCCACCCCCCCCTGCCCAGAGTAACCAATTTCCACAGAAAGGAGTGCATTTTCCTTCCATGCTAGAATTTAGGCCATGGCTAACTGACCATCTGCCAGACATACTGTAGATGGGTACTCCCCCCATGTGAGAGGTTGGATTACGTGTCCTTTAAAGTCCCTTCCAACTCTAAAATTGTATAATTCCATGAGATCAGCAAAGGCTAAAATAGTAATAGGAAGCTTCAGAGAGGAAGGGAAAGTTGAACTAAGCTCAAAATGATAGCTAAGAGCTAAATAAACAGAAGACAGAGCATAGGATGATTTTGTTTTATTCCTTTTCACTACAGGTATGTCAAGTTAGTCTGCGAAACAGCCTAACAGGGTTAATAACTGGAGCAAACAGTAAAAATTCTGTATCTACTAGAATATTAGGAAACATAGTCAGAATTCTATATTTTACTAGAAAATAGGCAGCAAGCTTTTCTGAATCACATTTAAGAAAATAATTTTCCTATGCTGTACACCTGAAATAAAATATTAAATGTCAACTGTGACTGAAAAATCAAAAACGGGGGGCAGGGGAGAGTGGTAGGAAGTGAAGGGGAAGAAGAGGTTCAAACTTCCAGGTATAAGTCATGGGGATGTTGTGTACAGCATAGGGAATAAGAGAAAACTCATTTTCACAAAATGTTAATACTATTTAAAATACAGACAGCCCTACTACATTAAACTCCCAGTATTTACAAGAATTAAAATGCCTTTTAAAGGTTCCCAATATTCACAGGAATACATAGTCTCTGAGCACCACGTCATGTCCAGCAAGTCCTTAAATTCATCAGAAAGTTAACTGTTGATATTCTAGTATCCCTAATACACTCATGTGCTGCAGAACAAAACTTTGGTAACAACACACCACGGTGGTCCCATAAGATTATAATGGAGCTGAAAAATTCCTATCGCCCAGTAACATCAGAATGCAATGCATTACTCAAGGTGTTGTGGTGATGCTATGTAAACAAACCTACTGTGCTGCCAGTCATATAAAAGTATAGCACATACAATTAATTATGGTATGTAATACCTGATTATGATAATAAATGACTATTGTACTGGTTTATGTATTTACTATCCTATACTTTTTATCATTACTTTAGATGGTACTCTTTCTACTCATAAAAAAAGTTTGCTGTAAAACTCTGTGCCATGTCAGCCCGGCAGAGGTCTCACACATCTCACGTTTACTGTGCCTCTTGATTGAATCATTTTCTCATGATTGATTTAATCACATATTTTATACAGTGACATGCCATACAGGCTTGTAGCCTAGGAGCAATAGGCTATGCCATATAACCTAGGTGTGTAGTAGGCTATGCCATTTAGGTTTGTGTAAGTGCACTCTATGTTTGCACAGATGAAATCGCCTAACGATGCATTTTTCAGGACGTAACCCCATCACTATAGAGCGTGTCTATATATTTAAACATAGGCTAGGATTCTCACCAAGTACTCTCAACACATCAAAGCTATGTTATTTAAGGTGTAAAAAATGCTGGTCATTGACATTCATATACAGGTGATAGAAATTTAGATAAACAGAAACGGGAGCATGTGCTGATGCAGAATTAGAGAAATGTGCTAGCAAGTTGATTATGGCAATAGCGGGCCACTCTAATTGCTATAAGCTTGGAAATAAAAGGCAACTCAATAGAAATGCTACTTTTTAGTTTCATTATCAGAATCAGTTATTGAGAAACAACTGGTTCTTTTCTAACTTACCCCTTTTTCTGACAGGTTCAGAGTAAGCAAATGCAAGGTCCTGGTGTGAGATGACTTCCAGTCCACAGGCATTACATTTCCATAATTATCTGTCAGGGCATTCCAAATCCTTAAAAAGAAGAAAACCACAATCCACAACAATTAACAATCTATATGTCCTTCATTAAACAAATACCCAGTATTATAGTAAAAGAACAAAAAAATACCAAAGCAAAATATATATATATATACATATA
>NW_006434835.1:22869586-22873768 GCF_000325575.1 Pteropus alecto
TATATATATATGTATATATATATATATTGTTTCTCAGAAAAACATCAACAAAGTAGAGCCTCCTAAACAAGACTAAATGAAAATTACACAATTGGGCTGATAAGTCCTAAGGAGAGGTGAAGGGAAGTGGAAAAAAGGTTGATAGCTGACACTTCCACTGTGCTAAGTGCGAGGCATTATTCTAAACAATTTACATATATTAACTCATTTAATTCTCAAAAACAGTATTATGAAGAACCATTATTATCCCCACTTTACAGATGAGGAAACAAAAGCACAGGGAGGTTAACCAATGTTTCCAGAGCCTCACCAGCAGTAAACATGCTGTGCTTCATACTTCTTTGCCTTCTACAACTTTCAAACTTACAGACCATTTCATAGAGTAAATTTCTAACCAAAGGTTTGTTATCCTTTCTAGAGAAAGTTTTCAGTTGCAATGTGAATTCAGGGTTTAATATCTAATTTGTAATATAACAGGCTAAGAACTAAGACTGATAAAATAAAAAGGGAAAGAAGGGGAGTTCACAATATAATGCACACAGGTTATATCCAATGCAGCTTTCCCGCTCTATTATCAAACAGCATTTGGGGGAGGCAACAGAGCACTTGACGAAATTTTGGGAAACACACTCTCATCTCCATTCTCCCTCAAACAATGAGTCTTTGGCCATGTCCTTTAACCTCTCTACATATTAGCCAACCTTCTATAAAATGAGAGGCTTGAACAAGAAAAACAGGCATTCCTTCTAGCTCTATTACTCTAAGCATTAGCTAAAGTATTGAAAAAGGTCACGAACCACACCAGATAAAAACAGCAAACTCCAATTGCATGACTAAAACTCTGGTTTCAGTACTAAAGTAATAATCAGCATAATAAACATGACGTTGTATGAAAAAAAAAAAGAGTTCAGAGATATGAGATGAAATTTGATTGGGGTAAGTAAAGTTAAATACTACACATAGAAGTACACGCATACATGTCATTAAAAAAATGAAATTATTAACAGGAATCTAATTGAGAATGCGCCATTAAATAATTGGGTAGGGTTTTTTCCCAAGTATGTAAGCCATTAGGATACAAAAGCAAGACCACTAGGAGCATAAAAATAATGTAAGCCTTGAAATAAAGCAGCAACGTACTGGATTTAATGAATTGGAATTTGGTGCAAGAGATGAAGCAATGGGACAACTGCCAAAAACATAAAATCCTAACATGATGTTTGGCTTTGGACCACACATGAGCCTTAATCAAAATGTGAGCTCAAAGGCTCTAGAAAACTGGTTTACCCAGCAAATCTCCTATATGCATGGTTCTTTCCTAGCCCCTCTCTGTTGGAAACATAATCTCCTCAAATGCCAACGTGCTCAAATTGAAGGCAACACTTCTAGACTGCTAAACTTCCTGGGATTCTAGCCCATACCTTCCTGGGTAAATGATTTTCATATACTGAATAACTGACTATACACCTAACCCTAAATAGAAACTCAAGTAGGATATTCTAGTAGGTGAAGACAGCCCAGAGTTTTGGGGACTGCTTGTTTGCCCCTTCTTAAATGAGGCTGTAATAATAGGACAGATGGAGTAGCCTACTTTACCTAAAAGTGTGCCTAAATTTGATCTTCCAAGAAAAGGAAGGACAGAAAAAGTGACTGCGACTGAATTGGACCTTCCAAGAAAGGGAAGGACAATCAAGAATCCTCTATCATCTCCACCAAGGTCAGAACAATTACAGTTGAAAGTAGGACCCACTAAAGTGAAAGATTTCTAGAATTTTCCAGTCAAGATTTGAATTGCCTTTATCTTTATCATAACATACTACATCCAGTCATAAACAACTGGCAAGACAGCTCTTTTCCAAGGAGGTCAAAGTCCTGCCGACGCTGAATTCTACAAAAGACCCTTCTAAAGTAAAACCTTAGCAGAGAAGTACAATCTCTGTATAGAACCAAAACTAAAACTAGGACTCAGAGAAGTTAAAGTGCCCTAAGGTAAGGCAATATCTAAGTGAAAGAATTCTCAACCCTCTCTGCTCAAGGAATGGCTCCTATATAGCAAGAGAGCAGATTTATGCAATAGAAAGGGGATAAGAGTGGTGACAGGCCCCGGTCCTAGTCCTGGAAAAAAGATTTTCTTATGCATTTTCAAATAAAGCGACTCGCATTACCAACATAACATCTACCAAAAACCATTATCAAGAGTAACATTTTAAGTTTAGGCTAAAATACACTACTCTCCAGACAGTATAGACAAAGAAAAAATAAGGAATTTTATATGTGTACAAACTACTAATCTGTTTTGAGAAAAGACTCTTGATAAACCCAAATACATAATAATTTTAAAATCTAGAATATGTCCTAGGTCTAGTGATTCAGAGTATGTGAATTACATAATTACATGTATATATATATATATATATATATGTGTGTGTGTGTGTATATATATGTATGTAAATATATATAACACTATTTTATCTTTAGGAATAGACTTTCAAAAAATGTCATATTTTGCCACTGACTGCGTGCAGTCTGTGTATATTAAACCCAATCATAAAGTCTGCCCTCTACACCTGAACACCGTACAGAGGTACCAATGAAAAGATATGGTCTCCAAGCATAAGTGGGCCTGAATCACTGCTAAGCCATGTTTACAGGCACCCATCCCCAACGTCCTCTTCTCAAGCTTCCTCCCGTACTCCTGATAAATCTGCTTCACAGAATGGAGACCATCCAGCTACAAGCCTCTTTCTACGCCCAATGATCCCTCTCAAGAATTCTTCCCTAACCTCTAATCTCTCCATCCCATCAATGCTCCATCCTACCCATGTTCTTAGTGTTTACTCCATTAATTTCACCCTCAGCCTCTCCAGGGGTTCCTCTCCCCTACTTTACAGATTTTTTCACTCTCACCATTTCTTTTACCACCTTTTGGGGTAACACTGTGGTACATAATTGCAACCCTTATTTAACCAAATTATAACTGGGGTTCAAAGTGGTTAAATAAAGTGCCCCCAGGAACTCTATCCTTCCCTTCTCCTAGTTCTCATATATCTCTGTGAATTTCCTATCATTGTACTTTGATGATTCTATAATAATTATCTGTTTATGCACTGGTTTCCCCACCAGACTAGGAGATCCTCGCTATTAACCAGATCGCTTCCTTTTTGCCTCTATGAGGGGGCCTGCACTCTCAGGTGGACTTAATATATTCCTGTGGTATAAATACCGCTTCAATATTACCTTTGCACGTGCTATATCCACGAGCTAGAAAGCTAAACCTTTCTCCACCTGCCAGGAAAACTCCCACTCATCCATCAGGATCTAGTTTACACATTTCTTTATGAAGTCTTTCCTGCCTCTCCCACACACACACCCTTTTAAATCTCCTAAACCTTACACATATATCCATTAGAGCATTTGTCACATTCGGACAAATATTTGCTTACAAATCTAGCTCCCATTCCAGATTGAGAAGGACAGTCATTTTGGTATTTATTCCCAGAGCGAAGCAGCCTCTGGCACTTAACACGCGCTTAATAAATGCTAGTTGAATGAATGAATGGTTACACCTGTGCCCGAGGTGCTGCCTCTGACTACGAGCTCTGTACAAAGAGATTCCCCTCTAAACCAAATGAGGGTTGTTTTCTAGAAACGAAGAGGGCAGTGGCAGAGGTTAAAGGGAGTGTGGGGAGCGAGGGGAGCAAGAGATTTAAATCGCCGACCGCGCAGAGCCCGAAAGCCCGGGGGAGGGAGAAGGAAGAGCAAGGAGGGGCGGGGAATCCGGAGCCGATGGAGGCGGAAGGAGGGCGAGGGGAGGAGCCTGCGGCCAGAGTCCCGAGGAGGCTGCAGACCGAAGGCCTGCGGACAGGGCGAGGGACAGGGGAGGCTCCCGCCCGCTCCCGGCCGGGGCCCGCACTCACTCGTCCCCCTGCAGGAGGCTGCCCTCGGTGATGGGCCGCACGGCCGCCCTCGGGGGCTCGGCGCCCGGACCCGAGGGGCGGAAACACAGGCTCAGCTTCTCCTCCAAGCTGCAGGCCAGCGCTGGAAAGCTGTCGCCTCCCCCGCCCGGCCCTGCCCCGGCCTCGGGGCTCGTGTTACAGTTCGCCTGGTCCTGGAGGCTCCGGGCCGGCTCCTGGAACTCATAGAAATCCTGCCAGTCCCCGTCCGCCGCCATCGCCGCCCAGT
>NW_006434835.1:22873917-22904410 GCF_000325575.1 Pteropus alecto
TCTCGGGACGTGACGGCGGGTCCCTGTAGAAAGGGAAACCTGAACTGCGTGCAGTCACTTCCTATAATCTCTGTCAGTCAGGAATAGCTTCCCTCCTGGCTTTCCTTGAGAGGACACCAGGCCTAAATATGGCTAAAAAAGAGGGCTTCTCAAAACTTTCCACCTAGAGTCAGATTACTCCCGAAGTCATTTCTCCAGGGTAATCTGGTCCTTTTGTAACTTTCCACCAGAATCAGTTGGAAATGCTTAAGTGATACCGAACTTTATTCCAGAAATACTTTAGAAATGAAGTATTCCATATACAATGCTCATGTTAGATCCTCAGAAACATACACGCGTGAATAATTATGAGTTAATGTTTGCAAAGCACTTAGAACAGTGCCTAATAGTGGCATATGTGCATATTATATAAGTAATGCATGGGTGCACCCTACAAGGGATTTATGACGTAGTTGTAGTGATAAGACTAAGAGGAAACACTTTGTACAAAATAAAAAGTAGATATGATTGGGAGTAGAGAGTTTAATAGGTACAGAGTTTCAGTGTTGCAAGACGAAAAAAAGTCTGAGTTTAGGTGGTGGTGATGGTTGCCAAGAATATGAATGTACTTAATGCCACTGGGCTGTACACTTAAAATGGTTAAGATAGTAACTACGTTACGTGTATTTCACCATAATAAAAAATTGGTAGGAAAGTATGATTATAAGAGAATATGAATATGTAGAGGCAATAAATATGTAAGAGTGTTACTGGACAAGACTCCACTGCCTGAAGCACATAGAAACCAATACTTGTCACTGGCTTTGAGGAAAGAAAGGAGCTTCATTTTTAGGTAGGTTGGCAAGAAGACAGGAGGCAAGGCTCAAATCTTCCTGATACAGGATTCAGAGTAGGGTAACAGTTTAAGAGTTCACAAGTGTTACTCGTGAGTGGTGTATCCAAGGTTTAAACTTTGGTTCTGAGTCTTGTTAACTAGGATAGGACCAGATTGAGCTTGTCTACAGTTACAGGAGTTGATAGAAGTTATATGTTTGGACTGTGGTAATCAAATACTTCATTTAGGAAAGTGGGATATAGTTGGGTCATGAAAGACAGGTTTGTAATTTGAAAAATAAATCTGAAGTTAATAATTAAAAATAACCTTTCCTCAGTATGCTTTGTCCATGTCTTGACAGCATGGAACACCTATCCTCAAGAATATATGTTAATATGAAAATTTCCTATTTATTATGCCAGTGAATGTTTGTTTCATATTTCAATGATTTATCCTATATTAAACAAAATAATCTGAGCCTATGAAACTGTTGATAAAAATAATATTGTCCCCTCTATTTCCTTTGAAACCATGAAGGGAACAGATGTTGAGCTCTACTTGGCCAACAGCTAGAACTAATTACCCAATGGTTAACAGCTTTTGTGTTGATGGAAAAACACTCTAGCTCAGCTAATAGTCACCTATCTGAACACTACTCAAAAGTGATGCTCTAAAGCAGTGGTCCCCGGCCTTTTCAGCACCAGGGACTGGTGCTTCTATGAGAATCTAATGCCTGATGACTTGAAGTGGAGCTGAGGTGGTGATGCTAGCGCTGGGGAGGGGCTGCAAATACAGATGAAACTTTGCTCTTTGCTAGCTGGCCTGCCGCTCACCTCCTGCTGTGCAGCCCAGTTCCTAACAGGCCATGGACCAGAACCAGTCTGTGGCCTGGGGGATGGAGACTCCCCAAAAAAGTATCAAAGATCTATTGTTCTCTAGCGTTTGACTACACACACAAAGTTACGTGAAACTGTCAAGTTAAATCAGACTCTGCTAATTAGGTATACAGCTAAGAGAAATTTGTGGGGCTTTTTCTTCTTCACATCTCCATTTACCTGTGTGGTGTGTGTATATGTGTTAGTGGAAATGAATATTATTTACTCTTAGGACCCAAATGTAACACTGTCAAATTTTTCACATGCTTACAAATAAAATGCTACTCGGTTAGCTTCAGAATTTTAGTTAAATTTCCTATATAGGATGTTTTTACTTTTAATTAAATGCAGATTATCTGGTATCACCCCAGAAACTTTGAATATTCCATTGTAAAAACAAGATTTGAATCACTTAATCAACTTATATTTGCACATCTATAGTGTCCTTGGCACTCAACGCAATCTATAAAAAGGCTCCAAAGAAAGATGCCTATGAGAAAAATTGTTATATTACTTTATGGGGGCAGAGCAATGAGATTAAAGTCTGAAATAAAATGTTAATTGGTGCTTTCATAGATTTTAAATAACTACTGTAAACATGAAAGAGTAATAGGACAACATAGTTTTAATGGTAGAATGCTTGTTACTGGGTAAAATTATAAAGTAGCAATATAGTCCCTCAATGCCTTTTGCACACCTCTTTTCCCAGGTGGTACCTGGAAACTAACTGCAAGTTGCTCAGACTCAGACCATGTTCCACCCAGGTTGTGGCACCATTTCCTTATGCTCATCCTTTTCTTTAGCTCCTTTGGTACTTAGACTGCTTCTTTTTTTTTTTGGACAATCAAGCCCCCAGTACTAGTCCATAAACGCCATCACTTAATATTTCCTGACAGTAACCTTAGCCCATTTTCCAGCAACTCTCCTTCCCATCAGGAAATTCTAGCTTCCTAACATTGCCACAGAGCTGGCAAAACCACAGACTTTCTGCCAGTCTCACCTGTTTAGATCAGTCCATCAACACTCAAAGGCTTCCGAATAAGAAGAGGTTCTTGCACTTCGTTATATCTCACATAGCTGGATTCTACTAATTTGTCCGCCCACATTGACTTATTTCAGAATTTTATTTATGTGTAAACATGTTTGAGCATTTCATATATTAAGAAAAGTTAACCTATTGAATTAATTTTCAGCACTTGATTCAAAATTACAAAGAGAATACAGAGTACTTTTAAAGAGAGTTTCACATTTGAGAATTATGTTTACATTAATCATTTAAGATGGAAAAAGTTACTCCTCTTGTTTGACTATATATTTAAATTTTGACATGTATAGTATATATCACAGTGGAAATTTAAGTAACAAAATGTGGAAAATAAATTATTCAACATATTGACCACCTAAGGGTATAATTAATCAGAAAATATAAGGACTAGAAAGAAAGAAAGAAAGAAAGAAAGAAAGAAAGAAGGAAAGAAAGAAAGAAAGAAAGAAAGGAAGGAAGGAAGGAAGGAAGGAAGGAGGGAAGGAAGGAAGGAAGGAAGGAAGGAAGGAAGAAAGAAAGAAAGAAAGAAAGAAAGAAAGAAGGAAAGAAAGAAAGAAAGAAAGAAAGGAAGGAAGGAAGGAAGGAAGGAAGGAGGGAAGGAAGGAAGGAAGGAAGGAAGGAAGGAAGAAAGAAAGAAAGAAAGAAAGAAAGAAAGAAGGAAAGAAAGAAAGAAAGAAAGAAAGGAAGGAAGGAAGGAAGGAAGGAAGGAGGGAAGGAAGGAAGGAAGGAAGGAAGGAAGGAAGAAAGAAAGAAAGAAAGAAAGAAAGAAAGAAAAAGAAACTACTGAATACAAGACCAGAAAATATCTGGTTGTCAAAGTATCACGTATAGCAAATGCCAAAGGCATTGTAAAGCAAAAGACAATGAGATGGAATCTAAGTAAAAACTTCTGGGGACAAGCTAAGCTCATGACTAAGTTTATTCAATAATTAAGGGGAAACACAGAACTAATGAAACAAAAGTAAAAAGAATTTAGAAATTCATATATTGGCCTAAAAATTTAAGAAAAGTTTGCTCGCTTGCCAAAAACAGGAAAGGGTAGGTTCTTTCCATTTCGTCTATTTTTTTTTTTATCAAGAAACTGTTGCATAATCAAAGATCACAATTTAGCCTTTATTTGAAAAGAATATTTAATTCTAATTATTCAAGTTTAATTTTAACGATCAGATCAGGGTCTGGATCAGGTGGAACCATCCTGAGCAGAAGCAGTGCTAGGCCACCAAGAAAACGAGCCAAGGTGACTGACTGGCTGGGGACCCAGCCTTACAAGGTATCAAAATAGCTGGGTGGGAAAGACACTGTTAAATATTTGCCTGGTTATGCTCTGGGTAATCAAATGTCTAGAGTGGTTAAAATCATAGAGAAAGAAAGTCGAATGGTGGCTGCCGGGGACTTGGGGTAAAGGATAAGGGCAGTTAATATTTCATGGGCATAGAGTTTCTATTTGAAATGATGAAAATATCTGGAAATGGACAGTGGTGCTGTTTGCACATAATGTGAATGTACTTAATGCCATGGTACACTTAAATATTGTTAAAATGGTAATTTTTATATGAGGTATATTTAAGCACAATTTTTTTCTAAAAAGTTGTGGCTTTATTGAATTGCTTGTTAGAATTGCCCTGGACAGATATGCCCTACTTATTTAATATCTAATTTCCTTAAAAGTGGATTGAAATCAAACATTCAAAATTAGTTCATATACCATAGTAATTGTTGATGAATTATTAACCTGTTAATGATCTCTCCTATTTTACCTTTTGATTGAAACTGTATTTTATACCAGTTATATAAATTAACTTCACTAGAGAGTTATATAATATTTAATAAAATAGACTGTTGTCATTTGTAGACTTGAATTTGAGTGTATAATTTCTGGGAAGAAGTTCAGTGGAGATAGAAAATCTCTCTGGTCCACACAGGAAAAGAGATGAAGAAAAGAGAAAGGTGCTAACTTCCAAGAAAACAGGAAGTCCACTTCCCAGTGAATTGGAGGCGAGGGGCCGGGATATAAGTAAAAAAATTAAATCAGGAAAACTCTATTGAGCACAATGACAGGCTGGCAGAAGATGACACTGTGGAAGACTGACAGGGTGCATTCAGGAGACCAGGTAGCATCAATAGAGGCTCTGCCATGTTTACAGAAGGAAATAGATACAGACAATTCAGAAGAGTTTGTAATTGAAGAGAAACCAGGAGGCTTGGATCACATTTGGATGAAATAAAAGGATTCTGTAAATGATTGTACTTTTTGTTTGATCCAGGTTACACATTTAATGTTGGTCATATTCATTACATTCTATTTTTCCGATATGCTTATTAACATAAATTTCTTATAAAGGTATTTGTCTCAAATTTTCCACGGTCTCAAGAGTATTAGGACAAGAGAACCATAGCATCCAGCAATATTCCACGAAATCAGCTGGACTCCCTCAGATTTCCACTGATGAGGGTGCAAATGAAGAATGATGTGTCCTACTCCTTTGGAAATTTATTTTTTCAGGTCTTTGTTTTTAATTTGTTTTCTCCCTCCAAAGTTTTGTTCCCAGAGATATCAAAATCTCTCTTGTTATCTTTAGAGAAGGAACATTTCATCGTAAGCGGGGTTAAGATGGAACAAGATTTAAGGGTGGGGATGTCTGTTCTACACTTACGATTTTTTAAAGCTGTAAGTTTAACAGGGTTTTTCTTCCACTTTCTTCTTTTTTTTTTCTTAAAATATCTTGACATCAAAAACGCCACACCAATATTGCTGCATCAAAACAGCCTTATCAAATGATATGGATCTAATTAAACCACAAGTCAGATTCAGGTCTACTAAAGCAAAACTATGTGGTCTCTTAAGATAATTGTTTACATAGTTTAAGCAAACGCACACACTATTGCTCAATTTTCTGTTTGATTTGACTATAGTAGACACAAAAGTACGCTAATTGTTTCTAATCTGACATTAGAGGGTTCAGAGTAGGTGTCTTGGGAATTCTTTGTTGTAGAGAGTAACTTTATAACTCAAGGACTGATTTGCCCTCTGTAAGACTGAATTAGTATATACCCTGAATGTCCCTGAGTGTCACCAGCCTGGAAATTCCAATGGACTAGCTTGGTCATCCCTAACCCTGTGACTCAAACTCCAAGCATCGCTGCTGCCTAAACTCAGCAGATGAGTGGTACTGGAGAGGGCAGGCATGTTGAGGGCTATCTACCCCGAGGGGCCAGCTAACCCCAGCCTCAACCTTTTCCTCCTGTTATGGACTGAATTGTGTTCTCCCCAAATTCATATGTTTAAGTCCCAACCCCTAGTACCTCTGAATATGACTCCAGTTGGCGAGAAGTCTTTAAAGATGAAATTAAGTTATAATGAGGCAGTTGTAGGTAAGGCTCTAATCCAATGTGAGTTGTGTCCTAATAAGAAGCGTAAGAAACACCAGGCGCATGCCCACACAGAGAAAGACCTTGTGAGGACACAATGAGATGGCAGCCATCTGCAAGCCAGGGAGAAAGGCTTCAGAAGAAATCAGTCCTGCTTACAGCCTCCAGAACTGTGAGAAAATAAATATCTGCTATTATAGCCACCCTAGCAGACTAACAGAGCTCCCAAAGTTATCCTGGTGGTTTCTTGGAGTTTCCATAGGGCACCCCACTTGAGCTCAGAACAGATATGATTCTGTTAATTCTTCTGGCTTCTTTGTCAGCCCTAATTATTGGTCTCTTCTATAAATAACAGTAGCAGATGTTAAGTTAGTGCCTTACTAAGAGCAGAAGCACACCTTTCCCTGAGTACCCCATTACTTATTTACAGGAAAGAAAATTAGAAATTATAAAGAAGGATTAGAGTCATTGAGATGCAGAGCTGCCAGCCATATTGAGAGGGGTCAGGTGCTCCAAATTCATGCCAAGTAAGAGGGCTTCCCAAGAACAAAAGAATGAGTTGAGTATGTATGAAAAAAAAAAAAACAACAGTGTCTTTCTCTCCAGGAGGATTGTTACTGAGATGCAGGACCCAGACCCAAGTGCCCCCATGGGCCCAGAGTTGGACACCAGGAGAGAATACTTAGGAGAGCCTGATGTATATCCCCTGGAGTTTGGGCAGGAGACTAGAGTTGTTGCCCATAATGACAGGGCCAAGGGAGACTTGCAGAAGAGGGAGCTGCTCTTAGACCATTTGTTGAGCAAGGGTTATGATTTTTTCCTGGGGGCCAAGTGGATGCCCCAGAAGGTCATCTTGACTCAAGACATCTTGAAAGGGTGTTAGCAGGGTTGACAGGGAGATCTCAATCTAGAAGGAGAGGGTACTGAGCTTGAGGGGATGTGATATAGACAGTTACAGAACAATGGAGAAACGCCTGCTGAGCAGAGGAGGGGAGATATTTTGACATGACTATAAGATGGAAGTTGTTATTTATACTGAGTCAGACTTCTTTATACCTGAAAATAAGACTGTTCTGATTTTTCAAAGTGACTCAAAAGCCATGGAATCCGATGGAGACACCAGCCAGAGATAGGGAAGAGAAATTGGATAGAGCACGTTTAAAGGCTGAAATGGGAGATGGGGCGGGGAAGGGAAGCCTTTTTCTTATTGTACTCTACAAATTCAACCCATTCAATATTGCAGCTCCATGAGAGTCAACAACTTTAGCTCTAACCACCTTGGACAAACACTAGGCCAGCCCCTCTATTCTCATCTCTCCTAGCTGGTTCCCACTCACTGCTGCCCATGCACTAAGTCCTTTCATTTTCTTTCAACAAGAAACAGTGTCCTGATAAATATCGAGTCATGCAAGTATAAATGCTTGAGGACTTTGCAATCCCAATATAATCAAATTCAACCTCGACTGAGACCACTTGGCACCAGTATAGCAGTAATTAATCTGCATTTAAACCGCCAAATAAAGATAATGGAAATAGGTAATAGAGGATGGAAATACAGATGAGGAAGATTTAAATGAAAAGTCCTCCCAAATTCCAGGCTGCAGTCCGTGTATAATGTAGTTGCCTAAGTAGGTCACAGATCAAGGGGAAAACCTACCAAATCTCTGATTCCATCATAAAAGAATGATGGATGAAAGATAGTAACTACTGGAAATCACAGGAGACCAAAAACACCACTAGTTCTTCAAGATAAAGGAAGTTTGGGAGAAAGTGCAATTCAGGTGAAGATGACAAGGTTACCTTCTGCTGTGAGGTGCTTTGATTTGGGTCAGCACATGCATCCATCATTCCTACCTCAAAGTTGAGGGCTTCAGTATTTGACAAATAAGGATCCTTTCTCCTTTGCTAAATACTTGGTTTGATGCTAATATGTCATCACTTTTATTTGCCAAATCATTTTTAAATTATTCATTTTCTCTCCTTCGTTGTTCAAGTTTGCTTTGTCACAAGCCTGAACTATCCAGCATTCCAAATAGGGATACCTGGGTACACATTCATGGAAAATGTTGAGAGAAAAGGAGGAAAAAAGGTCAGAAGATTCTAAAGCCTCTCAGTACTTATAAGATTTCACTCCTTTGTTCAATAATCTTCCACTTAAGGGATAAAAACAGCAAAAATTTAAGAAGCAGCAGAGACCTTTTCCTCTGTCATTAGCAGAGACCATTTCCTCTGTCTGAAATGTTTTAGGTTACAGGGAACTGAAAATATCTCTCCATTTATCTCAGCAAAATGCACATAGAAACTATAGCACATGGTTAGAGTCTTGTATTCAAACAAGAGTCTCTATTTTTATAGTCAACGTCCTACCTGTGGGTGATTTATAAAGGGGAATCTGTTTCTATGAATTGTTTTGAAGATCGATTTGTTTCTAAGTTTGTTCTATATCTAAAAGTGATATTAAAAGAGTCTCCTATAAGCAAAGGATGACATAAGCTCAAGATTTTGCTTTTAACACTCCCTGAAGCAGGCATTGATTTTTATATGTTTTATACGTTTAATAATAAATGTTAAATGACCCTGGAAGCAGAGACTCATTTCTAGTGTCAAAATAAAATAAAAATATTTAGTTCTTTGAAATTAGATTCTTTAATTGAAGATCTGCTATAAGGAAATATGGCATATACATCTTCCAAACATGTCAGAAGGATAAAGGATTATCGAATTACTAACTTTTTTGACATATTTATTTTATTTGTAAATAATAATAGTTAAACATGCATAAATTATTTTTTAAAAATAAAATTTGAATTGGTTTCATAGACTAATAATATTTTCATTTATATCCTTGGAATTTTTAATTAGGCTTTGAAGTTCTTTAAAACACAGAAAGTTCTTTCTTATGGTTGGTAATTGTATTATCACATTACTTGTTTTGACAATTTGCAAAAGCCTGGTTTTAAAATAAATGATGGGTAAGACACATTAGTAGATGCTGTTGTATGATCTAAAATCATGCATTCACTAATTCAGCTCAACTACAGCCTTCGAATATTATTCCTTATCAAAACTCCCTATATACATACCTTATTTTATCCTCTTCAGATTTTTCTATTCTATTTGTCTCCTTTATCTACAATTATTTTAACTACTTTCTACTTTCTCACCTATTAATCCATTTTTTCATTCTCTTCGATTGCTCCCAGTGACTTTCTCCACCTTACAAAATCATGAGACTTGGACTCAAACCATTCCTGTGTTTAGAACAGCCTTTTACTAATAACTCCAATAATTTCATTGTTATTCAGAAAGACACTTGAAACTTTCTTATCTAAATAATCTTTTCTGGCTAATCCATGCCTGATTTTAAAGGATGAATAAACGACCTATGATCCCTCCACCTTCGTTTTATAGTCATATCCAGTGATCAAGCTGAACAGGGACTAGCCGACCAGCTCTAACAGGATGGGTACACTGAGGTAGTGGAGGGCCTGCGACTAGACCTGCCACTGGCATCAGATCAGTCTGGGGCAGGGGTTGTTGGGGATCATGTCCTGCTGCAGATGTTGAAGCTGCATCCAAGTTATTAGCAGAACAAAGCATTCACATGATAGCAATAGACTCTATATGGACCTACATCAGGTTCACTGGATTCTGTATGAGCAGTTGAGCAAAGCACTGTGATAAGGGTCCAGCATCATGAGATATCTAGAGAGAAACTCAGGCAGAAAAATGTTAAGTTTAGGGTAGTGCAAATAGCCAGCTTCTCCAGGTCTTAGAAAATGATGAAAGATTGCCCGCCTGCTTATAGGATCTGGTGTAGAGGTGGAATAACCAAGAAGCTAAAGAAATTTAAGTGCCAAGGACCCTCACTTGTACCAGGCACTTACAAGACCTGAGGAGGAGCCCTAGCAAAGCAAAGAGCACTGTCAGTTCACAGGATATTAAACAATAGTCACTGCACAAAATGTCTGCATTGCTCTAAAATCTTAGAGCTCTTAAATCATCTTAAAAAAACTTGAGAAGCTTTTCCAAATTCGGCGATAATCTAACACATTTACCTGACAGTATTACTTATAAGTCATGAACCTAAAACTTTTCTAAACTATCAATATTAAGGAAAAATACTCAATAAACTATGTTAGAGAAGAGATGAAATTTTCTTTCTATTGTCTATGGAAAATGAAGCTACAAAATCACAGTCTGATGAAGAGGCAGTTTAAGAGTAACAGCCAAAATGTAAGGGGAAAGTATTTTAAAGAAATGTTAGAAAGTTAATTATTTAAAAATACTATGTTGTTTTCTGGATTTTATGTTTAGGATATTTGTCATATTTTTAGAAAGTATATTACTTGTTATAAATTTTTTCTCATTCTAATGAAATATTTTCTTTGATAGCTAATTTTGTAATCTTTTTTCTTAAACAGATTTTACCAAATTATACAGACTTTAGGATGTCTAGATCTGCCCCATAATCAAGTGGCCTCTACTAAGAAGGTGGGTGGAGTCAGAGAGGTGTGGCCTAATATTTACCATTATTTGCAAGTAGTTAAGTATGCATAAATATACATTTTTAAAGTTTAGTTAAAACTGAAAAAGACTGGACTATCTTTCAGTAAGTACAACATGTCTCATGGGGATGCGGTGACTTTATTCAAGCCAAATAGGAAAAGTATCTGTGGCAGACACTATGTAGTCTGTATTCGACCTAAATTCTCTTTTCTTAGATATGTATAAGTATTATATTTCCCAGGCTTCCTTGCTTCATGTAATCATGTGAATGAGTTCTAGCCAATGGAATATGAACAAAAAAGATGTAAACTCCTTCCAGACTTAGCTTGTGAAAACTTCCCACATATGAGCCTTCATTTCTTCCCCTTCCACTGGCTGAATGCATACAAGGAAAGTAACCTTGCAAACCACTGTCAAAGATGACAGAGCCACGAAATGGAAGGAAGCTGGGTCTCTAACTCACTAATTGGCAAAAAAATTTTGAACATCTGTTTTGATCTTCAGGTTAGTAAGAAATAAACTTTTTTACTATGTAGCCACTGGGATTCAGGGTTTTATCTGTTACGACAGGTAGTAATATCTTAACTAATTCTGTTCTTATTAGTGAAAGAATAATGCTCTTTTAAAATTTTGTTAGACATAAGTTTAATAAGGTCCTACTTGTTTGTATGCAAAAGTATATATATTAATATATGTACATGTTTATGTGTATAAACATGTATATAAATATAAATGTCTACAGTCATAATTTCTCTCTTATAGGTCCTATTTTACATTACCAGTTAATAATAGTCTACAGTATATGCTTAGCATTTCTGAGATTTCATATCCACATCTCAGAAATGCTAAGCATATACTGTAGACATAAACCAATCCATCAGTGTATTAGATCTTGAAGGATTGTGAATTTCCCTTTGTTAGCATATTTAAGCTGCGAAGATCTTCCAAGAATGCTAGCAAAAGAAATCCTGCATTGGAATGAAGGTTTTACTAGAGGACATCTATGTTCCTTGTCAACTCTGATTCTTTCTGGGTTCTACATTCTAAGTATAAATTAATGATAATAACCTGTGTTTTATTGCACTTGCTCTTACTGGGTCATGCAGGTCTTAAGCCCACACCATGTTTGCATTCCCTTTCGGCTAGGGAATGCCTCATATGTGCTTAGAATCGAGTCCTTTTAGTTTCTGCTTCTTCTGGCTACCAAGGTTCTTTATGAGGACTTTAGCTTCTACTGGATACCAGTATCACGTCTGCAGGACACAAGTGCCATGTCTAAGTACCAGGACAGGGGCTGAACATTGCACATGCTTCTGGGCCCCGCAGGTGCATCTGCTAGGGCCCCATCGTGCCTACCGCGTGCCACTGTGGAGGCTCTGAGCTGTTGTTGCCAATTCCAACGAGCAGCACTGCCTCTTCCAAGCGCCTGCCACTTGCTTTGAGAACCATGACTGAGGCACAGCAGTCCACAAGCTTCTAAAAGAACAAAGTAGTCTCTGTGAGTAGGTGGGGAGAAATGCTTTTCAGTCTTCTGTTCTATAATCTGTTGCACTCTAGAGTCTTAGAAAATTGCTAATAAACAAGTCCTTGAGTTTTTATATCTTTGGATTTTCTAGTCCTTAAATATAGGGATTCATAGACATGAATCTATGGAGCTGAGTCAGGAATACTTTTAATTATACATATTTCATGGCCCTCAGAAACATGCTTTCTCTATTACTCTGGGATTTACTCTAGCACATTTGTCCTGGCTCCATCTGTTTTTAGCATGGATTCTCTTCACAGAGACACCTCAAAACATCACACAGAGAGCTTCCTATTTGTCCCAATTGACTAGACTTGCTGGAATCCTAGCTTAAGCTCAGGCATGATGAATTTAAACCGGGGGTCCAGTTGATCTATATATAGTAAAGTATATATACCTAATTCTTCAAAAGGATAGATCCCTCAGTACTTTTTATGTTTCTATGAATTTCCCTCATGACAAGTCTGGGCAAATTAAAGACCCTAACATAGTGGCTATAAAAAATATTTAAGAGCATAAAATATTTTCTGAAATGAGAATAAAGATAATATTTATTTTACAATATTACAACTAAGGGCTATTTCTTAAAATCGAGTTTTTAGAAAAAAAAAGGAAGGAAGAGAGCAAGTATGAATAGATGTTTAGAGTCTATTCGCTGATTTACTTTCTGAATCACTTAGGGGGAGGAAGGTCTTTAAAAGGATGGTGAAGATGAGATCAGATACTGAAAAAAAAAAGGATCAATATTCTTGATTCTTTATTTTTCTAGCACTTCTCACACTCATTTGACCCACTCCTAAAAACTGAGCAGCTATCATAACCTATAGATATAAGATTTAAGCTTAAGCCATTTAATATAGATTGAGTCCAATTCCTATGCTTTAAGATGATTTTTAAACTTTCCTATATCATATGTATCCCTCTTCCCAAGTATATGTGTATTAAAAATGTTAAGAGTGAATAATCTAAAGTATGGAAGAATATAGACTCCTATAATTTGCTTCGAACAATACATACAAAGGGTGAAATTGAGCAGTTTATTTCTTTTGTGAAAAATGAAATGATAGGCGTGCAGTACTAAGGTATAGTACTTAAAAGATGGACAGGGAGCTGGCTGCTGTAGCATGTCAGGAAATAGCTGGAGGTTTCTCAAAGATCAGGGACATCAGGGAGAAGAGACAGTTACGAATAATAGAAGTCTGACGGCTTCCACCTGTGATAATGAACAGGCTGTCATGGTCTGAAGTAATCAGCGACTTCTCAGGCAAGGCCTTTGACCTGTCTCGTGATTGCTCCTCACTTCACTTCGAAGAAAAAAATGGTACCCCGGTGAATGCACAACCACAGAAACCACCGTCAGACTGAAAGACAGTGAACTTAATGCTCCATAAGAAAGAGGAATAAGGCATGATGATGCCGGTCACAATCACCTCACATAACAGCAATAACGAACATCCAAACTAAACAAGCTTATGAGAGTCAAGCTGGTCGACATTCCTAACTCACATAAAAGTAAGTAACCAAAATTAAAGTGTTCATTAATCTTACCAGATTACCTCCTGCTGCAGCACAGAGACTAGAGCAGGAGTCTACAGCTTTCACAGTTTTTATAAATCAAGTTTTATTGAAACATGCTCATTAGTTTACACATTGCCTTGACTGCTTCACACTACAACTGCAGAATTGAGTAGTTTTGACAGAGACCATATGCCCTAAAAGATTTACTCTCTGGCCTTTTACAGAAAAAATTTGCCAACCCCTGGACTAGAGAGATAGAGCTTTGAGACTATTACTCTCCTGAGGAAGTGGCTGTATTTGATACTGAGAAATACAGAATCGTGGATACCCTGCTCAGCATCCACTTTTATTTCTGGGCCCATAGAACAGTCTGTAGGGAGAGAAATGAAGTGAGACAGATTATTGGAAAATTATGCTTTTCATATGGGAAAAAAAAAGTCTTCAGGAAAAGAATAAGAAGAAAATATGTTATGTTTATTTTCTTCTTTTTGCATACCAGCTACTGACTACAAAATTTTTCTAGGGACCAACTATTATTCACTGGTCAGAGTAAAAACTACTATCTTCAAATTAATAGAAAAGATAGATCATTGTATTTTTTTTTATCTTAGATTGGAAAAGTAATTTTTAAGCATGAAAACAAAGAAAGAAGTGATAGAGAAGAAAAAATGACTCATTCTCCAGTGAAATATTGAGTAGAAAGTATATACAAAATATTATGTAGATACATATCCATTCAACATATAATTTCATCTCCTTAAACCACCTGAGGTGGTGGGGGCGCGGACAGAAGAGGGAGCATTAGCTAAAAATGTTGAGCATAATTTGGAGTGTGAGGCAGGCCCCAGAGAAGAAGTTTCTGTATACTAACTAAAAACCATTTTCAGGACAAGAGACCTAGACTATAGAGACGAGGGAAGTGGCTCATCTGACAAAGGAGGAAGATCAGACAGCTGGGAGTAGAGGTCTGAGCTTTTGGCCTTTACTTCTCATGCCACAACTATACCCAAAAGAGAGTGGCTTTATAGACCACTTTCCATTGAAATTGTGGGTGGGGCTCACAGGCCAGTGAGCATAGAGCAGCTGTGATTCTGTGGGGAGCATCTCATCTCACTGTGAAGTGGCTCTGCACCCTTTGTTATCCAGATAAGAGGTATGAAGAGGGAAAAACAATAAAACCATTTAAGCCATGAAACTCTAATTTTTCCCTAACAGATAATATGTTAGAACAATATTTTACAAAGGAAAATTTTAACCTTAATTATGTCTTTAGAATCCTGTCCCAAAGCAGAAATCACATAGTAACTAAGTAGTAGAACTGATTTAATTTTTTTAATTACTATCTTTACGTTTAAAACACCATATACAGAATTAAGAAGCAAATGACAAATTGGGGTTATATTAGAAACATAAAAAAGAGACAAAAGATGAAAGTCTTTAACATATCAAGTCTTTTACAAAAATTAGTTAAAAATTAGTGAGGATCATAAATGATCTATTTCTTAAAGAACAAATAGCTAATACTTTAAAAGTTCAGTCTCAGTAGTAAAAAGGGGAACACAAAATAAAACGAGATATTTAGTGCCTATAAAATTGGAACATAATTTTTAAATTATAATATTAAAATATTCTTTATGGCGAAGGCTAAGGGAAGAAGTACTTTCGAATACTTTGGGACCGAATGTAAATTGTCACAAACTTTCTAAAGGGCAACCTGGCAATACATACTATATCAGTTGATGTCCAGTCAGGCATTTTAGAGGAAATTTAATACAGGGATTGATTAGATAATTGGTAGAAAGACTGAAGGAACCAAAGGGGAAGACGATGCTACCTAGAGGCCATAGATTCTAGGATGCTAACTCTACCCCTTGGGCTGGAGAAGCAAAAGGGAGAAGGTAGTGTTACGAGGAGTTCACAAGCACCATACATGCTCTGAGCGGAAAGCCGGGAGACCACGATCCCGTTGCTGTTTCTGGGCGGGCTGCTACTGGAGCCTGTAATCATCTGCATTTGGCTCCCACATCTGCTGATGGAGCCAGAAGCAGGGGGGAAATGGCTTCTATCCAGCAGGTAAAGGGCTCTTAGAAATGTAGTTTGCAGCTCCTAGCCCTCTGTGAAAAAGAAGAGTATAAAAGGGTAAGTATGGGTTGGAGAGCCAAAATATAAAACTCCAGTGTATGCATCAATAATATAAAAATATTTAGACCGTCTATAACAACAAATTTTTAAAAAAATGTTTAAGGAAATAGGTAGCAAAACACAAAAGATTTATGTACAAGGACATTTATAATGGTGTCATACTCAGTAATGTTTGTCATGTCTGGTTCGTTTTCCCTTCCTGAACCCTTTGTGCTGGGGTGAGACCTTGCAACTAGATTTGACTAATGAGTTCAGGTATACCATGTGTCACTTCCAAGATGCATTTAATTGCCAACGTGAATCTCTCCAGAGTTATCTTTTCTCTTTGGCACAGTGACCAATGACATTTCAGATGGTGCTGCTTTGTTAGATTTGGTCCCTACGTGACCATGATATGCAGAGGTCTCTTGTTAACCCCATATGTGAGTGAAAAATAAATCTGTTATTTTAAGCCAGTAAGATTTAAGGGTTATTTGTCATAACAACATAAACTAGACAAATTTGACTTATACACACTGAATGACTTATGAGAGTAGAGAATTACAAACAACCAATGTGTTCAGTTATATGGGAAAGTGAAATAAATTACTATACATCCATATTATGAAATATATTGTTGCCAGTGAAAGGTGCTTTTGAATAATATTGAATGAGATGGGGAAATCTTCACTTCAGAAAATTAAATGGAAAAAATAGAATGTATATATTATATGTTACATGAGATTCACATATAAGATTATATATAAAGTGCTTTGTATAGTAAGTGCTCAGTAGTGTTAGTTATTATTGTGTAACCAGAAACATGTAAATAACTTAATGCTGGGTTCAACTGATGAGCCACTCCAGTTCTGGACACATGTTTCACATTCCAACTAAAGTGACCCTAAGCAGTGGTTCATGTTATTCCTGTGGTTATGGCCTCAGTCACTGCTGCAATCCTTCGTGACGCTTGTGGACATGATCAGCCAGTGTCACTTGGACTTCCTTCTTGCTCCTGGGGCATGAGATGCTGGGGCTTTGAGCTAAATGATGCTGCAAAACCCATTGGGCACTCACCCAGAGGCATCTGTGAGGTCGCATGCTGCAGGCAGGGATGAGAGGTGTGCCACTGACTCATGCCTACATTCTGGCTTGCCCTGCAGACTGCAGCTTTTGCTGCAGACGCCACAGTTACCGTCTTGGATCTAGACTGTCCAACAGCTGGGAGGGACCAGGTGGTGCAACCTGGAAGTGTGGGAAAGTAACACCCTGCAGAAAAAACTTTGATCAATTGGAAACGGAAACCGGAGGATAATTCTTCTCCCTTACACATCCGGAATGGAGATTTGATAGTTTCATATCAAGAACAAGGAATCAACAGAGTTTGTCAACAAGCTGTGGACAGCTTCATAACACACTCTCTTTCTTCCTTTGCCTCCTCCTGCTAGATGGGATTGCACTCCCCAATAAAGTGTTTTAAGGTTTAGCTTCAGGTGCTTTCTTCTAGGGAATGGGGCCAAGAGAGTTATATATACTTCCGTAGATATCTCATGGTTCCAAGTATAACAGCAATGCTTCTAAAATAGTTCACATGTTCCTGTCCATATATACCTCATAGAAGTACACAGCAATGTCTCCCTCCAATATCACCCCCCATCTCTTCCAAGGATAGCAGAGATAAAAATAAGATACAGTCAGAACATACAATGCAAGTTTTAGTGCCATAATGCTTAAATCTTAGCAAAGCTGTATGAATTTTAGATATTTTAGAAATGCAAAGGAAAGAATATAGCAATATTTCATTTCCCAGGAGATGACAGCAGATGCAAGGCTTGGTATTACAAGCATGTACAGCTTTTCTAATGCTTAGCTATAGGAGGGTTCCATCACAGTGTACTGAAACTATCACAGAAAGTTTATTTCTT
This sequence comes from Pteropus alecto, assembly GCF_000325575.1. NCBI lineage: Eukaryota > Metazoa > Chordata > Mammalia > Chiroptera > Pteropodidae > Pteropus > Pteropus alecto. The sequence continues at coordinate 22,891,619 of NW_006434835.1, forward strand.
CCTTCTTCTTTTATCTGATCTAACTTTCTGCTGCCCCATTCACCTACTTGGAGGACCTAGGCAAGCTCTTCTTTGATTGGTTTCTGACCCTCTGATCCACAAAAGCTTGTAAGGGCTCAGAAACAGCTATCAGCCAAGTCTCCTTAGCACAGAGGTATGCTTCCATCACACTGGACCCCTGGCTGGCTATCTTGAACTTGAGAATTTCAGATCATGCCTTGGTCTGAGCTAGCTCTGGGCTTGAGCCTTTCTGTGGTTGTGGAGCCAGACTCCTGGCTTCTTATGACTCTTGAAATTTGGATGTCCTGTTACCTGTGAGTCACCTTGCTTGTTGACTCTGGCCTACTTTTACTTCCTGACATTGGAGCTTGTGCTGGTACCTCTCACGCTTCAGGCACTGACCTTTGGCATATGGTAGATGCTCCTGGCTCCAACTTTTTGTCTTGATTATTAACCCCTACCTTCTCATACTTTGTAACATAAAATTTGATTCCTCAGTTTTAAAGACTTCATAACTTTCTCTTGTTCACACTACATAGTACTAAGTGTTTACCAATTGTCTCATAGTTGATGAAAACAGGAGACAAAAGGAGTTATTTAAAATGTGACTCTGAAAGAGAGCTCTCCTACGAAAACAAATTCTCTTTACAGAAATGTCAGTAATAATTTACTGAATACCTACTACGTGACAGGTACTAGTCTAGGAGTTTTAAACTACTAACCCATTAAATCATCACAAAAGCCCTATGAGGTAGTAAGAAATATCAATAATAATTTACTGAATACCTACTACGTGACAGGTACTAGTCTAGGAGTTTTAAACTACTAACCCATTAAATCATCACAAAAGCCCTATGAGGTAGTACTTGTATCCCCTTTTATAAAAAGTTGAGGAGTATCTCTTTCATTTCATTACCTGTGCATGTTGTACAACAGTTGATTAATACTTTAAATTCTCTCATTGGTACTATTATCTCTCTCATAATAAAAATAAAAATTTAATAATAAACATTAATTTCAATGTGGCCTCACTATCTTAATTTTTTAATTTTCTATTATGAGTCATCTTCTAAGCCATGCAAGTCCTGAGGCCTATAATAACCTAAAAGTACAATTTAGCATTATGTATCAAAATTGAAAATGGCCATTCCTTTTCAACTCAAAATTTCACTTCTAAAAAATAAAATAAATTCTCCTAGTAAATAAATATGTGTATAAAATTCTTATCACAATGCGGTTTATAGTATAAAAGAACTGGGAACAACATGACTATTCATCAGCAGGAGATTGATTAACTCAATTAAGGCACATTTGTACAATGGCATGCAAAATACTATAAATCCCAGTTAAAAAAAGGTAGATCTATATGAACTAACCTGAAACATGTCCAAGGTATGGTGTTGAATGAAAAAACTGTAAGATTACAGAGTCTATTCATATGTAAATTATATAATTATACTATTTATAACATTGATAACATTGATATAAGGTCTGAAACACTAAATTATTAATATTAGTGATTTCTCTATGGCATTGGATCAGTTATGGGGTAATCATGGGGATGGTAGAATGCTTCCACTTTCTATATTATATACAATTTTAAAAATATATTTTAGAAGCATGTATGACTTTTATAAGAAGGAATATTAAATATCTCGATTTCCATTTTGAAATTAAAATTTCTTTGGACTACAAAGATTCCATTTAATTATTTTTTACCCTAGTCAATAGAAACCGACTGTCTTCAGGAAAACCGGCTTTTTCCTCATATGAAAGGTGCAAAACTCCCCTATTCTTATTCTTTGCTCATCGCTGCCAACACAGTGTTATATGAATTCAGTCTTTATGCACAAGTAAATATTTAAATATTCCACCATATTTTAAGTTACATATTTCTTTTTTAATTCCCTCTATATTATTGCATAATTTTATTTTTGTATCAGGTGATGTGTATTTGGAAACCATATCGTGATGTTCATATTACATGGAGAAGCTTATTGAATTCCATGGATTATCTCACATTAACCCAGTTAGATCAGGTGCTAGTGTCTGTGCTTGACTACTTGAGAAATGTTTTAAAATCTTTAACATATTTTCAGATCATGGATTCCTCATTCCTCATATACTCCTATATGAACTTGCTAAATCAGGAAGTACCAAATGTAGAAAGATTTAATTGGGAAAAAATGCATACATCATGAATTCAGCTTTGTTATCCAACTTATAATTATTCAAAGGTTTCCTAAAAATCAGTAATTGAGGTTTAATTCATATCTAGGTCCCAAGTTTACATAAGAAATTAATTATCTAAACTTTGAATTATCAACTTAATAAATTATTCATAGTATTTCTAGCCTTAGAATTCTAGTCTTGTTTTAAGGAAACTTCCCTCTGCCTTCTTAGATATAATCTCTCTCTATAAAAATAGGTTTGGAAATTTTCATAAAATGTTGGAGAAAAAAAGGGAGAGAGAATGAGAGAGGTGGAATAACATTAATTGCATCATGAGTAGTTGGAAGGAGTCATAGGATATCATTTAATGCTGACAAACAGAATTATAGATGCCTAAGAAACAAAGATAAACACTAAGAAAGACAATATTATAGACTAAACTTGGGAAGCAGATGAGAGATGAGTAAGGAAGAGAATGTAAGCTAATTTTATTTTCTTCAGAGCATAAAACCAGTACACATTAACTAAGGAGACAATGGATTACTAGTATTTATAATATGTATTTAAAAATGAAAGAAATGAGATCTAACATTGGGGTTATGTTAATAAATGTAACTGGCCTTAACTAACCTAAAAGCAGAGTTTAATTCTATGGTCTATACTAGAGACTTGCCTTAAAAAGATCCAAAAAGGTTAAAAATAAAAAGTTAGGCAAAGACTTATGAGTCAAAAGCAAACAAAAGGACAGCAGAGGTCAAGGCTTTGATATCAGGCAAAGTAGACTTCAAGCTAAAAAGTTTTAAGCAAAACAAAGAAAATACTATATAACTGTGTTGTCCAATTCAGTAGCCACTAGCAACATGCAGGCATTGAACATTTCAAATGTGGGGTAATGTGACTGAGAAACCGATTTGTTAATTTTATTTAATTAATTTAAATAGTGCAGAAACTATTTCCATCATCACAAAGTTCTATTGGACATCAGAGAAAGTTCCCTTGGATAGCAATGCTTTATAATGTTAAAGTCTTCAAATTACAACAAACATGTGACATTTCTAAATATCTACATAGCAAAGAATATAGCATCTACTTTCATAAAGAAGAAATGATGAGAGGATGTAAATCCACTATAATAAAAGATTTTAAAATTTCTCCATACAGGACAAGTGGAAATAACCAGCACTTAAATGTTGAAATTAAAAAATAGAAGTGGTAGGAAGACTTAGTGGGCTGATCATTCTTTAAATCCTCAAAATACCTCTAAACGCCTTCCTTTCCCAGCACAAGGTTTGCATTTGCAGCCCTTGAAAATATTTGCTGATGGTACTCAATAAATTTTGTTTTTCTAATGATTATAAATTGCTATAAAAGGAGTTATGGGCATACCTGTAACTGCCCTAAAAACATATCTGCATCATCATTTTACTAATATTTAGAGTTATTGTGAGAATATAATCAGTGGGAATTTTTGAAGTGCTCTGAATTTTTAGGAAGAAAGTCATTGCATAAGCATTCCTGTTTTGGCCTTTTAACAGAGTACATGGGTCCCCAAGGAAAAACCATCTTTGTCCTGCTTGAGTATCCACCCTAATTAAATCCTTGAAACCCAGGTCCGTTTGAAGAACAATGCTCCTGACTCAGCTGGCATTTCCTGTGATCATAAGCTATTTGCAAAACATTTCTTGAGACTTCCTGTCTTAAGCCTACACACTGAGGACCTGTAGAAAAATTTGAACTTTTGACAATGTCTGGGTGTCAGGAGATGTAACAGTTCTGCATAAGGCAGTCTTTGTGAAGAGTTTTCTGTTCTCACATACAAGTTGTTCACAGGAGGACTGCTTCATCGGAGAAACTGAAGCTGTTTTGCTTAAAGAAACAAAGCAAAATCCAAAAGCTGTTTTGCTGTCCAACTCATGGTGACAGCAGTGATTAAGCAGTCTACATATGCTAACGAGGTATGCTTCAAATGAATATCAAGGGCAACTTCAGGTTAAAGGAAACCTCAGCTGCCCAGTCTGAAGGGTGAGTTAGCCTTGATAATGGGATGAGCCCACTGGAGAGAGGCCCTGTTTGGATTCACTACGTTTATGTATATGGGCATTTGGTTTTGTTCCTTCTCTCAGAGGAGCAACTTTAGCAAAGTGTAAACAGAGTTCTCCAGTGTACAGGGTTTGGAAGATTTCTTTTACACCTCTGAAATACAGAAGTCCAGTCTTCTAAAGTATATCCTGTCTTACCCTCTTTGTTAGCCTTGGCTAGAAAAAGGAATGTCCTCAGGAGGTTGTGCTCAGGAATCTAGGGTGTAGTCCAAGGGCAGGCTCCAGTTACCCAAGTTTGCAGAGCATGGGACTGGGCAACAGATAATAGAGATCTCAAAATCATCATCTAAACACATGGCCCAAAATGTATCTGCCAATCCAAGTGGATAGGTGGCGAAACCCAGAGTATCGATTTTTTTTTTGTTCATTCATTCAAGAAAAATTCATTGATCATCAAATACATGCCAGGCACTGTTCATGGAATTGGGGATTTGGCTATGATCAAAAACAAAAAAGTACCCATCCTTTGGGAGTTGCACATTTGGTAAGGAGGAGACAATGTTGAAGAAATACAGAAGTGTGCAATAGAAGGTATCCCAGAATGAGGGGCAGGTAGCTGCAGTGGGCCAACATACCATTTTGCCTCGGCATGGGGGTTATATTTATGGAGCCTGAAGCTGGGCAACAAAGCCTGTCAACCTAGAGCCTATCTTTGCTCCTATTTTTCCATTTGTAAAACAGGGATAATGATACCTGTTTTTAGATGCTTTGAATTCCAGGCATGAAAGTGATCCCTGATGTGAATGCAAAGTTGTTCTCACTCCAGCATGAAAAGTCACTGGGCTTTTTGATCTTGTCACATATTGAGAGCTGTATGCTTCAGTAGGATGGCCCCCTGGGATCCGGTCAGGGGACCCGTGATCTGGTCTGGCTCTTTCATCAGGAGATGTGTAACCTCAAGCAAGGTGCTTACTCTCTTGGAACCCCAGTCTCTTCACCTGTGAAATGACTGAGTTGGACCAGGTGATCTTTAAGCTCAAAATTTTTCTGGTCTCTTATATACTTCAAAGAAATGTCATCTCCTAAAATAGGCTTACTAATATAAATGCTGCACATGATTAGGAAAATTCTCTTATTGTAACTTATGACCTGAACTAATTTTTGTTCATTTAATACAACAATCTTATTCTTGTTTCATTGACTAAAATTATCTATTTTTTCCTACTTCTCACTTTTTTTTTCTGTGTATCTAATTTTCAAGTTTCAAGACCTGCTTCAACAGTTTTGCCATCATTATCTAGCTTTTTGGCTGCTCTTACAAACCGTTCCCTTTTTTTCCTATTCCAAATAAATGTTCTTGATGTTGCCCATGCTATATGACCCCAGCATACTAATAATATATAGTAGCTTACATTTATCGAGTGCATACTATAGGCCATGCACCAAACATCTCATGTGATCATCACAGCAACTCTAAGGGATGTACAATTACCATCTTTATTTTATAAGAAGAGAAACAGATGCATTGGGAGAGGGGGCATAAGAATTACACAGTTAGTGAGAGCTCAGTTGGGATGGTTGGATTCTAGAATCCAAACTCCAGACCTCTATTCCAAACTGACTCAATTGCTATCTAAAGAGACGGGGACTGAAAGAAAAGAAGATAGAGATAGAGAAGATAGATGGAGATGGAGATGATAGAGACAGAGAGAGAGTTAGAGATAGAGACTGAGATAGAGATAGGGATAGAGACAGAGGTAAAGAGAAAGGTAGAGATAGGATATAGAGACAGAGATAAAGAGAAAAGGAAGAAAGGAGGGAAGAATGGAAAGAAAGAAGGAAGGAGAAAAGAAAAAAATTAAGTTCGGAGAGGGAAGTTTTAAAATGTTGACACTATTTTTTCATTCTAAATAAAAATAGTTATATTTAATCCCATGGAAAATGTGTAGTATTGCAATTTAGATTACCTACTCACTAGAGTATCAATGAGAAAAATAATACTTTTTCTTTTAGCCATTAAATGTTGTTATCTGGGTCTACTTAGGAGGTAGCAAGGTGGAGGCAGCTTTCCAATCTTTTACTCTGAAAATAGATCATAGGCCCCATAGCAAGGGTAAAGCAGGTAGCAGGTGGCCCAAGGTCAAAGACTGCCCAAGACTAACATAAAGGCTCATGCTCCAATAGAGATAAAAACTAATTTACAAATTCCATATCAATAACCCAATCTACTAACAAGTAAGGTCAAATGAGGAACCTGAGTTTAGAACTAAGGGCCAATAATATTCTTGGCTGGAAAGCCTGCTGTTCATCAACAATTGTGTACATATGATGCTCTCTGGCTTACCTAAATTCACGACTATTTTGGGAAAGGTATGATGTCTCACTAAAGCCTCAGCTTTGCTCATAAAGTTCTGGTGCCTATAATGGAGTTACAGGCAGCGGTTCCCCTGCAAGGCTGGCATACATTCTGCAGGGATGGACTTTCAGCACAAGGACAGCTGTTGTCAAGAGGGCTATACAGTCCATCACGTCTATTGACAACCTGCAACCTGCTAGGCCACAGAATGAATGTTTCACTAAGGTTATTTAGGAGTCACTGAGACTTCAGGGTTTTTTGTTTCATGCACAGATCAGAAGTACAAAAATAGTTTCATTTAATCAGGGAGAGGTAGAGATTAACTACCTTGTACTTGTAAATTCTTAATTTCTAGAGATCAGCAATTACTCTTCACTGCCTTCTAAAAAATTATTTATATAATTTTATTTAATTTCAAGGATCTTATTCCCCCCCTACACACACACACACACACACACACACACACACACACACACAAAACATTCAGGTGGTAACAAGGAAGCAGAGAAGCCTGTGTGAGCAAATACATTGTTTTACAAAAGCTTATGAAAGATATAAATCTAGTATACACCAGTCTACATTTCATTTCTTTAAAGTATGTTTGCCTAAACCAGAGAGAAATACTTTCAATCAAAGCTATAAGATTTTTTAAAACAACATTTATCTTTTTTTCTTTACCATCTTAACCATTTTAAGTGTACAGTGCAGTAGTATACAACTATATGCACATTGTTATGCAACAGATAGCTAGAACTTTTTCATATTGCCAAACTGAAACTCTATCCATTGAACAACAACTTGCCTTTTCCCCCTTTTGCCAATCCCTGGTAACCAATATTCTATTTTGTCTCTGTGATTTTGACTGTTCTCAACTTCCTTATATCAGTGGACTCACGTTTTGTCTTTTTGTGACTGACTTACTTCACTTGGCATAATATCCGCAAAGTTCATCCATGTTGTAGCTTTTGACAGGATTTCCTTCTTTTTTTTACAGCTTAATAATATCCCACTGTATACGTACACATCACATTTTCTTCATTCAATGTCAATGGACATTTTGGTTGCTTCCACCTCTTGGCTATTGTGAATAGTGCTGCGATGAATATAGGTGTGTAAATATCCCTTTGAGATTGTGTTTTCAGTTCTTTGGGGTATATACCCAGAAGTGGAATTGACGGGTCACACAGTAATTTTATTTTTAAGTTTTTGAAGAACTTGCCATATTGTTTCCTATAGCGGCTCCACCATTTTACATTCCCATCAACAATGCACAAGGATTCCAGTTTCTCCACATCCCTGCCAACACTTGCTATTTACTGTAGTTTTTTTCTTTTTGGTAATTAGGAATAAACTTTATTATCAGTTTAATCAGACATCCGACTTCTGTTCCCTGTGCAGAGGAGGTTGAATGAAAAGTTGCTTGCAGCAGTATTTACTGTTTGTTTGGGTTTTTTTTATATTGACCATCCTAATGGGTGTGAGGAGATATTACCATTATGGTTCCTCACCGCCTTTCACAAAAAGAAAAATAATAACTAAGGAAACAATTCCAAGTAATTTACTTAAATAATCTATCAAATTCTTTGCCTACAATCATCAAACAGTATTGTTTCTCTGGTACTAATTTGTTCTTTGTCCAATAGCATAAAGCATTGTTTATGCGAAAAGTAATCAACCTATATAGATCCTCTGATGCAGCATTCCACCCCTAGTTATAGAATCAACATAAATGAGCATGCTTATCTACTAACGGACATGTATAAGAATGTTCATAGCAGATTTATTCATAATAGCCCAAAGCTGGAGACTGCCAAAGTCCATCACCAGTACAATGGATAAAGTGTGGCATATTTACATAATGGAATAGTAAGCAGCAGTGAAAAAAAATGAACTTCTGATACATGTAACAACGTGGATGAATTTCAGATACATAGCATTGAGTAAAAGAAACCAGATTCAAAAGATTACACACTATGTGATTTTGTAATATGAAGTTTTAAAAAAGGCAAAGCTATGGAGCTAGAGGGCAGAATGTGATTTCATTGGTGGAATATTGACTGGTGGGTACGCAGAGGTTTTTTGGGATGCTGTAAATATGCTCTATCTTGATCTGTGTAGTAGTTACATGAGTGTATATGTACATGAAAATTTATTAATCTGTATAGTTTATTTAAATATGTACACTTTCCTTTACATGGGTGATAACTATCAAAAAGGTAAAAGAATTTTAGCAAAAGGACCTATTTGCATTGATAAGATAGCCCCTCCCACATTTTTTTTTAAATGAGAGGTTGTCACCCCCAAATCAACAATAAGTGAGTTTGAGGAATGTTAAACAGAAAAAAAAAATCCAAACTTAGTGTTGAAGTGAACGTCAAAAATGGCAGAAAATGGAAAGCAGAGGCAAAATAATAAGCTTTATTTACTCTGCACCTGAGCCACTCCCTAGCAGTAAATTAGAAAAATATGTTAACTTGGAGAGTACTCATAGTTCTCTAATTTACTATGGTGTCCTCAACACTTGAATGTGTTAATTTTTAAATGCTAAAATTCATCACTCAGTTGTCATTCACAGTAATTAATTGAGAATCCACCGTGAGCTTAGCTTTGTTTATATGCAGTTGTTGCCTTGCATTGTTAGGCATTGAGTTACATTTGATTGTGTTTGTTCTTATTGCACCAAAGCAATCCCATGATGTAAACCGAGGATTGGAAATCAAGCCATCGCTGAAAGATTAGTGTTCTACATAACTCAGCTCTAAATAGAGTTCCATCAACTCTTCAACAGTAAAGGAAGCACTGCCTCATGAAGTCATCCTAATTTATAGCCAGGACTCTTTATTAGTAATAACATGGCAGTGTCTAGATTTTGAGATATAAAAATAAACCAGATAATAAATCCTAGTTTAATTAGCCTGTGTTTTCCACCGAAAGAGACCTTGGCAACTTCAAAGCAACATCTATTCTGGGATAGACAATTAGGTGGTACTGGATCTCTCAAGGATTAGAAATATATACAATTAAAGACAAATCTACGTCTTGTGTGCTGAGCCTCATGAAAACAGTTACATTTCCTATCACCTCCCAGTCCAACCAGTCATCTCTCACCTGCAGAATTGTAATAACATCCTATCCAGTGTCCCTGCCTCTACTCTTGCCCTGAGTCTTTTGTCTACACAGCAACTGGAGTGGTCCTTTTAAAACCTAAGACAGATCAAAACTCTTCTGTGCTCAAAACCCTCCACAGGCTTTTCATCTCACTCAAAAGAAAATTCAAAGTCCTTACAATGAATTGCAAGGCCCTGCACTATCTGGCTTCATTAACCCTCCAACCTTCTTATAACATCCTCTCCTACAGTCACTACACTCCAGACAGCTGGCCCCTTCCGGACCACTCCTGACTGAAAAGCCTTTGTGCTTGTCCCCTAGATACCTGCATAGCTTGGTCCCTGATGCATTCTTGACTTAGTTCAACTCTCACTATTTTTAGAGATTCTTGACTACTCTAAGATAGTCCCTTCAAACAACATCTATCTTCTTACTCCCATTGTTTTATTTTTCTTCATCGCACTTGTTAGCACCCAACATGTTTTAAAAGAATGTGCTTTTTTATTGTTCATATCTCCCTTCTAGAACGTGAGCACCCCCTACTGGAGAGTATGGACTTTGTTCACGTGCATCTCTAGAATCTAGTACGGTGCCTGGTATATGTGATAGGTGTTCAATAAACACTTGTTGATTACTCATATAATGAATGATTTAATGTATATTCAAAGAGAATGCAATCTGTAGGTATTTTAAGTTAGGAATTAGAAAATCTTTTCTTAGCTATATTATCTGAGCTGATAGGGTATCATCAACATTCTTCCAATAAAGGTATGTATAGATGGGTTGATGCTTATAACAGTTAAAAAGGCATTAAGATATGTGACAAACTGCAATTTTCATTCTGGTGACATGATATAAATAGAGCATAAAGCTTTATGATACTGACAATATAATAATTTTTGGCCATCAAACTCAGTGTCTAGCAGCAAACATATCTATATCAGGGTTGCAGATTGGGAGTCATTGCTCAGACATAGTAAGATGTCCCTTGATATATACCATTTGGTGCAGGATTCTGTAGCTTCTACTCTCTCAGTGTTCAAGAGAAATACACAGACACATGTTACCATTTCTCAAACTATGACATGTACACTAAATGAAGCCCAGCAGCCTGTTATTCTACAGTCTGAAAGTCAATGATAATTCTTACATTTTAAAGAGTAAAACAAACAAAAAACTATGCAACAGAGACCATATACAACCCACAGAAAAGTGTGCTTACCCCTATTCTACAAAATCAGGTTGATGGATATAGTTTGGGGAGAAGGAAAAGGGGCTTGAAAATGAATACCTGGGGCATAGATGGTGCTGCAATATCTGGTTTGTCTTTCTGAATCAGTCCATATTACAAGGGCATTGAGTTTTCTAACACAAGATGGAGTGAATAAATTTGTGCAAAGATGGGGGAAATGATACTGGCAAGAAAAGTATGACCCTCCCTGTGAACTTGGAATCTTGAGTTTTAGAAGGGAAAAAAAACAGATAAAACTGATTTTTAAAACTAATACAAGGCAAAACATGAACGAGAAGAAAAGAATATGCTCAATGGCACTGGGGCCAAGTGCCTCTTTGTAGCAAGGACTCTAAGATGTCCATCAATAATTGTTCTCCTTGTCTTTTAATGATGGAACTACTGAATCTGAGCTTGGAATAAGACTATCCACCTAAATAGCCTCCCTTTGCAGCTGGGCATGGCCGTTTCTGATAAGTGGAATCGGAACAAAAAGGCTGCACACCATGTCCATGTGACTAACCTCTGGGTCGACCTTAGAATGACATAGCCTGTGTTTCCCTTTACGCCTCCTTCTTCCCATTGGCTGGGAAATGGAAAATACAGGTTGAGATTGTGCTGTCGCCCTACCGACCTTGAACTATGTAGCTCATTAACTTTTTTAAGAACAAAATAAGCTCCTATCTTGTTTAAGCCATTGCCTTTGGGGTGGTCTCCATTATAGCAACTCATGTTGAAAGACATGGGACAATGATGTCATTAACGGCACTCAGTTTTTGTATATTTCAGTTCACAAAATATATTTTAACATAACATGGAGTGACTTAAACATTTTTAAATAGGATAAAAGCAATTTCTTAGATATCACCGAGATCTTATAGAATCATACTCATGTATTATTAGCTTACAAGATATACAAAAATGTTCACTTATGTTTTATTTGCAAAACGTCATGGTTTTACAATTTAAATTTTTAAATTTAATTAACTGAATTTTTGAGTAAGAAAATAAGCAGTTAGTGCTACATTTTTTTTTGTTCTAAAGAGCTATCCCATTGCCAAAACATCGTTTTTTAACAGCCCACTGATTTGACAATTACCTCTATCATTCCTTTAGATATGCATCCCTTTTTTCACTCAACAAGCATCAGTTAAATGCCTATTGTGCCAGGCCCTGTGCTAGATGCTAGGACAGTGGTGAGCAGAGCACAGTCCCTGCCATACAGTGGAGGATACAGTATGGTGGAAGAGACAATAATAAGCAGGCAAACAAGTAATTAAAACTTGCAAAGTGCTCTGAAGGAAAAAAGTACCATGCAGAGAGAGAATAATGGGTTGGAGCTGCAGGGTAGCTTCCTCCTATAGACTACTTGAAGGAAGTCCACTGAATTTAAGCTGGAGCTTGTAGAATGAGATTGAGCCAGCCTCACAAGGAGTCAAAGGACAAGCACACCATGTGGAAGGAGCAGTGTGTGCAAAGGCTCTCAGGGTAAAAGAACTTGGCTCTTTGGGGAAGAGAGAACTGGCGGGTGTGGCAGAGACATGCTGTGAGATGAATTTAGCAAGACTAGTGGATCCAGGTATTCAAGGTAGGAGTATGGATTTAATTTCAGTTGCATGGAAAATGGTTGAAAGCTTTTAAGTCAAAGGTTTACGTAACTCTATTATGATTTCAAGTGATGACTCTGGATGTTTTAAGGATAGAAAGAGGCTAGTAAAAGAAGTGGGAAATTATTGCAGTAAATTTAGGAAAGCAAAACTTCCATATACCTTGGAGTCTATTTCAGATCCCTATTCTGTTCCATTGATCTGATTTTTTATTACCACACCAGTGGCACATTGAAAACATTTCTATAGTTTTCTATTTTGTAATATAAATTATATATT
>NW_006434835.1:22904491-22934868 GCF_000325575.1 Pteropus alecto
ATATTATTATACATATATTATATGTATAAAATTATAGCTTCATAATACACTTGTGGTAAAGTAAGTTTCTCATCTCTCCTAACTCAGAATTTCCTAAATATCCCTGAACATTTATTCTTCCATTTGAACACTGAGATCATATCGTCAAATTCCACAAATAATCTGATGAGATTTTGATTGGGATTGCACTTTACAAATTAATTTAGGGAGAATTAACATCTTTGTAATATCAAGTCTTCCTATTATGCAATCTTAAGGCATGTCTCCACATTTATTCCTATCTTCTTGTCTGACCCTCAGTAGTTATTTTTATAATAATTTTCTTTAAGTTAATCTCTTACATTTCTTTTGAAGTTAATTTCTTGATAATTCTTGTTATTGTTGCTATTGTCATTGAGATTTTTCTTTTGTTATATGTCCTAACATAACTTTTGTCGTATGTCTTCATATTTGAAGTGGAAAGGGGAAAAGATATTGGGGAGAATTGAGATGATCATATATTTTTTCCAATTACTCAGTCTCACACCTGGATTAACATTTTTTGAAATTAGAAATCAAGAATTTACAGCATTTTTTGAAATTAGAAATCAAGAATTTACAGCCTTTGAAATTAGAAATCAAGAATTGACAGCTTCCCTTGAAACAAAGAAGGCCTCCTGTCTCTTGACCCATCTGGGGAAATGCTATACAGGTTAAAGAAGTGTGGGGAGAAAAAAATAAATCAATACTTTAAAATATCATCTTATTATATTATATATAGATTATACATATTTGTATGGAAACAGAATGTTAAATGGGCCTTTTTATGTTGCCTTACATTCTCCTACTTCCCAAAGACAAAGGTCCACACACGCAAGGAGATATGCAAGGCATATTCTCAGCACTTACACACACACACACACACACACACACACACACACACACGCATGCACACAAACACAAAGTGGAATCTTCCAAGGGACACAAATACAAATTGTTTTAGTTTATTCTCAGTACTCTTTTGTACTTTCTAAATATATGCCAGTGAGCTAAATTTACTTTCATGATCAGGAAAAAAAGAGGAAGTTTGCTATCTAAGAGAATTTCAAATAAATCAGAGAAAAGAGGAGGAAGATCCAATGCCTAGATTTTCTCAAGGAGTATGTGGCTTCAAAGTAATAAATGCAAAAACTGAAATCTGACCATAAGATCCTCTGTAATTCCAAAAGGACTTGTGAGGAAGGACAGAAGTGAGGAAAGAAAGAGAAGCAGATAAAAGAACAAGAAAACATGAGAAACTCAGAGCAACTCAATGGGGAACTCTCTGAGGACTGGAAAAGCCAGGCCTATTAGGCTACCTTGTCATTCCTTGTTCTTCAGTTAAGTGGCGTCTTTTTCAAAATGGAAAACACGCCCTCAACAGGTAGGAGGAAGTAATGTGCCAAATGAATTGGTCTCAGGCTTAAATGACCAGAGAGCAGAAGAAATCCAGCAAAGGTAAGTGTTACAAGGTCACAGACAATGAGAGGAATGTCTCAGGCAGCCTGAACTTCAAAGAGGAGAATGAAACATTATACAGAAGCCACAGACAGATGAGCTTGATAGTCATTCCAGAAAAAGTCTAATTTGGACTATTAAAAATTGGTCTTCATTTTTGAAAAGTGCCAGTTTTTAATAATCTGAACTAGACAATAAATCCCTGGGGGGAAAAAAGAACTTTGGCTCTCTTTCTACTCATTAAATTAGCTCTAGTTGGTCTATTCTTTAAGGAACAGTTCCATTGTGCTCAGGTGAGAATAGTAACAGAACAATTGATGAAAAGGCTGGAATCACAAGCCATTCCAGTCCCCAAAAATATTAATACAGCAACCAACATTTCTTCAATGGCTGTTATTTTCCAGGCATTGTGTCAAAGATATGGTAATGACTAATGCACTGTTCTGTCTTCTAGGAGGTCATATTCCATAGGGGAGATAGATGGTAGGGCTATTACAGCTATGATGGCACTCAGAGACCAGCAGATCTGAAATAATATAAAAATGACATACAATCTTTCAAGGCCACAGGGACAAGATCTTTAAGAAGCTGCCATTTGAATAGGTTGCCCTGACAGGCAGGATACTGTCTTTCCCTGAGTGTAGGTAAGCAGAAGCCAAATGGCTTTCTTTCTGGGATACTTTAGCTCCCACTGGATACAAGTTTAAATTGAGTGTCCTTTGAAACTCCTTGTGTCTCTAAATGCCATACTTCTATAAAATCAGTAAGGACTGGGAGAGTTAGAAAAGGCTTATGGGAGGAAGTAAGACTTATGAATTGTTTTCACTGTTTCTCAGTATAGTAGATTTTCACTTGTTCTCCTACCTGAATATACCGTATATTTCTGCAATGTGTTCATCTCTGAGGTAGGTGATTTTACCAACAGACTAAGATGGATAGATGTCACCAGAATACACGTGACCCCTTTCTGCAGTAATACATATAAATGAAAACATGTTTTATGTAATATATTCATTTTTCTCATTTCTTTTAAAAATTGCTCTTATGCAAGAGATATTTCATCTAAAAGGAAACAAAGACATCAGTAAGAAAAATACATACCTAAGTACATTCATTAATAGTGATAAAGAACAACTGTGAAAGAATAGAACTAATAAATTAATCATCCCATCTATATATACAATGTCAAACAACCAATATGCTATCTTCACAGAATTACCTTTAATCACAGGTTAGCTGTATATTATACCATCTCAAATTAAGATTGGTGCATAGTATTATATTTGAGGAGATTCAAAGTTCATAGGACGTTAGAGCTTTTGGAATACTTAAAAATAATCTAATTATTGAAATTATTCTTTCCATATTCACAAATGCAAAGCCAGAAGATAATTTTTAATATAGCATAACACTTGTTTGTTTTTCAATTTCTCTGTGCTTGTTTACATCCCCAAAGAATTCAGGCCCAATTGATGGCTTTCAAGAGGAGATTGTGGCACTTTTGAAGTGAGATTATACAATTATATACTCAGCAATTCAGTGAGGACATGTCATCTTCACTTAAGAAAAATACATGTTACATAATTCATCTATGAGAAACCAAAGCATCGCCTTTTAGGTGATCATTTGTATCAAGGTTCCCTTTCTGCTCATTGAAAGGGCATCTTACAAAACTCAATAGTGCCCCATTGTGGAACTGTGGGACAATTGACAGTTAATCAGAGTTTTACTATTTTTCTTTCTGCTTTTTCTTATAAGAGAAACTTTCTCTGGTTTAGAAGCTACAATTAAATTTCTTTAGGAGTTTACAAAAGCAAAGAAACTATCATATTCCTGGGTATTAATATACATATTACAGAAACAAAATATCTTTCATATTTCCTAGCTTATATATATTATAATGGCTATTACAAAAATAAAAGCTACTTATCCAAATTATTCTCTTATTTTTCCACTTGATGTCCCCAATGTAAGGACATTTAAATCATAAAAAGTACATAGGTGACACCACAGAATTCTCTTTCTCTAAAAGTAAGAGACAAAAATGGGCATAAAATATAATGGCACCCTATTTCCAAGCTTCATCTCATAATTAAATCAATTAAATTTTATGAGAACTGTGTAGATAATTCACACACTTATTTTTTTCTTTCTATTATGGAATGTGTATTTTGCAGGACTAAAAGGGAGCAAAGCCTGGGTTTTAGGCTTGAAGACTGTGTCTGATCCTTCGAACTCTACCAACAAAAAGTACTTTCTCTGCAAAGTTGTCCATCTGGTTGTTGAATGGTTCTAAAGAACATTTTTCTTCTGTAAATTAAAGCTAGAACTTCTTCCCTGTTGATTCCCCTTTTCCCCATTATCCCAATGTTTGGGGACAGCCCTTATGGCTTTCCTAGGTGTTCTGTTTTTTTAGGTGAATTTTCCTCATGATCTTATATACTCTCTCCTAAGACATTGTTTCTCTGCTTCTCTTCCCCTCATTGCAATCTAGAAGACTCCTGTTGTTCAAGACACCACCTCCAAGCTTAAACTAAAACTTAAAAGTAAAATCATCTGAAATAACAAAAATAAGAATATATAGCCAGATGAGTTTCTAAAGCAATGAACACATCTTCAAAAAAAATTAGTTTTCATTAAAATATGTGACATTGTCATTGAAGAAGCACAAATCAGCAGAAATAGAGCAGAAAATTCCAAAAGTGGTGGTAGTTTCATTGTGACAATAATAATAACAGTACATTTTTAAATAAGTCATGAATGCAATGGCACTAACTCCTTTAAAAGAATAAATAATAGTTAAAGCAGAATGTGCTATGATATCTGAAGAATGTGCAACATTTGTAAATACTAAGGAGAAAATGAAATCAAAGATTGATGTAACTGGTAAAAAGTTGAGAGGATGCTGCAAGCAAAGAATTACAGTTATACTGGTAGGCATTTACTAAACCAAACTGCCATGCAATTAATCAAATAGATGGCAGCAGTTCAAAGAAGCTGATAAGAAATAGGGCTACTTGCAACTGTAAATAATGGGGTAATCACAAAACAACAACGAGGAAACATAAGCAGGAAAATTTAAAAACAAAACAGAAAACGATTTTCAGATCTAAAGGGTAGTTTTGTCATGCTATTATTCAGCAAATAAAAATAGCACATTTAGTTTCACTCAAAAATCATCCTTGCTGACATATACTTGTCATAATTTTACACTTTATCCAAGGCAGGCTACCAGAAAGAAATAAGAAGGAACATTTAAAGTTGAAAGTGATACAAATGAATTTGGATCTTTTATTTAGACTTTTGAAAAATGAAGAATCCTGTAGAAAAAAAATCTATGAAGTGGAAAAAACAGACCTTGAATTGTGGATTGTGTGTTTATCTTCCTTGAACTTGATCTGTTGTGACATTGCAAGAATGTGTCCCAGAGCAGAACAGTTTTCTTCTGACAGGTGCTCTAGGGCCTCTGGCAAGGAGAAAATTTTTTTAAATTTCCTCTTGAACTTAGGTAGTATAATTTGGGCCCCAATCCTACATGATTTATAGGTCCATGATTATAAATTGTCAAAATTAACTTATTTTTTCTACCCAGAGACTAACCGAGACAGAATTCCATGTCACTTCTGCTGCTGAGTGGGAGCTTCCCTAATTCACCCGCTTTCTGACGTTGTAGTCCTTAAGGAGTCTGGCTGTACGATGGGTAGTCAGGTACCTTTAGTCAAAGCTGGCTCCTGTCTCCTGTACCCACGTGAATGTCAAAACTAAATCCTTAGGTAACTGAAACTAACAGCCCCTCTCAAGACTTTCTCCCCAGAGCAGCTGCAGCATCAGTGCACCTGTTCACTACTCTAGTTTTTATTTCTTTCTTTTTTCTTGCCCCTGGAGGTTTCCCATACATTTATAAATGTATTTGTAAGTCATTTTAAATAAATGCACAATTATTTTAGGGATGTATCATAATTTATGTACCTACCTATTGAACTATCTGATTTTTTACAATCATAAATAACAATTTTGGTAGACATCCCTGTACCTAAACTTTTATGGAAATATGAAATTATTTCTCTGGGATAGATTTCTCATTGCAGGTTGATGAGTCAAAGGGTAAGCACACTTTGAAGGTTTTCATTTCCATCATATATAACACACTTCTGTACTTTTCTTATGATATTCACTTAATTCTTCCTTGTTTTATACTTATTGATGGACTTACTTTATATTCTCTACTAGATTTCAAGCCTGATTGTCAGTAAATCTATAATATTCCACTAGTTTGAGGGTAAATACCACTAAAGCACATAATAAAAGTCTATTTGCTTGAATTAAAGTGAAATTAGTCATTTTAATGGTTCAAAATCAATAGTAATGAACTTGTCCTTGAGTTTCCTTGGAAGATGGCTTTAGCAGAGAAAATGGCCTCTCAATGCAGGTCCTGCCTATGCAGGTTTTGTGCTAGATCTCCAGTGAGAGGAAAGGATGGAAGATTGGGGAATAACGAATGAATGTCTGGTGGCAAGAGAAACAGGAAAAATGGTGAATAAATGCATGAAAAAATTTTTCATTTCCATTAGTCATTGTAGAAATGTCAGTCAAAACCACAATGAGGTACCACTTCATCCCCACTAGGATGGTTACATTCGAAAGATAGACAATAACAAGTGTTATCAAGGATGTGGAGAAATTAGAATTCTCATGCATTGCTGATGAAATATAAAATAGTGAATCATTTAGGAAAATAATCTGGCAGTTCCTCACAATGTTAAACAGAGAGTCACCATGTAACCAGCAATTCCATTTCTGCACCTAACCAAGAGAAATGATAATATACGTCCACATGAAAACTTGTACGTGAATTTCCACAGCAGCATTATTTATAATAGCCGAAAAGTGGGAATAGCCCAAATACTGTCAACTGATGATAGGATAAACAAGATATGGTATATCCATACAGTGGAATGTTATTCATTCATAAAAGGACTGAAAAGCTGATGCATGCTACAACATAAATGAACCCTGTAAACCTTATGTCTGGTGAAAAAAAGCCAGTTGCAAAAGAGCATGTATCATATGATTTCATTTATATGAAACGCCCAGAATAGGCAAATCCATGGGGACAGAAAGTAGATTAGTGGTTGCCAGGGGCTGGGATGAGGAGAGAATGGGAGTGACTACTAATTGGTACTAGGATTGGGGAGATGATAAAAATATTCTAAAATGAGATTATGGTGATAGTTACACAAGTCTGTAAAAATCATTGAATTGTACACTTTAAATGAGTAAACTTCATGGTATGCAAATTGTATCTCAACAAAGCTGTTCTTAAGAAAGAGAGAGAATGGAAAAGAGGGCTGACTTACTTGCCTGACTCTTTTTTTTAAGACTCCATGTTCCATTAATTACTATTTTTATAAAGAGCTCGGTGCACCCTAACGTTTCTTCTCAGCTTTTTGTTTGTTTGTTTTTTGTTTGATTTTACTTCTATCGACTTCGGCATTGATTTATCCATTTTCAGTCTTATTCACTACCCTGTTTTCTGATCATACACTATTTGCTCTGCAGAGGAATTTACTATATGTGCTCCTCAGACTTCCATCGTGTGTTTAACAGTCTCTTTCTTCACGCTGCCTGCCTCTTTGTAAATCTTTGAGAGCAGGGAGAGAGAGATTTTCACTTATATGATGTATTCATGAGCCTTTGCATATAGCTTAAAGGTTATAACCTCACAGACTGTGGTTGTAAAACATAAACCTTGAATGATATATTGAATGAAAAACTTATGTTGCCAGTTATTTCAGAGACAATGAAACATAACTTATCTGGTCTTACTTAAGAAACACCCAACTCACCTCTAAAATTGGGAAAGAGGTATAATGAAGACATTTTCCAGGAGATGGCATAGAAATCAGAGTTTTAAAAAAAGTATATCAGCTCCTTCTCCGCAATACCAGCTTCCTCAGTACTATCCTTCCCTATTTCTCTTTCCCGAACCTTCTGCAACCCCACACTGATTTATAATTATAGCTATTCTAAAGTTTGTAGTTTCTATGTATGGGCACTTCTGCAGAAATTTCCAGAGTATTAAATAGGCATTTAATAGGCATAAATAGTCATTTGAGCAGATCTGGGAAGGGGGATGGGGGTTGGGGGTAGGGAAGAAGAGAGAGATAGAGAAAGGTGGAGAGAGAGAGAGAGAGAGAGAGAGACTGAATATCTCTTTTGCCTCAGGGGAACAGAGTGGCAACTGTACCTTGGTGAGTGATGGAAAACTTTGCTGAAATAAGTCCTCTAGAAAGGAGGACTGAGTGAGGGGTTGAACTAATTGTCCAGTCCAAAGAGATAGAGAATAAACAGCAGCCCGAATTCTGTAGATACTGGGGAGCTTGATGGAGGAATCCCATTTTTTATTCTTACCATCCTATTCTTAAAGATACTAAAAATTCAGCTGGCATGAGAACTAAATAGATCAGTTTATTTTTTTTTTCAGCAAGCTCTCACACAGCCCTCTCTTTTACTTTTATGATTTTATGCATGTGCTTTGATATTTTTCTATTTCTTTTCTCCATTTTCCTTCAAGAGCCTATTCTTAACCATGAAGTGTAATGATAGGAAACATACATTTATTCAAGATAGTATATGAAGCGGTTTACATTTTTGCTTCACTTTGCCCAAAGGGGAGTTATTCTTCCTTTTAAAGTATTTCCAATTACAAAATTGGGCGAAAAGGGAGGGCAGGCCACACACGGAGAATTTGCACTCTGGTGACTGGAGTTCACTTTTAAATTTAGAGCCAGGAAGCTTGAAACTAAAACAAACTGCAATGTATGTGGCAGGAAAAGAGTTTTCCTATGCTGAGATCATAAAATAATTTATCACGAGAAATCTTCTTTAATGGTAAGTAATAGCCTTTTAAAATCATAAATTTTACTTTTTTTTTTTTGTCTCGAGACATATCTTAATTTACTAACTAGATAAGATAGCCATTGTCATGATAAAGAGGATGAGACCACAATCCAAGTGTACCAACCCCCCTGACACTGGCATCAGAAGTCTGGTGCTTGGGGTTAGGGACTCTCGCATATATAGAGAAGGAGAAACTACAGAAACCTAGGAGGGGAGTAAATTAAAGAGCCCAGGACTCATACCTGGGAACACAATAAATAGAAGGAAAGCAAAGGAGGAAATGCTGGCAAAGAAGATGGAGAAGGAGTTGGTGAGGGAGGACGAAGCCTGAGAGGGTGCTTCATCACATAAAAGTTCTGATCTCCCTTTGAATATTACATACCTGTGAACCTGTGCGGCAAGTCAGTTAACTTTACAATTTTATCTTCAATTGAGAATTCCAAAAAGGACATTCTCATACTGTTCCTATGAATTACAGAGAGCAAGAACTCTATAAAACTGAAATCAGTTTTAAACCCTGAAAAATATCAAACACAAACCATAGAATTGACTTCAGTATCAGACAACATGTAGACTACTGATCGATTCACTGAAAGTCAACCACTCACTTCCTAAAAAAAGGAACTGTATTTTGGCTTCTTAGATTTAGTGTGTGGCAACGGAGCCTTTTGATACCTACATTTATTGATCATGCCTTCAGTTACTGCAAGAATTTCATGATCCTAAATTCATGGTGTCTGGGTGAAAGGCATTTTGCACATCGAAATTCGAAAGCAGTTTCTTTCTGTAAACCAGTTATTTACTGAGATCCTTGAGCTATTAGTGTCAGAGTGAAATAGAGTGGTCAGCCACTGAATAGTGAATTTTTGATAAATAAATTAAGCCATTTTCAGAGTATAAAATTTCCATTCTTTTTAATTGTAACTTTGCTTTTTATTTTCCCAGAACAGACTGATACGTAATAACCCCAGTTATAGCACATATGCTCAGACAAAAAATATTCACATTGTTTATGATTTTGTAAGCTACCAACAGGAATATGAAAAATACTATATTTCTTTCTAACTCCAAGCATTTAACAAACATTTATCAATTTCTGCCCATATTCTAGGCTCTGGACCAGGCCCTGAGGAAACAGAGAGGAACAAAACTTAGCTCCTGGATTCAAGTTCACAGACATTCATTACAGCGAGTGACACATACCTTACATTGTCTTCAAGGTCCTATGGAAACTCAAAATGGAGATGATATATAAATAGAGAAGGATGAGGGGTTTGCTGGGCGGAGTCTGGGAAGAAGAACATTCCTGTCAGAGGAGGTGCACCTGCAAAAACAGGAAGGATGTCACTCCACACAGAACAAACAGAGCAGATGGTCCCCTCTGGCTGTGTGCAGGGTACAGAAGGAGAGGGTAGGTCAGTGAAAGCACTGCAGAACTGATATGCCATGCTCAGGAGTTTAAACCTCCTCCTGAAGGGAATGGGGAGCCACCAAAAGATTCTGAGAAGGACATAATCTGATATATGCTTACAGATTCCTCTGGAAGCAGTGCAGAGAATAGGCTGGAGAGGATAAGACTGGAAGCAAAGAAACAAGATAAGAAGGTGTACAATTGCCCAGGCGAGGACCCATGAGCACAATGGAATATTATTTAGCCATAAAAGGAATTAAAAGTATTATTATATGCTACAACATGGATGAACCCCCAAAACAGTATGCTAAATGACAAGAGCCAGTTACAAAAGGCCACCTATTTCATGTTGTATTCATATGAAATTTCTAGAATTGGCAAATCTACAGAGACGGAAAATAGATGAGAGGTTGCCAGGGGCTGGAAGGAAGAGGGATTAGGAAAATGGCTAAGAAGATGACAGTGTTATAGAATTGATTGTGGTAATAGATGTACAAATCTGAATATACTAAAAGCCATTGACTTGTACACTCTAAAAGTATGAAATTTTATATGTGAATTACATCTCTATAAAAAAATAGTTTTTAAAGGAAAAACAATAAGGCCAGAAGGAGAGTGGGGATAATTCTTTAATTCTGAACTGCAGAACTGGGTAAGTGGGGCCACCACAAATCAGGACGGGAAATTTAGAAAGATGATGAACTCCTTTCTGGATTTTTCTGGACATTTAGTGCCTGTGAAATATCAAGATGGTGATCAATAAGGGCTCGGGGAACTTATGAGAGAGTCCAGAGATAAAGATTTGAAAGAATTCAACATATCCTTTGGACTTAAATCTATGGAAGTAAATACAACAAACTAAGAAGGGCAGCTGGGTGAAAAGAGGCCAGGGATAAGACTGCTAAGGAGAGTCATGTTTAAGGAACAGAGAGAAGAAGAGGTACCCTCAAAGGAAGGTGAGAAGCAGCTGTCAGAAAGCAAAGAGGTAAATAAATATCCTGACACCCACTGAGTCCAGTCAGGTGACTAATTCAGTGTCTTGAAATACTTGGGAGCATCTCTAAACACAACTTTGCTAAATCAGGGAATCTAGTGTTCAGGTGCACCCATCATGGACTCTGTAAGAGAGCCATTGCCCCGTGATTCATCCCATTAACTGGACCAGTACTGACCACCAGGCTTCTGTGCTTTCATGAAATGGAGTGTACCAGTCTTCGCTCACCTGTCATGTGGTTGGGACCTTCGAACTCTCTTCAACGTGCAGATTTTATTTTCTCTGTTCTGCAGATAAAGTGGTTACGTTCAGCTTTCATCATAGTTAACATTCATTTAGTTTAAGTGCTTTGACATTAATCTTTTATGCTAATTAATCTCTTTATACATCAATACATCACAAAACATGTGAAAGAAAACCATTTTTCTTATTAGAAAATTAAATTAAGCTTCTTTAACCTAAAAGCAGGATAGAAGGAAATATGGCTAGACATATCAGGCTACAGAAAACTTCTTTGCTGAAAAACTGACTCTCTGATCTGCATTAAATTTCGCATTCAGAAAACTGGAAAAATAAGCTCACCCAAACCATACCTATTTCCATTTTATCTGTTAGGAAGGTATCCCTTCTCAACTAGCTAATGGCTTAAAAAATAAAGATTTTCAATACTCATTTTTATACCTAGTCAGGATTTCTTTATTCAAATTTTAAGTGTGCAATTATCAGCAAATGCTGCCAGGGCAGGTGTTCCAGATTATGTCTCTTGTTATACGTTTCAAGCAATAAGTAGGCCTACTTACAATAAATAAGTCCTGCTTTATTACTTTAAACAATTTCTTCCACATATTTTTCTTTCGTAATCCTCTGTCAGGAGAGAGACCACTTCAGTTGGAACCCCGACTCCATTTCCTTAGCTATGTGGCCTAGGGGAATGTCACTTCATCCCTTATTTTCTCATTTCTAGAATGATTGATATTCATTGGGGTCTCTTGAAGATTAAATGAATTCATTTATGCGAAATGGTTAGAACTATGCCTCGTATAAATGATCAATAAGTATTATTAATAAAGTAGTTTACCCTTATCCACAGGGAATACATTCAAAGACCCCCACTGGATGCCTGACACCACAAAAAGTCCTGAAGCCTATATATACTATGCTTTTTCCTATATGTACATATCTATGATAAAGTCTAATTGATAAATTAGGCACGGTAAAAGATTAACAATAATAACTAATAATAGAACAATTGTAACAATATACTGTAATAAAAGTTATGTGAATATGTGCTAGCAAACTAGTACAAATTTCTTTTTTCCTTCTTCACAATTTCACACATAGAAGATTCATTCTTACCGTAGATCTCTGCAACCTCAGCATATGATATTTTTCTTTCTTTACTAAGTCAAAAACTTTCACCTTTTCACTTAAAGGAAGCACTTTACGGCTTCTCTTTGGCATATCCAAATTGCTAGCATCACTACTCTTGCTCTCTGGGGCCATTATTAAGTAAAATAAGGATTACTTGAACACCAGCACTGTGATACCATGACAGTTGATCTGATAACCCAGATGTCTGCTAAGTGACTGAAGGGTGGGCGCTTAATGTGGATACACTGGACAAAAGGATGATTCACAATCTGGGTGGAACCTAGCAAGATCTCATCACTACTCAGAATGGTGCATAATTTAAAACTAATAATTTCTTTATTTCTGGAATTTTCCATTTAATATTTTCAGACTACAATTGACCATGGGTAACTGAAACTGCAGAAAGTGAAAGCATTAATAAAGGGAAACTCTTATATAATAGATAGCATTATTATTTTTATTAACGTTTCCCAAGACCAGAAGCATAGAAAGGCAAAGCTACTCAAATAACTGTTCCCGTCTATTAGGAGTTCAGATGCTCTCCACTTGGCCACTTTGCCAATAACAACCAGGGCTTTGGGGTACAACCCAAAATTGTACAGTGAACAGGTCAAAGAAAATATTCAAAATTAGTAAGTCCCAGGAGGACGCTGAGGGGTGCTGAATCACCGAGGGACTCAGACCAGACTGCTGGACAGTGTCTGCCTAGAGCCTACTCTGTGAGAGCCAAGCTCTCGGCTGGGTGAGCTCCAGCTCACGGATGCAGCATAAACTATCCATTTACAGTCGGCCTTCTGTATTCACAGGTTCTGCATTCACAGATTCAACCAACTGCGAACTGAAAACAGTAAAAAAAGACACCTTACATTGTTGCTGCCTTGTACTATGTAATTAGGCCTATGATATTTGTGTCTGTACTTAAACATACACATACTTTTTTTTCTTGTCAGTATTCTTTAAACAATACAATATAATAACTATAAGCATTTATAGTATGTATTATAAGTAATCTAGAGATGATTGAAAGTATAGGGGAGGAGGTATACAGGCTATATGCAAATACCATGCCATTTTACATAAAGGATTGGAGTATCCTCAGATTTTGGTATCCACAGAGGTCCTGGAATCAATCCCCTGCGGATACCAAGGGATAACTGTGTTTGTCTTTCACCAGGTACAACTGAATGCATCTCTGGTTTTCTCTTTAAGATAGATATCTAGAAGGGAAATTATTGAGTCAAAGATGACAAACATTTTTTTTGTCTCATAGTTCAACTTACCAAATTGCTTTTCAAAATTGGTGCAAAAAATTTGGTTGTAGCAATTTCTACTGCTTGCTGTGAGTAGTACACGAGAATGCTGGTCTGCACCTTGACTAATGTTGAATATTTTCTTTTAAAAAATCTGTGTCAAACTGACAGGCTGAAAATGATGTTTCAGTGTCATTTTAATTTGTATTTGTTGAATGTCCAGATGGGGTAAATGGTTTTTTCCCCACATGTTTATTGCCTATTTAGAGAATATGTGTGTATGTGTGTGTTTTGTGTGTTGTTTATATCATTGGCCTGCTTTTTCCATTTGGTGGTTCTTTTGTGGTTTTCTTATTGATTTTAAGCATTTTACATTTTATGAATATTAACCATTTGTCACATTTACTATAAACATGTTATCCTGCTTGGTCATTTGTCTTTTAATTTCTTCATAGTGTATTGTGGATGTTTAAAAAACCATATTACAGTTTCATTGGTAATGCTGTTAAATCTATCGACCTTTTGTGATTTCTTCCATGGCTTTTATGCCATTTCAGTCCCATCCCATCTCAGACTTTGCCCTTTCAATCGGAAGTTCTATTTACTGTACAGCTGATGGGAACTCTTAGGACTACCTTCCCACAGCAAAACTACCACCACCCTGCCACCTCTACCCAAATTTGGATTAGCTATATACACTTTTCCAAATGGTATTCTGCCATCTTTTTCTACTTAAGACTCCAAAATTATGGAAAACATATTAATCTATGTGACCTGGGCTTCGTGCAGGCATTCGTGGGATCCCTTCTATAATGAGGTCCAGGCCCCTGTTTTCTGTTGTTTAAAGGGCACTCTGAGCACTTCTATTATGCATGTGATGGGAACCTGATTTATCTCCAGGTTCATCACCTTGCATTGTTCTCCGCCAAGGCCTGGCTTCCATTTACTTCTCATTCACTTAGATTTTACAAGCACAGTTGGGTGCCATCGGAAAACTGTAAAATGTGCTATGTACTTCTCCTCCAGAGCCACTATAAATATTAAGAAAAAGCTCTGATTTCTGAATACTCTGATCTTATCCAGAACAAGGCCATATAATAACTATCATTAATAATAATTTCTGCAGTAGTTTATAGATTATGGAGTTTTCAAATCAACTTTACCTCATTTGATATTCAAAATAGTTGAGCCAATTATTTTCTTCATTTTACAATGAAGAATCTAAGTTTTCAAGTGACTCGTTCGAGACAAAGAGCCAGAAGCTATGAAGATAGGTCTCCTGACACAAATCTGATGTTATTTCTATTAAAACTTATCTATTTCTACGCCAATTTTCCACTCATTACATTATCTTTTTCCTTTACAGAAATTTATCTTTTTATACTGACGCTATTTCAGATTTACAAAAATGTAAAAACAGTATAAAGAATTTCTGTATTCTTTTCACCCAGCTTCCCTAAATACTAACATTTTACATAACTACAATTCAATTATCAAGATCATAAAATTAACATTGGTACAACACCATTTTCTAATCTTTAGATCTCATTTAAATTTCATCAATTTTCCCATTAACTTCTTTTTTCTGGTCCAAGATTGAATCTAAGATCACATGTTGCATTAATTGTCACATCTCCTGCGTCCCCTTTAACCTGCAACAGTTCCTCACTCTTTGCCTTTCATGACGTTGGCACTTTTGAAAAGTACTACCCTACTACTCCCGTTCCTCTATTTGAGTTTGTCTCATGTGCCCTCATAATTAGTCAGTTATGCATTTTTTGGCAAGAATACCACAGAAGTGAGGTTGTGTGTTTCTCAGAACATCATATTAGGAGGTACATGATGTCAATTTGTCTAATTACCAATGATGTAAACTGTAATCACTAGGTTAAGTGGTGTTGTGTCTTCCTAGTGTTTCCACTGTAAAGATATTATTTTCCCTTATTTAATTATTTTCAGAGTAGGTACTTTGAGACTACATAAATATCATGTTTCATATCATCTTTTCACCTACTACTCTGTTATCTGCTCAGTAGTAATTTTCTATTTCCATCATTCTGTCTTCATTTACTAGTTAACATATTTGTAAAGAAAAGCTGTTCCTCTTTCCCATTTATTTATTTATTTAATTTATTTAATGATTTGCTTATATCAGTACAAACTCAAAATTATTATTTTATTGTATCTTTTAATTCACTAATATCATTATTTGGTTTATTGTTCAGATTGTCCCAGATTTGGCTACTGAGAGCTCCTTCAAGTTAGCTCCTGCATCCTTTTGACATGTTACCATAATTTTTCTCACTTACTGGCTCCAAAATGTTCCCAGCACATCTTGTAGTTTCTCATCCCTCGCCCTGGAATCAGGTATTTTCTAAGGACATCTGATTCTGTTTATTGAAGAATGATACTCAGAAACCAAGCTTTTGTTCCACACGTGCTCATTGGTAGTGGGTTTCATTGCTTCTACACATTCTCAGCAAGCAGAACTAAGAGATATGTGTATGTACACACACATCTTTATCAATTTCTATATTAGTAAATGTAATGTTACTCTTTTTTTCCTCAATTCTTTTCTCTTTAATAGATTTCTCTTGTCAAATTGCATTGGCTAACATTTCTACTACAATGTTGAATAATATTAGAGATAGTAGGTATCATTGCTGAGTTTCTCGTCCCAGTAGAAATGCCTCTAGAGTTTCCTCCTTAAGTAAGATGATGTAATTTTAGGATAAATGCATATTTATTTTATTATGTTAAAGTATCTATCAATTCTTTAAAAAAATAAATTTAAAAAAGTATCTATCAATTCTTATTTTCTTGAATATTTTTATCAGCTAGAAGAAATCTGAATCCAAAGAGAATGCATGGAAAGAAAGACACTATGACAAACATGGGCACAGATAAAATATGCCAGTGCATGAACTACAAAAATGTTCACTTCCTCTCTTCATCCATGACCTTGCCATAGCCTCTTTATGGATAGAGTCTCATTCCTTGCCCCTGCACTTTGGGCTTAGTCATAAAACTTGTTTTGGCCAGTGGAATGGGCCAGAAATGACAGCATGACAGTTCTGAGACTAAGCCTTCAGAGACCTTACATATCTCCTATTGCCCTCTTCTGACTATGCCATTGCCTTGAGGCGTTCTTTCGCTGTACAACTGTTACCCTGCAGCATGGGCACCAAAATAAACAGAGGTTCATTAGCCAACCCACAGGCCTAGAGTGAAGAGCAGAGTTGCACAGCACAGCACGACACAGCTTAGATGAACAGAGCCCGAGCTGACCAGTGTTCAGTGAACCAATCCTTTATTTTAGACTCCATTTGCTTACTTGGCATAAAAGGGAGCTATAAGGCCTATACTCTCCTGCCAACTATTTTGAGCCCTTGTTTTGAATAAGGTACTTTTGTATTTTTCTAATCTGCCAGACCAGCAGCCTTTTTTAATGCTGGGATCTACATTATAACCTCCAACTCCCAGTATCTTCCTCTAGGTCTTCAAATCTCTTTTGTGCAATTGCAATCACAGTGATTTATCTGCTTTTTTTTTTTTGGCAATTTGGCCTAGAATATTTTGGGTGTTGTCCAGCACATAGTGATTCCAGCTCATTTCTTTCAGGGAAGCATTTGGGAGTAGCAATCTTCTTAACATTCTTTTTTTTTTTTTTAATACCCTGAGGAAGAAGATGAATTCTATTGGTTTACTATCTCCTTCGCACCATCAAATTTACCTTTTGCATCGTAATCAATAATTCTTACCTAATCTCTAATCAATTTTTCCCTCTGACATATTCTTAAGAACTCTTCCTCATAGTTTTGGAGGTTCTTTTACATTCCTTGGCAAAATTTCTTGGCTATCCATAGCAGGGGTCCCCAACCCCCAGGCCATGGACCAGTACTATTAGAAACTGGGCTGCACCACAGCGGGGTGAGTGGCAGGCAACCAAGCGAAGCTTCATCTGTTTTTGCAGCTGCTCCCCAGTGCTAGCATCACTGCCTCAGCTCCACCTCAGATCATCAGGCATTAGATTCTCATAGGAACACTAGTCCCTGGTGGCAAAAAAGTTGGGTATAGCCGATCTATAGTCTATCTGTTCATAAGTTATCTAAGTGACTCCATCAATTTTTTGAAAGGTATGTTTTTCTTCTAATAATTTTGCTTCTGACAGATAGTGACTACATACATTTAACAAAAGTCGATTATGTTA
Organism: Pteropus alecto; assembly: GCF_000325575.1. Lineage (NCBI taxonomy): Eukaryota > Metazoa > Chordata > Mammalia > Chiroptera > Pteropodidae > Pteropus > Pteropus alecto. The sequence continues at coordinate 22,922,104 of NW_006434835.1, forward strand.
GCCAATTTTGCATTCACATTGACACTACGCAAACATGCGAGTTTAGCAGTGACATTCAACAGTGTCCAGAGAACTAAAATAACACCTGATTATTGCAGTAAGCTTCTACAGAAGTGCACAGAGAAAAAGTTTCAACACTATTATACAGGAACACGAGGCAAATCATATTGCTATGAAAAATTGATGTAGCATCAAACACAATATAGCTTTACACATTTCAGTGAGCTTCTGTTATGAAAGGTGTAACTCGTGTTTTATACCAGCACAGAGTAAAAGTATCAGGAGGGTCTGAAAAGGCTAGCTCCTTACTTAGACTCTTAAATTGCCATCCTGCATGTTTAAAAGTCACAGAAAAGAATGGATTTTTTATATGAAGAGTGCATTGATTTCCCTGAGTTCTATATCTAGAGTCAGTCAAAAAAAAAAAAAAAGAGGCAGTATTTTAAAGAGCCATCAAGTTCAGCGTTTACAACAATAATAAAAACTTTCAGAGAATGTTCTAAAAGAGATTTGAATTTTTGTACTAAATACAATACGAGACTGGAACACTATATAATGACAAACAGTTATTTATGAAAGAACTGATGTTTGGAGCAACCATAGATGATTTATAAACAAAACAATCTCAAGTAGTAATGCAAGAAAAACTAAGCATCACAATTTCTGTTCTCAACTAGAAATGATCTAGAAGTTCAGTTTACACCAAGATGCAAGCTAAGGCCACTTATCAGAAAGCTGTGATCTTGTTTTAAAGAGGTTAAAAGATTTCCATGAGGCTACCAACTTTATGATTTTGTAGGTAATGTTGCTGCTGCCAGCTTTGGGTGTGGAGAGTTGAGTCAGTTCTCAGCGTGATCATCACTGGTCCACACAAGGCTCCAAGACTATTGCTTTAATGTTTTTATTCCATTTTATCCTGATTCTTTACTCTCATTCTATTTCCCCATAGGTAAGAATTCTAATGTATTTGTAATCATTCATTTAGTTAATACAAATTGTATATATACCTATTATGTGTCAGTTCAAAGGGTCAGAAATAACATCAGTGACCAAAGCAGATTTAAAATAACCTTGCCTTCCGGGAGTGTACATTCTAGTAGGGAACGCATAATGAAAAATGAAGTAGAAAACATTATTAAAAGATAGTAAGTACTATGAAGAAAAATAAAATAGAGAAGAGAGAGAGAAAATGCTGGGGGTAGGGATGTCATTTTAAACAGGGTGGCCAAGAAGTGGTGACATTTGAGCAAAGACTTGCAGAAGGTGAGCATGTGAGCCATTTCAGGTATCCAAGAGAAGCCTTAGGCAACAAGTACGAGGCTCTGAAGTTCCATGGAGATGGTGAATATACATTCATTCATAAGTGTTCTTGCAAAATGTATTTTGTTTCATGTGCGTATATTTTAATTTTTATAATTGTATTTGTAATTGTCTCAGTTCTCCAGAGAAACAGAACCAATAGGAGATAGGTAAGTAGGTAGGTAGGTAGATAGATAAGTAGGTAGGTAGGTAGATAGATAGATAGATAGATAGATAGATAGATAGATAGATAGATTGATTTACTGTAAGTAATGGCCAACATGATATTGGAGGCTGAAAAGGCAAGACCTACAGTCAGCAAGTTAGAGAGCCAGGAGAGCTAGGGGTGTAGTTCTAGTCCAAAAGCAGAGAAGACCAATATCCCAACTTGAAGAGAGGCAGAGAAAATTCTAACTCTGGCTTTCATTCTATTCAGACCTTCAATAAATTGAATGAGGCCTATCCACCCTGGGGAAGGCAATCTTCTCTACTCTGTCTACAGATTCAAATGCTAATTTCATCCAGAAGCACACTCACAGACACAAATAGAAATAATGTTTAGCCAAATATCTGGGCACCTGGTAGCCCAGTCAAGTTGCAGTCAAGTTGACACATAAAGTTAACCATCGCAGTATTGTGTTATGTTTCTCATTCTGTTTCTTACTTTCCTTCAGAAAAATGTTTTTAAATCAATAGTTGTAAGAGGTGGAATTTTAAGATGGCTCCCATGATCCTCACCCCTGGGGCATGATGATGGTATCTCATAGGGCAAAACAAATTGCAGATGTGGTTATAGTTACTAATCAGTTGACCTTAAGATAGGAAGATTTTCTCACTGGCCCAACCTAATCACATGAGCCCTTTTAAAGCAGCTTTCCCTGGGTTGTTGTGGAAGAGGAATTCAGAGGGAATCCAAGTATGAAAAGGATTCAATATGTCATAGCTGGCTTTAAGATGGAGGGGGCCATGTGGCAAGGAGTGGGGTGACCTCTAAAAGCTGAGAGCAGCCCTTGGTAGACAGTCAGTAAGAAAACCGAGACATCAGTCCTACAACTGCAAGGAACTGAATTCTGCCAACAACCTCAATGAGCTTAAGGTGAATTCTACCCCAGAGCTTCCAGATAAGAACCCAGTTCAGCAAACACTTTGATTTCAGCCTTATGAGACCCAGAGCACAGAACCTGGCCTGCTGCACCTAGACTTGTGATCTACAGAATCGTGAAATAATAAATGTGTGTTGTTTTAAGACAGTAAATTTGTGGTAATTGGTCATATAGCATGGATACAGTTGTATCAATATACATTTTATTTATTTAAAAAACATTTACATTGTACTTGCTTTATATGAAGCAAGGTTCCAAGAACTTTACAAATATTCATTCCCTTAATTATCATTACCCTGTAATACAAGTTTTATTAGTTTTCCCATTTTAGAGATGGAGAAACTAAGAAACAGAGAGATTAGGTTACTTGCCCAATGTCAGGTGCTAAAACCAACAGTCAGACTTAGGGGATCTGGCCTGGGAATCAGTGCTTAAACCCCACATCTAGTCTTTTGCTTTTACCTACTTCATAATATTTCATACTGTGCATACTTAACTCATTCATTTACCAGGGATGAATTTTTCATGGCCCTGAGCAAGAAGCTTATGAAAGACTATAATATCCCAGAGTTCCATGGGTCCTAGGGTACACACGAATGTAAAGAGGTACTTCTAGATGTCTCTCTAGAATAGCTACATTTGTCTACACAGCCAACAGCCCATCAGGCCACATGTGTGCCATGGACATTTTCCAGCTTTTTAATTTTTGGCAATTTGAAGAAAATAAAATGATATTTCATTGTTTTCTTAAAAAAAGAATTTATATTTGTGGTAAATATACATAATGAAAAATTTACTGTTCGAACCATTTTAAGTTAATCAATTTATTAGCATTAATTATATTCATAATATTGTATAATTATCACTGTTTCCAAAATTTTTCATCACTGAAAACATTATTGCTATTTAATTGGCATTTCTCTTTGAGCATCTCTTCATATGTTTTTCAATATATGTACATTTGATTCTGCCTTATTAATCATAAAAAAAACAAATTAAACTAATAACAGAAGACAAGCACTAAGTCCTAACACAGCACCTTGCCATTGCTTCCAAGTCAGACAGCCTTGAATTTGAATCTCAGTTCTTGCCTTTCTGGTTGGAAAACCCTGGGAAAGTCACTTTATCTCTATAAGCCTTAGTTCTCTTCTCTGCAAAATAGAAGTAATAGTACTGACAACTCTAAATTTTTCCAAGTATTAAATGAGATGATATATGTAGAGGGCTTATCACCATGCCTAGCAAAAATAAGTATTTGACAATGGCAATGAACATTATTATTAATATCAATGGTACTACACTATTAATTGTTTGGACTGACATTTCTTCTGGACCTTCCCTGACTCAAATGGTGAGGCAGGCCACCCTCCATGTGGCAGCCCCTTTCTTACCATCAACAGGCCCAAGCTCAGGATTTTATGGGAGAAGAAACAGAATTGAGAAATAATTTAAATGCAGCACCAAATGGAGGAGGAAAAAGATTAAATAACATTTAAACCATAATCTTAAATCAAGGAGCAATCCCAGGGCCAACAGAGGAGGGTGGGAGGCTGCCAGTGAGGAAGAGTCTCCTCCAGGGGCTGCGTGAGTGCACATTCCCCAGCAGGAGGAGGAATGACTCTGTGCTACCTCCCTGCCTGCTGAAACGAAGATGTTCTGCCATTCTGACATACATTCGAATCTCAAGGGGTGCCAGATGTACTTCTTTATGGTCTGTTTTTATAATGCTGTGACATGCTAATGAGTATTTTGGTTCTGAATCCCTTCTATTTAATTGATGGCACTGATATGTAAATAACTAAAATCAGCAGATTTCTTTAATGTTGTGAGCTATCCATCACCAGATTTTCAAAACATGCATGAGTCAGGTTTTGCTTCCCACTATTATTATCTTGTGTCCTGTTACTAGCAGCATAGACTACAGTCATTTCATTAAGCTTGCCAAAATGCAGAAGGGATCGAAGAGAACTAAACCAAAAAAATGGCATTGACATGTAGGAAAAGTAAGTATTTTCACTCCAAAAATGAGAGGCCAGTAAAATCAGCTTGGTGGGTTTTGCAGTTTTCTTTCTTTATGCAGTTTAATCCAGCTGTTCACTAGCATTTGAAAAAAGAAAGAGAAAATCGAATTGCCTTGCTTAAATTGTTTTTAAATTATATATTTTCATTTTTCATTTTATCTAGGTGCTTCAATCCTACATTTTAGAATTTCTAATTGTAGAATTTTGTTACTGAGTATGTGTGCTTTAAGCTAGAAAAGAATATTTAGAAATTCTTATCCTCCCCCCCAAAAAAGCAAGTGGGAGTGGAAATTTGAGAGAGGACCGCCTAATTCAGCACTAAAACCAGTGTGAGAAGCAGTGTGTGTGAGTGTTTGTGTGTGTGTATGTGTGTGTGTGCTTGTGCGTGGTGTAAAATGTGCTTTTCAAAGTGCTGAGAGGTTGATGGGAATGTTTGATTAGTTCCTCTGAAAAGAAAAGGTGCTTGGACCTCTTCTTGTTTCTTCTTTAGAATAATTTGGATGGAATTTGTGATGCAGAAAAGCTTAAGGAAAAAAGGACATCCATTCTGTGGGGTGGAAAATTCTTGAAAAAAAAATTTGCTTTCTTCAAACAAGGTATGTCTGATGAATTATTAAGCTAAGTTGTTAGTTTGCTTTCCATTCCTTATCATGAAAACATTAAAATGCATTTATCATTAAGAAACTACAATACCTACATACCTTGACCAAGTAATCAGTCTGTACGAATTTCAGTCTCAAGAGCGATGAGAGTGGTCACTGACATCCTCGTAAACAACTAACATTATGTAAGTCAACTATAAATAAATTGTACTAAGTTAAGATTAGAACAAGATTTTCACTGTATCTTTAAATGAACTTAATTATAATTAAAATAAGTTGAAAAGTGTGACATTTGTGTAGCACTTTAAAGTATGGTTAAGTGTATTATCTTGCCTTTTCAATACTTTACTTCCTATATGGAATATAATAGCAATGTAACAAATTGCTTATAATACTATATTAAAAGCAGTAAGAGAAATGGGCTCATTGATGCTAAATTAAAAGAGAAATTATTTAGTGTGGACCTGTGCTTCTCTCTATTCAGCCAGATCTCAGCAGAATGTGGGTAGATGTGCAGTTCTGTATCTTGTTTACACTGGAAGTGTTTTCTTAGGCTGAATGCTTTTTCACTGATAAGCCCAAGAAAAGGCTGGCGCTGTTAAGCCTCCTATTGTAACTCAACTTTGCACAGGAAAACAGGGTATGAAATCTCTTTTAAGTATGATTAGTGTCAAACCAGTATAAACATGAAATAAATGCCTTGAGCACAGGTTAAACAGAAAGGATAAAATTAAATTATTAGACTCTATGATTTGCTCCGAACAACCTACGGCATCTTTGCCATCTCCAAATTGAAGAGTGGAATTCAAGCTTTTCTTTGGGTTTATTGTAAAAGCAAAACCAGGCATTCTTGGCCATGGTGGTTATTCAAAAATGTGACTGCTAAGAAACAGCATTTTGCCATTACGTTGTGTTGCAACAAATTTGGAAGTCTTGGTAAAGTTCTGAGGTTATTTTTTCCTCAGTCTCTTGAAAGATGAAAATGCCTTGCAGCAAGGAAAGATCAAACAGTGTTTGTTTGTGTATTTTCTCTGTTGTGTGTCGGGCTGCAAATGGTAGCTATGCTGCTGGTAGGAGCTGGAAGTGCCTCTTTTATTTATTGAATTAAAATACCCTTTTTTGTAAAAGGACTTTAGACAAAGAATTGTAAGACTACAAGGGCTGCATTTTTAATTACAACGTGCTAGTTTCCCAGACTAAGCTTCATTTAAATAAATCTTACACCTCGCAACTGAGAAAAACACCTCAGGAACATTGGAAACGCTTACTATCTATCCTGAAATAACGTTTACTCTGAATATCATTTAGAAGATCTAATTATCTTTCTTTCCAAGTTACTGATCACACGAAGAATAGTTTCTTTCAGAGAAAGTACACTGGGTTTGAAAATGGTTTATGAATAGCATCAGGAGAACAAAAATGCTTATGCTGTTCTCATCTGTAATTCCTGTGAGACATGTTGTTGTACAGGAAAGCAGTGTGGTTCAGGGCAATGTCTCAAGCCAGCAGTCCTAAATTACAGGAACAGCTCTGCCACTACCTAGCCGTGTTATCTTGGGAAAGGTGTGTAACATTTCCTGACTCTTGTTTCCCAGTCTGAAAAACAGAAATAGCAATGCCCGCACACTCACCCTTCCAGCCATGAGGCTTAATATTGAATCTTGATTCCAAAAAGGTTGTGAAATGTGAAAAGTTCTATAGAAATGTAATCTTTTTTTTTCTGCACATATTCAAAAAAAAGATTATACTGGAAGGAGTCATTGGCCTTAAAATCAATGCTTCATGATCTTTAGGATATTCCTGTTGCTTGTGTCCGCGTATGTAACATCTCTTCTTGCTTGTTGGGAGGCATAAACCAGGTATCAATAGCAGTGGGTACAAGACCAAGTACACTGTTCTGTCAGTAGAAGGACATTCTAGCTGTGTGACTTTGGGGAGGTTACTCGACATCTCTGTGTCTCCATTTCCTCACATATGAAATGAAGAAGTTAGACAATATAGTCTCTAAGTTTCCCTCCTAATCTTTTGGTTCTGTGCACTGGGATCTCTCAAATGTGAAGACATGGCCAGGCCAATTTCATCGTTGAGACTCTGTATGTTACAAAAATGAAGAAGTGTCAAAATAAGGTTTCAGGATTATGTTGTATTTAAAATGTTTATGTTTATCTAACTAAAGGCTTTAACACATACAAAAATAAAATGTAACATAATTTTTATGTTAAATAAATGTAACGTGTGTGTGTGTGTGTGTGTGTGTGTGTGTGTGTGTGTATCCATAGTGTATTGAGGACAGTGTGGTCCAAGTTGTACGACAGACTTCTTTCAGTTCTCTGTTATACTTCTGTGACTGTAACACACCATGTGGAGATGTCAAATACCTAAATGTAAGGCCTTCTAGGAAAGGCCAAGGCAAAGTAGCCCTCCTATACTATGGATCCCGTGGGAGTCTGTCAAGCAGGAGGTTCTTCCACCTCTTAAATGTGTTAACTCTGGCAAGTTACTTAAGCTCTCTGGGCCTCAGTCTTCTCATCTCTAAAAGGGATCTATTATTAGTGCCTACCTCACTGGATTGTAGCAAAAAGCTTTCCTCAGTGCTTGACACACCGTCAGCACCCAAATGTTAGCAATTTTTTTTTTATTATATGTGACTTGAATGAAGAAATCAGATCAGCTGTGAAACTAAGTAATTGTAATCCTCTTCAAACTTTTAACCATTAATTCTTTGGATGTGGTAAGCAAATAGATTTATTGAATTATGTGATACTAATGCAATTATTAGAAATGTGTTGCCATCTCTTCATCAGAGGATCTGAACTAATCAATCAGCAAATGATAAGCAAGGGAAGCAACTTCTGTGATGTCTATAATTTGAGAAACCCCAAAGATCCCTCTCTTGCTGCCTAAAAAATGTGTCTCTCTGTGGTTTGCAGGAGGTGGTGGAATTCCTGGCTCCCTGGCTCACAAAGTGTGAGCGAGAGAAACGGCAAAAAGAACCTGCTATTCTTTACAGGTATGAAAGGTCCTTGAGCAAGTGGCAGTGAGCAGCCTCTGTTAGTGCAGAGAATAGGACAAGAAATAATCAATACTGGGGAAAATTTAGGCTAGGCATCAGAAATGGCTTTTTGATAGAGCCAATTGTTAAATTTTAACAACACAGCAGTGCACACAAACAGCCAGGGCCTCCACGGCCACTTGTCAGCCCAAATCTGGTCCTGACTTCTATCACTAGCCTGCACCACTGGGCTCACATGCAGCTAGGCCCTCCAGCTGTGCATCTGTACTCGGCCAGTCCAGCTCTTGCCACCAGCCTCCACTGCTGTGCGTAGCCTGTGGCAAGACCCTGCAGCCTCAGCTACTAGTACACCTGCAGGTGGCCCCAGTCCTTGCCTCTGGCCCTGGCCCTCACCACTACACATCTGTCTGTAACTGGTTCTTGCCGACACAGGCCCCTACAGCTGGCCCCTGCAACTGAGTGCATGCACACCACCAGCTGTAGCCATCGCCATTGCCTGCCTTAGTCCCTAGCTGCTGGACCCCGAAGCATCACTGAGGACCCCAGCAGTCCTTCCAGCTACTGCAGATCTCCCACAGTGTTCACTAAGGACTATGTAGTTGGCAATGCGGACCTCAGCAGCCTGAGCTGTCACAACACCATGCCTCCACAAGCCCCTGCACTCGGTGCTCTGTGCCACTAGACCCAGGATGACAGCAAGCCCCAGTGTGCCACCACCTACAGGTGAAGCTCTTTCCTGACTGAAGTCAGTCCATAAAGTCTAGAAGTGGTGACAACGTCTTCAAATGGTTAGACAGACATGTATGCAAGGCTTCAAGAATCATGAAGAACCAATGGAACACAGTAAACCTACTGTAACTGAGCCTCCAAAATGGAGATACATGAACGGCCTGATAGAGAATTCAAAATAATTGTTCTAAAGATATGCAGAGAGCTACAAGGGAACACAGGACAATTTAATGAATTCGGGAAAAACAATGCAAGAACAAAATGAGTTCAACAAAGAGATAGACAACATAAAAAAGAAGCAAATTTGGGAGCTGAAAAATAAAATTTTAATTAAAAAGTTACACACATACAAATTTAAGTCAGTCTGAGACAATCTAGGAGAGTTCCTGTTTACGGACCAGGAGGTAAAGGGCCAAGATCCAACAAGATTCCCAAAGCCCCATGTTCACAATGGAGCAAGAACAATTTCAGTTTTGTTGATTGCATTTTCCTAAGGTTACCTCATTTGTAAAACAAATGGTTGTGAATACTGGATTTAGAATTTGTTTTTAATCAACTAGAAAACTTTTTCTCTTCAATAGACTGCAAACTTTAAAGACTATCTGAAAGGCTTGGGGCTGCCAGGGAAGTACACGAAGCAGGCACCAAGTGATGCTCTGAGTTGAGACTTATAAAAGCTGCATATCGTGTGGCAACCTGCAAAAGGCAAATCCCCCACGCGGCAGATGTTGTGACTCGGCTGAACTCCACTGCCACATTCCATGGCTCGTATCCTGAGGGAGAAAAGCAAACTGGAATAATAGATGCCAAAATCTTTTCCTGAGTCAAATTCACAAGCCAGGGTCTTAGAACAAAAGAAATACATATTGGTTTGGTTTAGATTAGATTTAGAGAATATTTTGGTTGTATTTTATTCTGGCCTTATAATTTTAAAAAATATTTAGGTCCATTTCAGCTTCACATTACTTCACTAGATGCATTTTTCAATTCGTTTTAAGAATGCTGGATGTCATTCCTCAGCCATCTGATTGTGCTCCAGTTCCTTACAACCATCTAGAAGATGTTCATGGAGATTGGCTAAAGATCCTTATAAATCTCTAAGCAGAGAAAGAAGGAACAAAATTACAGAATTGCTCCCTTTCTGGAGTCCTAGAAGAATTTAGTTCAATGGCAGTCACAAACCTATGTGGTTCCTTTACCAAGAAGTCCAAAACTCAAGCCATGGCTAACCACAGACAGCATCTTGCAGAGAGAAAGATTCAGTTGGTTGCTTTATCTCTAAGTCCTAAACTAGAATCTAAATGGCCATATTTGCAAAACAATGGTGATAAGAATGATGAGGATGATGATGGTAATCATGATTAACCAATGATACAAAGCACTCTTCTAAGTACAAAGCACTCTTCTAAGAGTACAAAGCACTCTTCTAAGCCCTTTTCATATATTAATTCATTTAATCTTAACAGCAACTATATGGGGTGGGTTGTTGCTTTCCCAATTATACAGATGAGAAAACTGAGGCACTAAGAGCAAATTGTCTGAGGTCACACAGTTAGTAAGTGATGGAGCTCAACTTCAAACTCAAGCAGTCTAGGTCCAGAACTCACATTCTTAACCTACCAGACAACAATGACACAAAGTCCTGGTTTTTCTGTCACTGCACCAAATTAATCTTTGCTGTCTCTGAAAACATCGTTTTCAAGCCAAGTAAAATTCTGAAGAAAAGTATTCTTTCTCACAAGTGGAGACACCGCACTGATAATGATGAAGGAAAGTGGAGGTGTTGGGTTACTGGGAAGGAGGAGGGGAGATTTCTGTCATTCTTGGTCACCTCCTGAATTGAGAATCGCTTTTCCGGTGTGTTGGGAAGACGTGACTCTCAGGGGGAAGGCCAAGGAGCAGGCATCATTGTCAAGCCCTTTGAGTAGCCAGTCCCCAAAAAGTGTCCTTTATCTTCATTCTAGGGTAAAGTTTGCAGCCAGTCACAGAAAGAATCTTCCATGCAACTCTGATTACTTCAAAAATCACTTTTTCTGATAAGGATCTCTACACTGACAAGACTCTAGTAAAAATTTCTCAAATTCTTTCCCTCAATGAGAGAAAGACGAAAGTTTTGTGTGGACATGTGGTAAAATTCATAAAAATTGCCCTTCAGGCTATAGTGGGAAGGAACTCTATTTCTGCATTCCTTCTTCTCAGATTCAAAAAGAAAAAAAAAAAATCTACTCCTTCAGGGGAACCCAGTGTGCAGCTTCCGAGGGTAGAGGTCACTGGCATCTCAGCACTGAATGAATTCGCTCCTCTGGGTTCCTTTGTGTTCCAGAGAAAACATGCTCTGGTTGTAAAGGTACAAGTCAACTTGTCCAGACTGGCTTTCTTGTATAATGTAGTGAGTAAACCTGTGCTTCTGAAGGTGAAAGGAATTTAGGGAAGCTGAGACAACATTCGATGACAGCAGCAACAAATATTTACTGGGCCACCGCCATGTGTCATCCATAATTCTATGTGCTTGGGAAGAAGAGTGAACAAAATAGTCTCCTTTCTCCCAGAGCTGCCAATCTGTGAGCATGCAATAAACAAATACACATAGGAGGTCTGGTGGTGATCTGGGCTGTGAAAAACATAAGACAGTAGGATAAGGGGGCTGGACAGAGTAGTGAAATGTGGGTGGTGATCAGCATTACATGGTCAGATAAATGTCTGATACAGAGACATTGAAACAGAGAGAGAGGTGAAGGCAGCCAGGGAGCAATCTACGTGGATGCTTGGGGAAGAGCATTCCAGGCAGAGAGAAGAGCAAATGCAAAGGCCCTGAGGTAGGACCACATTTGGGAGGCCAGCATTTCTGGAGTGGGCTGGGTGAGGAGAAAAGGGAGGGAGATCCAGGGTGTACTCGGGACAGGCAGACACAGCGAGTGCCATCCTAATGCTCTTCAGTTTTCTCCAAATGTCACCAACTGTCCACTCACGCACTATCTGTGGGTAGTTCTTGCCTCTTCCCAAGATGAAATCTGAGTAGGTTTCTAAATATTTCAGATCAAGAGTTTTTAAAAAGACTTTGCTCTTATTATATTCCCAAACAATCTCAGTTCAGTCATTAATATGGATGTAATATTTAGGTAGTACTTAAAAACTTTAAAACGACATTCATAGTGTGAAGTTCTAAGCCCCGTCTCCAGGCTTGCTTTCTGCAATGGGAGTTGAGCATGATTGGTTTCTCTCTTTCTCTGCCTTACGCCTTTGTCCCTCTTCCCCTTGGCTGCTAATGATAGTCTCTTCATGTTTAGACTTGAAGTGGGTGCAGACAGGAAGAGTAAAGGGGACAGAAAGGCCTTACTAGCTGGTATTATTGTGAGATGGCATCTGGGTTCATTGGGCTTGGCAGGAATTTACAGCTGTTTCTTCTTCCCATGGGGCACTTCTGACTTTGTTGGGGACCCCTTGCCTCTAGTCACCAGATGCTGTTACATAAGAATCTGCTCTGGCTGAGTGTTTACAGTTCCTCCCTTTGCCCCTGAGCAACTGGTGATCTAACTCCAGCTGCTTTGTGCTGTGGTCTCCTTGGCCATCCACGCACCCAGCTTGGGCAGGACCTGAAACGACCCCAGGGTGACTCTGCCACAGGTAGTCTCATTTGCCATAAGCTACTCCCTCTCCAATAGATGTCTTCATCACAAATCAGACACCAGTCCACTGCACCTCAAACCCAAGGGACGGCACTGCTCAGTAACTTCAAATGGGGTTACTGGGCAACCAAGCTGGACTTCCAAATAGGTGATCTAGAGCTAGGATTTTCAGCTGACTGCCAGACTACACAGAGGTTGTAGAAGACAAAGGGCAGTTGGAGACTGGAGAGCAGGAATTACTTTAGGAAAGCTGTGGGCATTTTCCCTCCCCCTCTCTCTCCCCACATGCAGACTGCCGGTAGTCTCCCCACTCCCACCCACTACAGGCAAGAGTGAGAGGCGCTTCAAGACCACTTTGGAACATGGAAGTAG
>NW_006434835.1:22935058-22940478 GCF_000325575.1 Pteropus alecto
CCTAAGACAAAAGATCATCCCATTTTAACATCCCATTACACAGTCAATTACAATACACTCAAATGTCTACTTAGATGGGTGTGTTACTACTGGTTAAACTTAAAAATATGCCCGATGCATCGCTTTGCCCTAAATAACATTTGTGAGAGAGAGAAAGCTATGAGTAAGTTCAGGCTCAAATATGACTCAAAAAAAATGTCTTGACATTATCACTAAGACAGCTTTATTATACAATGTATATATTTTACACCGTGTGCCTTAATTATTGTCAACAAAGTATTTCAAAAAGCCAAGGATGTATGTGTTCAGGCAAAAAGAAAGGTGAAACTATCCTGTAGAGTGATAAATTGTTCAGTGAGTGGCGTTAAATGTTTGAGGCCTGGGATGGAATTCTGGTTCTTCTACATAGACATTCTATAAAGTGGACAGCTCACTAAGGTTCTCTAAGCCTCCATTTCCTATTCTGTAAAATGGGCATAATAGTGCTTCCCTGAGAGGATCACCACGATAACTAAGATCACATATGTGCAGGGTGTAGCATATACTAAACATTCACTAAATGGTAGTTGTTATTATTGGAGTGGATTCTAAAGTTCTAAAACTTTCCATGAAGAAGGAAAAAAGATACCAATCTCATCTTGTATAACAGGTCACCAGACAACTGGGCCAAAATGGTCCTAAGGGCAGGAAAGAGGGTTTGGCGACTCCGTCAGAGCTGGGAATGATCCAGACAGGGCCTCTGAAGTGTCTGGCTGTATGGTTCCCTTTGGAAATCTGGGTCTCCTGCTTCAAAATGACTCTCTTTCTGCTGGTCCCCACCAATTTCTGGGACTTAATCCTCAATAGCCCTCAGTTGCTCAGCCACATTCACTGCCTTCCTCCATACCCTCCATTCCCCTAAGCCTCTGGTTGCTAGGATTCAAAAATGTGCTTTGATCCGTAGCCCCATGCCTGCCTCTTGGCAGCCTAGGGAAAGCTGGAATCCTGTTGTCTGAGACAAACACGCTCTTTACCAAGAGGCAGACAGGAAGATACTATGAACCTTACAGACACACACTCATCTTCCTTCCTACCTCAGCTGGAAGGATCTTCCAGATGCAAAAAAAAAAAAAAAAGTTTTTTCTGTGCCTCAGACCAGAAAGAACAGAGTGTTCAGGCCAGTCAAGGCTCTGGGGATCACAGTCGAACTGAACCAAGTACCCAGCTCCAAATTCACAGTGGACAGCCCCTTGGCAACCACAAACCTCAACGCCCAAGGGAGAAAACTCACAAGGAGGAGGCAGGGCTAATCCACAGTGTCAAACACATTAGGTAAAGAAGATTCAGATGAGAGAAATTCATCTTCCAAAGCTCCATGAGAACTTTTGAAACCACACACGGTTTCCAGAGCAACAAAGAAGAGCTGTCATGCCCACCCCATCTTTTACTGAGGCCCTCACCCCTTCCCCCAGATTTACTGCTCTTTGTGCCCCCTTCCATTACAGAGGATAAATAACTCTTAGAAGTGCTTTAGAGCCCATTTGGGAGCATGCCGGCGAACTAGTATTTTTTCCCACTGGCAATATAAGATCTAAACTACCACTTCAGAAACATAATTACCATTTGCAGCCTCACTAGAAATCACTGTTGGTCCAACCCTTGGTGGATGTGGTAAGCATTACCATATGTCAGGTTCTTAATAAGGTACAAAATGATGGTCTAAAAACATGCACCAAAAAAAGGCTTTCCCTTTTCGGTTTTCTGACATGTAGAAACATGCCACATGGATCAATGAACCTAATAGCATAAGCATATATCTGTCATTGGATACATGCGTGAGTTCTTTAATCCAACCAGCGGCCCAGGCGTGAATATCTTTGCTTTAGGATCCGCCCTGGCTCTATGTGGTAATCAGAAGTGATCCTAGAGAAAGGAATCCTGAGTAGGTCATACTTTAATCATAAAACAATTACCTATAATATTTATGGAAAATTCCTAGATTGGAATGTCAGTAAGCATAACATTCTTATAAATACACTTGAAACTAAACATTCTCATAAATCAGAGTTTGTCAATTCTGACACTATTGGCATGTCATGCTGGATAGTTCTTTGTTGTGGGGCTGTCCTATGCATCGTAGGATGTTTAGCAGCATCCCAGGCCTCTACCCACTAGATGCCAAATGCATCCTCCACCCCAAGTTGTGACAATCAAAAACGTCTTCAAACATTGCCCAATCTTTCCTGGGGGTCAAAATCACCCCTGGTCGTAAATCGTGACTACAAATGTATCAGGAACTTCGCAGTGACATTCTTACAGCACAGTTTCAAGGTCACCCCTTCTCATTTTTTTCCTGCCAGAGTGTGCCAGGTATGTAGGCTGTGTTTCTCCTTCTCAGTGGCTGCTATAGCTCATGAGATTTTTTGTCACACTTCTTCCCAGAGCTTGGCTCCAGAGCTGGATACAGCTCTCCAATCCCTGCTTTGATACTATGCAAAGACAAGCACATGTGCTCTTTTCATTTTACTACTAATCATTTCAGGGAAACAGGAGATAAGTAAAACAACAAAGATGAAAAGGGTTTTAATCAAAGCTTTAAGGAACAGAAACCAATTCAAATTGGCTGGAGTAAAAGAACCCAGAAACATCTATGTTATGCACAGGAGCCCAAGTCCAGCTGCACCTCCTTCAGACTGGAAATGAGGCCTGAGAAGTTGTCAGAAAATAAGGCGTCTGCTCTCCCTGCTTCTCCCAGGGCCAGAGGCCTTCTCTTCTCCATGTCGTTCTGCTCTCATCTTCTGCATCTTATTCAGGGCCCATATGGCCTTCAGCTTGGCTCCCACAGTTTTCAAGACTTTCGGAGTCCTGATTCCAAAATATCTCAAGAGAGATATTGATCAACCTATCTTTTTTTTCCCCAGACCATAAGCTCTTGACCAAGCTGAGTTACTTAATTTCAGTGAGTGTTATTTCTGCATCTGAGCATAATATTTGAGACACTTACTTCGAGGGTCTTATGAGCTTAAAGGTAAAGATATAACCAGACTATACAAATGAGGAGTGGAACTTCTATTTTATAATAATATCGTATAATAAACCATGGAATCATTTGGAATTTACAATACCATGAGAAGTTTGATATAGTAAGAAGAGTGCGATTAAGATAAGAGATCTGGGTTGTCGTATAACCATCCTTGGCTTGGATACGGAATCAGTATCCACCCCAGGAGCTGGGGATAGATCCTGGCTGCATTTATTCCCTTTACCATATTGGGGTTGTGTTAAGAAGGATGAAAGGGGGAAACAGGTGCTCTGCTTAGGCAAGTGACAGTGTCCAGTCCATATAGCCTGGCCGGGAGCACATCTTCAAGTAGACTGGTGCATCTTTAGGAGCCAACATATTGAGAAGAGGCAAAATTTCCCTTGCCTTCCTTGCCTATTTGGCTCGTACTTTGCTGTTAACCTTTCCTTAAGATAAAAGAAGGAAGAACAGGAAAGAGAAGAAAAATAAGAAAATCTACTGGTTTTTTTCACTCTCTCTCTCCCTCCTTCATAGAATCTTGGGAGATTTATAATAGTGATCCCTGGTGTAATGGCAGCAGGAGGTGCAGTGTTTCAGGTCCAGCCCAAAGGAATATGATTATGTAAAGGCTTCTATGCAGATCAAGGCCCCCTCCACCTTGTAGAAGCCCCTTCTAGTATCAGCCTTCCTTTTTCCATCCTCACCAGATAAACCCATATCCACTGATAAGCAGCTGAGGCTTTACATCAGGCAGAGATGAGGAAATCAAGGCTACAGATGTGGCCTCTCCCCGTTCAAATATGTCTGTCCTCAAGGGATTTTTGGCATTTTGAAAATACAGCACAAGCCTCTCGTAACTATTAAATGTTTCCAGATGGACACTGGCTCTTTCTGCCTCATGGACAAAGAGTATTGTTAGGTGCTCCCCCATGTAGCATCATAGAGCAGACAAATACTAGCATTATATAAATCCTACACATCCACTAGGACATATTTTCTGCAACTGAGTGGCTCAAGTAAACCTCTAGAGGGCTTATTAAAAATGATGAATGCAAAAATAATTTTTAAGCCTTCTATGTCTCCCTATAGCCTAAAGGGTCAATTCCACATTCTTTAGGCATGACATTCAAGGCCGACATGGCCTCCTCTATCCTCTCTAGCAGTTTGATTCATTTCCCAGCCTGGCCGAGCAGCTCCCAGTTTCTGAAGTTATTCTGTCCCCTGCCAGTTAAACTAATCCACACCTCTTCCAATTCCCATGTCCCAGGCCTATTTGACCACTCACCCTTTTTGCCATCACTGTATCCTCTACAGCAGAAGTTTTAAATTCTGGCTGTGCAGTGGAGACACCTGGGAGCTTTAAAACAATATTGATGCCAACACAGACCAATTAAAGCAGAATGTAGATGAGGGAAGTGTGCTTTCTTATCATGAAACAGTTATGTCAAGTGGTGGAATGCAAATGCAGAGCCTCTTGTCTCAGGATGCCTGGTTTGAATTCCAGCTCCCCTTCTTTCCAGCCTTGTGACCTTGGACAAAGTACCTAACCTCTGCATGCCTCCAATTTCTTACCTCTAAAATTAAGGCAATAAACATCCCTTACCGCATCAGGTTGTTGTGAAGATTTAATGAGTTAATATATTACTGATACTTAGTATGTGTTCAATAAATGTTATAAGGAGTACACAGTCACCCTCTAGAGTCTCCCTCTAGAAGACTCAAAGCAACCTGATGATAGGACCTGCATCTTATTCCTCTCTGGCTAGCACAGAGTACACGCGCATTTTTTTTTTTTTTCTGAATTATTAAATGGGTATACGAATTAAGATGAATTTTGACTTTAGGAAATCAGGGAGATTTACATAGAAGAAGTGGCTCATTAAGTGAACTTTGAAAGAGGGATAGGCTGTGAGAGGCAGATAAGAAGTGGTAAGGTAGTCCAGCTAGAACAATAACAAAAGCATGAGACAAAACACTGATTTGCAAGGTACAGAGAAAAGACCAAAAGCCTGGGGTGTGCTGGGGTCAGAGGAGAGGATTACAGGAGAGATCGTAGCGAGATGGTTTGAAAAGTAAGTTGGGCCATTTCATGAAGGGTTTTTGATGCCTCACTAAGGAATTTGGGCTTTATTTTGTAGAGAATAAGTGGATTATGAAGAAGAGTTCTGAGAGGGCAAATGCACAATCGGACCCATGCTTTAGGAAGCTGATCCTTTCCAACTACAGGAAAGGGTGATGCGGAGCAAGGGAAGCAAGGAGCAAAGAGTGGGTTAGGAGATGACTGCGGCTTCTCATTTGATATCAACATTATCTGTATATGTTAAGTCTTCCCAAGAGACCATTTTATAATTTCTGATTCATTAATATATATGCACAGGGTAAAGATTTAAATAAAACAAAACTGTAAAACTCATTCCCA
>NW_006434835.1:22940521-22948336 GCF_000325575.1 Pteropus alecto
AACTGTTATTGAAATAAAAAGAATTATGCTACTGATGAAATCTACCAAACATTTAAGGGAGAACTGACAGCAATCTTTCTCAAAATTTCCAAAACATTGAAGTTGGGAGAATATTTCTTAACTCACCCTATTAGGCCAGCATTTCCCAACTACCAAACCAGACAGAGACACCACAAGAAAGCTACAGTTTTCCTTACCAATACATTATCCCTTATGAAAATTGATGCAAAAGCCCTCAACAAAATATTAGCAAACTGAACTTAGCAACATAATAAAATTATTATACACCATGATGAAGTAGGATTTATTCCTAGGATGCAAGGATGGCTGAACATACAAAATCAATTCATCTAGTATACTATGTTAACAGAATGAAAGGGAAAAAGACACATGATTATCTCAACTGATGCAAACAAAAAGCATTTGAAAAAATTCAATGCCCTTTCATAATAGAAACACCCAACAGACTAGGAATAGAAACACTTCAACATAATAAAAGCCACAGATGAAAAACTCACAGCAAACATTGTGCTCAATGGTGAATGACTGAAAGCTTTTCCTCTAAGATCAGGAACAAGGCAAAGATGTACACCAGTTTTCACCATTTCTACTCAACATAGTACTGGAAATTCTAGCCAGAGGAATTAGATAAGAAACAGAAATAAAAGCCATCCAAACTGGAAAGAAGATGTAAAATTATCCTGTTTGCAGATGATATGATCTTATATACAGAAAATCCTAAAGATTCCACAATAAAATTGTTAGAATTTAGCAAAGTAGCAAGATACAAAGTCAACGTACAAAAATCAGTTGCATTTCTACATACTAGCAATGAATGATTCAAAAAAGAAATTAAGAAAACAATTCAATTTACATTAAAAAGAATAAAACACTTAGGAATAAATTTAATCAAAGACTTGTATAATGAAAACTACAAACCATTGCTGAAAGAAACTAAAGAAGACATAAATAGACACATATCCCAAATTTACAGATTGGAAGACTTAATATTGTTAAGATATTAATAGTACCCAAAGCAATCTCAAAATTCAATGCAATATCTATCAAAATCCCAACTTTATTTTTTGTAGAAATAGAAAAACGTATCCAGACATTTACATAGAATATCAAGGGGCCCCAAAATCAAAAAAAAATCTTGAAAAAGAAAAGGAGAGCTGGAGGACTGTTCCTAATTTTAAAAACTGACTATAAAACTACAATAATCAGAACAGTGTGGTACTGGCACAGAGACACACATATAAACCAATAGATAGAATAGAGAGTTTTTGCAATTAACCCTCTTATGCATGGTCGAATGATTTTTAACAAAAGTGCCAAGACCATTCAATGGGAGGGAAAGACAGTCTCTTCAACAAATGGTGCCAGTAAAAGCAGATATACACAAAAGAACAAAGATGGACAGTTACCTAACACTATATATAAAAATTAACTCAAATGAATCAAAGCTCTAAATGTAAGACCTAAAACTACAAAGTTTTAATGAGAAAACATAGGACAAAAGCTTCTAAACATTGGATTTGGCAATGATTTCTTGGATATAACACCCAAAGCCAAAAAGACAAATTGGACTTCATGAAAATTTAAAAATTTTGTACATCAAAAGACACTATCAAAAGAGTAAAAAAGCAACTCATAGAATGGGAGAAAATATTTGCAAATCATATATTTGATAAGAGAATAATAGATAATTCCAGAATATACAGATAATTTCAAAAATTCAACAATAAAAACAAAATAAAAGAAAAACAACAACAACAAACAATCTGATTAAAAACTGGACAAAGTACTTGATTGAATAGATGTTTCTCCAAAGAAGATACACAATAGCCAAAAATACGTAAAAAGATGCTCAGCATCACTAATCATTAGGGAAATGCAAATCAAAACTACAATGAGATGCCATCTCATATTCATTAGGATGACTACTGTCAAAAGAAACAGAAAATCAATGTTGACAAGGATGTGGATCCATCGGAACCCTTGTGCACTGTTAGGGGAAAAGTAAAACGGCACAGGCACTCTGGAAAACAGTATGGAGTTTCCTCAAAAAATTAAAAATAGAATTACCATGTGATCCAGTAATTCCACTTCTAGATATAAACACAAAAGAATTGAAAGCAGGGTCTTAAAGATATATTTCTATACCCATGTTCATAGCAGCATTATTCGCAATAGCTAAAATGGGGAAGTAACCCAGTGTCCATCGACCAATAAATGGATGAGCAAAATGGGGTATATACATACAATGGAATATTATTCAGCCTTCAAAAAAATTCTGACATATGCTACCACATGGATGAAACTGTGAAAAACCATATAAATATAAGATGATACTATTATTTACTATTACCTTGCTCCTTTCTAAATCTGGACAACAAGAGATCTATTTATATTGATCTACTAGCTACTTTACTTACATTAATGTATATTTTTATTTCACAATCAAGCTTCATTTGTCTCACCAGAACTTCATAATCAGGACTCTATATTATATGTCACAGCACAATCCATAAATTTGTGAATCAGTAACACATTCTTTTGAAAACCCCCATTGTTCCAGTTTTGTTAGAACCCTGGTGAACACCTCAGGAATTAAGGTCCCAACATTATGCACTGTGTACCCCTCAGCTCCTTGATGTTGGAGCACCTGCAAGAACTGCTTAACAGTGCTGGTGGTCATCCGCAACCCCAGCTTCTTAAACGGCTGAATTTTTTTTCACACATTTTAAAAGGCACATTTACATTTTAAGTGTTTGAGTAAACGGACTGAGCAAGGAGAGAAATTGAAGAAACCTCAAACCATTTTGATTCCAAGAGGCCAGAGTGATTCTGGTCAGGTTCCATAACCAATGAGTCAGCTCTGGGGTAATATCTCTCTTCTCTGGGGATGGCGTGTTTCCTGGAATCCTGTTGTGTTTTTTATTCATCCACCTTGGCATGCAAAGATCAGGTCCATCGTGTCTTCTAAAGTTGTACTACGGATCTGAAAGCTCTTCTGTCTGCAATTTATCTTCCCTTTTGGTTTGCTTGTTGACTATCAATGATACTTATAGAAATATAATTCACATACCACTAAATACACCTTTGAGAGTGTATATTTCAGTAGTTTTTAGTAGTTTTCACAAGGTTGTCTTCCTTTATTTTGTCTCCTTTTTTTTTTTATTTCCTAGAGAAAGAAGAGAGTTCTAATTTCTTATTCATTGATTCAACATATATTTATTGAGCACATAAAAATCAAATAAAAATCCCTGCCCTCAGGAACTTGCATTCCAGCAGAAAACACAAACAATAATGAATAAAATAAGCAGTGATAGAGTATGTCAGAAGTGACAAGTGACATGAAAAAAAAATAGTAGGAAAAGGATAGGGTGTACCACTTGGTGGTGAGTAGAAGGATTACAATTTTAAATTGGGTGATTAGGGAGTCTTAAGAGAAGACACATCAAGCAAAGACTTGGAAGAATGAGGGAGTAAATCATGTTTTTATCTGAGGGAAGGGCACTTAGGGAGAATATAAACAGTAAGTGTAGAGACCCTGAGGTAAGAAGGTCTAAAGAGCTAGGAGGCCAGTGTGCCTGGAGCTTAGTGAGGGGACGAATAGTGGGAAATAAGATCACAGGGGCCAGTGGTGGCCAATCCATGGAGGGCAGTGGTCCCCAACCTTTTTGGCACCAAAGACTGGAGCTCCTATGAGAATCTAATGCCTGATAATCTGAGGTGCAGCTGAGGTGGTGATGCTAGTGCTGGGGAGCGGCTACAAATACAGCCGAAGCTTTGCTCACTCGCCCACCACTCACCTCCTGCTGTGTGGCCCGGTTTCTAAAAGGCCACGGACTGGTACAGGTCCACAGCCCAGGAGTTGGTGACCCCTGACACAGGGTCTTGAGCCACTACTAAAGACTTTGGCTTTCATTCTGAGTACAGTGGGGAACCACTGTAGAAATTTGACCAGAAGAATGCCATGATTTACTTCGAAGAGTATCCTGCTGGCTGCTATTTGGACTGCAGAGTGTAGGGGAAGAAAGAGACAGCCTAGTTAGGATGCTAATCGCAACAATATAGGAGAGAGTAGGTGTGGCCTGCACTAGGCGGCAATAGTAAAGATGATGAGAAATGGTCAGATTCTGGATACGTTAAGAACGCAGAGACAACAGGCTAGGCTGATACTAGCTGTGCGGTATGAGAGAGACGGAAGTCAAGGATGACTCGCAAGTGAAAGCTGCAATGCTGAATGGTAACAGCCAACTGGTGGGGCTGGTCAAATGGGGCCAGAAGGGCAGCTTGACATACTACATTTATCCCATAGGAAAGTTAAGTTTTTAGTACTAAAAAAATGTAAGTTGTTCTGAACATCTCAAATTAGTAAAAGACAAAAAAATTGTACTCGTTATCACACTATTCTCAAAATATGACCCAGCAATTTAAGCGTCAAATTGCCAAATAGATTATATGTATTTTATTTCTATTTTGAGGCTAAAGACCATTATTTGCTGATTACTTAACCTGTGGTCAACTACCTTAATTGGGAAATTTAACACATTGCAATTGTTGCTGGAAATTAGCAAAGTGATCAGTTCTGTTTGGGGTTACTCTAGCTGCCTAATTTAATTGTTCGTAATAAAATCATAGACTAAACAATTTTATTTAAGTTAATTGCATCAGGTACTTCTGTTGATACCTCTACTATCATCTAATAGTTTTGTTGTTGTTGTTGTTAAGAAACGCTGCATAGCACTGTATCTAAATACTGGATACAAGCTTGCACTTTGATGGCTTCAAAATCAGCCATGAGAGGAGGATTTACACCACAAAAATCGACAAACACTACTAGTCAGGGCTTCCTCCCGCCTCCCATAGTTGGTTTACCAGCATGTTGCTGAGCACAGCAGAGTGTAGAGCTGTGAATACCAGCTTTAGGTCACACAGCAGTGGCACTGTGGGCAGGAGATGTAACGGAAGCCATTTGCCCCAGAGGGGAGGAGTACTTTATCATTGATGTTGTTTCGAATTGCTAGCTTATAAGGATCATACAAAAAGCAAACTGACTTTACGTCTAACTTCTCTACAATGTTTTTCCTTATTGCTTGAGACCAGAACACATCCTTCCCACCTACTCTCACCTTTTCTAATCCTACTCACTGCCTAGTCATCACAGGTATGACATTTTACTTTCCTAAGCCTTAGTTTTCTCATCTGTTCAATGAGGATCGTAAAATCCACCACTCTGGCTTACTGTGAGCATTCAAGACAATATAGTCACAGCATATGTTCCATTAATGGTGGTATGACTAAATCTTGGCAGGCTTATTCATGCCATTCTCCCACTTGGGCCATTTCCATCCCATTTCCGCATATTCAAATTCAGTTCATCTTTCAAAATTGACCCAATTGCTACCGCCTCTATGAGACTTTCTCTTATTTCCATGGCTGACAATCTCTCCTTCCCCTAAAATTCCCTGGCCTCTTGGGGAATGTCTGGCACTACCCCAGACCTTCCGAATTTGAATCTGCATTTTTAACAAGATCCTCAGGTGATTTGTATGTACATTAAGATTTTGGAAGCCTTGCTCTGCTGTTTCTCAAACTGGGGAGATTGTAAAAAGCTTAATGCCTAGACCTCACACCCAGGAGATTCTGATTCTGGGCATTGAGGTCTTTTAAAACTCCCAGATGATACCGACGTACAGCGAAGTTTGAGAATCTCTGCTCTCTAAGCTCCCCCTATACTCTTTAGGGGGCCTGTACATTCTTTAATGTAATGGCAATTTGCGTCCACATATGTTTTCCCACTTCTATTAAATTATGTCTTTTAAGAGCAAGAATTGTTTTTTAATTTCATTTTTATCACCTCCTACCTAATACCTAGACCTATAATAGGAGTTTAATAAATATTTATTGAATTAATGATAAATGAATTTTTTTTTTTGTAATCTTAAAACATTCTCTCAATACCATAAGTGTGGTTTGTGTCCTAATTCGAAGACTGGTTGAACATTTTCTCGAAATTATCAAGTTATTTCCTCTTTAGTCCTGAGTAAAGACTTCACAAAATCTTTGAAGAACAGGAGGCTGGTGGCTAGAATGGGTTTTGTAACTGAGAATACACTCTCTGGGCGTCAGTATGCTGGCCACTGCCACCTCTATGAGCTAGTACAGGAAGTCCCAGCTTAAATCCTAAGACCCCGGAGGGCAATGCAACATGAAGCAGCACCGCCCCACACTCAGAGCATCCAATTCAGAACTCTTGGCTGAAATATGATGATGTTATTGTTTCTTCCTCTCCAGGGTGCCATTTTGATATTTATGGGGATCGTTGTCCTCACTATGAAGGCATCTGTTATTGAAATGTTCCTTGGTAAGTACTTTTATATGTGTATCTGGATACACTGTTAACATTCTCCTAAGGTCTGAAGAATTCTGCCAAGAAAAGATTTAAACAGCGCATATAAACAGCACAGTGTATCTTTTGATGATAAACATTTTGTAGACGTTTAAGTGAGAATGCTAAGTGTAAATTAAATTCAGGATGTATGTGTATATATATTTTTATATACAGCAAGTATATCCATTACATCAATGTGTATCTATATATTACATATTATATACAGTTACACACACACACACATCTATGTGTGTATTCTTCAGCAACTAACAAATATTTCAGATACAGCATATTTACAGATTGTGAATTTAGGGGGTCTTCTTGTTTCTTCAGCTCTCAAAAAAATTTATCATTATCATAGCCTTACTTAGACCATTGGCAACTCGGACCTTTAGAGATGAAATCATTTAAATTCATCCATTATCACCAGAGAATTGCCTTCAAGAAGCAGCAGGTCAACCAGAAGAGGGAAAAGTGCTGATGGGTTTAGCAGTAAGCCTGGGGAAAATCTTATGTTAATCTTGACCCATTGTGCTGTGGCCTGGTCAGCTCAAGTGACCCTGACCTTGTGAAACTGTTGCCAGGGAAGATTCACAGACAATCCATACTACTGTGCTAGGGATACCAGAATAAAATACCACAAACTGGGTGGCTAAGATCAACAGAATTTCATTCTCTCACAATTCTATAGGCCAGAAGTGCAAAAGCAAGGTGTCAGCAGGTTTGATGTTTCTCAGAGGGCTGTGAGGGTAAAATCTATTCCATGCCTCTGTCCTCTGTCCTAGCTTCTGGTGTTTGTTGACAATCTTTGACATCACCCCAATCTCTGCCTTCATCTTCACATGGCTTCTGCGTGTATGTGTGTGTGTAGGGTGGGGTACAAGTGTGTGTGTGCCCAAATTCCTCCTTTTTATAATGACACCAGTCATACTGGATTAGGGGCCCAATCTACTCCACAATGACTGTGTCCTAACTTAACTGATTACATCTGCAATGACCCCATTTCCAGGCAAAGTCACATTCTGAGGTATTGGGGGTTAGGCCTTCAACATATGGATCAGGGGGGCACAATTCAACCCATAATATAGTCAGAATGTTCAGGGTCTGTGCAGAGGGAGTCTACATGGCAGAGTTGGGGACCGGAAGAGAAAGAAGCGACAGAGCTGGGAAGGCAAAGAGGCCCTAACATAGGATAGGATATGGGGGTTAGGAAGAGGAAGGATGTAGCTACTATAAAACAAACAAAACCAACCCTGAGGCTGTTTCACACTCTGCCAAGTCCCCAGCATTACAGAAGCAAGAAGGGAGGCTTGACCGTCTTTTCTTGTCTGCCCTCTCTCAGC
Source organism: Pteropus alecto (assembly GCF_000325575.1). NCBI lineage: Eukaryota > Metazoa > Chordata > Mammalia > Chiroptera > Pteropodidae > Pteropus > Pteropus alecto. The sequence continues at coordinate 22,948,268 of NW_006434835.1, forward strand.
CTGCCTTTCTGCAAAACACTTTTCCCCTCAGGGGTGCTCATTCAGAAAGCAAGAAATCAAAGTAGGGAA
>NW_006434835.1:22948633-22950775 GCF_000325575.1 Pteropus alecto
AACTCCTATCACAAATTCTCCTCTCAATGCCCTCACTTGTCTGCCTCCCTGGGTCTCTCTCATCTGTCTGCTTGTCTCCATCCCAGGGCCATCCCCCATCACCCTTCCTCGGTACTATGATATCCTCTTTCCCCGAATCCGTACCCCTCTAACTCACTCTCTACCACACCCTGATTAACCTCCCTAACGCCCACTTCTGATCATCACTCTTTTGATTTAAACTCCTCAGTGTTTTCCCATTGTCCTTATAATGGAACCACATCCCTTCCTGATATGGCCCTTACTATCTTCTCCTGCTCTCCTTTCTACCTTAGCGCCCACCCTGACTTCTAGGGACCTGGGAAGTACTAACCTTCGCATTCCCCTGAGGGTCATATCATTTATCACCTCTAAGCCTTTGACCGTGCTGTTCCCTTTCCGGAAATGCTTTTCCTCCCATTCCCAAACCCCCACAAACCTACTGGTCCTCGAAATTTCCCTCTTCCCCCCATTTGATTAGGCCATCTTCCTGTGTGCTTCCTCAGGGGCCTGTATTGAATCCCATAGTGGCTGCATGGCGTTCACCTCACCATTAGTCTGGCTCCCCCTAAAAAGCTGTGTCTTGCTCATTGTTGCATTTCCAGTGCTCAGCATATTTCATAGGCACTCAAGAAATGCTGCTAAATAAATTATTCTCCTGAGGGATGCTCGATTTTTAAGGAAATAGAGTTCAATTCTACAACTGTTATGTTTGGGGCAGCAAATTATGATTAGAGACTGAGTTTGCCTTTTCCAGCAATTTATTTAACACAGGTTCATTGTGCAAACTTCATAAGCCAATAGCATAGAAAATAATGTCTTTTAATAAGCCAATAAAGAAATAACACTCCAAAGTAATGATAGATTAATTACATTATTGTTCCAGGCAAGGAGAGATGAAAGTAATAAAGCCCAAATTTAAATGAGCTGTACTTTCTTATATGAGTAGGCACTAAGGAGAGATGGCTTAGCTGACCGCCAGCAGACTTACAGCTGCCAGTGCAAAAACAAAAGTCACTTGTTGCTGGGGCACGTCTCTAGGAAATGACGGTGCTGGTGTTGGCAGGCAGGATGATCTCCGCAGGGCCACTGAGTGACTTTTGCCACTGACTGTGGAAGAGTACCTCTCCAATTCAGGAGCTAATCCCCCAAGGGTCTTTAAACAGCTGTTTAGGTCAGCAAAGTGTTTCACCAAACTGAAAACTCTGGGATAGTCCTCACAAACTCTCAGTATTTGTAGTTTAAATGTCTCCTTACCATAGTTGCTTCTCCACGTGTTCTTATCAATAATCCTCTAGGAGCCTATCAGCAGCTGGGCTGTTGACTGCTTGTCGATGACAAGGAATGAAATGGTGACATCCTAACACAATTTACTTCATTCTTATATTAAAACAACTTCTAAAAACAACCAGTTTTGTGTGTGTGTGTGTGTATTTGCCATAAACACATGGATTAAAACAACTTAAGTTACAAACACGTGAATCTGAAATCATATCAAGCCACTACATAACACCCAATTCCAGTGTGTAGGTTTTTACTCCTACAAGCAATTCCTCCAACACCAGCTCAGTGTCCTAAACTTCAACTCAGTCCTGACACTATCTACCTGAAAGTAAAATCAGATTCTAGGTTAAGGGCTCAGTCCTCATAGTCAGATGCCATCCATAAGTCCAGGATGTTACCTGTGCTTCTGACTGACTGGCATAAATCAGAGGTTCTCATGTTCCTCTTGTTGGGTTCAATTAATTTGCTAGAGTGGCTCACAAAAATCAGGAAACCTGTTTACTCACTAGATAACTGATATATTATAAAGAATATTAAAGGAGACAAATCAACAGCCAGATGAAGAGATACATAGAACAAGGTTCTAAACAAAAGGGCTGTTCTCCTGGAGTTTAGGGCTAGCCCAGTGGCACAGAATCATCCTGGTTCCCTAACCTGGAAGTTCTCCAAACCCTATCTTTTTTTTTTTTTTTTTTTTTTTTGTAGGCAACACCTTTCTACAATGGGTTGGCATGATGGCAGCAGTGAGCAACTGCTTCACGTGTTGGGTCTGCACGGAATTTCTGACAACAATGTCAGCTGGCCTCCCCTGGTGAATAGATCCAGCTAATGGATCTTCCC
>NW_006434835.1:22952551-22975207 GCF_000325575.1 Pteropus alecto
AGGGAAAGGAAACTCCTATCACAAATTCTCCTCTCGATGCCCTCACTTGTCTGCCTCCCTGGGTCTCTCTCATCTGTCTGCTTGTCTCCATCCCAGGGCCATCCCCCATCACCCTTCCTCGGTACTATGATATCCTCTTTCCCCGAATCCGTACCCCTCTAACTCACTCTCTACCACACCCTGATTAACCTCCCTAACGCCCACTTCTGATCATCACTCTTTTGATTTAAACTCCTCAGTGTTTTCCCATTGTCCTTATAATGGAACCACATCCCTTCCTGATATGGCCCTTACTATCTTCTCCTGCTCTCCTTTCTACCTTAGCGCCCACTCTGACTTCTAGGGACCTGGGAAGTACTAACCTTCGCATTCCCCTGAGGGTCATATCATTTATCACCTCTAAGCCTTTGACCGTGCTGTTCCCTTTCCGGAAATGCTTTTCCTCCCATTCCCAAACCCCCACAAACCTACTGGTCCTCGAAATTTCCCTCTTCCCTCCATTTGATTAGGCCATCTTCCTGTGTGCTTCCTCAGGGGCCTGTATTGAATCCCATAGTGGCTGCATGGCGTTCACCTCACCATTAGTCTGGCTCCCCCTAAAAAGCTGTGTCTTGCTCATTGTTGCATTTCCAGTGCTCAGCATATTTCATAGGCACTCAAGAAATGCTGCTAAATAAATTATTCTCCTGAGGGATGCTCGATTTTTAAGGAAATAGAGTTCAATTCTACAACTGTTATGTTTGGGGCAGCAAATTATGATTAGAGACTGAGTTTGCCTTTTCCAGCAATTTATTTAACACAGGTTCATTGTGCAAACTTCATAAGCCAATAGCATAGAAAATAATGTCTCTTAATAAGCCAATAAAGAAATAACACTCCAAAGTAATGATAGATTAATTACATTATTGTTCCAGGCAAGGAGAGATGAAAGTAATAAAGCCCAAATTTAGATGAGCTGTACTTTCTTATATGAGTAGGCACTAAGGAGAGATGGCTTAGCTGACCGCCAGCAGACTTACAGCTGCCAGTGCAAAAACAAAAGTCACTTGTTGCTGGGGCACGTCTCTAGGAAATGACGGTGCTGGTGTTGGCAGGCAGGATGATCTCCGCAGGGCCACTGAGTGACTTTTGCCACTGACTGTGGAAGAGTACCTCTCCAATTCAGGAGCTAATCCCCCAAGGGTCTTTAAACAGCTGTTTAGGTCAGCAAAGTGTTTCACCAAACTGAAAACTCTGGGATAGTCCTCACAAACTCTCAGTATTTGTAGTTTAAATGTCTCCTTACCATAGTTGCTTCTCCACGTGTTCTTATCAATAATCCTCTAGGAGCCTATCAGCAACTGGGCTGTTGACTGCTTGTCGATGACAAGGAATGAGATGGTGACATCCTAACACAATTTACTTCATTCTTATATTAAAACAACTTCTAAAAACAACCAGTTTTTTGTGTGTGTGTATTTGCCATAAACACATGGATTAAAACAACTTAAATTACAAACACGTGAATTTGAAATCATATCAAGCCACTACATAACACCCAATTCCAGTGTGTAGGTTTTTCCTCCTACAAGCAATTCCTCCAACACCAGCTCAGTGTCCTAAACTTCAACTCAGTCCTGACACTATCTACCTGAAAGTAAAATCAGATTCTAGGTTAAGGGCTCAGTCCTCATAGTCAGATGCCATCCATAAGTCCAGGATGTTACCTGTGCTTCTGACTGACTGGCATAAATCAGAGGTTCTCATGTTCCTCTTGTTGGGTTCAATTAATTTGCTAGAGTGGCTCACAAAAATCAGGAAACCTGTTTACTCACTAGATAACTGATATATTATAAAGAATATTAAAGGAGACAAATCAACAGCCAGATGAAGAGATACATAGAACAAGGTTCTAAACAAAAGGGCTGTTCTCCTGGAGTTTAGGGCTAGCCCAGTGGCACAGAATCATCCTGGTTCCCTAACCTGGAAGTTCTCCAAACCCTATCTTTTTTTTTTTTTTTTTTTTATGGAGGCTTCATTACGTAGGCATGATTGATTAATTCATTGGCCATTGGTGATTGATTCAACCTCCAGCCCCACTCCCCTCTTGGGAAATCAAGGGATGAGAATGAACATTCCAACTCTCAATTCATGGTTGGTTCCCCTGGCAACCAGCTCTTTCATCTTTAGGGGATTCTCAAAAGTCATCTCATTAACATAAATTTAGATGTGGTTGAAAGGGGCTTGTTACCAATTACTCGATACCCGTTTCACTTTTATGGCTCTGAAATGATTTTCAGGAACTGAAGACAAAACACACACACACACACACACACACACACACACACAAATATAAGAAAAGATTCTCCCAATAGTCTTATCACTCAGGAAATTTCAAGGGTTTCAGAAGCTGCAAGCCAGAATTATGGCCAGAACTGCAGCCAGAAGATGAAAATATATATATTTATTATAAATCACAACATCACATAGCTATCCAGTGATGCCCCAAAAGCTCTCTTAGCTAATGTCAATTAATTGTTTAATTAATATATATCAGATCTAGCACGGTTGCTCAGATATATTTAAATTTATGACATAGCAGAGTTTTATGCTGCCCACTATCATTGGAGCACCACGTCTAATCAATGACTGCACTCATGGGGAGCAAGTAGAATGATGAGGCAAAGGCTATGGCCAGCAAACTTGCATTCTACATCTAACTTCTGTCCCCAAAGAACTGTAGCTTTAGCCAAGGTGTAAACCTTGTCCTTGGTTTCTTTTTTATAAAATAAAGGGATGACTTGCAACACTCCAACCAGCTTTAAGATTATACAATTTGAAGCATAATTTTATGATTTATGTGATTATAGACAATGTTGTCCTGTCTTTGCTATGAAGCTCAGATGTATTTGATGTTAGACATTTCATTGAGTATGTAAGACCAAATTAAAGCATGGGGGAAATTTAAACTGCTTTCAAATGATCTGCTTTATAAATGTTTTCAGGAAGGCATTGTGGACTCTGTTAAAGAAAATCAGAGTTGGACAGTGGTTAAAGTAGTAAAAACAGATTTTAATCATAAACTCTTGCAATTAGGGAAAAGAGACCTCAGTACAGAACTGGGCTTGGTTCCAAATACAACAAGGAAAGTGGGGATTTATAGCCAAGGAGGAGGTCACAGGGATCAGTGGATGGAAATTACTAAGAGGAGACATCAAGGGTAGGGGGATTCTTGGTGAAGCAACTTAACGGCCTCCTTGCTAAAGGTAGACCAGAGTGATCAGACATCGAGGGCACAGGATACGCTCTAAACAGGATTCTTGCTGAAACTGGGCAATGCAGGTCCAACAAGGATGGACGCTGAAGCCCAAGGGCAAAGACTAGTTGAGAAGAGGGCTTAGAGGAACCCGACTAAAGTTTGGTCGAGGAGAGAATCCTTGTCAACACCACCGGAGTTAGTATCTTGAGGGGCTCTAAAAGGATCTAACAAGAAATTTATGGGCTAGAATGAGGCATTTCTAGAAAGGTTCCAGAGACACATAATAAGTATTCAGTAAGTACTCACTGATTTGATCATTGATTAGAAGTTTTGGCACTTCAAATCTTTTCTTGAAAGTAAATGGTTTGATTATAACTCATTACTGACAGGAAAACTGGAACACAAGTTCATATTAACCATACCAATGATTTTAGAAAGCACTCTTCGTTATTGTAAGTATATATGATTTCAACATGACCAAATTAAACAACAATTATGTTGACTTTTTCTAATTGTTAAAGAAACATTCTATATAAAGTATAGAATATATGTGAGAAATATATTTTTAAGTGAGAAAAATAGACATATATAACATTATAATTATTCTGCCCACAATCATTGGATTATTAATATTTGGTATATTCGTTCCAGTAATTTCTCTCTACATATAACTTTGTCAGAATCATTCTTAGGATTAGAGCTGAGCATATCTCATTTCATCAAATATCCTTCTACATATCATTTGTAATAAATGCTTAGGATTCCCCTACTTTTGGAACATTTCCAATATTTTATGATTTCCAGATTGCCGTTAGAAATAATGCTGTAATGAACATTTTTTACATAAATCTAGTCTACATCTCTGATTATAACTTGGGACATATTCCTAGGGGTATCCATTCTAAGACAAAAAATATAAATTTTTTAAGGTCATTGAAATACATTCCCAAAGTTTTCCAGAATGACTCTACCTGCTTAGACTCTATAAAGTGACTGGAGCGCCCTGACCCCAAAGCTGTGTCAGGATTAAGTCTAGTCTTGTATTCAATATTTACTAATATGATATAGGAAAACATCTAGCTATTTTGCCTTAGCTTACACTTTTTATCATTAATGAAACTGAACATTGTTTCAAGCTAATTTATTTATATGTTCTCCATCTATAAATTACCTGAGTGATTATTTATTTAAATTGAATTGGAAAACAATTACACCTCAGGTCTCTTCACTGTACTGATGACCACACTAGAGAGTAAGAGAGAGAGAAGTGGGGAAAGTTTTTTATTGGAAAAAGTAATTTCAATGTTTTGAAATTTCAAGCACTACTAGTAAAAGGTGAAAACTCTTCACGTTATTCAAAACTGGAATACTAAATCCTTAACAATTGAGAAGTACTGCAGCATAGCTGGTAAATCATGATTGCCTTGGAACTTTGGTGTCTAGATATAATTTCCTCAAGGCTTCTAGACATGAATGGCCTTGGGAGCCAGATAACTAGCTACTCCTAAAGAAGTGAATGGCTTTCACACCTATGTTTCACTTTGTACTTTGAAGCGAGCATCAGCCATCTCAATGCTCTGACTGGCTTTCTAAGGAAAGGCACACACAAGACTGAATTTTCTCTCACCCAAGTTCAAATGCAATTCACCATTTCTAACGTAGCAAGAGAGGTCTTGAAAGTCTAGCAATGACGACTTGCTCCAGGGCACAAGCGCATTGCAGCCTTACTGACCAGTCCCTTGAGGAGTGATCTCTGCGAAACTTTAATTAACAAGCATCTGAGCTGAGGGGAGGGCCCCTGTGTACCATTGAAAATAATGACTTTATTAACCACTGCTGTAAAAGTGAATCCAGCTATGGTTTTCAGCCAGAGGGTCTTGAGTGAGCAAATGTGAGTGATGGGGTGGTCTTACTGAAATATTTATGGTCCTAATGATACTGAGACTTATAAACCACTTGCCACAGACACACAGGTCCAGGACAGGATTTGGTTTTCCACAAAAATGGATACCCAAACTTATTACTATTTCACTTATACCGTCTACTTACCTCGCATGATTTTTTTCTATATATTTAGTACTTGTTTTTAAAAAATATTCTAGGATTCTAGGTGTTTGTTTTTGTGTATAAAATGAAAATATGGTCTGGGCACAGAATTAAATGACACAGAGACTCTTATAAAAAATTAGACCTCCAGGACACTCACACCCACCCAAACCCCAGAAGTAAATAACACCTAAAAAATGTCCACTTTCATTCTGCTTGGCTAGACTTTTGGTTTTCACTCACTTCTCTTTCATGTTTCTGTTAATACAGGACATGGTATGTCAACTGTCCAAGGTCTCCGCTAATGCCAGTAGTCAAAATTGGGGATAATTCAGTAGCTGCACCATTGGCACAAATTAGCTAGAAAACCAGAAGATACAAAGTTTTCATAACAAACAAACACTGGTGACACTGCCAAATTTTATTTTAAAGATAGTTTCCAATTCGAGAATTCCTAAGTTGATTCCTCCCTAAATCGAGCATCTGTGTTCTGTTAACACACACACACACACACACACACACACACACACACACACACACAAACTAGGAAGTAAAATACCTATTTTGATTATTCTGTTGCCTCATGTTCACCTCCAGACCCAACTCCATCCAGAAAGTGGGTTTCTCAGAAAAATGGCTGAAATGGAGTGAGTTAAAGCAGTACCAGCTTCTGGTGGGTAAGGTGGAAGAATGCCCGGAGAGTAAAGAAGACAAATAGAGAATTGACTAGCCTTTTGAAAACAAAACAAAACAAAACAACAACAGCAACAACAAACCACACTGCTTTTCTGTCTACTGGTAGAATTAGTATAGGTACAGAGAAGTGAGGTTTTTCAGACATCGCTAATAAAAAAAAAATTGCTATTAGAAATTTTCAGAATATATATCAAAATTTTAAGTGGGCATAGCTTTCAGACAAGAAAACCTATTTGGAGATTTATTTTAAGGAAATGATAATGGATCAGTGCGAAGATGGATTTGTTTATGTTAAATTGGAGATTGATTAAATTACACAATACATGCATATAATACAATGCTTTGCAGGCAATTAAAATTATTGTGAGAGTAACATTTAATGACAAAACAAGTTTGCAGAAATAAGTAGAAATAAGTATAAAGTATTGTAAACAGTATGAGCATGATCGAATGTTTGTTTGAAAGTACCCATATGAATAAATTTATACATAGAAAAAAGACTAAAAATAGTTTTGTGTTCATCCATATATTTTATCCTTCTTTTTGTGTTTTTTTTATATTTTTACTACAAAGAATGTGTATTGTTTCGGTAATAAAATCAGTGAATGTTATTTTTTAAAAACACAAGGCCCAAACGGGTAACGCAACTTTAAAATTAAAAAGGATAAAGAGGGCCCCCTTCTTCCCCTATAGTCACGCTTCCTGAAGGAGAGCAGTTTCCAAATGCTGCTTGAGGTTCTGCTCCTGTTTCTGAGAAGGAAGCTCAGCTATCTGCAGTTGACCTCTGTGGGACGCATAATCAGGTGCTGCTAGCTGGGCCACCAGGGCATGCAGGTCACACCACAGACCTGATGACCAGTCTCCCTCTACCTCGCAGTCCCTGTGCTCCTCGTCTCCTTCTCCCAGATGGCCCTCCTCTGGGGCTTTTTACACATCCCCTCCATGCAGCCCTCCCTCTGTCGCACGTGCACGCACACGCACACAGACGCACACGCAGTTCTCTGGCCACGTGGAAACTCAGTGTGGCACAGGGGAAAGAACACAGAAGGGTCTGGGTGCTCATCCTGTCTCTGTCATTCATTCCTGGGACCAAGCTAATCACATTCCCTCCTTTGGAAAATGGAGGTAGTAGGATTGGTGTGTGGAAATTTAAAGACAGCAAAACAAAGGACAGTTATCCAAAAGGTATTTCTGAAAGACCCTTTCAAGAGAGGCTAAATATACAAACAATGCATCTTATTTCCTAATCTTAATATATGGGGAAATTAGTTTCACCAAAGAGAATACTTTAATGTGTGATTGAGGCAAATACAATGGTCAGAGAAAGTGTTTAGTGAAATGATATTAATTAGGCTTTTCTTGTTTGTGTATCTTCTTCTGTAGTTTTGCTGGTGACTGGAATACATTCAAATAAAGAAATGACAAAGATTAAAAGGCCTAAATTCAGTAAGTAAAATTATAATTCCTCACTGATACATGGTTTATGTCTCCCATGTGGAGGGTTGTTACACTTGTTTTTGATAATTTGGAAGGTTGTTTTTGGTTTTGTCCTTTTTCTTATATCAATTACTTTACACTCAGACTAATTAGTAGTGATTCTTATTTATCACCTATCTCACTCCAAAAAGCATTTGAGATAGGAGTCCTGATTTTAGGGTGAAAGATATATGGTTTCACTACACTAGAAAAATTAGAAATACACATACAAAGATGAGGCAACGCTATGTCTCTATGGCTAATCTGGAATAGATATTTTACTGCCATTGAAAGGATGTCTCAATTCCCCATACCAGAAAATTAAGTCTGTCTAATACAAAGGTCCTGCCCACCTTCCAGTACGCCCTGGAATCAGAAGGTAAATCTCACAGGAAAGCTCATGAGGTGTCACGCCCAATCAGTGGAAACAAGGAAAAATAAATTTCATTTTGGGGTGGTATATCAGTTAAGATTAGATAACAGAAAACACAAAATAACAGTTGCTTAAATAAGACAGAAGTTTCTCTCTGTCTCCTGTAAGCACAGTCTGAGCTTTTATAAAAGCTTCACAGTCCTCAAGGACCCAGACTCCTCTGTCTTGTCCTTCCACTTTTCTCAATGTGGTCCCAACTCTTTGTCTAAAATGGCTGCCTCAGCTCCATACCTCATGTTTACATTTCAATCAGTGGGAAGGGATGAAGGGCATATACCCATTCTCTTTAAAGTCCAGAAAGTCAAATACACCTCTTCTACCTAAATACCACTGACCATCATTAAGGGAGGATGGGAAACATCTTGATTTCAAGCATCCACAAGCCTAGCTAAAAGTAAGGGGTTCTATTACTAGAAAAGAAGGGAGAATAGATATTGGGAGGTAACTAGCAGGACAGGACATAGATGGGAAATCTCATACTCAAATGTTGTGAGAACATTGAGGTATCTGGATCTAAATTTGTAGACTTGATGGAAGCTAGAGTTATGGTATGTTTAGAAAGGACCATAAAAGAAAGTCTTCAGATATAGTCAGTGTTCTGTGCTCTCCACAACGGAAACTTCTTCATAGGCATTACATTTAGGTGCCTTGAAATCAGCAAAATGAACAATGTGAGATAAAGAGATTTGCTTCACACAGCATTCTCTTTTTCTTTTGCTCCTTTAAATCCTCCATGTGAGATTTCCATTGAAATGAGACCAAAAGGGCAGCCATCCACAGCCTCCCAGCCTGAAATACTAAAAAGGAATCAGTTGTTTATTTATTCCTGTCAAGACCAAGAGCCAAGAAAATCGGCCCAGGGACAGATGTGTGTTCAAAACAATGATTGGGTTAATATGAAGACAAATGCAAGCCCAAGTGTGAATTCCTTTGGGCTGTTTCTAGTATCTTCATTAACTCATATACAGAAATCATGAAAGGCTCCATGATTACCATGACAACAGTTTTCAGTGACTATGAAAGTCTGTGCTAAATGACCCAAGAGCAAACCTCTTTGAGAGATCTCAAATAGATTGAATTTCTGATATGCTAAATTCTAACCTTATTCTTAAAATCTCCCTAGTGATACAGCACATTTGAATTCATAAGCGCATAAGGCCTTTCCTCTAATTAGAAACTCTGGCACAATCATTAAATAAGAGGGGGAAAGAGACAATGAAAGTAATAGGATATTCCCAAACCATGGCAATATCAGATTCTTTACCTCAGGAGTATTTCCAAATTATAGTCTATAGCTTGAGGCCAAAGTAGTTTTCATTTTTTCTACTCAACACTGTCAATCTGCCGCTGGGGTAGGCGACTAATGGCAAGGGAGGCACATCATTTATTCACCTGACAAGCATTTATTAGGTGCCAGCCAAGTACCAAGTACTGTGTTTGACACCCAGCTGCATCAGCAATGAAGACTCAGTCTATATCCTCACAGAGCTCAAAATCGAGGAAGGAAGAAAGACAAGTCGCCAGGCAACTATGATGTCTTATGTTGGTGCTAGGACTCAGGAGCTTAAGGTACACTGAGAATATGGAGAAGCAGCTGTGTAGCTGTGAGGGCTTCCTGGAGGAAGTAACATACCTATACTGATATCCGAAGGCCAAATAGGGACCTGCCAGGCAAAGATGAGGAGGAAGGAGTGTTACAAGCAGTGAAAAAACAGCATGCCCAAGTCTTAAAGAGTAGGAAGTGCTAAAAATAGCTAAATATGACTGAAATATAAAGCAGGAAGTGAATGTATTGAGTTGAGATGGAGGGATAAATAGGCACTGGATCCTGAAGAGCTTTGTTACTGTGGCCAGGAATCTGGACTTCAGCATGAAGGCAACAGGGAATATCTCAGTGCAGGTAAGTTTGGTTGCAGTTAGCAGAAATCCAAGGCCAATTTGCTTAAGCAAAGAAAGGAGATTTGGGCAGGACATGGGGTAGCTTGCAGAACCCAAGGCAGGAACAGCAGCCTCTGTTTCTCTCTGTATCCTCCCTGTCCCGCCCAGATCAGGTCTCTCAGATCTGATCTCAAATTCCTGCGGGAGGTAATCTAATTGCATCAGCCTAGGTTGGCACAGTGTTTCTCACAGAAATGTACAGTGGATAGGGTTGTGTTAGGGAAATAAAATAATCCCGTCAACAAAAAAAAACCTTTTGAATCCAAAATATCAAAAAAGAAGAAAGAAGACACAATTTATCAGTGAGTAAGTATTACAGATTTACCTGCATGTACGGTTTGGATGAGAGTGTCTACCAAGTATTGCAAACAGATTTATGCAGTAAAGTAGAAGATAGAATCTCTGTGTGATTCTGATGCCCAATAAAATTTGAGAAGTGGTGGACTAGAGAGGGAACCGAGATCAGAGCGGCTTGAAGATAGGAATGTGAACTCACCACATTCAGTGTCCTCTGACCACTCTTCTAACCAACTCTCAATATTCATCAGTGTTTGTTCAAGAATAAAAGTCCTCACCACTCAGAGAAGCGAGGGTAAAATAACGAGGAGGCAGTTTGAGAGTGCTGGTCAACAGATGATTCATTGACCCCTACTACACATGTGCCACTGCTCTTGACTCTTGAGGATCTCGTGCCCAAGATACGGTGCCAACAAGTTGGCAGAGCCAGATCTGAAACTCAGGTCCACGTGAGATTCAACCCCAGACAATTTCCCAATACTCCCTCCCAAGTGAGCCAGAACTAAGGAATGAAGTCCCTATTGCCTCGAGGCAGATGAAGGTGTTGAAAGATCAAGGGCTAACCAAGCAGGAAATAAAGTAAAAGAGATGCAAGGAAAATGGGAAAAAGAAGAACCGGGATGAGTATCTTCCCTTGGCTTGTCCTGAGACCATGTGCCATACCAGTGCCATCTATTCTGTCTACGCAGAGCATCACTGTTGTTTTGGGTCATTGTCTCTTTCTCTCCTCCCTACTTCCTCTTCTCTTTTATTTCTTTTCCTTGTCATCGTCTCTTCCCTCTTTCCACTTCTTTGGTCTGCTCATGGCCCCCAGTGATCCTCACGGGCATTGTTTATCTCCACTGGGAGCCCTTTGGTCCTGGAAGGTAGTATATGTTGAAAATAACCCCGCATGGGGGTTTTACAAAGAGGAAAGCAAAGATGAAAATAAATGGAATGCATTCTTACAGCTCTACTCCTCCCACTCATGTATGACTATTCATTACTGGCTAATATTTTGCTTTCACCTACACAGTTGTATTGAGTACAGTTTTACTCTGCCACACTTGACTTATCACATCACCTTATTTTCTAAATCAAATCTAGTCTGACTGCAAACTGCCAATTGCCAGGGACTAAGAAAGTCAAATTCCACCATGACAGGAACTTCCTTCTTCCCTGGATGCCTTGTGCAGTCTAGAGCATTCAGGGAGGTCCCCTGCACTGCTCAGTGTCTAAGCCTGTGTTATCTCTGGATGTCGGGCAAGTCCATTGTTTCCTAAAGGATGAGATCTCGGCAGACGTGGGGAAGCCCCATGCCTAAAGTTTCCACCCCAAGGGGTACCACACCAGGCACTGCCTTTGAAAGCTCAGCCTCTAACCCAGGCAGGCTCTTCAAGAAATTTCTTCTGAAAAGAATATTGTATAGTCCTGAAGAGTTCTAGTAAAAAACAACTATCAATATCTTGGTAAACTATTAATTTGTCTAGTGCCCATGTGATTTGACCCCTGCTTACCTCCCAAAACTTATCATAGATCTCTCCCTCTCTCTCTCACTTACTGTGCTTCAGGCACACTGGCCTTCTTCATGTTCTTCAAACCACCAACCTCGTTCTCACAGCTGAGTTTTTTGCCCTGGCTCTTCCTTCAGCTTGGAAGGTCCTTCTTCCAGGCCTTTACTGGCTGTCATCTTTTCCTCATCCAAATAACAGTGTTAAGAGATTAAGTACAGAGGACTTTAGGGGGCAAATCCTTAGGGCCTTATAAGCCATCTTAAGGAGCTTGGACATTATCCTAAGGGCAATTGAAAGCTAATGAGGGGTTTTAAACAGGAGAATCATGAAATACGATTACATTTTTTAAAGCATCACACTGGCTATTCAATGTAGAAAGGGCTGGGGCAAAGAATGTACAACGTGAGAGGAAGAAGACAAGATAGGAAGCTATCGTGTTAACTGTCCAGACATGTCAGTGACATGGACCACGGTGGAAGTAGAGAGAAATAGCAGATTTGGAAATAAAACTAACAGGACTTGCTAATGGATTGGTTTCATTCATTCAATCATTCAGCAGACATTCTGTCGCGTAAACCAAACCGACAAAAATCCCTACCCTCATGGAGTATATATTCTAGTAGATGAGCGAAGATATAAATGAAACATCGAAAAAGTATCAGAATTTAAACAGATAAGGAAAAAGCACTCTAGGTGTGAGAAATGATACAAGCCAAGTCTGCAAAATAAGATTTATTTGAAAAGTACTAGGGATAGTAGTGGCAAACCCAGACGTTCCATAGAGGGGACTCTGGAAAAGCCTTAAGGATTTTGGAATTTTTCGTGAAAGCAGCAAAAAAGCTACTGATAATTTTTGACCAAAGATTCAATTTTAGTCGAATCGAAAGTGATCAAAGACTGCTTAAGAAAAATGGAAAAGCATGCTCTGCGAAAAGTCCCTACAAAGGAAGAATTAACGTGATCTGATCACTGGGTATCGAGATCAAAGAGAAGGAAGCATGCATCTTCTAATTTTATTTAATGGTCATTTTTGCTTTGTTAAGCTAACTTTTTTGCATAATTCTCTTAAAATAGGATTTTACTCTAGTTGAATATCACAGTCCAACAAAATCAGTTAATATCAAAACTGTTTATGCATAAGTGCTTGTATGTCATAATAATTCTTCCTCATTAACATCCAGGAGGCAAATGTACATACAGTGGCCTTTTCGAATTGATTAGGAAATTTATTTTCCAGAAGCAATGTGGCTTGCCTGGGATCATTGAAATGATGAATGGCAAAATAAGAGCTAGAGTATACAGTTTCATTTGGCTTGCTACATCATTGGCTGATTGTATGTGACACTGCCCAATAATCACTCTGTTATAAGACCAGGCAGAAAACCCAACCCAGAACAAACATTTGCAGTTCTGCTTCTATGATTCCAATATTGCATGAAAATGGTGGCTGAGATAGTACCAGTTTTGCCCAGGAACTCTCTGAGATAAATACGGCAGACACAGTGCCTCGGTGAGCAGCATCTATAGGTTATCCTACAGTTCTAAGCATCTGGGTTGCAAGTGGTTCTTTTCTTTTCCCTGTGGCTGGTGCCAAGAGCCTCTGAGAAGAAATCCTTGGTGGATTCTGAGAGACACCAACGTGAGCTCTATCATAAAAGTGACATTGACCATGGGAAGGCAAGGTAACCTCAAGGGATCACGTGAGGGAGAAGCAGAGCAGATGGCCAAGGAACAGGTCTCTGTGCAAAGGTTCTATCACAGTAGTTCTAGCTTTTCCAGGATTTCTGTGACTTCAGCCCAGGGTTCCCTCACTGCCACCAGCACTGTCCACTCAGGAATGAATGGGAAAGTCTCTCTTGCTTTTTCTAAATGTTCCTGGTGGTAAACCATTTTATGGCTTCTGAAAAGTTCTCACCTGAAGTTAATAGTGGGGACACAGCACCCCACCCAGTGCCCAACTCTCTGTTTGGCATTTGCCAAATGTCTTCCTACTCCCTTCAGACCTAAAAATGATACTTCATGAACTGCCTTAATTTTATCCTCTTAAAGAAGTCTTATTTCTGCACTTTTGAGATAAAACCCAGAGAAGGAGGAAGGGAGATATGAAAATGAGCCGAAGCACCAAAAGAGAAAGAAAGAGAAAAGGAAAGCCTAAGCTGTAAGATGGAGTAGCTCAAAGCTATTCAGAGGAAATGCAAACATAAATCATTTAATTTGGGCCTTAAGTAGATTGACGTAAGATTCTTGGAAGGTTACAAGACAACAAAGTATTTCACAAATAACTGTAAATAAATAAACTGGCTTCCGTATACTCAAAGAAGAGCTGTCAAAAAGATGCCAATGGCTGCTTCTTCCTGGCTGGATTTAGACATTATATTTCCAGTGTTTGGGGCAATTTCTCTGACAATTTTAATTAGCTCACTCTCTCCAGTTTGATATTCTGTACAAATTTAACAAATATTTGACCTTTAACCTCACTTTGCCATCACACTGTTTTTCCAAAGTACGTAAGCGTATGCACTTGGTTTCATTTCACCTTCCTCCCATCCCCTGTGGGACAAGTTGATCCACCAATTTTGCTAATTCAGAAGGTGCAGATAAAGCAGATCTTATTTTAGTTACTTCTCAGGCCTCTGTAAAAGCAAGACAAAACAAACAAAAACACAAATGCTCCTTAGAGGAAAGGGAGGGGAAAGTGATTAGCAGGAAGAAAATATTCCCATGTGACATTTCTCTCCTTGTCTTTTTAAATCAACTATTTTCATGGAAAATCCTACTGCATGTGCTGTGTGCACCCTGCAGGCTTTCAATAGGTTTAATTACTGTATAATGCTCATGCAGTCAGCTTCTAGATATGGCCACTTACTCAACTCCAAAAGATTCAGGCTGTCTTGCCAGGAGATCCACAATCTTAGGGAGCCAAAGTTACATCCAAATTGAGCCCTAGTTCACAGAGCTTGTTCCTTCCTATTTCAAATAACTAAGAACCAAGAAGGAATGCTTTCTTTTCTTTTCTTTTCTTTTTTTTTTCCATCTAAGGGAGGAGATACACTTGGGAGTGGGGAAGCAATCTGCAGAAAGGAGAACTAAACACATTCAGTTACACCCAGAGACCTAACAATTAACTAATTTAAGGAGAGACTGGCATCTTCAGCCTCCAAACTGCCTTTCAAAAAAAATAAAAAACTAAGAAACTCTAAGACTCAAAATAGCAAATGCAGCCTTGAGCATCAGGATTTAAAAGAATGAAAGACAAAAAGAAAATAACTTTGGAGAGGAGGCAACCTGTGGTAGGGAGAATGAAACCACAAAACTGTTTTAAGCACAGTGCTCCACTTCTTAATGTAGACCACAAATTGTTTTAGCCTGTGATCACACTCAGCCTCTGGGCTCCCAGGAAGACTTCCATGCTGGCTCAGCCCAGAGCGGCATAGATTATCTGGGAGGGGTGTTTTAGAAAAGAGCAGGACCTCTAACTTCAGTTTTCTCCAGTCTGAATGAAATGCAACTCTGCTCCACTCAGGTATATAAGGGTTAAAATAAAAAGTGTGCGTTTTGGATACAGCTGGAAGCCATTAGCAACTCTAAGACCATCTCAGTAACCCAGTTAGAGGGTGGGTGGCCTGGCAGAGATCCTGAATCCATGTAATCACAGACCCTTAGCACTGGGCGGGGCTTTACTTCTACCTCCCACCCAATGTGGAAATCCCCTCTTCAACTCTTCGGGTCTCTTGCTTGCATACTTCCAGCCCATTCACTGCTCATGAGGCAATCCATTCCTTCCAATGGGCAACTTCAATTACTAGGAATTGCTTGGCCAAATTGCCTCCCCATTCTCTAGTTCTAACACTGCCCTCTGGTGTTATAGCACACAACAGTCCTACTTATGAAGGCAACTGTTATTTGCCTCCAAATTCTCTCCTTCTTATGGCCAAAGAACCCATTTCTGCCAGCCATCCCTCACATCTGGGGGTTTCCAGACCCCTTCTGAGCCTGCTTCCTCTATGAACTGTCCTCATGCTTCAGAGTCCCTCTGAAGAATGGGGTCCAGAATGGAGTACATTTCCAGTTCAAAGGACACCCACATAGTATTATCTGGGAGACCTTTTCCTTCAGGAGTTTTTGAGGGAAATTTTTTGCAGGGAAGAGGCAGCCGCATTTCCTTGCAGGTACTGCCACTAGAGCATCTACCCACCTCATCCCTGGGCTAGCTTTCAGCTCCAGACGACTCCAGACATCTGCTATCCTGGACAGTACTAGCCTTGCAATTTCAGTCACAAAGCCAAAATGGAGGAAGGAATAAGAATGAATGAGCTTTCCCTGGGTATTCAGCAGGGGAGTTCCCAACCTTCCACCAAGTATTGAGGCAGATGAGAAAAGATCACTCCCACTTGAGTCTGGATCTAGGAGCCAACCTCTAGGACCAAGACCACTGTTCAAAAATCTTCCATTGCATCCCACATCCCCACAGAACACAGGTACTCAAGCTTCCTCCATCTAATCCTGCCCTGCCAATCCCCTTCCTCCCACCAGGCTCCAGTGCAGGACCTCTGGGGCAGCAGGCCAACCTTGTCCTGGCCAGTCCTGACCCCAACATCTATGCTCCCTTGTTTGCCTATCCACCTGTAAGGTTGTCTGAGAGTTCTCTCTTTTCCTGGACCAGCTCCAGAGCATCTGAAACACCAGGGCTCTCTGGCCATTGACTCAAGATGATATTTCTGGCCACTGGAGGTGGGTCTTCTCCCACAGCTCTCATCTTCAATTATTTCATTGTTCATTTAAACACAGGAATGAGCCCTTTGTTTTTGCTCTCGGCAGTTAACTTCAATGGTTGGTCATTGTTGTTCTTTTGGACTGAGGAATATCCTAATTACATCTTTGCTTTCATTATATGGAGGAGATTTAGTGGCATCTGAGGCTCTGGCTTTTAGAGATTAAATAAATAAACAGTTATGATCTAACAGAGTCATCCCATATATAAGCTTAAACCACAAGGTATAATTTTGAGCTCATTTTGCATTCCCAGATGTGCCTCAGATCAACTGTGATGTCAAAGCTGGAAAGATAATCAATCCTGAGTTCGTTGTGAAATGTCCGGCAGGGTGCCAAGACCCCAAATACCACGTTTATGGCACAGATGTCTATGCATCCTACTCCAGCGTGTGTGCCGCTGCTGTTCACAGGTGGGTAGCTCTGAGCTACTTAAGAACTAGCAATCAGGGTGGGGGTGGGGAGCCCCAGTGCAGGGCTGCCTGATTTAACAAAAATGTACAAATTTGATTGAGCACCCTATATTTCTTCTGGCACCCCTGGTCCATGGAATTGCACAGAAGTGGTGCACGGTCCTGGGTCTCCTTTCACAGCACTCTGTGGAAAGGAGGACTGACTTCTCTTGGCACCTTAACAAGGGTGGGAGGAGAATTCTACTCTTGCATGTTTATGGCAAGGAAACCAAAGTCCTTGAGGACGTAAAGAATTTTTTTTGTTGTTCCTGTATGTGCTGAGTAAGGAAATAATAGGGACCTGACTAAGACAGGCCCAGAAGATTGGAGAAGAAATGTCACAGCTATGGTGATCACCTGAGACAAATGGAACAGGAAGAGTGAGCAGGAGGGTGAAAGGTGGTACTGCTTGGTCAGCTGTTGGTTTGGGATCCAGGAAAGAGAACAGGAGGCATGACATGCTTTAGACTAAGTCACTATCTAAACGAGAAGAGGCAAAAGTGACCTTCACAGAATTCTCATGCCTCTTTGTCTTAGGCTTGGAGTCAAACATAGGAAATGCGTGTTTACTTAATAAGCCTTAATAAGCCTTCTTTGATAACAAGGCTAACATGTATGCATCAAGTGCGTTACCTATGTTATCTTATCTAACCCTCACGATTGCCCTCTGTGTACCTACTACTGTTATTCACATCTTGAAGATGAAGAGGTCGAATAGCTTTTCTAAAGCCACACTATTAAAACTTAGTGTCAGAGTAGGAACTCAAACCCAAGTCCAGCACTCGTGCTCCTAACCAACATCCAGCACTGCTTTGAGACATGGCTCCTGAGTCATTGCTCAGCTACCGGATACTGGATGGAGTCTCTGAAATATTCAGGCTTCTGGTATCTTTTTCCTTTACATCAGTCAGTTGATTATTCAGTTATATCTTTGCCAGAGAGAGGGGAGAAGGTATAAAATTCATTCCCTTTCAAGGTGTCTAGCCAATATCTTCTCTGAAATTTGGAGAGGCAGTGAGAAAAAAAATCTATGTATAAAATAAGACTTAAGAATTACTAGTAGATTTTCTTGGCCATACCCTTCTTTTCCCTATCACTGACCTAAATGGTTTTTCAACAGGAGCAGAGTTACGAAGGCTCTATTAAAGATAAGTAATGGAATATGAAAGAAAAACATTAAATGTCGTTTCTTAACTCTACTATGGAA
Organism: Pteropus alecto; assembly: GCF_000325575.1. Taxonomy (NCBI): domain Eukaryota; kingdom Metazoa; phylum Chordata; class Mammalia; order Chiroptera; family Pteropodidae; genus Pteropus; species Pteropus alecto. The sequence goes on from NW_006434835.1 coordinate 22,970,598, forward strand.
TTAAAATATTTTGCTTTTGCTCTGAAATCAATTTCATGCAGAAAAGAAAGGGGTATACAAATCTACACACATATGCATGTGCATGCCTCCCACACATACTTGTACACATGTGCATGCTCACATACATCCTTGCACACATATGTGCTTGCCCAGACAGCTCCATCACATCACACAGACTTCTCCCCAGTCTGTGTCTGTGCAGACACTGACGTCTGCTGCAGAGGCTGAGTCTGTCTTAAAGTTGCCTGTTTTTTTTCCAACTGTGATTAGAGATGGTTGGCACTTGCTTCCTTTGGCACTTGCTGGCACTCTCTTGCCTGTCTATGTTTCCTGTGCAGGACAGAGGCACCTGAGTTAATTTGATCTCACCAAAGATGTCATCATAATGACAGTAATTCCTACACTATGATTCTCTCCTTCTAGCATCATCTCAAGATGATGTAAGACTCGTTAGCATTCCCATTTATTAGAAGAGAAGCTGAGGCATAGGGAAGTTAATTAAATTGCTAGTTAGTTGTACATTCAGGATCAGAACTCATGTCCATTGACTTCCAGCCCAGAGCCTAGATAACACATTTACATACGAATAAGCGGTCCCAGCACTGTACAAAGTGAGGATGTGTCGGGGACCTGGACTTTGGAGCGCTAAGAGCTGGCAAAGGCTTTATGATAGATGGACACACCTCTGCGGAGAAAATAAGGGCATTGACAAGGATCCGGACTCAGCAATTCCAACAGCTGGGTTGGAGTCTAGTAACTTGCTGGGAGGAATACAGATAAGAGTTACAGAGTCAGAGGAGGAGAGCTTGAATGTTTCAAAAAAACGAGATTTGCTACTTGAACAGTGTAGTGCCATTGTAGCTTCCTGGACCGGTGTCTGAAAGAACAGGAAAGAAATATCACTCTCCATGGGGAGGATGACTAGAGGTCTTCAGCAAAAACAGAGAGGAATTTTGAATACTGTCTGTTGCATTTTTCACAACGGAGTCTGTTTTCAGAAGGCAGAATTTAAGAAAGAGAACATAAATAGAAAGTGTGCGTGGAACCTCCTGTCATTGTCCTAACAGAGCCCCCCACAGTCAGAACTGGGAAGCTAGAGAGAGCATGCTATGGTTTAGACAATCAGATTTAATATTCAGCTTAAAGGATTGAATACTCATACAATACACCATAATCAGATGTCTTATGAGTGATTCCCTTGAGCCTTTCAAACCAAAGGGATAACGAACATATGAGACATCATGTTTTGGCTCAGTCTCGTCCTGAACTAACCTCTGTATTTAAAGTGGGACCAAGTGCTGGGGGGAGTGGGAAGGGCTCTGCGATGGGCCAGTAAAGAGGCCATCTCCATGCAGAGCAGTCTTCCGCTAATTTCTGACCAGATGCCCTCCTGGAAATGGCAGTAATTCAAAAGGGCAGCAAGTCTCTTACCTCTGAGCCAAGAAGCTCACTCTCAGTTTATCCCAGTCCTCTGCAACCAGGGTCAGAAGGAGGTAAACCCCAAGGCCATGTTCAGCCTCATGCAGGATGTCTGAGAAACACTAAGAAATAGAATTGGATTTGCTCTTTCGGAGAATATATGTGAAGTACCACCAATTGAGGAAGGGTGCAAATGAGGTCATATTTATAGAAGTTCTCCAAATTACCATGGCTCTTCCCCCATATGGTTCATAAGTGGAACCACATCCTCTTTCGGACTCTCTCCCTCCTCCAGTTATCACCTATGATGGTGGAGTGTCTGGTGCATTTTCCTCCTTGGACTGCTGACCTCTCCACAGTCTGTCCTTCTCTAGATGTCTGGGAACATCCACATCCTCTAGTTAAGTCCACAAGATGAAGCTTCACTCTCTTCTGCGAGCAGAACATCTCATGGGAACACAATAGGCCTTAATCTGCCCCTTTCCCAAAGTCTGGGTTTTCAGTCTTACAAAACCCTCACCAAGGATATCAGCAGCCCAGTGCAGCGTGATAACCCCCTGGGCCCTCCCCATTCCCTTCAAACAGCCCGAGGGAAGCTCAGCGCAGCCTCCCCTGACTCTTCCCTCATTCTGAGTAGCAGCTACAGCGCTTCTCGTAAACAAGAGCAAGTGTGTGCTCGTACACACCCGTTTCCTCAATATGACGGACTATAAATCCGAGGGCAGAATAATTTCTCTAGGGGAAAACAAAAGGGAGAGAGTTATGTTTATTTTCCCCATTAATTATAAGGGACCATGGGATAATTACTTTTCAATAATTAGAACTCTCACCCTACACCAGTGGAATACTGGTAAATGTTTAACAACTGGCTCTTCAAAAAAGTTGGGGTTGCTGATTTACCAATTTTTGTGGTACAAATACTCCCACCATAGCTAACTTCAAGATGTCAATGTGCAATGAATCCTCTTGCACAGTCCTAAAAGCTTAACAATTGGCTTTCGAAAGCCAGTATGAGCAGAGCCCGCACACCACCGGTGGGCCTTCTGATATGGATCCATAAAACATTTTCCTTTCCATAAGAAAATTTCCAATCTAGTTGAGAGATAAAATTTACTCAAGAAATTTTTAGGAAATAGCACAAGACCAAATAAAATCAGAGTCTCAGTCATGAGACAGGATTTTAAGGTGTTGCTAGGAAGGGGCCTAGCAAATTTGTGTCTGAATCTCCATGGAGAAGGTGTTAAGGACACGTGACACAGCCTAGTCAGGCAGAAGTAGAAAACAGGTTCTCCAAAGCAAAAAAGAGCAGAATGAACAGAGACACGTGAGTAAGAATCATGTAGTCCGTCAGGGATGCTGAGACCAGCCTGGCTGCAGCTGGGAGAAGTGAGAGTTTCTGATTCTGAGAGTTTCTGAGAGAAGAGAAAGCAGAGTTGCAAAGATGTGAGGGAACAATGAGCAGTTAGTGTCAGGAGGTACCTGTGCTTTTGAATCCTCAGAGACAACTATGACCAAGGGGGACAAACCCAGGATTCCCAGTCAGTTAGTCTTGGGTTCAAATCACAGCCTTGCAATTTACTTGTTACAAAATTTGGAGTGAGTCGCCTGACTTGTCCAAGCCTGTTTCCATGAACTGGGAGCGGCATTCCCTCCACTCCACGACTCAGGTTTACGGAGAGGGCCCAGGGAGATGCCATACGTGGGAATGATTTTAAAGCAATTCACTGGTTTACATGTCAAGTATTATTATCCCTTTTTTTCCTTCTGGGTCATTGAGAAGTTGCGCATTGAAAGTTGTTGACTCACCATAAAGGTGAGAGAGCAGGAAATGGCGACTCTTATTTCTGGAGGGAAGGAAGGGTGTCGATGGGAACAATCTAAGTATGTTTTTAGCTCCTCCGCGCCATAAATTACAGATACCCAAAGGAGCCGTTTCAGCCTCTGTGGTGAGGAAATGACAATATGAAAGTGATATTTAGGAACCAGAATGGAGCCCCTGCCTCACATAAAAGGAAAGAGGTAGATATTTCAGTTACTGTCATGTCAGGATCTAAAACCTTCAAAATCCTATAAATTAAAGAAACAGTTTCAGTCTTTGGGGGCTCATTTTAATCAGTTTAATTTAACTGTACACCTTCCTTCCTGGGCCCAAACAAAAGGAATAATTTGCTTTTTAAAGTGTCATATCACCCTTTGAAATAACTGGAATCATTCAGTGATGTCACAAAACCAAATTGGAAATTGTCGGGAAAGAGGTTTTTCTTAAAAGAACGAGTGGGAATAAGGAAATGAAGGATGGTGACAAAGAGAAATTCCTGACTGAGCAATCAGGTTCTGTAAGAAGCAAAAGAATGACATCTGAACTGGGAGATCAGATGCTGGGCCATGAGAAGGAGGGGTGGGCTGCAGGTCAAGGTGAAACCTTTTCTTAATCATCTTTCATATGTTTATATAAAGATGGAGGCTGGTTGGATAGTCTGTCGATCACGTCAAACAAAATTTTTCTGCTCTTCAAAGAAAAAAATTTTTTTCTCTTTATAGTGGTGTGCTTGATAATTCAGGAGGGAAAATACTTGTTCGGAAAGTAGCTGGACAGTCTGGCTATAAAGGGAGTTATTCCAACGGCGTCCAGTCCCTGTCCCTCCCACGGTGGCGAGAATCCTTCATCATCTCAGGTAAGCCCGAACACTGGGGAAATGTCCTGCTACACAAGGGCACTTGGGTCAAGTGACCTCACAGGATGAAATGTGTTCTTTTGAATGTGCTGTTAGTTTTAATTTATGGCCCACCTCACTTCATAAAAGTCTGAAGCATTAGTTCTTCTGATAATTAGGATCGTGAAACAATGAATTATAATTATAGCGATAAATCACTACCAAGTCTAGAAATATTAAAAGGCTCCAATTACTCATTTTAAACACACTGCAGCTATCTGTAAGTCCAATCAAACTTTCTAATTAAGTGAATTACATTTAATAACTTGGGTTTTTGAAATACTCCTTTTGTTAGGCTCAATGAGTCTCATTTCTAGAATCTCATTCCTCGAGATTTCTGGGAAATGAACAGATAGAGACATAGGCTCTTGGAGAACCGAGCTACAATTTTGAGATTTCTTTTTATTTAATAATTGTTTCACTAGTCAATCAGTTCTATCTAGCTCCATAGGATTTTTGTAGATAATTATTTTTACT
>NW_006434835.1:22975257-22981957 GCF_000325575.1 Pteropus alecto
GCTAATGACTAGTGTGATTTCACAGTGAAAAGGTAACCAAGTATCTTTGTACTATCATGACCCCCTCCCTTTTTTATATTTGTGAATTTCTCCAACCTTCTATTTTGAAAATTTTTTAACTTACAGAAAAATTAAAAGAATATTACAATGAATACCTCTATTCCCTTCACCTGGATTTGCCAATTGTTAATATGTTGCTACATTTGCTTTGTTTATCTACCTATCATTTATCTATATTTTTTTGTTCTGAACCATGTGAAAATAAGCTTCAGGCATCATGACACCTTATCTCTCAACAGTTCAGCACACATCTTGTTAGAACAAGAACATTTTCCTAAATAACCACTATACCAACATCATACCTAAAAAATAAACATTGATACAATAATATTATCTAATAAATAGTTCTTATTCACTATCTAATTATCCTAAAATAGTCTTCATAGTAATTCCTTCTTCTTTTTGGATCCACAATCCAATCAAAGAGAAACCATTGCATTTAGTCGTCATGTCTATTTAGTGTCCTCTAATCTAGGACTGTAACTATCTTACCACACTACGTTTTTTGGTCATGAATGGCAATGCCGTTTTTGGAGTCCCAGCCAGTTGTCTAGGAGTATGTCGCACAATCTGGACCACATATATGTCTACTAGTTTCCTCATCACTTCATTCAGGTCAAGTATTTTGACAAGGATACTACAGAGGTAGTATCATAGCAGATCCGTTATGTCTTATCACAATGCCCATATCGGGAGGCACATAATGTTAGTTTGTGCAATTGTTGGTGAGACTAAACTTGATTACTTGAATAACTTTACAATCTCCTTCCATGGTGAAGATACCTTGTAATTGATAAGCAATTTGCAGAGCGATACTTCCCAACAGCATAAATAGCTTGTTTCCTAACAAATTTCACCCTACGGTTTTGACATCTATTAGTGATCCTTGATGTAGCAAAAATTACTTTAGTAATTGCAAAATTATAGTTGTTCTAATTCTGTTATTTTTTCACATTTATTAGCTAGTATTCTTATATAAAGAAGAGATTTCCACTCCTCTTCACACTTAGGGTTCCAATTAGACTGATTTCTAAGTCAAATAGTGGAAAGTCGGCAACCACAGTACTGTGAGGTTCACCTTGTAACAAAGAATTCAGAATAAGGGCCATGTGAAAATGCTAATAATGTCTAGAATGCAAATTTGTTGAGCACAGAGAGAAATATAATCTCCACATAGGTGTTTACCAAGTAGCTCTTGGTGAAATAAGAGTATTTTGATCTAAAGTACTTAGCTAGCGATTCAAGAGTCCCAACAGAGGTTTAAGAAAAAAAATTCATTCCATAAGAGTAGAGATGTTTGGGGATTTTAAATGGAAAGCAATCTGCTGAGGTTATTTCCTACAAATATCAACTTTCATGTTCCCTCATTCCACCTAGCGACATTTAACCACAAACACTTATGCCAACGATAATAAACGTTTGTGCTTCTGCGATGACTAGGAGCATCTTCCAAATGGATGAGTTAGAAAAGTGCGCTGCAGTGTGAGGGTATCGACCGACTGGCGGCCAAGCGCGCTCCGCATCGGTCAGAAGCTCACCACCAACAAGTTTCACCCAATCACGTCAGAGCCCTCATCTGAAGGCTCAGATGCCTCTAGACTTTTTTCAAGGCTTTTATTTCTCATTTTGACATGTCACTGTGCTCCTTTAATTAATTCACTTTGGTCTAGGAAGGGGACAAAAGCGAGGCTGTGCATTTTTGGTCAGCATGATCTTTCCTAAGCCCAGGGACGGGAAGGGTTGGAGAGAGTCCTCCTAAAACTGCCCACTTGCTTTTTGACCCCCATTTTGGAAAACTGAGCTCACACCCCTTTTCCTTCTGAACAGAAAGAACCATAGGATTTTAGATGCAAGAAGAATAGGAAACAGAGACAATGTCTCTGCAGTGCTCTGTTGATAAAGTGAGGCCATAGCCAAGGGCCTTCTTTGGATCTGAAATAACCCTAATTGTTGTCTGTCTGGAGCAGGCCCAAGGGCGGAGGACCTGGAAATGGCAAACTCTGCTCCCAGGTGACTTTAATAAGATGAAGTAACTCAAACCCAAACCTTTTGCCTCATTCCCACTCTGAGTGACATTTATAGGTAATACCAGAATAATCTTTTTGCATCTCTATAATATATAGTTCTAAAACATTTTTTTTTCCATTAGATCCTACAACATTATGTAGTGGGTTGGTCTGTATCATTGTCCATATTTTGTGAATGAAAAAAAATAAGAGAGTCTCAAAGATTAAGGCAGTTAACTAATAGTAAAATAGAAACAGAAACCTATATATTTTTACTCTGATTCTCAAGCCTTTCCTGAGACCCTGTTATTCTGTCTGCTTCATGACCCTATAATCCTTTGTGCCAATAGAGTGTTTGGCAAAATCACACACTAGATCTTGTTCCACCTCCTTGGGCTCGCCACCTGACACTCCTCACCGTCTCCTCCCAAGCTCTCTCCTATTCCCTCAAGTTGAGAGTTAAAATGCTTTTGTTATTAAATGGAAATATTGGATAACGTGTGAGACACCTCCCAAGGGTATTTGAATGCAAAAGAGATCTAAGCACTAAGATATTCCTTTACTGAATAAATATTTACTGAGCATCTACTACAGGTCAGACAGTGTCTAGGCATTGAGAATTCAACAGTTAAGAGGCGAGACAAATTACCTGCCTTTGGGGGGTTTTACATTCTGGGACACTTTCCATTTCTTTGTGGAACAAGGCTCTTATAGTGGAATTTCAGGCATGACCTCATGCCGGAGGAAGACTGCAGGCAGCAGCCTTCTCGGGCAATTTTCAGACATATCAGCCTTGGTACTTGCTTACCCAGCCCCATCACCTGATTGATTTTGTTTTTTATGCCTCCATTGTCTCCAGGACATATATACATTTAGCAGTCCTTCTTCTCACCTGGCATCCAAACTCTCTCTCCCTGGGTGGGCAGCTAATGCTTATTTCCAAGGCTGATCTACCTTTACCTACTTTCAGCTGTTCTAATGCCATGGAATTCAAATGGATCCCACAGGATCCATGAAAGTAAGCGGTAGCCATTCTTGCATAGCCAGCCTGTGACCAAAGCTCTCCGGAATCTAAAGGAGAACATGGGGAATGTTTTACATCCATCTACTGACCTAATTAAACATTCAAAACCCCATGCATGAACACCTCAGCTTCCATGTCACATCTGCATGGGAAAAATCAGCGTTGCTAATGTTAACTCTGAGTCATGGAGATTTTATTACTTCCTTTCTAATATTAATAAAACATAGGCTATACAGGAAAACAAAGTGCCACTTGACTTTCTTATTGTAATCAACAACTCAGTGTGGGGGAGACTGATTTTATTGAACTCAAGAGATAAATTGGAAGGAGGAATCATCTTATGTGAACAGAACCATCTAAAACCTCTAGCTCTACAAATAAATCATGTGTTTTTTTTTTCTTTTTTGCAGAAGGTAAACCCCCAAAGGGTGTAACCTACCCATCGGCTCTTACATATTCATCACCTAAAAGCCAAGCTGCCAAAGCAGGCAAGTATTCATGAGTGATTTCATCTAAATCTTCTGAATTCGTAAACACACAGTACTGTGTTTTAGAAGATAGTGTAGAAATTAACATCTAAACTGGTCAAGCTCTACTGACTCCAGTAATATTTTAACAGATGCCAGGAACATGGGCATAGAAATCAATGGGATCAGATGGCTGGGGCTGAAGAGTGAGGCTTTAATGTTTTTGTTTGTTTTTGTTTTCACATTTCCAAGATTGTCTCTGTGTTTGTGCCATTTTCACGCAGAATGACTGTTGCCTTAAATTTTATTGTATTGCTAACTTTAGAAGATGACATGACATTCTGTTTGGAAATATTCCCTGGTAGTTGAAAGGGAAAAGGCTGTCTCCACTTAGGTATGAAATGAAAGGAAGCGAAGAGAAGGATGTGGCTTATGGGATAACAACAAGTAGCTAATCTGAATAATCCAGGCCAAAGATACACTATCCCTGAGGTTGTGACGACCCAACTTCATGCAAAACACAAAGAGGGTACAGGTAGAAAATACCTTTTTCTAGGTTTCTATGTTAAAGTGGGAACTGTGCTATGTAATATTGTGTCATTGGTGGTACTTTGGTTTCCCACACAAAGAGAAGCTGTGAGTTGCTTTATAATTGCTTCCAGAAACTTAATGGATTAGCTAATTTTGATCATGTACTTAAGGTGAACATGATTTAAGAATTTACAGTGTTCCAAGAGCTGATTTTTGCATTTAATCACCCCAACAACACCATGGGTATGTACTATTCTTAGCCTTAATTTACAGTTTGAGTACAATGCAGCACAGAGAAGTTTAGTAGCTTGCCCTTTGCCACACAGCTAGTAATAGCAGAACTGAGAATCAAACCCAAACAATCCGGGCCAGAAACTTCTCTGTATACCATTATGCTATTTTGTTTTGTTTTGTATTTAATGCTAATAACAACATATCTAAAGAGTACTCATTTGAGAAGTCTTGGCGTACAAAGAGGAAATGTTTTTCAATTCCCCACCTCCCCCCATTACTGCTACAACTATATCTTTAATGACACTAATTATTCCAGTAATCTAGACTTGCTTTGGTTTTAATGCAAGGATACAGCTCTTCCCCATCCCAGCCCCCAAGCTGGCAGTGGATTGTGGTGGCTCATAGAGCATTTCTGAGATACTGCCTGTCTTCTTTTGGTGTGGGCATGGAGAAGAAGAATGGATGACAGAGGTCTCCTTAAGTGAGTGGCCAGTTGATGGAGGGAGAGTGTTCCTGGCCTCTCTGCTGTCTCATCTAGGCTAGCAGTTCTCGGTGATTTCTAAGTAGGTGACATGTATGGATATCTTGGGCTTAGGGGACAGTGTTCAGCTATATCTTGGCCCCCTCATGAGGGGCCAGAGATCTGAGTTAGGTGTCCCATCCCTCCGCCCAGCAGCTTCCTGGGCAATTCCTTCACACAGAGCGGTGGGAATGGCTGGGGTTCTCTTCTTCCCCTCAGGGGTCTGAGCAGAACTAGGATGGGTGAGATCACCTTCCTCTTCCCATTTCACTTCACCTTTGGCCTTCTAAGTCCTGTCGGCCTGAGCCCCTCGAGCAGCACCCCTTCCCCTTTCAGAAACAATCTCTATGTTCAAGTTAGCCCCCCATCTTCAGAGGCCACATGTCAAGCACCCTTATTTTTACCCTGAGAGAGAATACTGCTAGACTCCAAGAATATGCCCCAAAACTTTCTCTGCAAGCTCTGCTCCTGCAGTGTACCAGGTAGGCCTGTGGGTGCTGCAGCTTAGAAAGGTCGGCGGGGACGAGAGGCCCATCACCCCTCCCTGCATGCTCTTGTGGTTGGTGAGTGAGTCTCTTGATGCCCCTTCATTTGGTTTCAGGAGGATAAAGTGTGAAAGAAGGGAGGGAAGATCCTCTCACCCTGAACTCTGTTCTCCCCAAAAGATGGCTACTGACCTCTCCCCTTATTCTGGTTTTTTCCTTCTGCTGACTGTCCTGGTCGAGGTGGGGTTGATGACCATGCAGGTTCGACTAGAGTGACCCCACCTGCAGGAAGCTCAGTGGCACCTCTCCTCATTTAGAACTGGGGCCTTCTGACTTCATCTTTGGGCCTAATCCAGAATCCACACAACAGCAAGAGTCCTGATAACCTCCTGTGACTGCGGCTATCAATGATCAAGTGTTTTCTCTGTGCCAGACACCTGTACTACACAGTGACCCTGAGGCAGAGTGCCAGTGTCACCCTTTCAGCAAAGGAAGCTGACCCTTGGAAAGGTTTAACATCTTGCCCAAGGGCACCATTCCAACTGGCCCATGTAGCGTTCAAATGTTGAATGTATCCCCTCAAAGAAGGGAAAGTTATGGGGAGAGGAGGAGGGGAGGGCACTATAGCCAAATGACAGCTTAGATTATAAAATCCATTTGATTTCTACATTCTCCACAGCAGAAATCAGTTCCAAAACTTCTCTATTTATCCCAAGCACCATGGCCTGGCTTACCATAGTTCACCCATGTGCCTGAGTCACTGACGTCCAGCAGGAGTGAGGGAGGGCCAGGCAGGCCTTCTTGCATGTTGATTTAAAATGAGCAAAAGCCATAGCTAGAATATCAAATATGTGTTGCTGATATCACTTGTCCCCCTCTAAAATATCATCTCATCCTTCCACGACACTATCACTGGGTGTTAGCATCTTATTACAAGATCATTTATAGTTGTCAGAGTGGGAAAAATTAAGTTCATTCATTCATTCAATAACCATCTGTTGAGCACCTTCTATGTAACAGACCCTGAGCTAAACTATAAGGATTTTAACATAAAAGGGATATTGAGGCCTCATTCAGCTTCAAGATAGAGGAACAGCTCTTTAAAGTTATAGTCCCACCATGGAGTAAATTTCACCAACTCAAATAAAAAATTCCGGTGAGAACTGGAAAATGGTGGCCTCCTTTGTTGCTACTCTTTCTTAAATGATAAAGTTCCTATAGAAATTGGGGGAACCAGAAGAGATGTCAGTGGCTGTTCAAGTCCTAGCGTGCCCCATAAAATGCTTCCTGATCTCTCCAAGAATGTGAGTTAACAGGCAAATCAGGTTAGGATGACCCCCTCACCCAAAGCTTAACAACTTTCTTCCAAGAGA
>NW_006434835.1:22982032-23030092 GCF_000325575.1 Pteropus alecto
GAAATTTAAATGCTGTTCCCCCAGGCAGTAAGCAACCACAGATGGGCAGCTGTTATGTGGCTAGAGCCTCAAGCTACTCTGAACTAAATAAAAATAGGTAAGTGTTGGGTTGTAGAAGTTAAAGCTGCGAAGGCACATGGCTGGCACGGCAATAAGAGAAGGGAAAGTAAATCTTTATTCAAGGCTGCTGAGCAAGAGTGTCGGGAAAATCCCCTTTGACCAGCTCACCCTGCCACAGAAGAAAATCAAGCCCGAGTTTATGGTATTAAGTTTGACTTGCCAGGGACCTTTTGCCCTCATTGCCTATACCCACCAAAGCCATCTCTTCCCTTTGTCTTGAGGGTAAGACTACTTCTACCAGAATGCTAGAGAGACCACTCTCTGATGGAATCCACATTCAGGAATCTTGAAGCTACTCATGACTTGGTTTCCCCTTTGTTTCCCTTTTGAAGAAAAAAGTATAGAATTTGGTATCAAACAAGTGTGAGCCCAGATCCTGGCTCTCTATCTATTATGTTTGTGACCTTAGACACATTTCTGGACCTCTTGGAAAATCTGTTTCTTATCTTAAAAATGGGGATACTTGCATCGACCTCTAGGATTGTGATTAAGGTTCAAATGCAAATGCTTATGTAAAAAAGGCCTTCATAGTATCTGGCACATAGTAGTTACTCAGTGAATATTAGATTTCCTGCCCTCACATGTAACTATGAGGTATGTAATGAGTTCGCATAGGACAAGCCTAGGAAACTAATACAGATGCTGGCATAACCCCCGTGGGATCCAGCAGGCATTTGTTCCCTCCTAGGACTGGGGCACTCTTCACTTTGGGGACCATTTTGTATCTCCTCCTGGCACAGACCCACGGTTCTGAAGACAGTCCCCAATGCCCACTGGGTAGGCACTTGCACTGGAGCTCAGAGCGAGTGAGTACATCAGTGAGAATAAACCTAATGAAGCATGTGCAGGACCTATACACTGCAAACTATAAGACATTATTAAAAGAAATTAAAGAAAACACAAAGGAATGGAAAGATATTCCATGTTTATGGATTGGAAGAATCAACATGGTTAAAATGACATTATTACACAAAGCAATATACAGATTTAATGCAATCCCTGTCAAAATCCCAAAGGCATTTTTTAAAGAAGTAGAACAAAAAATAATTGGATTTGTATAGAAGCACAAAAGACTCTGTATAGCCAAAAATAATCTTGAGAAAAAAGAACAAGGCTGGAGATATCACTCTGCCTTCAAATTATACTACAAAGAAACAATAATCAAAACAGCATGGTATTGGCATAAAAACAGACACAGAGTCCAGAAATAAACTCTCATATATATGGGCAAATAATTTTTGACAAAAGATCCAAAAACATATAATGGAGAAAGGAAAACCTCTTCAATAAAAGGTGCTGGGAAAATTGGAAAGCTACATGCAAAAGAATGAGATTAGACTGCTCTCTGTAACCATACATTGAAATTAACTCAAAATGGATCAAAGACTTGGTATATAAGACTTGAAACAAAAAATAGCGTAGAAGAAAACATAGATATTAAACTCGTGGACCTTGGATTTAGAGAGGATTTTGTGATTTTTGACTTCAAAGCAAGGGAAGTAAAAGCAAAAATAAATGAATATGACTATATCAAACTAAAAAGCTTCTGCAGAGCAAAAGAAACCATCAACAAGGCAGAGTCAATCATCTGAATGGGAAAAGATATTTGCAAACAATGCCTCTGATAAGGGTCTAATATCCAAAATATACAAAGAATTCATACAACTCAACAAAAAAACAAACAATCCCATTAAAAAATGCACAGAGATCCTGAACGCACACCTCTCCCAAGAAGACATACATACAAATGGCCAACAGACATATGAAAAGATGCTCATCCTCACTAGCTATTAGAGAAATGCAAATCGTTAGAATGGCTATTATTAACAAGACAAGTAATAGCAAGTGCTGGAGAGATTGTGGGGAAGAAGGAAACCTCATACACGGCTGGTGGGAATGTAAATTGGTACAGATAGTATGGAAAACAGTATGAAAATTCCTCAAAAAGTTAAAAATAGAATTACTATATGAACTAGCAATCTCTTTTCTGGATATTTACCCTCAAATTTAAAAACATTTATAAAGATATATGCATCCCAATGTTCCTAGTAGCATTATTCATTGTGGTCAAGACATGGAAACTGAAGTTCCCTACAATAGATGATTGGATAAAGAAGATGTGGTACATATATACAGTAGAATATTACTCAGCCATAAGAAAAGATGAAATACTGTCATTTGCAACAACATGGGTGGATCCTGAGATTATCATGCTAACTGAAATAAGTCAGACAAAAAGTTGAGAACCATGTGATTTCACTCATATGTGGAATATAAAATTGAAAGGAACAAATGAACAAGACAAACAAGCGGAGACTTGTGGACTCAGACAGCAGTTTAGTGGTTACCAGAGGGTAGGGGGAGAGGGGGAAGGTACATAGGGGTAGAGAGGATCAGACATATGGTGACAGAAGGAAATTTAACTTTGGGTGGTGAACACGCAATGCAAAACACATACGATGTATTATTGAATTGTACACTTGAAACCTACGTGATTTTATTAACCAATGACACTCCAATAAATTTAATTTAAAAATGTCTGAATATGAAAAAAATTATGGAAGCAATTTAAATCATCACACACAGATGAAGAGCATAGTTTAGAAGTAGAATCAACATGATCCTTACAATCTAATTCATTCTATTACTTCACTTTATAGATAAGGAAACTGGGGCCCAGAAGAATTAGTTGACTAGTCATGAGCCAACCCAAACTAGAAATCCAGAATATAGTCTCTAAAAGTGAATGCCTTGAAAGTATCTTCTCTCCCTAGACCAATGCTAATTGAAACAGCAAAAAAAGTATGTTCATGACCCTTCTAGTGTCTGGAAAATTAATTTGGCAATTAATCACTTTCTGCCTTGTCTATGTCGCTGCAGTTTGAACTGTCATTTAAGTACTTTATTGTTATTTATTCTTGTGTCTCTTTCGGCTTATTGCTCTATCTGGGTTGTACATTCCTTTGGGGCAGGTAGATTTCAGCCTCCACAGTGGCTGGCACAGGTCTTTGCTCATAACTAGTGTCCAATAAACATTTATTTCTTTCCTGAAGAGTCTGCCGGCTGTTTTGTAGGCCCCAGTGTAATTTCATTTTCTTACAGGTGAGACCACAAAAGCCTATCAGAATCCATCAGTTCCAGGGACAACTGCAGAGCCAGTCACCTTGATGCAGGTACCAGGGACCACCCTAGTAAAAGCCACCCACACCACCTTGCCAAAGCCATCCCTGTCTGCAGGTTCTACCACCAGCAGCCCCAGACTACAGCCCGTGGGCCACAGGAGCTGGGAACTGGGTAAGTAGGTAGGCTGTGTATTTCCACGTGCTAATAAAGTGGGAGATTGGGTTCTAAAGTAACAGCTCTGTCTGAATGCCTGTATGAAGTGCCCATCTTCCACCTTTTGAGTAAGGGGGGAATGCCTGACACCTGGGCCAGGGGTATGAGGTTGTGTCTTCCAAAATTTAAGCAGTAAACTTGAGCCCAATAATAATAATTCAAGACAAAGCCAAGAACTAAGCCAATCATGTAGATGGAGCTTAAAATAGATTCAATAATAGGACTGTTGTTACCATACTTTTGAAGATAGGGTATTATGTGAAACTTTCCCATTATGTAATCCCCATTTCTACAAAAGCTCAGTCGAATGAATAGTGGGTTTCTATATAAACACTGTTGAGTTTTAAGTGACAAATTACAAACTCCTGGAAGTCTTCAAATAGTAGAAACAAACAAAACCAAAAGAACCTTTAGCAAAAGCCAGAGAGCTAAAATTTTTAGTCCTTTTCTGATTGCTTTTTGTCTTACCACTTGTACCCGTTTCTTCAAACGTGTTTTAGGTTTTACCCAAGTCCAGTTTATGGAATTAATCTCTGTAATACACAACCTTAAGCACTCATCGATAATCCAGTCTCTAGTTTCTAAATAGCTTATATGTAAGCCGTCCTGGGCTAATAAGCACCCACCTCATTTCTAAAGGCCTTCTGGCAAGGGGCTGGAAGATTCCACAGCTGAATTGTCACTACTGTCTCAGCAATTTTTTTCTAAATATTTCCCACCTGGTGCCACTTTCTCCTTCAAGGAGAAAGTACCCAGGACTTGCTCTTTTCGGCCTCACTTCCATCTTCCAAACGTTACCGCCTCATAGCATGGCCTTCCTCTGCCCCCTCCTCCACCCCACATCAGAGCCCAGCTAGCTCTCTATCCATCTTTTTATTCACTATGCACTTTCAATATGCTGCACACTCTCCCGAGCATCTTTCAAATATGAGCCTATTAAACCCTCATAACAACCTTATCAAGTAGATACATTACTTTTCATTTGACTATTATATTGATGAGGAAACCAAGGAGTAGAGCAGTGAGGAAACTGACCCCAAGTCCCACAACTGAGCAGGAGCAGAGCTGGGATTCAAACACCAGCAGCCTGGTCCTCCTGTGACGCCCCTTGCAGGAGACACCCCTGACATAAACCAACATCCCAGGCACTAATGAAGAGTCACACGAGCAGGGCCTCACCCACTTTGACATGGATGTGTTGGCAAAATTAGAGAGTGGTGGACACAGCTCTTTCCCATTGCAATTAATAATAAATAATGACGGGATGTGCATAGCCCATGCTTTCCCTGTGCCAGGTGCCCTTCGAGCATTATTCTATTTAATCTTCCCAACGACCCTATGAAATAGAGATTTCTATTATTCCGTTCAATGAACCACTCCTAGAAGAAGCTGTGATATAAAATCCCTGAATAAAAATAGCATAAAAATAATTTCTGAAATACATCTCCCCGCCATCCTATTCTTGTTCAACTAAGGCGAATATAAACACAGACACACTATGCCTGACAGCGAAAGAGAAAATGGGAAGGATGCTGAATGACAGGGGTCTCACAAGAAGAAGTTTTCTTTTTTCTTAATTTCAGGCTCTTAACTTTTAGAGTCCTCGATTCTTCCAAAGATTTTCGAGTAGCCGAGTAAGTTGTTTGCTCCTGGTGTCTCCTTAGTGGACATCAATTTTTCACATAACTCATATAATTAAACATGTGGCATATTTACTTGGCTACACTGGGCACTTGGAAATTCTGTTGCAAGTTGGGCCTGTGCTTATAGAAAACCTCAAGCAACCTGAAGTAGTGGCTCCCAACCTGGCAAAGCTTCATTTTTCCTGGCCTGGGGACAGGGGCCTTGGACGACAGCCTCTCAGTCCATCAGTGTTCCCTCTTCATCCTCGTCCAGCACCCACGCCTATGCCGCCCCACAGACTGTTAGGCAAATACACCCAGAGCAAGCACTCCATGCAGCATGTACCGTAATTGCTAAGAAAGGAGCCAAACTGGGTGGGAGGAAGGGAAGAGGATTTTAAAAACTTGTGTGGCTACTCAAAGGATTTTCTGTAGGAAAGAAGAGAAGTGAAAATTGATGTGTGAATGCCTATGTCTTTTTTTAATAACAGCTTTATTGAGATACTTTTTGCATGCCATACAATTCACCCACTGAAAATGTGAATTCAGTGGTTTGTAGTGTGTTCACAGAGTTGTGCAACTACCACCACAATCAAATCCACAACATTGCGTCACTCCGAAAAGAGAACCTATATCCATTAAGTCACTCATAATGTCCCTTCCCTTCCCTCAGCCCTTGGTAACCACCAACCTACTTTCATGAATGCCTATTTTAATATATGGCTATAGGTATTCGCTGTGATATTTTCACTCAACTATGTTAAATAATATTTAATGCATAGGTAACTCCTTTTTTCTTCAAATGAGCTGAAAATATTCTGCCAATTATAAGAGAGTAACTCTCCTACTGCTGATAGACAAGTGAGTGGCTGTTATTGCATTTATCAAGAGTGTTTTTTTTCTCTTATATATGCGATTATAGTTAAAAGATTTTAGCAGTGGTTGTGGATGAGAGTATTCAAGTAACACCTAATTCATTGAGTCATTCAGCCAATATTTATTGAGTCCTGCTATGTGTCAAGCATCATTCTAGGATCCTGGGCTACATCGGTGAACACATTCCACCAAGATCCCTGCAGCAGGTCACTTCACCCTAGGACACCTGAGAAGTGTGTAGCTGGAACAGAGCAACCCGCATTTGGGGTCTATGAATCATCTTTGCTCCACAACGAGGTCAAGAGCTGCCTCTCAGACAGGACACAGGAACTTGGGAGAGTCCAGCAGAGAGTAGAAAAACAGTAGCAAGAAAAGACAGGGTCTCTCCTGGCCCATGAAGAGGAGCTGATCCAGGTGAAAGGACTCCAAGAAAGACAAGGCTGGATACTAAGGCCTCATCATGGCCCCTGAACTGACCCATAAATGTACAAAGCTATTAAGGAACAAGTCAAGGCTGGGAGTAGGGTGAGGGCACCAAGAGCCAGAATGGCAGAGACTTATGGGTCGAGCGAGGCTACTCTTCTTGGGAAAGGCCAAAGACTACCTCGGCACCCGCAGGAGCCAGGAGGCTGCAGAGCTGCATCTCAGGGCCAGAGTGGGCAGCCTGGAGAACCACATTCATAGATATGCTGAGGAAGATTCTGGAAAAGATGGAAAATCCCTCCAGGCCCAGCATTGTTTTCCTGGTTAGGCTCATTTTAAGAAAGGCCATGGCCGCCTCAGCTGATCTAACAGCTTGAATGTGTCCACGTGGAAGAGTAGACCAGGGAGGGGCGCAGAGCGCCGCCTAGTGGCAAGGCATGGTGATGGCTGATCATTCACTTTTCTACTCCACTCTGCCCTCTGACCTTGGGCAGCTAGGGAAGAGGAAGTGGTGAAACCTGGGACAGGAAGGAGATCAGCATCTATAACTGCCCATCCCTTCTTCATGCAATTTCCCTTCTCACCAACATTTAGTTCATCTCAGAAAGTTTTATTTCCTTAAGGTTTTTCTTAAAATCCGGTCTTACAAATAATAAGACAAACATTCCAAAAGAAAAATGCGTGAAGGTCATGACCAGGAAAGCAACAGTGGAAGAACTATAAATGGCCAAAAAATATAACGAGAGATGTCCAATCTCACCAGGAATAAAATAAATGCAAATTAAGCAATAAGATGTCAATTTTCACCAGTTTGCATTGGAAAGTGGTAATACACAGTTATGGAAAGTGTGTGGAGAATGACCCAGCATTTGCACTTATAAGAATACATCCTAAGGTAATTACCAGCCAAGGGTGAAAAGAAACCTGGACACAGATGTTGTTCCTAATAGAAAACTAAATGAAGATGATTTAATT
Organism: Pteropus alecto; assembly: GCF_000325575.1. Lineage (NCBI taxonomy): Eukaryota > Metazoa > Chordata > Mammalia > Chiroptera > Pteropodidae > Pteropus > Pteropus alecto. The sequence goes on from NW_006434835.1 coordinate 22,989,385, forward strand.
GTCCATCACTGGAACAGTTAAAGCATTCTTGCTACTATACAGCTATTAAATTTTTGATGACTAGGTGCATTTACCAACAGGAGAGGACTGACCTGTGACAGACTATGAGGTCAAAGAAGCAGGCTACCAAACAGCGTGGGTGCCAATCTCATGTTTGTAATTGCATGCTGTACCTGAGAACGTTGCATAGGAAAGGGGTTAAAACACTATACACCAAAATTGTCTACTAGTATAGATTATATATTAAGATAGAGAGATTGCACTGTGGGTGATTTCTTACCATCCATAGTATATATTTTTATAGCAGGCACATGTTGTCTTTATAATCAGAGAGAAGATAAAGCTATTTTGAATTTGTGTCCAAGTAATGGAACAAAGACATAAGGAATAAAAAGTTGATGGTTGATAGAGAAACTGATGTTTTTCTATGACCTCTTATCTCTTCCCTTCCATGAAACTTGGTTTTTACCCTCAGCTGGTTTTCACGTGGCCCCCTATTTCCCCAAAGGGACTTTGCATCTCTCTTTACAGAATCTCCCTCCTCCCTTTTAAAACCTTGTTTCAGAGAAATTGCCCAATAAATAATGAATGCTGAAGTGTATTTGATTCTCTCACTGAGTAATTAAGGATAACCCATTGTGTACCTTTAAAAATGACTGAACATTAGTACTATTTGCATCAATACCATGTTAACACAGTTTAAGCAAATTGCTAAATGTTAAATGACATTTCTATTGAAGGATTACTTTGATCTCCTCAGGAGTGGCACAATTGAAGAGAATTATTTTAAGAGTAATGGAGTAGAAAGAAATATGGCACTTTAGTAAAAGATGTGAAATACAAGGGTTATTCTTACCTGGAATTTTCACTCAGTGTTTTGAGTTAAATCCCCACCCCCATCTTCACCCCCAACCAATTCAATGTCTCCTCCAGGGCAGGTCCAGACCGCCCAAAGAGAAAACATTACCTTGGTTCTGACCTTGGTAATGCCTTGTTAGGTTAGATCATGGAAAGAATGAGAACAGTTAGATTAAAATTCATGCTCTGACCAGTCAAATGTTATTACAGATCTCTGGTCCACCATCACCTACACAAGCAGCCAAAACAGCCCCCGCGGCAATCCAGGTAAGAACCTGAACTCACCTTTCTAGCTATTGATAAAGTTAAGCTTGTTTACATGGGGTTTGTCTTTCCAAAACCTTGCTATTTGATTTAGATTTGGACAGAGAGCATTAAACCAGTTATGCCAACAAAAAAATATTACTCAAGGGCCCAACTTGTAAGGAAACTTGTAAGCAAAGTAAGGAAGCTTTTAAATAAGCAAAGCTTTCAGTCATCATCGTTCCCTCGAGGCGATTTGTGAAGGTTGTGATAGAAATTCCTAAGAATTCAGTACCTAGGCTCTTACAAGCCTGAGAAGGGATACTCTCTGGGATTTATCCTTGAGGAACTCGGGTAAAAGAGAAATGTTTACCATTTCCCAGGAAAGGGCAGAACTGATTTCACTCCGGTACTTCTATGATATGGGGGATAGAAATACATTCTCTCTCCTCCAGGAATTCTGCTATGAATTATGACACTTTCTGTCTCCCTTTTCTACACTTCTATGTGCAACCCTTAAAGGTTTGTCCCAAGTACAGGGAGCGCAAAGGGATGAAGCAAATTCTCTTCTCTGTGATGCTGTTGAGACCTGCCATGATTAGAAAGGAAAAACAAGTGAGCTTAGATGCTTTCCACTAACTCTGGGCCCTGAGCCCGTAGACTTGATAGAAGTACACGATTCTCTTTGCAGCCACAGGGCACTAGGACGGGAGCCCAGACCTCCAAGGAGAAGAGTCAGGTTTTTCTTTTGCTGGGGGATACCTGTCTATTCTCCATATGTTAAAAGATTCCTAGAGACTGTAGGTTCTGTTTTGCTTTGATGACAGATCTGAGCAGGGGCTCCACAGGGACCCCTGGGTGGGACGAGCAGCTTCTACATGCTTCACAGTTGTACCTTTGCCAATATATATGCTGTTGTTCTGGGAAAAGGGCTTACAAATCAGATTGCTGGGCAGGGCAAGGACTCCAAGGCCACCTTAGGCCTTAGCAGGCCCATGGGCCTGTTCAGGCAGCCAAGCGTAGGCAGTCCTTCCCTCTCGTCCCCTTGGCCAGGATCTTTGCCTCCTCTGCAACCCCCAAAAGTAGAGCCAAGCACAGAGCTTGGCTGACTTTCAAGAAAAATCTGAACTAGGGGCACTTTTATCAGGGGGCAAAATAAGACTGCTGGTTGCCTGCAGATCAGCTGACCCCGTATAAGCCCCTCAGGTATCCAGAGGCAGGATGCTCTGGGAGCTGCTCTCCAGAAACCTGCTGGAGTGCATGTCAGCCTGGGAAGGCTGCCCACTGCTCAGCACCCCTGCTCTGCTGCACTGGCAAACACCGTCCCCCACACACGCTGCTGGCCTCTGTGGCTCAACGCCAGGTCACTCAAGTTTTCGAGACATCTCTTGGCTTTGTCTATTCTCACTGTGTCAAAGAGAATATTTCTGCCAGTCCAGATACCCGAGGGCTCTCTGCTTGAGAGGCCCCCCACCTGGGCAGCCTATGCACCCACCTGGCCCATCCCAGGACAAAGCACAAGCACCCACGCCTAGGGGGATGGTTGGTGACGAGGCATAGCACCTCATCTCCAGCTCTTGCTTTTCACTGCCCAACAACTCAAGGTTGCTTTCAGAATTTGACCACACTTCCTTTTTCTAACCTCATTACCTCTTTCTCTAGCTGTGAATGAGTCTCCGTTGCTTCTCCATTCTCTTCATGCTCCCAATAATTATACTCTGTCTCACTGACACACACCGATACTCCCAGCTCCTTTCTTATCCTCCGATCTGGCCCATTTCTGCTGCTCCTCTCTCTCTTCCATCATCACTGCAAGTTTGCTCTGAGCACCTGAGACCCTCCTACGAAGTGCCAGGGAGCCCTGGCCTGGGAGCCTCTCCTAGCCCAAGAGCGCTCAGACCTCAGCTATTCATGAAGCCCCCTTAGCACCTGCAGGTGGAGGGAAGACACCCACACACTGCACAAAAGCAGGCCCCACTGGCTCACCCCCGCCCCCACCGGGGCACTCTGAGTCGGGACAGGAGCCACCTGCGGCAGCATGGCTGCTCCTGCTGTGTTCCTAGGAGAGGTAGAGGTGGCGGGCTCCTGAGGATTTAAGTTAGAACTCGGTGACTTTTCCTCAGAACCATCCTTTTGCTGTCTGGCTTCATGGTGCCATGAGCTCTTTTTGATCAAATAGCTTCACTGGCCTGGAAACCTACCCACAGAGTTAATGTTTCCATGAGAAAAGGCTGCCAGGTCCCAAACAGATACCGCACCCCGAGTTTTGGAGGGTGACCCATTTGTAAAGCTGGGCCTGTCGATGCTTCGCGGTGTGATGGCTTGTGCCCAGGACCTCAGACTGTCCTGGGTGTTCTCCGACAGGCCTTGTGGAATGGGCTGCTGGCATGGCAACGGCATCAGCACAGCTGCAGCCGCTCTGAGTGCTTCCTGTTTCACTACAACAAGAGGAAGTTCTCCAAGGGAAACGTACAGCCCTCATGGCAGGCCAAGGGACGGGACCTGTGGAGATTCCCCTAACTGCCTCTCCAACGGCCACCTCCTAAAAACTGCAGCCCAGAGGGAGTCAGTGGGAAAAAACCAGGAAGCCGAAGGGCCATCTGTGCTTCTGTCCCATAAAACTTTAGAGCCTTAAGGCCAAGTGTTGCAACTCCTACTTCGGCCCCTTGCTGGTGACTTCCAGATGTACAGGGGACAGAAGGAACTGTGTAACCAGTGCAAAGATCAGCACCGAGGCCTCAGAGCAGGGATGGTGCTGGGTCCTCACATTACAGGTCGTGTGCCAGGTGGTGTGCTCTCCGGCGGCCTAACAAAGAACCCGAGACGCTAAAGCCACAACAGCTCCTCATGTGTGATAAACGGAGGTTTAGTGCAGGCTCTGGAGCCTGCTTGCTGAGCGGCAAGTTTAGCTCTGCCACTCCCTGTGCATCAGTTTGCTCACTTGTGAAAATGGGATCATAGTTGTACCTAACTCCCAGGGTTACTGTGACTTAACCTTGTAAAGTGCTTGGTCAGCCCCTGACCCTAAGCACGCTCTCAGGAATTGTGAATGGTTTCTACATTTTCACTATGAAAATCATTCAGAACCAATAATTCTCTTAGACACTGACTGTATCTATGAGATGTCTAAGCAAAGATTGTCACAAAAATAATTCTCTGTATTTTAGGAGTGCCTTGTACTTTCAGAGTGATTCTGGACTCATTTACTGCCATGTAAGGCAGGGCAGGACAAGACTTAGGACCTCAGTTTCACAGAGGAGAAAATTTAAGATCAGGGCAGGTAGACAAGCTCCCCGAGCCCCCAGCTAGTGTTTGGTCGACACAGGACAGGTCTTCTAACTTCTTTTTTTTTTTTTTCCACACCACCCATTACTCCTCAACACCAAATTTACGTTTTTCTCATTACTACCAAGTCCAAAAACACCAAGTCTCAGCTGACCAAATACTTTTTTGGCCCTCGGCTTTTGGTTAAAAGTGATTTGTTTCAAACTTGTTCCAACAAATTCAAGTGGCATGAATTTGTTTTTGGGACAGGAGTACGAGGCTTGGAAACTCCTGATGTCAGGGAATTGTCTGTCTCCCGCTAAAGTATTAGAGCACCCAGTATTCTAATTTCTTCATAACATTCAGGGGTGCTGAAAGCCTTGGGCAAAAACCGAGATGTTAACCAGGACCTTTTTGTAGAAAAAGGGCAAAGTTCATATTTTTACCAGTAGGTGGCAATAGAGATATAAGTTAAAGAAGAAGGTTTAAACATAAATCATAAATATTTTGAACTTGGCAATCATCTCACCCAATCTGCTAATGTTATTCACAAAGGAATTCAGGTACACAGAGGGCACGTGACTTGTTCAAGGTCATATATCTGGTTATTCGCTGAGCTAAATTAAACTTAGCTCTCACCATTAAACAGAATGATACTGGGCACATATTGGGTGCTTAATAAGTGTGGATGGATGGATGGATGGATGGATGGATGGATGGATGGATGGATGGGTGGATGAACGAATGGGTGAATAGAGGGATGGATAAAGATTTCAGATCAATACATTGAAAAATTTTCTCAAAGTCTCAATAGTCCAAGAAAGAATGCACTACTTTGTGTATGCAATGAGTTCCCTGTCTCTGGAGGTATTCAAGCACTAGCCACCCCCTCACTTTGGTAGGGATGTTGTAGAAGCATGCTTGGAGGTTTGTTTAGATTGAACAACCTTTTAAGGTCCCTTGAATACCAGGATTTATATTATTCCATGATTTCAGTGCACAGTGAATGAAAGAAAAAGGCAAAATGTTTTTTTCTTTGGCTTTAAGACTTTTAAAAATAAAATCCCACACATTTCAGGTTGCTTCATCCATAAGTATGGTCCCCTGCCCCTTTACTGAACTTTCTGCCACAAATGAAAAATATTATCATCCTGGGAGTTCACTTGAGAGCCTCTGCTGGTTTCATCTAAATAACACGTTTCTTTTTAATTTTGAAAATCAGGGGAAACAGACTTGTGGAAACCTGGATCAGTCCTTTTAGACGCAGGTAATTATACAGCCTAACCTCCTCACCCGACAAGCCCACGAGTCACAGGATTACAGAACTAGGGGGAGTTTAATAATCCAGATGGGGGTGCAGAGGCCAAGTTCATAGAGAGCAGGCTTTCTTAGGGTTTTTGCCTCCCACAACTGGGTCTAACAACCATGCACAGGGCACCTGGGAACTCCCACAGGGAGGCTTGGGGTAAGGGACAACACTGGATAACAACAAGGAAAAGCAAATTGTGAAGACACAGGGCCAGAGGGAGTGAGTTCTCTGCCCCCACAGTGGGTCGAGACCCTGTTCCGTCTAGAGAGGCTTTGATTTCCTTCTATTTCCCCCTCTTTTGCAAATGGGATTCAGGTTTTCCCTTCACCTGAATGAGTGCTGTTTGCTGTTTACTGTGCTAAGTATATAAAACTCCAATAGTAAACATGGCCTTTTGGCTCTTGGTGTCAGGGCAGATTTTACTGGGAGGCGAGAGACAGAAGTAGAGGACGAGACCTGGCCTCTGGACTTGCGTTTCTTCCCCTCCCTCCAACATGGAGACTTAGGCAGTTTTCCAAGAGGCTCCTGGCTGAGAAATGCCATTAGACACCCAAAGTGAATTTTTAAAATAATGTGAGGAAGTGGTTTGAGCAAGCTGACCTTTAATGAGGAGACGAAATCATGGGTTTTGCAAACTGGAAAAACTAACAAGCCAGGAGAAAGCTCAGTATAGATCAGGGCCCCCAGCACCTTCCTCCACTGCCGGAGACTGTCGGAGGCCATTTCTGGGCATCCTGAAAACGGGAGACTTACTTCCAGTTCTGCAAGTTTCCCTCTGCATGCAAAACTCATCAAGCTTACAAGCCAAAAGGATTCTTCTTTATTGTCTTTAATTCCTTAAATGATGTATTTGTGATCTTGCCTCTTATGTAAATGGCTTCTAAAGAAAACCCCTTGGCTGAAATTCAGCTCACACACTCAGCCTCCTAAGGTACAAAACTCCTCTGCATCTTTTCCTCTAATTTCAGAGGGGTTGCGTTTTAGACCCTCTTATTTGTTTGAGTTACTCGTATCTTCTCCCTTCCCCTCTAGCCTACATCCAACCCCATTAGATTGTCCTCCTTGTGCCCCACTAATCTTTGTTCACTGACTCAATCACCAAATGTTAACTGAGGACCTACATGTAGTGGGCACAGTGTAAGTTTATATGATGAGTGAGGTACATGCCCTGACCTCGAGATTTTCAGAATTTTACAGAGGGATAAATTGCGCTGGCAGAGTGCTTCAAGTTTTCAGATAAAGAAACTGAGACTCAAATAGAATAAGTTAAAAGGCATTATGGGACAGAACTCAAGTCTTCTGATTTCAACCCTCCTCCCCCCCGCCCCCCGAGCACTAGCTGAGTACTGTCTTTAGTAGACTGTCAGTAAATATTAATTTACTCTTATCTCTTAAGATGGGGGTGGTGTGGAATTGAGCATAGTTAACAGTAAGCCAAGCCCTCTGAGCTGGTTGTGAATATCCATTATGTCCCCATCCCCAGAGTAAGGCCAGATGCTTCCTGTTCTTGTAAGTCACCAAAAGTGTTACTGCTCTTTCCAGGATTTGTTCCAAAAGAAGAATTAAGCACACAGTCTTTGGAACCAATATCCCAGGGAGATCCAAGTAAGTTAATTGACAACTAGAAACCCAGAGTGGCTTTGACATCTGATCTGCTTTCTCCCTTCTCTACCCACTCACTCCCACCCAAACCCGCCTCTTTTTCACCCTGGATCTATTTATCTCCTCTCTCTGTCATTTTGTTCTAAGGGGAAAGGGAAGCTTTTGAAGGATTTAAACTCTCTGTGTGCATGAGGGGGAGAGGATCAGATTTTGAAATCATCACTATGACAACAGGGTGGGATGGAATGGGGAAACAAGAGTGGATGAAGAGCCTGGCTGACCAGGAGGGACACTGGTCCAGTGGAGATGATGATAGACAGAGCTCAGAGTTGGAAGTGGAAATGGAGAGAATGAGGCAGATTCAAAAGATATAAAGATAGAAAAATCTAGAGGTTTGGAGGTGGAGGTGCAAGAGAGGGAGCAGTTAAAGGTGATTTGAGCAACTGGGGTAGATGCTACTGCTATGAGGACCACTGAGAACGGAACAGGTTGGGGCAAGGAGATCACTTATGTCTATCATCATCTGCAAGACATTCAGTTTAACAGAGAGTTGACTACCCAGATCTGACATTCAGAAGGAAGGAACAGCCCAGCCAGACATTTAGAATTGGAAGGTGATGATCTATGGTTCAAAATCAAGGCTATGAGGACAGAAAATGTGACAGCATAGAGTAAAAAGAAATAGAGGGCTTAAACCTGATGAATTTTAACACTAAATAGAGCTGGAGGAGAAGCCACCTGAGGATACCAGAAAAGAGGCACCAGAGAAAAGGAGCAATACCAGGAGGGAGGGAGAGTAAGGTGTGCAAGCCAAGGAGAGCATTTGCAAATTTCCTCAGAAAGTTGCTACAAGTCAGCCACCAATGGGCTGTGAGCCTCAACGCTGCTGCATATGAGAATCACCTGAAGATATTTTTAAAGATTAAAGATGCCCAATTCCTGCCTCATACCCACTTGAACCACTCTCTCTAGATCTTGCTACTCAAAGTATTGTCTGGGGACCAGAAGTATCGATGTCACTTGGGAGCCCATTAGGAATGCAGAATCTCAGGCTCCACCTCGGACATACTGAATCAAGCTAAGTCTTTGCACATTAACCCTTGAGAAGCACAGCCCAGAGTGATTCTCATGCATCTATATTTGTTGAAACTGCATAAATGACTGATACTTAACCAGGGTTAAGAAACACTGGCCTAATGTACTGACCAACACGAAGCATTAATCTATAAAATTGTACCTTGCTGGAGAAAACCAAAACAACTAAGAAAATTGGTAGATTGATTCCTGAAGACAATATAGCTTGTCTTTTCTTCCTCATCCTCCAACCTCTATCTTCTATGACCATAATAAATCACTCATTCTAAACATTTCATAACCTAATCCTCCTCTTCAGTTGACATTGTCATCTTCAGATCAGCATGTTGTTATTCCAATATTAAAAAGCCGCTTGGTCTCAGTGAGCACATGCTCTGAGACAGAACCATTGTCATTAAAACATTCTGGGGAAAAGGAGAACAGAGGCCACCCCAATAACAGCCATTAGGCTAGTGAGTGAAGAGAAGCAAATAGAAAACCACCTCACTTTCTTAAAACCTACCTATAAAATGAACATGCCCATCCTGAACACATTTCAAGATGTAAGAAATAAATAAGGAAGAAAACAATGGTCCAAGAAGAACCAAAACAGAGACTACAAAATCTATGTATTCCACTCTATTCATTTTAAAAGAAAGTCCCCTTTGGCCTTTAATCTAATTAAGTTATTCCCCCCAAAAGTGCTCATTTAAAAAGGCATATTAAACTACTCTGCTGGCATCTGGAAGGAAAACCCCTCTTCAGAAGTGCTTCTCAAACGTTAATGTGCACATGAATCACCTGGAGATCTTGCTAAGATGTAAGTCTGATTCTGTACGTCTGGGTGGAGCCTGAGAGTCACATTTCCAGCAAACCCTAGGTGCCAGTGGGCAGCAAGCCCTAAAGAACACCACTGCCACCTGCTGGTAATAATTAACATTGCAAGCCTGACTCTAGGAAAAAAGGAACTAGCCGTTTGGGGTACAACCTCCTGACAAGACATAAGCAGTTCTGCTTCTCTTTTGCTTTATCCCAGCCTTTAGCGACATCTTTCAACTCCACTTCTTGATTTATTTGCTTTCTCCAATCCTTATCTCAAGGATCATCCTTGGGCATGGGCAGTTTGGGGGCAGGAAGGACAGGAGAAACCAGCTGAACAGGAAGAGTCACTGCCCAGACAGACAGGAAGTAAAAGTCTGCAAGATCAGCTAATGAGCCAATGCACTAACTCCAGATGGAGTGGAGTTAGCCAAGCCCAGAGAGGTCCCTGTCATAGCCACTTCTCTGGTTTTGATTGCCACGAACCACTGCAAGATAGTAAAGCATATTCTCAGATATAACTTTTTTCCTTAATCTGCCAATTCTGTAGTTTCACTCCTTAATAAATATTGCTCAACAATCCTGCTTAAAACTGTGTCAATTCATGTCCATTTCTTGCTTTCATTTTTAAAAAACACCCTCACTGCCTGCAGTGGTTCTCCTTCTGCAGAATGGGAAGACTTCATCCCGTGGAAGCAAGGCAACATGCAATGTAGGGAACAGAAACTGCAGAGCGCGCTTGGGTGGTCATGCAGCACTTAGAGATCCATGCTTGTCCTGGCAGCTGCATCCCCCGCCCACAAAGGGCAGCCCAAATGACCTCTTGAATGCACAAGCCCAGAAATTCCTAACTTTACTCACTTTCCCCCACCCCGCCACAGAACTCTGTTTTGAAATATTTTGTCTCCCAAATTACAGTTGTTAAATAATTCATTCCTCAATTTTTATTAATCAAAGGGCTATATACCTCCCAATAAGAACTTCTGATCAGCATTGAATTGGTTTTATCCTACTGAAATGATATCATTTCAGACGAGAGCAAAGAAGACAACCACTTCTATTAGTTTATGTAGTTTTCCTTCAATTCCTATTAGTGTTTGAAAAGTTAAAAATAGCTTGCAGACCCACTATCCTCCCCACCTCCATCATAACCAGAGATACTAACCAGAATTGATCTAGTCGTTATCATGACTAAAAGAAAGGAGGGGGGAATATAAGATAGCTACAAACATATCTGTAAATATATGTGGATAATTTCTATAGTTGCTTCAGCCAGAGAAGTGAAGGAGAGAAGATTGGTATCAATTTCTCATTCTACAAACCTTGCCCCTCAGCATTGGACTTAAAGATTCTTTCACACCTCTATAAAGACTCAACACATGATTCTAACGAGTTAGAATGAGAGTGAAGACCATAGCTCCTGAGACTCAATCTTAGTGAATTTCCACATCAGAGTGTCTGCCCTTATGTGGTCTGAGCCTGGGAAACCATTCTGAGGACTTTCCCAAACTTGACCGGGAAATCTATAACTCTGGCTGATGCAGAGAATGCTGAAACAGTTATGGTGATAAGTACTAACCCAAGTGTCTAGGACCTTGATGCCCAGCAAAAATCTGTTATGGATGTAAATAAATGAATACTCCCTGCATCTTACTACTTCTTTTCACTTTCTTTCCATTCGAATCTCAGGGGGCTCTGGTAGAGAAAGAGGGGAGAAGATGCACAGGTGAATTCAATGAGAAGTAACCAGAATAACAGCCCCTTTCCATTCCTCAGACTGCAAAGTTGACTTGTCGTTTTTAATGGATGGGAGTGCAAGCATTGGCAAACGCCGATTCCGAATCCAGAAGCAGTTCCTGGCTGACATTGCGCAAGCTCTTGACATTGGCCCTGCTGGTCCACTGATGGGTGTTGTTCAGTATAGGTAAGTGCCATTCTGATCAGAAACCAGGTGATACCATACACTTAATTTTGTGCCACAAATAATACCAACACATCCTAGGGCACAAATTCATTCTCTTCCCTAATATAAATGAAAATGAAAGAAACCGAAGCAGTCCAGATGCCATTTAAGAAATCTGAGACAAGAAAAGAACAGGTTAATAAACACCTGTAAGTAAATGGCATTTGCACTTGTGATTAGTAGAGAACATATTCATTTAGGAATTAGGACTCTGGGTTCAAGTCTTAGCTCAGCTGTGTGACCTTGAGCTAGGCCTTCACCTCTCTCATTATCAGTTTCCTCAACTGTAGATCAAGGTAGATCCCTTTCAACCCTGACTATTAGAGCATTTGTCTGAGTGGCTGTACCCTGTCTCTCACCTATCCACCTAAAGGTAAGATGCCTAGACAACACGATGCTTTAGGTTAAACGTTCTCTTTCAACAGATACCTTAGGCCTTTGCACTGGAACTGGAAAAGCTCACCAGGCAATGGGGAGACAGAGTGGGAAGGGGGCTAGTCTCCATCACTTGGCTGAGCACCCAGGTGACTGTCCCCAATTCATTTTGTTATTTTAGTTGGGGTAGAAATCGAGGGTGCATATCAGCAACCAATCTCAACCTTTTCTCTTATTTGGGCTAATAAGTCAACCTTATTTCAAATATGAATAGATTTCACCCTAAAACAGATATACAGATATGGACAGATAATAAGCAAACAATGAAAAGACAAAGCAAGTACAAATCTTAAATAATAAGACAACGTTTGACCAAGAACCATTAAGGGCAGGATAATTACCTCACTTTCCACAAAGGACAGTTGGACACAACATGACACCCCCACCTCCCCCACCCCCATAGACCTTCAGCTAAACCTTAGAAGTGGAAACTGGCGTAGACCTTAGTGCCTCTGCTCAGAAGCGACAATCACAGCTTATTTGTTCCTCCTGAAAACTAAAAACATGCATATCTGACAACATCCAGGGGGTCCCCAGACCCTTCAAACACTTCCTGTGGATTTCTCAGAGCAGTATTATAACTCAGGTTGTTATATCAGAGACACTGGAATATTAATTTTTGAGCTGTCAAAAGAAATAAACAAAAATCCTCTCTTTTCATAAGAACATGTAACATTTGTATTTTTAGAATTAAATTCCAATAATACATTTAATACTATCTTCTATGCCTGTGAAGAAAAATTAGTAGATGAGTTAACTGGCATTTGTATATAGTTAGAGTCAAATATATGAAAATAACCAATTGCTACAAATGCCAACTCTCAATGTCAAATGATCTGTCTTGAGGATTTTACCTTGAAATAGAAAAAGGGTTTTGGTCATTGTTTTCTTGTTTTCAAAATGTCAACCTATTTTCATTCCTATGTCGCTTTTTAAAGATAGCAAATGGATAGCAGGCTTCTCTAGGGAGGAAATGTAAGAATTTTAGTGCCAGATGTCCCTCAATTTAATTGGGGGGTCCAAAGCTTGGTGTGCCATCTTGCATTAAAAATAGCTGCTTTTAAAGCTGCGTATACAAAAGTTTATAGCATAATATGAAAATAAGGTGATCAATATGTCAAGGGAAAGAAAAATGGCAGCAGAATAGTGTCGTGTGCTGATGAGAACACGGACGAAAGAACAAATGTAGCTGGGAAGGAGAAACCATTCAAGAAAGACCCCTCCCCAGAAAAACCTTTCCCCCACGCTTTTCTAACGTGACCACCATTAGCAGGGAAGAGTTTATCCCCACACTTTCCAATTCCACTTTCTAAAAATGCCTTTGCTATGCATCTTTTTTCCACCTGGGGTCCTTATTCATTTAGAGCATTAAGGGAAAGGTGTCTGTTTTCTTTCACTTACTGCTCATACAAACGAATCAATCATGTTCACCCTCCTTCAGCGACAGGGTGGACTGGAAAGCACAGTGAACTGGTGGCAGGCTGTCTTGAAATGTGGCCTTAGCTTTGCTGTGTGACCTTAAGCAAGTCGCTTAACCTCTCCATGTAAGTGCTGCCGGCTGTAAAGTAGGGGTGGGCGGAGTGGATGATTTGTCAGGACTCTGCCAGCCCCGGCATCCTGCAGTTCAGTGACCCGCTCTGAACTCGGAAGACATCCAGTAAATGAATATTGGGCTAACAGACTGGACGAGCCACCTCTCCCTTCTGACCTCAGGTTTCGATTAGGTGGGCTGATCAATGATGACATGCACTGAGGTTACACATCCACCGGTGCAATGCAAGGAACGAAATGAATCGGAGCGAGACGTTAGAAGGATGTGATGAAGCCGGAGAGGAAATCCACGTACCCGGCTGAAATTGCTTTTGATTTCAGCTGCCTGACTTCCTCGCCTGGGTGGTTCCCTCCAATCTTTTCTTTGCCAAACGGTCTTGGTGCCTAGATAGGGAGGCAGGAAAGGGTAAGGAGACAGAGGTAGATGCCGGAACTGGGCCTGCGTTTCTGGAAAAGGAAAAGCAGGAGGGGCTAGTGCTGGGCTGGCTGGGAATCTGACTCCTCTCACGGCATTTGGGGTCCTCACCGATTCCAATGCCCACTCTACGAACCCCTGAGAATCACAGAGCCCTGCAGCCCTAGAAAGTTCCCAGTTGCTCCTCCTCGTGTGGTAGCGAGGAAATGAGGCTCAAATAGAAATGACCACGCCATGGAGAACAAGCACTCGAAGGAGAGGCTGAGGTAGGGCAGGAGCTGGTCAAGGAGTGGGGACTCTGTACTTGGGAATGCCCCCTCCCTCAGGCTTCTCATGGGTCTACATGGCTCCCCTGGAAAATTCCTTCCCTTGGTTTTTCTTAGGAGAGCTGAGTCAGGATTTAGACTTTTATGTCTAAATTTAGACTTTGAAATTTAGAATTGAAAAGACTCGTCCTAGCCATTAACAGGAAACAAAAGGCAAAAAGAAAAAAATATACAAGAAGTATAAAAATGGTCTGATTTACAAAATGCAATGTTCATTCCACATCCTGATTCCTAAGTATCCTATGCAAAGATCTTTTGGGTACAAGAAACAGAAAACCAGTCTTGGTAGCCTAGTGAAGGGAGGCTTACGTCACAGGACCGACAAGACATCAGTCATTCCTTCCTTCCTTCTTTCCCATGTCTCTCTGCTGGTCTACTCGATTCTCCTCTCAGTAGACCAGCATCATCTTCTGCCAGCCTCTTGGTTTCTGCTCCTCCATAACTTCACCTTGCACTGGCTGAGTTCTACTTCTGGTCTAGGACCACCGGGAGAACCTCGACCACGGTGATACTGGCATGCTCCCTCTCCCACCTCCTCACCCCTACCCTGACGCATGCAGAACCTCAGAACCCACAACTGCACTCACCTTTCAGCAACTACAAGCATTCCTTCCAAAATCATCACATACCTCCAGTAAGAAAGAGAGGTGGCATCTGGAACAGACTCAGAAAGGTTGAGTGACTTTCCCAAGAACACATAGCTAAATGCATGACCACTGGGGAAAGGGCAGATATGACATCTTGGGTTAATCCCTGAAATGTCAAACAAAATTCACTTCAAAGGAAAGATTTTGCTCATCTGCCTAGAAATCTTCTGATGATTGAAGCTCTTCACCAAACTGAAGCCTGAGACACTGTGCTTGAACAAAAGGCCAAGGATCAAGCCCTTGCCTTGCACACACATTCTACTTTATAATTATACGGCCAACAGACTCGTGATTGCACTTAACACCTACTAAAAGGCTAAACGAAGAAGAGCCAGAGCCAGTAACTCTTAGTAGAACTCTAGCAAAGAGAGTGAATGAGGCCAAGCAGCTTGTGTTTTAGCTGCAGCCTGCATCCATGGGAGCTGAACGCCCCCTAGATCCGACTTCGTTTTAGTCCGGTTTCAGTATAAATGTAACAGAATTGCACATGTTCTTCTGAACTTTATGATCAACCTGAGGATGTCAACATTGGAAAACAGTTTTAGAAAAAAGCAAAATGCTGGTGTCTCTTCATTTAAAAATGAAATAGACTTTTACTTGCTCATGGTTCTGCGGCAGTTGCCCTGTATTTTAGGGAGTGGCTCTGAGTTGGGCCATATCTCCTTTCTCTTAATTCTCAGCCCCAGACTGAAGACCCTCAGTCATGCACTCAGCGAAGCTTCCCTTCCTGCCCTTGCCCCAAAAGCAGGAAAGAAGCCCAGAGGCCACCATGGATTAGCTAAACCACCAAGTGTGGGACAACCAGTGGAGGGAAGAATTGAGGTGTCAGGTCTGATGCGGTAGGTGGAATAACAGCACCCCCAACCTGTCCACAGCCAAATTCCTGGAACCTATGACTATGCTGCCTCATCAGGCAAAAGGGACTTTGTAGTGTGATTACAGTTAAGGACTTTAATGGGGAGATTATCCTGGATTATCTGGGAGTCTCAATCTGATCACTTGACTCCTTAGAAGCAGAGAACCTTTCCCAGCTACTGTCAATTAAAAGGTGACATGACTATGAAAAAATGATCAGAGAAATGCAATGGCTGGCTTTGAAGATGGAGGAAGGGGGCCATCAGGAAGAGATGTGGGCGGCTTCCATAAGCTGAGAAGGGCAAGGAAATGGATTCTCCCCAGAGCCCTCCCAAAGGAATACGGCCCTGAAGACATCTTAGTTTAGCCCAGGGAGACCTGAGTTGGACTTCTGACCTCCAGACCTGTAAGCCAGTAAGTGTGTATTGCTTAAGCCACTAAATGTGTGGTCACTGATTATAGCAGAAATAGGAAACTATACACAACTGGCAAGGCCGTTCAGTCACACTCTCTTGAGCCTTCAGCAGAGGAAGAAGTGGGAGGGCCTGAGGCATGAGACAGAGGGAGGAGGCCCAGGAGATGTAAATCTTGGCACCACAGGAGCTCAGAGCAGGGAGGTACTGCCTAGGCCCTGACTTCACATCGATATTTCCTGGGGAACTTTGAAAAATGCTGATAACCTGGGTCTCACCCCAGACCTATTAAACCAGAATCTGGCAAATACCCAGAAGGCAGTATTTTAATCTGTAATTCCAATCTGGAGCTAAAGCTGAGAATCCCCAACTTCCCGAGAGGGGAAGGGACAGCTCAGCTTCCCAGGCACAGAGTGGAGGTGCCCCTGGGGAACACAGGTCTCTCCGACTCCTGCCAGCGCTCGTTTCGCTCCCGCAGTCTACCCGGCCTTTACAAGAACTAACAGGATCCCTGAACAGCCGCCCACCTTCTGCCTGGAAGGGCTCTCTGGGGCTTAATGGCACTTGCAAAGAACCCACCGTGTCACTTCTCTCTTCTCTGAGACAAGCCAGTGAACCCTTGAGCCACACTCCACAGGGACACACAGTCTCAAGGCTGAGTGAGCTGTGAATGAATACGATTTGCACAAAAATCTTATTCCCTGCCATGCAGGTCTCCCAGAGGTACAACTAAAACAAGGGCTGCACTTGACTTCTACCACTTCACTCAGGTTCCCCTTGAACTCCCATCGCACATTCATAGGGCTTATCCCAGCCTCCCCCAGACCCCCCACCATTCTCCCTAGAGCTCTAGATCCCCGCAGAAAAGCAGATGGCCACCCCAGTGCTCATTAGAACCACTTGGGGAGCTTCTGAAAAATCCCAATGCCCAGACCAAACCTCAGATCGATTAAATCAGAATTTCTGAGTGTGGAACCCAGGCATCGTTAATTTTTAGAGCTCCCCAGGTGACGCTACTGTATAAGCAGCAGTGAAGGCACAAATATTCCCTTAGGCCTGTGGCATCCTCTTGTGAATCCCGGGGCCCTGGCCCCTCCCTTCTCTCCCAGGTTGCCGGCCTAGAGGGCCGCTGTTCTCAGCCTTTCTCTTCCCAGCTCTAGATTTATTCTCCTCTCCTCCTCTTGTCACTGGCAGCTCCACTTCCGATTTTCTTGATTCTTACAGCATCCGCTAAGACATTGCCACACGAAGGCTCTCAGCATTCGCTTGGAGCTACAGAATCAGAATCTACATTTTAACAAAATCTCCAGGTGATTGGGTGCATGTCTGAGTTTGAAAAGCTCTGTTGCCAAGACATCCCATGTCTCAGCACTTGACAAGCCCCCGACATGGTTACAGACAAGTGAGCCTGAGTTGGTTGCTCCTGAGTTGGTCAGCTGATTGCATCCACATTTCCTCCAGCAGGAAGAGGCTTGCAGGTTAATTTTCTAGTTTCTGGTGGATGGGTAAGATTGTTGTTACTAAGTACAAAAAATAAAAAATAAAAAAACACTCATCTGAAAACAAAATTTGATTATAAGTACCCATGCTCTATCTCTGATCCTAGGAAATGTGAGAAAGGCCAGTGTCTTTTCAAAAGAGGCCACTGAGTTGGCCATAGCTACTCAGCCCACTGAGGGAATGAGGGCAGAATCATTTCTTTCTAAGCCAGGTGTTGCCTTTAAGGGACAAGTCTGCCACCCAACCTGCCGCCACAGGCAAGGCATGGCTTTGGGCAACCAGATTCACCCTAGAACAGCCTCTTGATTTCATAGGCATGGTTCATCTCCATCACTAAGTCTCATTTTAGCCATTAAAAAAATTAAAAGGCTAAATTAAATATAATTAGTTTATTTTATTATAATCTTAAAGTGACATCTTCTTGGAGGAAACAGTTTTGAAAGGTTCTTGCCACAGGGAATATGATAAGTTAATATGTCTCTACTGGAACAAAAATTCATTTGAGAAGCCCATTGCATGTGACTGAAGTGTTAAGGGATAAACCAGTAGACTCTGGGACTTCAGCTGAATGGGAATCTTAGAATTAAAAGAGCTTTAGAGATTCTCTGAAATCCAGGGCTTCCCAAATGTTTCTGAGAAAAACATTTATCTGGATACCTTGTTTAGGAAGAAATTCCCAGACCCCAACCCAGACCTACTAAACTGAGTTTCTTCCAGAAGGAAGCCTACTAACTTATATAGTTTAATAAATGCCTCACAGGTGAGTCTGATCATCAGGGGGCCCTGGCAACACTGATGATCAGCCCCAGTTCCCTACCCTCAAGCCCCAAGGCTTCCTAGGAATCACCTGTGCCTATCTCCCCCAGGTGTTCTTTCTTCTTGAACACTTGCAGGGCAATCATTCCTATTGCACAAATAATCCTTTTATATGCACAGCCAAATTTTGGCTTTCCATAATGTCTCTTCATTAATCCTAACTCTTCTTCCAAACATATTTATATTTTCTCCTTGAGCTATAAGCATCTGTTTATTTTCTTCTCTTATTTTCAAAGAAAAGTTTTGATATGGCTGAGGAAAAAAAATGTTTTTCTTTAATGAGATCTTGTTAATAAAATTACAAATTAAAAGGTAGTGGCATAAAAATATAGTGGTATGCCTCTTTGAACCTTTTAAATAGTCTCTATCTCTGAAAAGTAAGCAGGCTAAGGTGTCAGGCTACCAGCCCATATATCTGAAAAAGGACATACACACCGTGTACCGAGAGCCACCACAGTCTGCAGGTGAAAGACTTATCATTCATTCCTACGATTTAACTGGATTACAATTTAACAAGGATTTATCACGTGTTTTCCATGTACTAAGCACTATGCCATTTGCAGGGGATAATGATGTAAAATTCATCTGAGAAGTTTGATTACATTTTCCTAGATTACATTTTCCTATAAGTCCCTTGGTGGATGGATGAGCTCCACAGTTTTGCCCCTAATCATAAATTTAGCAATTGGACTGATCTTTAGAGGTCGTCCAATCTAACCTGTCGATTCATTAAAAATAAATAAATGTGCTAGAGATTCTGTTCTTCAGGACTTCACCATCTAGTGTGGGAGGCAATATTTTTTAAAGAAATAACATGAAATAAAATTAAAAGCATTTACTCATTGGGTATATGAATAGTTCATCTGTCTGCCTCTGGAGATGGATTCATCTACCTCTGCGATGTAACAGAGGGAGAGTGTGACCAGTATGGAGCTCAGAGGCAGAGTATTCAACTTCACCCGGGATGATCCAAGGCAGGAGAGGACATTTGAGCTTGCTTGCTTTATTTATTCTACAGTTATCTATTATCTCCTGCATGCTAAGAACTAGGGATAGGAAATACTAGGACATAGTACCTGTTCTCAATTAAGTTACAGTTGATCTTCATAATCTGCAGATTTCATATTGCAAATCCACCTATTCACCAAAATTTATTTGTAACTCCAAAATCAATTGCACACGGCACTTTTGCAGTCATTCGTAGACATGCAGAGAGGGACATTTGAGTTACTTAACACACACACATTCCCAGCTGAGATCGAACAAGGAGGCGCTCTGCTTTCCTGTGGCAGCTCTCGTACCATAAACACGTGTCCTTTTCACAGTCTGCTTTGTGTCACATTTTCCATGTTTTTTTGCTATTTAAAATGATCCCCAGTCAAATGGATGAATGTGGTCAAAAGGTTGAAACTTCCACTTATAAAATAAATAAGTTCTGGGGATGTAATGGACAGCATAATGACTACGGTTATCAATACTGTATCATAGATTTGAAAGTTACTAAGACAGTTATCACACACACAAATGGTAAGTATGTGTGGCGATAGATGTTAATTAAACTTATTCCGATAATCATTTCACAACATACACATGTATCAAATTATTATATTGTACACCTAAAACTAATACAATGCTAAATGTCAATTATACCTCAATTTTTAAAACTAAACAAATAAAATGGTCCCCAAGTGTAGCGCTGAAATGCAGTCTAGTGTTCTCAGTGCAAGAAGCTTGCGATGTGCTTATTGAGAAAATACAAGTGTTAGATAAGTTTCCCTTAAGCATGAGTTATAGTGCTGTTGGCCATGACTTCAGTGTTAATCAATCAATGATTCGCTACATTCAGAAAAAGACAGGAAATTTATTGATCTATATGTGAGTCTGCTCTGGAAAATACTAAAGTAACATCTGTAGTACATGTTGAAGTTATGGAAAAGTGGCTGAACTTATGAATTCATGAAATGACAACTAATTTTTTTAAAAAAGCATAGTGGATAGCATCGTGAGGCTGAAGGCAAAGAAATTTATGGTAACATTACCCAGGGTCAGGAAAATGTTAAGCTTTTCTCAGATCGGGTTTTATGATACAGAAATGTTGCAAATAATTAATTGTTTGTAAGAAACATATATTAAATTAGGTGTCTTCAAACAGAAACATACATGAATCGAGTTTATGTATTGACCTATTGGTGCAAATGCTGTGACCGAAGGCCCACGGGAGCCTAACCCCATATTTCCTCTTAGAGCAATGGCTCAGTATTTGCCGATTTGATGTTCACAGTGAGTTTATAGAGACACTACAAACAATAGAGACGCCATTGTTTATGCAGTATGGGAAAGAGATGAAAGTCCAAACTCAAGGACAGAAAGGATGGGAGAGATACAAGAGATATTTAAGAGGTGGGTCTGACAGGACATGGCATTTGATGAAGGTGTCAGAGTGTGTCAAGAATGCATACTGCTGGGATGACTACATGAGTCAGAAGAGGGACTACGGAAGGGAACATGGGTGGTTGGGTGGAGCAGGTTTAGAAGATAAATGACTTCAGTGTGGAAATATCAAACCTGAGGTAGCTGTGGACTACCCCCATGTATCACAGGGTGCCTTCTAGATGGAGATGTATGGAAGTCATTGTACTTCCACATGTATCTGGGGTTCAGTAGAGGACCAAGCAGTGTGCATGAAACAGCTGCTGGCATGTGAGTGATCAGTGAAGTTGATATCTCCCACAGAAACACATAAATTAAGTTAGGATGTATGATGGAGATGGCACTCTGGGGAATACCAGCTTTTAGAAGTAGAGATGGACAGAAAAAGAAAGAAGACATATTTGTTTCTTTAATACTGTTAACTGAGTACCTGCAGGTGCCACATACTGTGCGAGGTGTTGTGGGTTAGAGAAAGCTGAGGCAGGCTTAGAAGCGGTCAGCTGGGAGTCAGGGAGACAGGTAGCTGGAGCTTGGAGGGTGGACACAATTTGGGTTTCCCAGATAAAGGAATTAATGAGCAAAACGGCAAAGCTAGAAAATCAGGAAATAGTGAGCAGCTCATTCTCATTAGAATATAGCGTGTGCGCACGCAAGAGAGAGAGAGAGAGAGAGAAAGAATGAACATGATAGGTTGGAATTAAATTATAAATGGGCTTTGAAAGCTGAAATATGAAGTTCAACAACAGCAGCCTCTGATGA
This sequence comes from Pteropus alecto, assembly GCF_000325575.1. Lineage (NCBI taxonomy): Eukaryota > Metazoa > Chordata > Mammalia > Chiroptera > Pteropodidae > Pteropus > Pteropus alecto. The sequence goes on from NW_006434835.1 coordinate 23,010,664, forward strand.
GTTTTGAGCAAAGGGATTCTGCAGTCAGAGCTGAACACGAGGATGTATTCTCTAGCAGATACACATACAAACGGTATTGCCGAGAACCAGCAAGAAGTAAGGGGGCCTGAACTCAGGGAGTCACCATAGAAATACAGTGGAGGGAATAAAAGCAAGTGATCGTATATAAAGGAATTCGTGGGACTTGACTGGCAGGCACTGATGGGTTCTAAGTCAATAAAAAGGGAATCCAGGTTTTGAGCCTGTATAGCTAGGAAGCAAGTGAAGCGTTTACTAAAATTAGTCTGTAAGAATATGAATCTGAAAGCCCTTGTACTTGAGGGAAAGAAGAATATAACCATGAAAGCAAGAGAGCAATGTCACTGATTCCTCCTCCTTTGTGACCTGCCCGTGGGCTGTATTACTGTGGCCTCAGTTCATGAGGCTTCACATTGTAGACTGAGAGTAAGGTCAAGTCAGCTAAACACCTGCATTTCTCCATTCTATGGTTTGCTTTGTTGTTGTTTGTTTTTGTTTAATCCTAAACTAGAACTCGGTTTTCATCTGTTGGCATTTCACCTGGTTGGGTTTTACCCCAACATTCACCTTGGTTGAGCTTATTTTAAACTTTTCTTTGTCTTCCCTGAAGGTAGCTGCTTTGGTTTTGTCTAAGAAGCAGCCCGTGCCTCTCATATTCACTGATACAGTGAAAGATAGAGGGGCATCTTTCCAGCCTCTTTACGAGTTCTCCTCTGATATAGATGACCTTGAGATAGCTAAGAAGATCAGAAAATAGGGACAGAGTAAGGGGAGGGAGGAAGCGGGGACCAGCTCCTAGGTGACTGCACTGCCAGGTCCTACGAAGGACTCACTAGGACTCCACTGTAGGCCCCCTCAGAAATCCCCTTGAGACTGCCTAAAGCTGCTTCTTCCTGGATCCGCTCCTGGTGTTTGTGGAAAGGCTGTTTTTAAAAATCTTCTACCTCTCCTTAGGGATATAGTAACCTGTGGCCAGGACCAGCCACATAATTTACTGGGACCCTTCTTCAAAAAATTTTAAGAATTTCAAGATGGCAGCATCAGAGCACTGAACGAAGTGCAGGCTCCTCTGGAGTATGGGGGCCCTGGGTGACCTGTGAGGTTACGCTCCCATGAACCCCGCCAATGGCTGAGTGTCAGTGCTTCGTGAGGTGGGATTTTACTGCACATCCACACTTCATCCTGGGTGTGGGCGCACACAGCCACCTGACAGCACCCTCATCCCACCCTGCACGCCTTCCACCTGCTCATAAAAGTTTTTCCACACCCTCTGCTCAGCTGCTCCCAAGCCTGTTCGAACAATTTCCCCAAAAAGACTCCTCTCTAGAGAAGGAGTCTCATTCTGTTTCTCCACTTAATTCACTCCACCTCCTCTCTCACTGTCTTTTTTTAGGCTTCAATAAAATAGATGTTGACCTTTTGAGTGAGATTTGAATATTCTCACACAGTCACAGGAGCCACAAAATGAAAAAGGTGAAGGGATGTCTTTTATTTGACGTGAGTGTTAAGATGCAGTTCCAGTGAGAAGGGTAACCCAGGGAGTGGCTAACAGTGGAGATTTTCTTCCTGGAAAGAAAGGTCTGGGGTCAGCCTGGGACCTCGTTATACTTGCAAAATCCCACTTGACAACAGTCCTGCTCTTTAGCAACATGAATATTCCTAGATAAGGAAACTGAAGCCCAGAGAAGTTAAATGACTTCTCAAGGTCACACAGCTAGAAAATGGCACAATCAAAACTAGGACCCACACCTTCTGATGCAGAACCTGCCCACTCTCCTCTACATACACTGTGGACGAGCCCAGTCCTTCCATCTCATCAGGACTTCTGTCTACACTGGGGCATTTTATAAACCAAAGCTTAAGCAGCTTCCATTCTATGTGTATGTAAAAGAAGCAACTATGATTTCTGCTTTCCTCCAAAAGTAATAACTTTCCACCGAATTTTTATTTCTCGTTCTGACTCTTCAGTGACAACCCTGCTACCCAATTTAACCTCAAGACTCACATGAATTCCCAAGATCTGAAGGCAGCCGTAGAAAAGATTACCCAGAGAGGAGGGCTGTCTAATGTAGGTATGTGATCAGATTCGAAGCATTCTATCTTGCTACCATGGTTCTCTTTCTACATGATGGTCTTCTAATATTCCATATAGGAGGAGGAAATAATAATCCATCCAGAAATGACTCACCCTATATCTGTATCTTTTCTAAAGTATTGTCATAGATTCAGGGGGCAAGAATCATCATCACACATATGCTGGAGAGTTCCAACATGCCTGATTCCTTGGGGATAAGCAGGACCACCATTGTGACTGTTTCCTGGTTGGTCTACAATCATCAACTATTTAACGTTAAGCTTCCTAACCAGTTCCATTTGGAAAGCCCCACAGTGCCTCTTGGTAATCTTGCTCTAATCAGCTCCTGTTACAGTGATGACTATACCAAAAAGTACATGTTCTTTGCTTTGAACTGAGTCTCCTGTGAGGTCTGAGCCTTGGGGGAACTGCAGTTCCATTTGGAAAGTCCCACAGTGCCTCTTGGTAATCTTGCTCTAATAAGCTCCTGTTACGGTGATGACTATACCAAGAAGTACATGTTCTGAGTCTCCTGTGAGGTCTGAGCCTTGGGGGAACTGGGACGCCAGAAATCCAAGGTCTAGTCTTCAGCTGGCAGTTCCAGAAACTTCATTTTATCATTTCACTCAGAGGTAACTGGGCATTAAGAAACAGTTTCACGCTAACCAAGCTCAAAGGCTGGCAATGAGCTATGCCCATGTATAAATTTATAAATCGTAGTCTGGCTTTGGAGACCCAGGAAGGGCTGATTGTCCACTTCCCAGGGAACCTGTCTCTACCATCGAAGTCCAAGGAAATGGAGAAGTGAGCCACAGGCACTTGGCATGGAGCACATGCAGGAAGATTCTAGGCTGTTTTCAAAGGTGGCTTCTAAAGGCTTCCTGCAGACCCAGGACCTCCAAGGACCTGCCTCTTTCGAGATCAGGAAATCACTTTCTTAACTCTGCCACCATAGTCTCTTCAGGAATCTGCTTCAGCCAGGAGGCCACCATGATCAGGAAGCTTCTGATACAGTTGCCAGCTCCAAAACTATGCCTTGCCTGCACCATTCACACCCACAAAACAAATGCTCTGCATCTCACCACCTCGGCACCAACAAAGCTAGTGACCAAACAGAGGTGTCTGTGCTTACACTGCCCCAGAGGAGTCAAATACTCTACAGATACCTGTCAGCAGAATCAAAAGTACAGTCCCTGCCTCACTTTCATCTTCTAAATCTCATGAACCTGCATCGATTCATGAAACTAAAAGAAATCCAGAACTGTGACTGCGAGGGAGTCTCAACAATGTAGTTTTCAGATTCCAGCCTCTGCTTTCAAGACATGCTGGATGGTGGATGGAATGTGTTTTGAGCACTAATTGACCATGACCTCCAAATTTAGGATTGGATGAAGTCAAGGTGATCTTATGGTTCCCTGTGCTCAGTCTACAGGCATCTCATATTAAACCAGGGGGGACTACTGGGTGCCTTGGGCCTTGGGGGAAATTATCCCTTGGCTATAAAAGCAGTTCTCAGCAGCCAGGGTTTTCCTTTAGCAACTGTGTTCTACACAGCCAGGTCACATGGGTTCTCCAAGACATTTCTCCAGCAACTGCATATGTTACCTTTTGATTCCTTCATTTGACGGGTAAGATTATACTAGCCAGTGGAGCCAGGATGCTGGCCCAAACCAGAAAAGCATTAAGTGTAATGACATTAACCCTAGTCTTAAGAAGGTAGTTCTTAATTTTTATTTAGATCGAGGACTCCTCTGAGAATCTCCTGCAGGCTATTACCCTTCTACCCAAATAGATACTTATACACACAAAACATTGTACAACTTCAGAGGACTTATGAATACACATCCCCAGTGCCCCAGAGGTCCACAGAAGCCAGATTAGGGTCCCTGTCTTACTGTAGGCAGCTATGCTGACTCTAGGGTGACCAGTCATCACAGTTTGCCCTGGAGCATATGAGTCTTTCAATGCTAAAACTGGGGAAGTCCTGGCAAACTGGGACAGTTGGTCACCGCCGCTGAGTCAGAAAATTCCCCGAGACCCCAGGCAGTACAAAATGTGTGCTTGGGAAAGGAATGCTGGAGGCTTCATTATACCTCACAGCAGTACTCTCAGCAGAGAAAGATTGTTGTCATGGAAATCTAGGCACAGAGACGTGGAGTGAAATACCTAGGCCACATAGCCAGTAGGTGGCATGGCCAGGGCTAAAACATAGTCTCTCAGTTCTTAGTGGGAACAGCGCCTCCCTGGCCAGCCAAATCTGTGCCCTAGCATAGAACTGAACAAAAGGTACCACTGAACCCTGGATCCTGCCCTCCACACCCAGCAGCTCCTGGAGCACCGGGCTCACCCCAAGCTGCAGGGGCCAAGCAGAGGCTCCTATCACTCCAGGTCAACTCCTCCTGCCCCACGCTCTCAGAGACAAGATGGGGCCAGCTTAGGGGCTGAGTGTGGTTCCAGCACCCAAGCAGAAAAGGGACCCCTTTTGTTCCCATGAGAGTCATTCTCACCTGCTTGCTGGTCCCTAAAGCTTTTTTTTTTTTTTTTTTTAATGTGAGAGAATTAGATGTTTGAGGCTTAAAGTGATACTGGAGAAGGAAATGGATAGTGGTGGCGGCTGCACGACACCGTGAAGGTACTCAAAACCACTGAACTGTATACCTAAAAACAACTGATGTGGTAAGCAAAGAAACTAGCAAGGGAGAGACTGAGAGTGTTTTCCTGAACCTCTTCTTGCTGCTGTGATCTAGTCCTATAATTGTAATCAGCATAATCACTCTAAGCATGATTTTTCTTTCAGGCCGGGCCATCTCCTTCGTGACCAAGAACTTCTTTTCCAAAGCCAATGGAAACAGAGGCAGCGCTCCCAATGTGGCTGTGGTGATGGTGGACGGCTGGCCCACAGATAAGGTGGAGGAGGCTTCAAGGATTGCAAGAGAGTCAGGAATCAACATTTTCTTCATCACCATTGAAGGTGCCGTTGAAAATGAGAAGCAGTATGTGATGGAGCCCAACTTTGCAAACAAGGTATGAAACTGCCCAGAGACCCACCAACACAAGGATCCCCTGCACTTTGCAGCGTTGCAACAGCCTCCCAGGCCATGTTTCTCATTCCTTCAAATGGGTGTTAAGCTCACTTCTAGGCAAGACAGCCTCCAGTGCGGGACTAGTACGTCTGGAACCTGGAATGACACTCTCAAAGCAAAACCCCACAGGTACCTGGTGAACTGAGGCCAGCACCTTGGAAGGAGCAGAGTCGCCAGGGTCTCACATAGAGGCTCTTCCAAGCTCCTCTCACAGTGCAAGGGGCCTCAACCAGGCTGCCCAGTGAGCCTTCACACGAGCATGCATATGGGCACACATACACTTGCTCACACACGCATGTGCACATGTGCACCCTGCAAATTAACCAATTGATAAACAAGGACAAGGGGACATTGAACCAGGTCAGAGAGATCATGTTTTCAAACACACTCCTGCGCACTTACTGTGATTTGCACGGGTGCCCTGCGCTCAGCCACTGGTTTCCTGTCCACACCCAGCACCACCCTCTCTCCGCCCTGACTACGCTCGGCTGCCTGGTGGGGAGCCCTCCTCTCTGCCACTGGTTAGAATTCAGCTCAGCCTCGACACTCATCTCAAATGTCACCTAGTCCATGGAAAGTTCTGTGAACCCCATTTAGGGTTTCTCTAAACCAATTAAAAATATTTCCTAGGATACTTTTAAGTCATTTCTTATTTTAAAATAATTTTTTAATTAGACGAGTTCATCCGGAGTCATCAGGTCTGTGACCCCTGGAGAGGCAGTGGCATGGAGGAAACGTCACACTCGAGCAACACCAGCCCGGTCTCTTCCAGGGGCACACCGACCAGGCGGCTCGAAGTTATTTGCAGCTGCCTGACATTTTTCCTGGAACGAGCTTGGGCATAAGTAAATAAATACTCATTGCCTGAAGGCAGGGCTGTCTGGAGAACAATATTTGAGTTTCAAAGGCAGAGAGATTTGTGTTCCAGGCTCAGAGACTCAGGGATGTCCCTTCCCAGCTGGCCCTCAGTTCATTCCTTCATGACAGGGAGATTGTAATTCCAGTGCATAGGATGAGGGTGGGGATTTAATGCGAGAATCTCTCTAAGAGCATCTAGTGCAACACCTGACACACGTGTGGGACCTTTTCTCGCTGGGTACAGGGCTGCTCTGGAAATAGTACTTTAGCTATTTCTCGTGTGTGTCTTGTGTCTGCAGTCAAAACAAAAGCTTTCTCTAATCCTCTCAAGCGCTGGTGCTCACCAATGCCAATCGAATGGCTGGCTGTCAGCACAAATGAACTGAGGAATATGCAGAGGTATGAATATGAAGCTGTAAGCAGTGCTTCTTCATCTGTCCCTTTGGATTTGCTTAATGGATGGCTCTCCACTAAACAGACACCCAGCTGAGGGAGCGGGAGTGAGTCCAGAGATAACTTGAGGGGTTTCTGCCCCAGTGAGTGCCCAACTGGGTGAACTGAGATGAAGAAAAAGCTTTAGGAGGACTAACTAGTGCAGAAAACGAGAGTCTGTTTGCTTCTTCCCCTGGCCAAGGGTAATGGTGACAGACTGGAGAATTCACCCCCTGACCTAGTGGGCATCCCTCCCTCTGTCTTCCAGGCTGTGTGCAGGACCAACGGCTTCTACTCGCTCAGCGTGCAGAGCTGGTTCAGCCTCCACAAGACTGTGCAGCCCCTGGTGAAGCGGGTCTGTGACACCGAGCGACTGGCCTGCAGCAAAACCTGCTTCAACTCAGCCGACATCGGCTTTGTCATTGATGGCTCCAGCAGCGTGGGAACGGGCAATTTTCGCACAGTTCTCCAGTTTGTGGCCAACCTCAGCAAAGAGTTTGAGATTTCAGACACGGACACGCGCATCGGGGCTGTGCAGTACACCTACGAGCAGCGGCTGGAATTTGGGTTCGACATGTACAGCACCAAGTCAGACATTCTCAATGCCATCAAAAGGGTAGGCTACTGGAGCGGTGGGACCAGCACAGGGGCTGCCATCAGCTACGCCTTGGAACAGCTCTTTAAGAAGTCCAAGCCCAACAAGAGGAAGTTAATGATCCTCATCACTGATGGGAGGTCCTATGATGACATCCGAATACCAGCCATGGCCGCCTATCACAAAGGTAAGCTGGTCTTCTTGGCCAGTCTGGTGCTCGGCAGCCCTCTGCAGCTCGGTGGGCCGGTGGGCCAAGGAAGGGGCTGTCTTTTTTATGCATTGGTTTTGTCTACCACCAACTAGGATGTTCGAAACCACAGAGGGTATTATGAGGAGTATAATTAAACACTGAAGGCCCCTCTGAGCAATGAAGAAAGAACATGGCAGAGAGCACCAAGGTGTTTCATGCCCTGGCAAACACAAGGCCTGCGATGATGGGACTATCAACCCTCTCCTTTATGTCCTACTCCCTGAGTCAGTGCACGGGAAGGTGCGACACCTTGAAAAGGAATTTGACTCTTTAGTCTCTATTGAAGACCACCAAATTGTGTTTAAAATTTGAAGAAAACTGATATTTTCAAAGAAAAGTACTATTTTGGTAATTAGCAGCTAACTAGTTGTTGGGGGGTTAGGGAAGACCTCAAAGAAATGTTCGTTCAAAATATTTAAAGCGACATTTCCATATAAAAATTTATAAGAGGGCAACAGAGAGTTTAAAACCATGAAAAAAAGAACGAAATATTTTTATACATTTTTAGAAAATCAGTAACATTTAATGCCTCTGGCACAGAATCTATGTATAATGACTGTTTTGAAAAGCGTCATATCATGAAAGTACAAGCAACCTAAAGAAAACCTCAAGTGGTCCTAGTAATGATGATAACAAAAGTAAACCACGTAGTCAGCAAACACCAGCGTCCTACAGATAAGTGTTAATGAACAAGACTCACTCAGGGCAGGGGTAGTTTTCTTTCTTCTTCTTCTTCTTAATTTTGTTTGCAGTACCTCAGGTATTCTTTAAAGCTGCTTTTAACTCTTCCTGAAACAAGGAAGGATAAATATAAAAAAACGAGCCTTAAAACAAACAAGTAGTCCTGGAAACCAAAAGAACCAGACACCAGGTTCAGGCAGACATTTCCCAGTAATTTACCCCAGTGGAGCCTGTGGGGCATACTCATAATGACAGAATGGTAGATGGCCAGTGGGCCAGCAGTCACAACGTCCCTTGTGCTCACGTCAGCAGAGCGTAGATGGTTTAAGGCTCAGAAGCAACCTACCCAAAGTTCCAAAGTGAGTGCTCAGAGCCAAGGGGGCCCGCTCTTGACTGTAAGACTCCTCTGTTTTCTCCAAACATCTGTCCCCAGCTCATGTTCAGCTCCACTCTCAATTATTTTTCTAGATGTACCTCCTTTGGGCCTCACCCAGAGGGTGTCCTTGGCCTTCTCCTTGTCAAGAGAAGTGCTGACTGAAAAAGATGTTCTGGGAGCTACAGGGGCTGTCATATTCTGGGCAGCTCTAAGGAACTAGGACCAATAGATGCAAATTACATGGAGGCAAGGAGCATTGTGTCCCGGGAAGTGTCCGAGCCAAGGCTGGGTGAGCATCTGTCAGAATCACCAGTACAAGATTCTCCACAACAAGGATGAACTCAAGGATTTGAGAAACTATATTTCTAACAGTGTTTGCATTGTCTTTATTGAGCAGAAATAAGGGCTTAGTGTATGCCAGCCCCATTCTGCAGCAAGCTGTTACTCTGCCACTTGCCAGCCTTTTAAAGCCCAAAGCTGAATTTTCCCAGTGTAGACAATATTAAGAGGAGACACTGAAGAGGTAAAAGAAGAGACTAGCAGTATAAATGCAATTTAATGAGGCACAACCATGTGAGGTGTCGATGGCTCTCCGATCAGCAGGACAGGGCACTCAGACACTAGAGATAGTGACAAGCCACTGTGGGTAGTTGGGAGAGAGATGCCTGGGGAGGAAGGCTATACCCAGGCTCTGCCCTCTGTTTCACGGCCATCTTGCTCACCCTACTCTGGATAGTCTGAAGGTGGTGTGGATATAGTCTTTTGCAGAGTCAGGTCATGTAGCTGCTGACCAGATGCCCCCAACCCAAATCAAGAACCATAAACCAGGCAGTCTCCCAGTTTTCTCACTGAGAATAGATGCCTCGTCTCTGGATCTGCCCTCTGCTCCCTGGGGCATCCAGCTCGCTGTTGCAGTCTAACTCCTTTAATCCCACTCTACTCGTTCCCACTTGTATTTAGACATCCTCAAGTCTCTCTCCCTAAAAACTTTTTTTTTTTTTAAATCTCTTTGGCCCCACGTTCTGCTCCCGTTACCACCTGCTCCTCCCCCGTGCAGCTGCACTTGTGGAAAGGATTAGCTACGTGTGCTTGTCCCTACATCTTCATTCCTTCTTCACTCTCGACTCACAGCAATTCATTTGGTTTCTTTGGCATCTACTTCCGTGAAACTGCTCTCTCCAAACTACCAATGTCTTGTCTTTGTTTTTTGCTAAGTTCAATAAGCAGTTTTCCCCCCATCTTTTATGACTTCCCTGCAGCATTCAATATGGTTGGCCACTTCCTCATCTTGAAACCCCTTCTTCATGGCAGTGATGGAGCAGATGCTGGGTGGCTATCTCTCCAGATCCCTGTGGAAGGATTTCTGCATTGGCATGAACTTGGATTCTATGGCTTGTAAAGTCACCCTCAAGCCTAAAGTGATTGAATTCTACTGTTTTAGTTAAAAAGATCTTGAACTGACTTTTGATGCATTTAAGACTCTGAGATTTTGTTTGGCTCTACACACAGATACAGCGGGCTTGTGCCATGTGGTGTGACCTACATGGCAACAAAAATTTCACTTGTCCCAAAATATCATCCCTTTTGCTGCTCCTAGATATGAAATTCTTATCATGCATTTACTCCATTTTGTCTTTTTTTTCCCCCTCAAACGACTATAAATTTCTATGAGCTAGCAAATATATCAATCTTGTTACTTTTGGCATTGAGCAGATGTTCATGCTTTGGGGCATATTTCTGATTTTTGGATTTGGTTATATTCAAATGCAACAGGCAACAGAGCAACAGGAAGGCAAGGATTCATTAGCAGGACCTTTTCTTGGGCACTTTTGCTTCATCTAAACTTTGTCCCCCACAGGAGTGATTACCTATGCAATAGGCATTGCTTGGGCTGCACAGGACGAGCTGGATATCATCGCCAGTTACCCTGCCAAGGACCACGCCTTCTTTGTGGACGAGTTTGACAACCTCTACAAATTTGTCCCCAAGGTCATCCAGAACATTTGTACAGAGTTCAACTCACAGCCTCGGAACTGAATTCAGAGCTGGCAAAGCACCAGCAAATGCCGCTTTCCCGACTGGCTCTGGGACACCCTGTGCTCTATGGGGCAGCAAGGCACATGGGGCTTGGGAAACGATGGGCCGTTATTATTCCTTGCCAGTGTGGTGTTTCATACTTTAAAACTTGCAGTTAGAAAGATGATCATAAATCTGTAGAATGAGCCAAAATGATACATCCTTCTGAGGGTGCTGGGGATTTTAGATTTTGACAATTGTGTTCAAAATAACTATTCAGAATAGAGTACAACATTTATGACAGGCTTAACCAAAGCTTTTGTGAGGTTATTTTATTTTTTATTTCTCATTAGAACTCTGTAACTCTCAACAAGTTTCATTTTTGTCATGACAACATAGGAGTTGCTTAATTAAATATTTAAAAGAACATCATGTGATCATTCTGACGGTGTCATGAGTAGTGTTCACAAGATTTGTGGCAGGGCCACCATCCTCTGCTCTTCTTGTTCCCCAGAGCACTTGCTGTGCACTCACTCCTAGTCCAAGGTGACAACACATCCACGGAGGTACAGAGAAAATGTGGCGGCAGCATGGCTTCTCCTGATTTACCTCCTTCTCTATTATCTGAATCACTGTGTTCCTGCAACCTCTAGCTTTAGAAACAGGTGGGAAATGACCCGGGAGAACCAAGTTGATTTAAAATTGGTGCATTAGGCTAGTACAGACACTCTCAGCTCAAGCTGCACATTAGAATCACTTGGAGACCAAAACACTTGTTCTCTGGCCCCATCTCAATACCAGCAAAATCTGAGTCTCTGGGAAGGGAGCCTGACGTTGGCCTGTTTGAAGAGCTCTCCGGTGATGTTGAAATGCTGCCAGGACTGACAACCACCAAGCTACCTCTGAGCAGGCACTGTTATAGCTATTTCCTGGGAGAGCCCTATTTATACCTGTTGTTCAGGATCCCATTCAGTTTGGCATTTTTCCTGGATTTTTCATTTGTTAACTAGCTATTACTATTAATAGTTGCATTAAAATGAGCTGGGATCAATTTGGTCAAATTCCATTTTTTATTTCTAGCTTCTGCCAAGAACTCATGTGCAACAGGGAAACCTTTAAAAGAATCATAAATAGAGATGATTACTTGACAAGTTATGTTTTGTAAAAATGAGTGTTGAACAATGCTACTCTGAATGGAGGCAAAATGATAGTACCTGTGTCAATACAAAAAAATATTTACATAAAAAATTTTGCATTGAAGATATTCATTTAGCACAATTTTTATAGAGCTTACCAAATCTCTAGTACTTGGAGAGGGAACATATCATCAATTGAAAATGTTGTTGTCTACAGAAAAGAATTAATTTAACGTGTCAGCAATTTCAATTTTATTAACTATTCATTTTACTTTGAAGGCAAGGCAACTGCAAACAAATATGTTCAAAAACTTCGAAATACAGAAACTATTTTCAAAAAGGAAATTCTTCATAAGGATACCAGCAACACACTATTAGTGACAGATTCAGCTAAGAAACTAATTAAAGAACTTCAATAAGTAGTAGCAACAATTATTCTGCCTATATTTTTGAATATGTAGATAATTGATATAAAGTTTTTTTCAATGTTGCTTCAATGTACACACACGTTATTTTAATTTTTTTAAAGAATAATTTTTTTTGAAAATAGTTTTGAAATATAATTATTTTGCAGGGGGCTTAATATAAAATCGATCCGTCATTAATAAGTAAATATTTCCCAAAATAATATTATTTCGGTATCCTCTTTCATTACAAAATTGTCCCAGTTTGGAAAATAAATTATATGGTCACCCTAGTTATAGATATTATAATTTTGAAGCTAAATGAAACCTTCTCAAACGGGCCCATTGTCTATATGCTGTCAATAAATATTTGAGTGTGGAGGTAAGCGAGATGACTGAGGTGCTCAGAGGCTATGGTATTATCAAAATTTTCTATCATCTTCACATCACCAAAGATAGTGACAGAACTCAGGATAGAGAGAAATAGTGATCCAAGCTCTGGGATGTTCGGCAGATGAGAGAAGGTAACTGCGAGGTTGGGAGAAGGCAGCAGTGACAGGGATGGAAGGCCGCGGCTAGACCTTCAAGGGAGCGGGCGCTTCGAGGGAGAAAGAAAGGGAGGTGGGAAGAGCAATGGGGGTGAAGAGCAGAAGTATCCCATTCCAGGCCTGAAACCCATGGAGTGAGGGAGCACAAGCAGCCTCCACGTGAGAAGCTGCAGAAGACAACCAGCTTTCAGGTAAATGGACGCAAGAAGGGATGGGGGCTTTGGGGAGCTCGCGGACAACTGAGAGCAGCTCCCTACAATGCAGTGGGAAGGCTGGGGTGGGAGTGGAATTGGATGAGGTCAGAGTTTGCACCAAGCAGTTTGGGTGACATGGAAGACTTAGACGTAAACACTACCTTGCTTAACCTAAACTGTGACCAATACTGTTGAGCAGCACTAAAATCATACACTAGAAACAGAACCTTAGAGACAATTCATGCCAAACCCTCCAATGGCAAAAAAGAAACCCAGACCAGAAGAAGATTGTGCAGATGTGAAGGAACAGAACCAGAATTCAGATCTTCTGTCTTCCAATCTACTGACTCACTTGACTGCTTTCTTGGGGTGCGGGTGGTGGGGTCAGAACCCCCAGCCCCAACCCCAGACCTACCCAACACACACAACTGGCTCCGTACACTCCTGGGCTCTGGTCTAGCCTTTGCAGAGCTCTCTGGGCCCTGCAGACTTGGAGCCAATCTCTTCCTAAGGTGGTCTCAGCACAAAAGCTCTTCCATACTCTTTCTCCTCTAAGTCCACCAAAACAAGCAGACAAAGGAGCATCAGGCCAGCTTCTCTGAGTGCATATGATGTCTAAACTCCACTCAACTTAATTATCTCACCTCTCAGGAGTTAGAGCCCTTTGAAAGAAGTTGCTTCACTAAAACTTTTGCAACAAGGCTCTGCTAAAAATTTTCAACCATACTGACAGGTTCAGATAGTTCTTGTTCTCTGGGTTCTTTAAACCCTTTTGAACAAGACAAAAGCTCCATGAAGCAAGTTTTCCTGCAGAAGTCTCAGGGGACTGGCATGGGTGTACAAAGAAGACAATGCTTGTGTGTCCAGGAATTTTCAGCCTCAAAAAGGAGTTTCAGAGTAATAATGTTGTTTTCCAGTCACAATCGTAAGAAAAGTTCTCCCCTTAGATTACCAACACACAAATGCAGTAAGTAGGAAATATGCTTAAAAGCATGAATTCAATTATTTTTTGAAGGAGACATTTATTCAACTAATGCCTTTGAGGAATTCACGGTTCAGTAGGAAATCACACACAAGTGAACAATTAAAATCATATAATTAATATCATGGGATTATGCACAAAGTGCATGACTGGTGATTGCAAACAATCTCATGAGAAATCAAATTGTAATAGTGCCTAACAGTGAGTGTTTGCTACACACTAGGCACTGTTCTAAGGGCTTCACATGTGTTAACTCACTTATCTTACCTCTATGATTTGCTGAGAGAGGTACCATTATTATTCACATTCTCCAGATCATGCAGCCAGGGCATGAGATGTCAAGGAACTTGCCCAAGGTCATAAAGCTGGTAGAGGCAGATCTGGGAATTAAACCCAGGCAATCTGACTCCAGATCTATGTACTTAACCACTTTACTTCTTAAAATAGTAACATAAAATAACCAAAGTGGCTGCATAGGGTGTTTGCTAGTAAACTTGACAACTTAAAATGTATGTATAATTCTACAAAGTGCACTCTCAAGATCTATTAAGTGTATAAAGTGAAGAGTCTATTAAATGTCCAATGCAAACTGCACTTTCCCCCTTCATTCATCTTGGTCCTCTGAACAGCCATCCTGCCTTCACTTAGGGTGGATGATTTTAACCTATAGTTTATTGTCCTTTTAGCTCCCTAAACACATTAGGCTCTTCATCACATTGCTAAACTCCTATTCATCCTTCGAGTTTCAGTTCAAATGCCTCCTCTTCTTTGGAGCCCTCTCTGACTTACTCAGCTAGACTTAGGCCCTCTGGTTACAGAATCATGACCTACCTATTTTCCAGCAATCTTTTTAGTCTGTTCTCAATAAGAGACACAATCCACACATGTCATCAGGGACACAGAATACAGGGAATGAGAATTAAGTCTAGTTCTGGCTACATCTAAGTCATCTGACAGTGCTAACCCCTAACACAATGGCACTGGTAGAATGGGAGTCAGAGATATTTCAGGAAGAGGGAAAATAGAGGATCAATCTCCATCCAGACTGTACCACTCTTTCAAATATCCTTATGTGGTTCATTAACGTATGTTATAATCACTGTTTTTCTAGGACTAGAATCCTCTTCAAGTATCTACCTACAGGGTTATTCTGTTCCTCACTTTCTGCTCTCATTTTTCCTACAGAAATGAAAGTCTTATTTTCTGTTTAACCTCAATGAGATTCAATCAACAAACGTGTTTTAAGCACTATTATTATGTACCAGGCACTGTGATAGGCACTGAGGAATACCTGGTCCCTGCCCAAGGAGCTTAGAGGCCAGTGTGAGACACACATAAACAGATAACATCTGACTGATGTGACAGGCAAGCTTGAGAAGGCTTGCTGGGCTTGCTTTTGCCTATGTTAGCCAGATGAAGAAAGATGGAAAAGGTATCCCAGCAGAGGGAATGACAAAAGCAAAGGCAAGGAGTCATGAAACAGTGTGACACACAGAGAGAATGACAGCATGAAACTCAAGACAGGGGTGCCAGGAAATGAAGCTGGAGAGGCAGAGACCAGGTCATGGAAGGCTGTGTTAGTTAAAGTTCTCTCGGTTGCAAGTAACAGAAACTCAATTCACAGTAGCTCAAGCAAAGAAGGAATTTTTGGATGGCAACTAGAATAACTCATGAACTCCAAGGTCAGGGAGATCGTCTCAGAAACGGAAAGGTCAGGAGAACCACATAGCCCTCTCACTCTACTCTCCTCGAGAATGATCTTCATTTGGAAATTGTTGAATAACCCTGCGGAGGGAACAGAGTAAAACTTCCCCTTCCAGAAAAGATTGACCCCATGATGCAGCCTTCTTCAGGAGGGACACCAACAAACCACATCATTCTACCTGATCACCTCACAATTAATAACCTTTCGAAATTCCTTCAAGCACTAGGTTGTCTTGAATGCTGACAAATGCATGTCCACAAGTACCTAGGTCTGGAAAACCAAATGAAGGCTGAAAGTAGTCTTCCTCTATTTCACTTAGAAGCTTTACCCAAGAAAACCAGTGGCTGTCTCTCTAAGACTCCCTTTCACTCCTTTTGACTTCAAGGCTACAAGATGTTACTAGTTTGTAGGCCATTGAAAACTGTTCAGACTGTCAAAAAGGCAGAGGTGCCGATTCTGGGATCCAATTCTGTTTTTAGTAGGAAGGCCTGACTGGGGAGAAATGTACTATTTCAATAACCATCCATACAGAAAACCAGTTTGGGTGAAAGACCACAATTTCAGAGCAGGCTTTGCTCTTTTTCTTTTCTTTCTTCTTTTTTTTATGTTCTGTAATTGAAAAAATACTGAGCTTAACTTTATCCTTGCCATCCCTCTTACACATACTGGGCCAGTAGCAAACAAGCTGCCCAAGTAAGCAAATGCTATACTCGGCTTGGCAGCTGAGACTTATAAAAAACACAATTCCGGCTGAATAGTTCCTTTCTGCAACTCTTCTAGTTTCACACTTCATTGAGGTGAGCAGGGTGTATTCAGGTTAATGGCAACTTGGAATCTGGGTTCTCGACAAAGAGCCTTTACATGACTGCCCAGGGCACAGAAAACAGGAGAGTTTGGGAGCCATGGGGACTATGTAAACACCAAAAAAAGACCCAAAATAATTTTAATTGTTGGTCTGGCATTCCCAAGGCCTTGGTAAACTTTCATCTTGATATTATGATACTGATTTTTTTCAGTTACCCTACTCTACAAGTTCTCCTTGCAATCAGAGTGAAAGGGAGTTTCGTTCCAACCTTAATGGGGATGGGGGAGATGCGTGGCATTTTAAAGCCAAAGAGGGAACAGGGACACGTCAGAGTTTACAGACCGCTGTGGTAATGACTGTCTAAGATACACACCAAGCAAAATAAATGAGCAGATGAAGTTTTCTGAAGGGCAAAGTAGCAGTGTAATTTGGTTTTCTCCTAAGAGAATACCTTCATTGAACTGGGGCACAACTGCAGTGTGAAAACTCAGGGGATCTTTCCAGCTTCTATGACCTAAATGCAAGGCCTGGAACACCCACGGGCCTGTTTCTCCATACAGACATGGGGCATTCTCCTGAAGGGGAAAATCAACGCTTTCATCCTGGAGTCATTCTAATCTTGGGAAGTTAGCAAAGATCTCTGGAAACAAAATACCAGTGGAGCCGTGGCGGCTTCAGGTGGGGGTCGTCCACGTGGACAGCCAAGACCATCCTGGCAGTACCACAGGCTTGTTCATGAGCAAATCTGGAACATCCTTCAGACGCTTCCAAAATACTTGGTCCTATGCCAAGTGAGGACAAGCCAATGACACTAAGTAATTCTTATTGATATGACTTTATTTGTATCCCCAGGCTGGGGAGGCCTAGGGAAATTCTGGTGAGAAGAATAAAACCAATCATAGACATCAGTTATGAAATCTCAATGTACCATGAACTGTACTGCAGCTTTACATTCACCATGTCATTGAATACACACAGAAATCATGTTGTGAAATAAATGTGTATTTCAAAACCATTTTTCTTCCATACTTAGAAACTGGTCTTGAAAGACAACCATAATTGGGAGTCAGCTATGGCAGCAGTCACCAACTTTTTGCCACAAGGGACCGGTGCTCCTATGAGAATCTAATGCTTGATGATCTGAGGTGGAGCTAAGGCTGTGATGCTAGCGTTGGGGAGCAGCTACAAATACAGATGAAGCTTGGCTCGCTTGCCTGCTGCTCACTTCCTGCTGTGCAGCCCAGTTCCTAACAGGCCATGAACCAGTACTGGTCTGTGGCCCAAGGGTTGGTGACCCCTGAGCTATGAGATGAACATATTTTCATAGTTCATTACATCCTCAATTAGTATTCTGTTTTCCAAATGAGGACAGTGAGGCTCAGAGAGGTTAAAAAGTTGGCCAAGATCACACAGCAGATGGGAAGAACTCAGCCATGAACCCTGAGTCTCCTGACTCCAGCTCTAGTGCTTTCTTGATTACAGAACAGCCTCCTTGCCTGCCCTGTTTTCTCCTCTCTTTTCACCTGTGAGTCACCAGCTACTTTATTCTCAGCTGTGTTTCCCTCTTCCTCCAGCTCCCACCTTTTCAGCTTTACACAACTTGTGCCTATATATTTTTTCTCTATTTCTACTCTGCAGCATGGAATCCAAGATCTTAGAAAGTTACCTGGAAGTGCCTAGTGCCTTTTGTACCTCTCCAGGCAGCTGAGGGGTGAAAAGAAAGGTCCCAATGTGGAACTTCTCCCAACCTTTCTATTTTAAGGAGAAAGTATTTGGTTAATGAATTGTTTTGGTTTTCAAGGGACTCTGAACATTCACATCACCAAACATTTTAGAAACAAGTTGCTCTGAGAAATTTTCTTTGACCAAACTCTAATTATATCTCAGAATAATTACCTCCAGTGAAAGCCAGTTCGGGTCTGTCAGTCTGCCCTCTCCAACTCTAGACTCCATGGTAAAGACCTTTCCCATATCTACTTCCTTCCACAGAGTAAAATAGGGTGGCCACTGTAAGGACATGGCTCTCCAACAAAAATGCCCCCTCAAACGTGTAGAAAGAGAAGAGACGTTATTCAGGTGAAAAGTTTGCAAACCAGAGGAATGAAGCTTCTGATAGAAGCCTGAGTTCACTCCACTGAAACAACCGCGGAGGCTGCTTTTTATAAAGTTCCCACCCTGATTCCTGATTGGTCCATTTTTATGTAAATGAGGGCTCCCAATCCCACCATTCTGATCGGCCCAAATTACAAGGTCCTGATTGGTCATAATTATGCGTTCTTATTGGACGTTATGGAGCTGCTTGGATTGGTCAGATGCCATGAAACTATAGCTGCACAGTTCTGATTGGACGAGGCAGGTCTCAGCGGGAAAGTCAATACCAGGAACTCATTTAAAAGAATTGACTCAGAAGGCAGGTACACAGTGCAGAAAGCTGATAGCTCAGTGTGTGGCTTTTCCCTGACATGCAAAGTGGTGAGAGGCCTCTGCCAGGAATGGCTGCTAGACTCTGGTTATGAATTTGTGCTGTTAACCATGAGGGTCCTTTTTGGCAGGTATAATCTAGGTTTGCCCGGCACTCTGGCAACATTGTTACCTCTACAGAGGCCACGTGGGCAAGGCTCAGCTACAGTTTGACCAGAGTTTGCTTGGAATGCCCCAGGATCATCCAAAGAACAAGGTAAGGTAAGAAGTTTCCGAAGAGCTTTCACAGGGCCACATTCATTCACCTCTCCATCTCTTAGAAGGTGTCCACAAGACATTCTTTTTCAGCCTACACGGTTTCAGTGATGCCTAGGATTTTCCACCTGGCCCCTCCTTAGGGTTCAGCTGTAGCTGAATTCACTGCCCTTTAGAATTGTCCTGCCACTCACATTGCCTGTCATCCAGCCCCTTTTATTTGGTGTTGTCCAATGGGACAAAGAAGTTGACTATATAGTAAGCAGTCTTAATCCACTTGGGTCTCTTATATCCTTACCTGCGAAACCTATTGCAGAGTAACAAGCCCATCCAGCCATGGCAGTAATCCCTGTTGCATAGAGACTATCTGGTTGACAGCAACTATTTTTTTCCAGCTGCCCTAGGAAGCCCTCCCTGCCACTATGGTGTCCCCAAAGAGGTTTCTGAATGCTCCTGTTCCTGCACATCCACAACAATGCCAAGTTCTCCAGTCACCTGTCCCAGCTGCAAGTGATTGGGAAACTTTTTCTTACTAAGGAGAAAAGTACAAAATTCTCTCCATATCTATGAATGTTTGCAGTTACACTGCCTTCACC